>NC_045561.1:11734134-12340801 GCF_009819795.1 Aythya fuligula | reverse complement strand
AACACACAATTTATATTGTCAATAAAGAACTAGGAAACAAGGGGGAAGGTGTTTCCCCCTTCCCATCCAATTAAGTGTTTTGGATGGATTCGCTGCTACATAAATCAAATTCTTGCTTCCCATTAGAATAAACTGCCCTTGTGCACACAATTCTATCAACAACTGTTGTTAGGTATCTCATAAGGTGATAGTTATAACTAGAAAAAAAGTTACCAAAAAATAGAAGCAAGCTTTCCTTTCCTTTTTTTAGTACAGATTACAATTTTAAACCAACTCGGGACTTACACATATTGAAGAAACTGCTTTGTCTGCATTGCTGTACCATGACATTCCGGGGGGCAGAGATGGAACATTGCACCTGGAGAGCCCATGCCAGGCTGGAATAGGAACAGCAACTCCCTTTCACTGGCACAGAAGCAAACCCTGAGGATGGAGACAGAAAGGTGGTAAGATACAGGACATTTTCATTCTGAAAATACTGGTTCCTTTATGCATACAAAACCCCAAAAACACCCCAAAACAAACTTGAAAAAAAAAAACAAAAGCAAAAAAAAAAAACAATAAGACAAACCCAACCCAAAAACAAAACACCAAAAAAAGGAACCTAGTAACATTTACTCATTTTTCTAAAGGGCATCAGACACGAACCTACTGTCTTGAAGCACAAAGCTAATTGCAGACAGGGGTGGGGGGGAACATTGCAACAGGAAATGTCACAAAGAGAAGAAAGCTAGAAGGTTTCTAACATATTACTGACAGAGTGAGAATACACCTTCTGTGTAAAAAAGAAAGAGCCAGACTCTTCTCAGCAGTGCTCAGTAACGAGACAAGAGGCAATGGGGGGAAGTTTAAACCTCCAAATTCTACCTGAACATAAGAAAGCACTTTTTCATTCTGAACTGCAAATGACCCTGGACAATCCGCACTGAGCAGGGGGCTGGACTGGACGATTTTCAGAGGCTTCCAACCTCAACTATTCTGTTATCACACCGACCTGACTTACTCTGGGGTCCCAAAAGGGAAATGTACCTCCAGAAGCACCTTTTGTTTGTCTGAGACCAATGACAGAGCTCCCATTAAAAGAGATTGAATCCTTAAAGAAAACATTAAAGTGACTTAAGTTTTAAATTTATACTTTTAAGGCTGGCAGTACAAGAATATCAGCTCTGAGCTGGAAATTAAATTCCCATGTCTAACAAATCCCAGGGGCTTCACTGACAATATTCCAGACATGTGACTGCTTTGGTCTCCGAAATGCAGCAGGACAAAAGGAGGAGGAGGAAGATGGATCCCCCTGTACCCCCCGAAAAAGAAAAATAACCTCACCCACCAACCATGAGAAGCCCGAGACCCCAAGTGCCTGTATTTAATAAAGTACCCCCCCAACTTTTCTCTGCACATACTGCTACCAAGGGAATAGATGCTTCAAAAGCCAAGCAAATAAATGTATTTATGGAAGGTAAACGGTTGGAAATGTCACATCTCAATCAAAGCGTGCTGTGCTATGTAAGCATGCACAGTTAATGCATCGTATCCTCTTCATATATCCTCCAAATGCCTGTGATGGGATTTTTCTTTAAAAATCTAAAGTGTTTCTTACCATAAGCTATTCAAAACAGAACTGCCTGTAAAAGCAAGACAGGTCACAAACGCAGGGCTGATGTCTTGCCACCAGCAAAAGATAAGTCAACAGAGCAGGAAAAAAATGCCAGCTTACTATATTTAAGTCCTGCTCTGCAGTAATAGAAAATTAACCCCTCGCTGCATACTTATTTCCCTGATAGAAACATCACATTTACAGCCTTGGCCTGACTTAGATGTTATCTTTCACTGGCTAAACAGAGAATTTTATACTATATATAGCTATATCTATCTTCTGTATACATGTGTGTGCATTTTTGGCATTGGAAATTTTCCTCATAAAACCAGAGTAAAACCATTTCATTTTTCCTTACACAATGTAAAAGGAGAACTCATCCCAGGACAGGTGGAAATGGAAACCTAACAGTTTAACAGTTATTTCTACAGTCTCTTAGTTCCTAATAGTTTTTCTTTTTTTTTTTTTTTTTTTAAACACTCAAGTCATACACAAGTCTACTATTTTAATATGCCTATTTCATTATAATTTCATTTGTAACCTTTACATGCTGGTTAACCTACCACCTTTAGGAGATTTATGTGCAGAACGCAGCACCTCTCCCAACACAGTGCCCCAAATTCACGTAGACTGCCACTTGTTTCCTACATTACCTAATACCTTGGAAGACAGCAAGCAGTCTGAACATCCATGCTTTTGCTTAATTAGTGAATGCACTGTTCAGCAAGTGTTCACATTTTTTAATAAAAAAAGAAAATTGGCAAGAATTTATTAATCCCTTCTACTCTCATAATTATTTTCCACGAGAATCAAATGTGGAAAACCATTCTTAGTTCTGTGCTTCAGAGAAAGAAACACTGCAGGAATTTGGTCTCAGCAGCGAGAAGCACACTGTAAGAAAAAGAACCACAACAAAACTTAAGAAAGAGCCATCAGGATGCTTATTGTGCAGCTATAATTAGAACTCTCTGCAAAAATTGCCTGAATATAGTTCCAGGCATGCACACAGGAGGCTCTAGACCGAAATAACCAAGATATTCTTAAAAAGTTGATGCACAAGGAGACAGAGGTGTGTCCTGGTTAAATTCCCAGTTGCAGTTTTGAAGATACCAAGCGCTAGGCATTTATTCTCTAATGGGCAATGAACTCTTTTCTTGCCTAGGGTTTTTCCATTTCCCATCCTGCTTACTGCTTTTTACTCAAATGAAACTCATGCACAGAAGCAATGCACTCACACAAATAATCACAGCAGGGAAGACACTTCAGAGCTGTTACTATTTTTTTTTCCTGGCATCTCGCGAGTGCTCAAGTGCCGTGCAACAATGAAATCTTTGCACTAATACAAATTGCTCTTTAAAAACAAACCCCTCCTGTTACCTTGGCAAAACGTGGATGTGAAGAACAATTTCTCAAGCTGAAAGCCAGGCATTTAAAAATCACAGCACGTGGAGAAGGCCGCTGTCTGCCTGGACTAAACACGGAACAACAAAGGTAATGATAGCACAAAGCCTTCAAGGGTCACACCTAAAATGACCCTTATTACTTTAACTAATGATTTAAGAGCAGTCACAGCCTTTTAGTTTCCTGGTCCACTTGCAAGATGTAATTAAAGAGATACTCTGGGGTTGGGCAGTGAAAATATTTTTCACCTCAGGCTCCAGCAAAATTTATTATTTAGCAGCCTTCCCCTGAAGGACACACATGCATTTATGTGTGTAATTACTTAATTATGATTCTTGCCTAGGACTTAAGGGCATAAGGCTGGTTATGCTGGATAAAGGCTTCCAAGACAGCTCACAAAGACTTATTAGCAGGACCCACAACTGATGGCATACATGACTGTTAGGAGGGAAGGCATTTTGGAGGAAAAGCAAGAAAAGAAGGAGACAGAAACATCAGACGGGTCTCAAGGCAGACTCCAATGCAGGAGGTGATTCCTCCCCTTAGAGCTTCCCACAGCACACACATTTTTCCTCAGGGCTCTTCCAAACCTCCCCACAGGGTGCTGGCTGCTCAACAAGGCCTTTAATAAAAGGATTTTAATTTAACGTGGAAATATGCCTTCTGCAGGTCAAAGGGAACCATAAAACCTCTATTAGACTTAATTATACATTCCAGAAGCGCCACCCGTCAGCAGGTTTCAGTCACGGAGTATTTTTTCCTCACACCTCAGAGGCGTTTTCCCATTTTTTAAGCACAATTTTTTGGAGGAGAGCCCCACAGCCAGCCCGATCTGACTGGAAATCACACGCCCGCTCCTCCTGAGCGCACCCTGACAGGAAAATAACACCGCTGGGCTTTGGAAAGCGACTGCAGAGCGCTAGAAAAATATAACAGGAGGGTGAAACAGGGGGAAAAGGAGCCGCGGCCCCCCCCCCCCCCCGCACCTCGCCACGCAGCCCGCACGGCGCCGCCCGCACAGGCCCTGCCCGCCGCCGCCACCACCGCCGCCGCCATCTTGCCTCCCCGCCGCCGGCCACCGTACTGAGGCGTCCGCCGCGCTGCCTGCTTGGGAAGCCGAGGGAAGTACCAGTGAGACAGGAGATAGGGAAGAGCGGTGAAAAAGCTGTCGGTGGAAACAGGGTGACGGCACGCTGAAACGCCCCTCCTGCCCCTCCCCGCAGCGATTTCGCTGCGAACGGTGCGACAGGCGTCCGGTGGACACCCCCGCCCTAGACTCTCACCGAAGGACCCCACCGTTCGCCGCCCGACCTTTTGAGCTGGGCTGCCTCCCGCGCGGGGAGGTCACGTGAGAGGGGCGTGGACACACGAAAAGGGGGCGTGGCCGCGGGGCGGGGGCGGGGCGCCGCCATGTTGTTGCCCGACGGGCCGCGGGGGCGCCCCGCTCGCGCCCCTGGCCGGGCGCCATTTTGAGGCGGGGGGCGCCCCAGTGAGGGGGCTGCACGTCCTCCCTCCAAAGCGTTAATTCTATTCATTTTAATTCCCCTCTGTCTAAAACTGCCCCGCATTTCAATAAAAAGCTTTCCAAAAAGTTAAATCATTCCGTGTCCCACCACGTTTCCCCGAAACACACACTTTGCCCCCAAACAAGTGCTATTACTGGATATTTCCTTGCTATCTAGGCATAGGGTGAAGTCCCATTGCATCGGATGACCCACCTGAATTGGAAACAATTGCACTAATCTGGGCATGCTGTCATCCACACCCTTAATCTGGTCCATTTTTTTCCACACGTGACAACCAAACGCCTTGGCAGCAGTTAAACATGTTAATTTAAACCAGTATTAATCACTAATATGTGAGCAGCGCTGCCACTGGGAGGCCAGCTGACAACGGGCTGTTCGAGGGCAGCCTGGCTGCTCCGCCAAAGGATGAATACCGTGCTTTAATTCGAGCAGACAGAAATTTCAGAGGAGATGTGGTTTCGATTAGGGTTTTCCTGTTTTGGAATAATAGCAAAGTCTCAATCTGGCTCATTTGTTTCAGCAAGACTAGTAATTTTTAACAACCGATAACACAAACACTGTGTTTTTTTTTTTTTTTTGCCTGGCTTGTTGCCTGTAAATCCCTATTGTTTAAAGCAATTCCCCAATGTATGCTTTCCCATTGCAACATCAATGCCAACTAAAGACATGCCATTGCTTTGTCTCCTCCTAGCTAGGAACTTCAGATGTGCAAAAAGAAATATCTTTAAACCCAATGGAGAGTGGAGACCTGGTAGAGTCAGAAAAACCTTTGAGTCAGCTTCAGCAGAGGAGAGGCTGGTGACTTGCTAACAGTTGCTAACTGTTTACCAGAAACTGGTAGAGGAGTTACAAGCTTCTGTGAATTCTGTGAATTCCTTGGGTGCACGTGGAAGGGATCCATTCCCAGCTTCCTCGCTAATAGGGGCCAAAGCCAGCCCTGCTCTGCACACACAGCCACCAGTTCCCAGTGTTGCCTAGGGAAGGGTTGCCAGGAGGAAGCATAATATCTTCTCCATGGAAACCTGCACTTCCACAATTTGTTTTTATGCATCTTGGGGGCTGATGGACACCATCAAGGATCCCATTTCAGGAAGGTGTCATTAAAGAGGCTGGAGCAAGGCCATCAGCAGTATCCACGAGGGTGTACCTGCCAGATTGCTGCTGCCTTTTAGTACAAGAGTGTTTTTAGGGTTTCTGCCAAAACCTCATGTTTCTCCTCAGCTGAGCACGAGTGACTGTGGCACAGCATCTCCCCAGTGGTCACTCCTTTGCTGGGGAAATCAGCTATTCCCTTCACAAATGCTGCTCTTCTGCACCTGCCTGCAGTCTGCATGGTGTTTCATTTCCTCCTCTGCTGTGCATGGAGACCCTCATGCTGGGAAAAAAAAAAAAAAAAAAAAAAAAAAGAACAGTAGAATCAGATAATCATTTAGGTTGGGAAAGGCCTTTAGATCACCAAGTCCAACCATCAACCTGATCAACCAAGTCCCATCACTAAACCATCCCTTGTTTTCTTCAGCATTTCTGGGTGTTTGGCTTTTCTTCTCAGTTGGGCATAAGCTTCAGACTCACGGAGGAGGTGACCCGTGGATATCCACGTGAGGAGGTGACCCAGGTGTCCACGTTATCAGGGATATGCACAACTGAGTTAGAGCAGTTGTGGTGGTGCTGCATCTAACAAAGTCGTGTGATGTGGCCCAGGCGAAACCTTTGCTTCTTCCCAGTACAAAATCACACCAACACACTTATCTAGAGCAATTGCTGTTTGTTCTGCTCGGTTACTCTGCCACTTTTGGTACTCAGGCAGTCAGCAGGGGCCTTGCAACTACTGGTTGTGCTCAGGGTCAGGCAGGGAGAGGAGCAGGTGCACTGGCCATCCATAACAGTTAACGTGCAACTGCACAGCGGTATTGCTAATGAAGCCAAAAGAAAGGTCGTAAACAGACTGGCAATTTGGAAGGTAGCTGCACATTTCTGCCGTCCCCACGTATTGCTGTTACGAGTCTCTCAGCAATGACATTCTTCGGCATTTAATTGTTTGGAGATGCCATCTGTGAGTCCCAAAAGCCACTGCCAGGCTCTTAGCAGAGCAACATGAAACCAGTGTGCAGCTGATTATGCGCGCGTGGAAAGGGTACTGTGACTACTGCCATCATTTCTCTGGCATTGCTGCGGTACCGTGTTACAACCTGCACATCAATAACCTGCCAAAGCGAGCGCTGGAAATAGATTGAGGCTTTCCTGTGGCCAGCTCCATTAAGGCACGCTGAATGGCAGGCAGGACAGGAGATCGTTTGCATGGCTCTTGAAATAGGTGGCTACTGCCAGGCACCTGGTTTGAAGGCTGTGCAATCACAGCAGGAGTCTATCAGTTATGCAGAGCAATAAACCTAAATGTATAACACAGTCTGCAGGCCCAGAGGACCGCTCAAATACCCCTCTCAGCCAGGATAGTGCTCACCTGATAGTGCTGCTCTGTCTTTGAAGGAAAAATGCATTTCCATTGAGATCTACATCCTAATGCCACCCAGCATCAGATGTACCACGGTTGATTTCTGCTTGGCAGCAGCCAGAGGTCCAGGAGTAGCAAACAAAGCAGCCGTTCAACCCTTCGCGTTATTTATGTGCTCTGCTTCCCACTGCTGGCAGTAGCAAACTGTGCTCCACCTGCCTGACATGGATCATTCGCTAACCAGAAGGCTGCTAGCTCCAAACCCCACCTGCCAGGCCCCGAGGCACCGATTCTGGGCTCCCCCCTAGCAGCATGGTGAGGGGAGATGGACGCCTGCCCTGGCAGGATTCAGGATTAGCTGCGGTGACCACACGTGTGACCCATCCAGCACCACGTCTGCAGGGGCTAAATCAGAATTGCTCCCTTGACTGTTTGGAGTCTTTGTTCTCTGTACTTACAGAAATAAAAGCGAGTAACGTGATGCTTACTCTGTGCACTTCTTTTATTGATATGGTTTAATGATGCATGCCAGACCCACAGATTATTTATTCACCTGCAGTGTTTCATTTCTTACAATAGCTCCAGGACCCTCAGACAGCTTGCTTAGGCTGTAAAAAAAGCTCCAGCACTCGGTGCTGGGAATGCAGGTAACGGTGCCAGCAGGTAAATGCAGTTAGGGTTCTCACCTAACCTGCGCTTAGTCACTTGGTTTTACCTCTTTCCTGCGCTCTAGGATGCATCATGAGCCGGGGAACCTTCTGACACTGAGGGCATCGTCTCTGGGGCTGCTGCCCAGGGCTGCCCTGCCATCTGGCAGCCGAGCAGCACACGTTCGGTTCCTTGCTCTCTGCATGACTCAGCTGAGCAACACCCGGCTCGTTTTATGCTCCAAAGGCTCATTCATGAGATAGCAAACATAGCAAAGAGCCAAGCGGAAAGTCAACCCCCGTGTCTGCTGCAGCCACTGACAGCACAAAAGCAAAGAGGGTCTGGTACTGGGGGATTGCTTTCCCACAGCAGCGATGGGAGCCAGGCTCCCTTGTCCTGGGGACTGCCCCAAGTACCCTTTCAGGAGCCCCCCTAAGTCTGTAGGAGCCATCCCTTCTAAGTGACATGTTACCAGGGAGTGGGACATCTCTAGAGAATGTCAGGAGGCTGAAAGGCAGATTATGAATAACCGAGGCTAGAAGTTATGGCTCAGAAAATGGATGCTTTCAGGCACAAAATAAATATTCATTTTGCTTGAGAGAACTTTTAAAAAATTAAAACACACTGTCATCTCCTCTTTAATCTACATTTCCAGAGAAAAGAGTTGACAAGATGTTCTTTCTTCCCTCCTTAACATGTTGTAGCATAAGGAAATTTAAAATTAAGGCAACACTCAGCAATTTGATAAAAAATACTGCAGGTCCTGTGAGCTGCTGGAGACGGTCTGGGCCAGGGCAGCTGTGCTGCCTCTTGCCAGGGTCTGAAATACAGAGCAAACCTGGACAGAATGCCTCTGAGATTGGTCTCTGCTCTCTGCCTCAGACATCCCAGCATCTGGAGGGGGATCTCAAGCCCTTCTCTCTCTTGGACGCAGCGAGCAAGCGTGTTCACGCTGTAGGAGAGGGTGTGAAAAGCTGCCGGTGCCCACTGCAGCACCTCCAGTTCTGTGCAGAGCAGGCAAGGACCCAAGGACCCTTTGTACCCCCTGCTCCTGGGAGCACCCAGGGAAAAAGCACTAATGGAAACAGCATGTCTGAGTGCTGGGCTGCCTCTGGGGTTCAGCCACCCCATCGCTCAGGTGCTGCTCACCCTGCGGGACTTACAGGGGCCATACATCAGAGCTGGATGCAGCCTAGGACACGTGGCTAAGAAATACTTCAAAAAAAAAAATAAAATCCAACACAGCCTGCTTATATATTCCTCCTTCTTGTTGCTCTCCACTTGTCTGTGTTTTCCATTTTTTATCTCCAGTGCTGGTTTACCCAAAAGACGAGGTAGCACTCCTGGAGGGACTCGGGCTGGTGCTGTGATCTGTTTTCCCTGGGACTGCTCGGCATTAGGGACTGACTGGAATTCAGTGGAACAACTTCACAGCCCCATCCTGTCCGGATTTCATCTGAGTACAAAAACTGAAAACTAGGATCTTCACATGTGCGATGCATATTTTGATTTTCTGCTTGCTTGGCAGCCTTCAAAAGAAGCAGTTGGAATATTCCAGCTGCAGATGACGATTGCAGCAGCAGCCCGTGACAGCATGCTTAAGGAGAAGAAAGCAAAGCACGCGAGATTAGATTGTCTTGAAGTCAAGCCCTTTCCTTCTCCTCTGCTTTTCGTGTGACAGATGCTGACCTACGAGCAGCCCAACCCACTGATGAAGGACTGAGGGCTGAGGTGAGGCTCGCCTAGCTGTGGATGATGATGTCCAGGCAGATGAAGTAACACCAGCAGGACCTCCTGAGGGCACAGCTCTCAAGCTCTCATGTGAGTGGTTTCAGGTGCCACAGCAAGGATGTTTGCAGCATCTGCTCACATTCACGTTGCACAAAGCTCCCTGTAGCTTTAACATAGATAAAAACCCAGACAGCAGTGTCCCTAGGGGACCCCTACCTGCCCAGCTCTCTTCCAAAGTGCAGGGTTTGGTGCTCACGGGACACAAACCACAGTTCAGTGTTCACAGGACATGAAACATGCTCCTGAAACCTCCCAGAGAACAACCAAGCAGCAAAGCGAGTACTGGCTGTGCAGCACCCAGAGAGGCAGGCCATGGAGAGCGAAATCAGCAGCACCCAAGTTGGAGCTGGGAGTAGGAGTTGCAGCATGTAAATTAATACTTTCTTCCAGGCAGCTGGACTTCAAGTTGGCTAGAAAAGCTGACCGAGAGCTGGCTGAGAAGAAGTGCTACCCTCAGAAATCTGTTGGAGTTGATGGTTGAACATACAAGACTGGCTGACTTCAAGGCTGGGGCAGCATCCGAGGAAATCAACCAAGATTGGTTTCCCAGGTTGTGTGGTCATGCTCCAGAAGATAACACAGAGTTGTTCCCATTTCCAGGTAAAACTCAGCTGAGCCACTCAGCTCAGAGTAATTTTGGTCTTTTTTTTTTTTATTCCTTTTTTTTTTTTTTTTTTTTTTTTTTTTTTTAATGGCCATTGAGAAAATGTTGATATCATACACACCCTTGCAGGGATATGAAGCAGAGCACTTGGCTTGAGATACTAGCAGTGCTGTGCCAAGGGAGATCACTGAGGGCCTTTTCCTCTTGGGAAGTTGGAGCTTTTTATTATTTTATTTTATTTTATTTTATTTTAATTTGCCTGATACATTGCCTTCAGTGTGTGAATGGAAGGCACATGGAAGAATACCCATTCTCTGCCAGGGTAGGAGAGGATAAACCCTTAGACCAAGTCTTTCCTTGACAAACATCACCAGGAGATGGAGATCAGGATTGATTATGGAGATCTCAAAGGCCTTAGAAGGAACGAGATGCCCCAACCCTGTTGTCCATCAGTGAAAACCATATCAGAAATTGTTTTGAGAATCTTCCTTTGCCTCCTGTGAATGAGACAGTCCCAGACACCCACTGTAGTACAGAAAATGATGAACACAAAAATAGGCTGATGCTGGAGACTTAGAACAAAACCTGAAAGACTCGAAGGGTTGCCTAAATATATGAGAAGCTTCAAACCCGATTAATAACCAGCATACCTTCTGCTATATCACCACAAGCTAATGACATCAAACAATAATAATAATAAAAAAGGCTGCTGAGAGGTTAAGCTGTTTCTCTGTTTAAATTTATCCTGCACAGAATGCATTTTTAAGACAGGTTTAATCATCAAGACCAGCCAGGAGAAATTAAGAAGTTGAAAAATGAGTTCTCCAAGCTGCTAGTAAAAACCTGCTCCAGACACTGTGAGAGGGGCAGGTGTTGATCTATAACAGGTACACGAGGAGATTTTAATTTATAGGCCTCCCATGCAGGACTGGCAAAATGTTTTTAAGGCTGATGAAAACCCAGAAAAACAGAGGGAAAATCATGACCTGGAAGGAACAGTGCAAGCATCGTAAGGAAAAAAAAAAGACTTTTGTTACAAAGTAACACACAGGGAAGCTGCTAAATGCTGCATTCGTATTACCATACTCAGTTCTGTCCTGGGGTGTGGTGGGGTCCATTTTATATTTGGGGAATATCCTAAATATCCTTAGGAACATTGGACATTGTGTTGTAATAAAGTACCCAGCTTTTTACAGTGGATGCTCTAAGTCATGTCGCTTGCTAGGAGAAACAAAACCCTGTCCCCAGCACTGAAACTGTGAGTTTGATGCATGGCGACTGCTCTGCAGATAACGCTGAATTTTTATTTATTTATTTTTTAATACAAAGGGCAAGGATGCAAACTCTGCCACTCCCTGAACCTGCTGCAGATTTCTGCAGATTTGCACCAGAGGGACCACTTGAAATCCAAACAACCCCAATACCACCCTTGAGGGAAGGGAGTTTGGAAGCAGTGGGACTGAGCCAGGAAGGGGGAGGCTGACAAATCCGTCGTGGAGGTGGACAGCTGCTTTGGAGGAGGACCTGACACCTCGATGCAAAGCCTGGCAGGGCTGTGCCGCGGCCCCCAGCCCTGGTGGCAGCGCATCCTCCCTGCCACGCCACCCCCCGAGAGCCACTGTCAAATGAGATGAGTGGGAACCACTTGTGTAAGAAAAGCAACATTAGTTAAAAAGTCTTAATATACATTTAGTTAATTACTAAGTGAATGGCTCTGGTGCTGTTCAAAATATGCAGCTGTGTTTAATGAGCTGCTAAAACGCTCTCTGTGCAAACTTTAATAACGGCGCTGTTCGCACGGAGGAAAACTGCTGCAGGGGAAAATGTATCTGTTCATACCTAAAATGCTGTGAGTGACAGCTCGACCACTGTTATCTTTAGGGCACGCAGTCATCATTTTCATTAGTATGATATGTTAAAATATTTAATGCTTATCACCAGTGTGCAGCCTTCAGGGCAGACTGCAAGCCCAGCTGTGCTGGTGACAGAGCAGGCAGCTCCAAGATCGGTTAAATAAAACTGGAGAGCAAAGTCTTTTGGCTTTCCATCACAGCCTACGTTTCCTGGCCTCAGCCCTGGAAACCTCCTTGTGCTTTCCCTGGGCTGTCTCCAGCAGGTCCCCCCGCTCAGACACAGCTCTGCAGCCCCCTGCAAAGCCAACTGCACCATGCAAGCGGGATGACTGCCTGTGGAACAGCCCAGTCTGAGGCTTACCTTCCCCACAGCAGCACAGTCGCCTCCTGTTTGGCTCGAGATTGTGGCTCAGGTGCCTCCAGGGGCTCTCCAAGCCCAGGTCAGGCTTGCGCTGACTCCTGCCCACGTACAGCCCTTCATTTCTCCATGCTGAGCTGCATCTCCAGTCTGTTGAGAGTCAGCTCCTGGAGCCTTGTGCTGCTCTCACAGTTTGAGGAAAAGGCATTAGTCATAAATTAAAGCTATGAAACAGAAAAGCCTACCTGCTTCAGAATAAAAGCCATCTTGCTTTATCAGAAGCCCTACCACAAGGCAGCACTGGGGCTTCCTCCAAAGCAGCAGCTGCTGCCCACGGGCACCACAGTGTCCTGGTCCTTTTGGGACACGTTCCTCTGGTGTGGTAAGAAGGGATTTGCTCTTACTGATCACATTCCTACCTCCCAAGTGCTCCTTATCCCCATCGTTGCCTTCCCTGATGATGTGATGGAGATGGACCCTTACCCCATTTCCAATCCAGTGCTCCCAGCATGGCACAGGCACACCTGTGATGTGCTCACACAGCTGGTCACCAGAGCATGGGCTGGGTGATTTCAGCTTTGGAGATGATCTCCACTCTCAGACCCACACCTCAATGCAGCCAAGATGTTCTGGATTTATGGCCCCAGCTGCCTGGCAAGAGGGGCAGCACGCTGGCAGCATTTCTCTGGAAACTCGCCCCAAGGGCCTGCTGCTGCCACAGAGTGACTTCCAGCAACCTGACGGATTGGGACAACCTGCAACGCGCGGAGATCTGAGAACACCTTGAGAAGCGTTTGCTGACCTGCTCTGGGAAGAAACCCAGCCACTTGGGAAGAGAAGTTTCAGAGCCGTTTTCAGCATCTACAAACAAAGCCAAATATTTTGACTGCGGAGATGCAGCGACTGCCGCGCATCACAAACACAGCCAGAAGCACACCGCTGAGCACACGAGCGGGCTGATGGATACTTGGTCCACCTGCTCTTTGCTGCCTCACTCAGAAGAAAGCACCGATGCTCTGAATATAAATCGCAAGCACATTATTATGTTTTCTGCACAGAAAATGTTTTAAGTCTTCCCTGATTTTCAGAAGATGTGAGAAGGACCGCGTGTAAATGTTCTTGCCTGTATCATTTCTGGGGGAAAGCAAGCATTAGCTGCAGCAAGAGCTACATCTTAACTATGCAATTACACTTCTGTCCTGTCATCAGCCACTAATGCCTAGGGGAGAGAGCGTTTATTGCAGAATTATGCTGAAAAAGAAATAAAGCACCTGTGTGCCCGGGAAATCCTGACTTGGTTTGCTTCGCAGTAGTGGCCAGGCCTATTAGCTCCATCTCCTGATAAATGACATGAGCTGGTTGTGGTTTATGGCTCTCTGCTTGGGTTTCTATAGCTCACCTGTGAGTAACAGCTACGAATGTCTGTGCTTGCAGCTTCACGGAGTGCTTCAGAGGATGCCTCTTCCTCGGCTCTGCAAGAACCCTAGCTCCCCAGCTGCAGAGTGAGTTCAACAGTTTCCATCCAGGCCAGGAGTGTCCCCACCTTGTCTTTCATATCATCCGCTCTCCGCATTAAAATTTCATGCTGAGCCTCCATAAACAGTACAAGCATATTTTGGAAATATACACGGGGCCACAAAAATCCTACTTCATACTCTGTTCTTTTCAGTTCACAGCTTTAAAAGAGGCTCACAAGATGTTTTATTGGCTGAGTTACTGGATGGGAAACGGCTTGTGGATGGAGCTAAGAGCTTCCTGACATTTTTTCCAAAGCAGGCAAGCCTCCTCTGAGCCTCTTTGATCTTCAGTAACAAGACCTCCCAGGAGACTTACAGCTCTTCCTGGTTACTGCCAGGCTAAAGAGAACAGTATTTTTTTTCTCCTTTTTTTTTTTTTTTTTTCCTGCTATTGAAGCATTTTGCCTTCTGGGCACAGCTTCCCTCCATAACAGCCTGATTTTACTTGTCTTTAAAAAAAAAAAAGGAGAGGCAGACTGGGGAGGGAGGACAGCAAAAACAGAGGCCAGCCAAACCAAAAGAACTAACCTGGAAGAAGACTAAGGATGAGAGCCTGTCTCTAATCAGCCCCGTGCAGGGAAGAAGCAGGGATGAGCAGAGTGGCTGTGCAACCCTCCAGGTAGTGCAAACCAGCAGCTAAGTGACTAGCACTGGGTTCCTGTCCCCAAAACAGGCACCTTGATCGTGCTACAGTATTAAAGGCATTGCAAATGCTCTGGGACACCAGCTGGGTTCCTTCAAGCTGCTTCTTTGCTTGGACGGACCTCCCAGGCCCATGCAACCAGTGCAGCTGGAGCAGATCAAGTGCAACCCCTAGAGCTGGAAGAAGCTGAAGCACAACTACAGAAAAAGAAGGTAGCAGTATCGAGGCAAGGAAACACTCAAGCAGGGGAATAAAGCACCTGGCTGGCTCAGAAAAGAACATTTTCAGGCACTATATGCCTTATAAAAAGATCTTGACACTAGGTAAGGGGATTTTTGTTATGGGATCATCAAAACTTCGAGCACAACAAAATAGCTTTCTGTTAACACAACATTTCATCAGTGCAGTGATACAACTCAACACAGTCATGAGTTTTCTTCCACAAGAGAAAGCAGAAAGGCTGCAGCAACCCTGCTCTGAGTGCATTATCATTGCAGAAGCAGCTGCAGCATCCTTTGGAGTGATGCTGGGGCTGAATCGAGCTCTCCATCTCACTTGTCTGCTTCCTTGCAGTGCTGTTACTACAGCAGGCAACGTCCCCTTGCAGGGAGCACAGAGAAAAAGCCAAGAGAAGCATGGGCTGCTTCCCTACCCTGCCAACCTTAATTTCTCCCTCCCCTGCAAGCACCAAGTGCTAGATAGAGCAGAGGGGAGCTGGCTGCTGACCCTATACAGACTCTCCATTTTGTGTATGTTCCCCCAGGTCAGCTGGGCTGATGTGCTAATTTTTGTGTCTCTGACTTTATTGAAGAGGAGAGCTGCCTTCCTCAGTGACAGCCAGTAAAGCCTTCCAGCTCTGCAGGGATTTGCAAAGGAAACATGACAGTGGTGGGTAGGGTAAGGGAGCCCAGATGTGGGAGCACCAGAAGAAAGAGCAGAGCAGGAAGCAGGAGGCGGGTGGTGGATACGCAGCAAGTCAAGAGGCTGCGAGCAGCTGTGAAAGCCAGGAAAGGCTGCAGATAACGCCAGGAACTGGCAGCTGGCAGGCGTCGGGGGGAGAGCTGGGTGCACGCTGGTGCTGGAGAACCAGCGGTGTGACTTCTCCCTCTTCCTGAGAAAGCCTCAGGGTTGGGTTGAGTTGTACAAGTAACAGCCCTGCAGCATCATGGGGCTGAACTCAGGAAATTTGTTCCTAATCCTCCCTGTCACCACAAGGAACCCTGGCCAGATTGTTCGGGCAGATGTGTCCAGGAGCTTCCAAGTGTCCAAGAACGGGCAAGCAACTTCAATCTGTCTTGTTTAAAATTAGCTTTTTCCTCTCCTTCTGCAGTTTCACTCTGAGTTTTGCCACAACTCTGCTCTCTCTCCACCTCCTCTGAGGCACGGGGGAGATTGGCCTCCGCAGGGCCATTCTAGCCAGCATTCAAGGAGTCCACGATGACTCTACACCTGCTCAAAACTATCCCCCAGATAATATTTGGAGACTGTAAATTACATGGGTAATGTAGGAGAGCTGCTGCACTGCCTTATTTCTGAGGACAGGTGGGACTTTTGTTTGTTTCTCGCCACCCAAACGTTTCCAGGAGGTGACCCGCAGCCTCCTTGGTTACCAGCTGCATTAGCAGCTGAATTTGACAGCTGTGAGCTCTTTCTCTCCGGGGGCTTGTGTCTAACAAATGCTGAAAGCAGTTCAAGACCAACTCTATCTGAATAGATGGCTAATTTTTCACATCCTAGAAAAAAAAATGATAGCTACAAAGGCCAGCAATGCAGATAAAAACAGCAAGCGATGTGTTCCTTTTTATCTGTTAGGACAAGTTCACATGAGCAAAAGATATGCATTGTATTTGCACTACACTTGTACCCAGAGCCCTCCCAGTCTTCACATCACCCACTTATATCTTGTGCAGGAAAATATCACTTGGATTTGCTACTGGTACCAGTGTGGATTTTGCTACGCCATACGATCACAGAGCAATGCCCTTCCATGTCCAGCCTCCTAAAAAATGCCTTTTCAAATAAATAAATAAATAAAATATTTCCAGCTAAAGATTTTACCCCTCAGCCCAAATTTGAGGGGTAATTTGAGGTTGGGGATGGTTCAGCAGCACCTCAGGGAGCTCTTGTTTTGCAAGGACCTGCCTCCTCACCACCGCATGGTGTTCCTGCCAAGAAATGTCCCATGTGCCCTCGTTCTCAGAGGGAGCCAAAAATGCCACAGGACACATAGTCCAAGCAGAGGGTTTCAGCCTGGGATGAGAATGTGGTTCCAGTTGAACTTGAACTCAACTTGAACTACCTCTGTTCAAGCCCTCTGGGTCAATAGCCATTGACGTGGTTATTTCCCATGTAGAGGAACGCAGGTGTCATTTTGTTCTTCCAACTCAGAGCAACAGACCACCGGGAGGCAGAGCTGAGCAGCAGAAGAATGCCCTCGAAAGAAACTTCCAAAAGGTAGTCTCAGATCCATGGCAAAACCTGTGGTTGAGCCGGCTCTTCCATCAGTAAAGCGGGCATCTCTACCCCGAAACCCAAGTGCTGGCAATGTGCAGTAGATGCTCTGTGAAAACCACTTAGAAAGGGACAGTTATTCTTGCAGATGCCTATATATGTATATATATGTGTCTCCTTCTCCTCCTCCTCCTCCTCCTCCTCCTCCTCCTCCTCCTCCTCTTCCTCCTTCTCCTTCTCCTTCTCCTTCCTTTTTTTTTGATGAAATTGAGTGAAAAGGCTTAGGACTGTGAAATGAATGCTCCTTTCTGGCTCAAAACCAGGAGGCAGAACAAAAGAACACTGTGGCCATATGAATATTTAAATGTGGTCCAAAGCCAGTATTTCTGAGACTCTCCATTTTATAGGGAAATGGATTTTTCACAGTGCATGCTGAAGCAGGGATCAGAGTGCTTGTAGGACCTCTGACCTGCAAAACTCAGCTGAATATGGCCCTGAGCAATCCCATATAATTGGGCCTGCTCAGAGCAGGGAGTTGGACTCGAGATTTTTGGAGGCAAACACCATTATTCTGTGATTCTGCGATTTAAGGGGTGGGAAGGGACTTGCTAGAGGCACAGGGGAATGCAAGCCTAAGAAAGCAATCTCTTCTATCTCCCTCTCTTCTCCACACAAAAGCAGAATGCGCAAAACATGAAATTTTAAAATCCTAAAAATATTCCATGGCACAGTCTCACATGGCACAAGGGTGGGTGGGGTCATTCGGTCTTCTTTTTAACTATTTTTTTTTTTTTCCTTCCAGTTGAACATCAAACAGCTCTGGTCTGAAGCAAGGCCTGAAGGATTTGCCCTCCCCGGGCCTGGCCTACTCTTGCAGCGGCATGAGGATGCGATCTGCGGTGAAATGTCGCGGTGGAAGGCATGCAGTGGGGACCTACATCCCCACCACTTTTCCTGCCCCTGGTTTTCCCAGCTGCTTTCTCCACAGATCCAAGGCAGGATTCTTCGCCTTGGCGGTGGGATTATCGTGTGCTCTTATTCTTTCATGTCAGAGACATTGCTCCGGATCCAAGCGCTTCTACCCAGCCCTGAGAGCCATTTGTGACTTCGGGACTCCCTAATGCCACCCACTGACTTCAGATCTACTAACCTCCAAATAGCTTCTGCTTCTTCTTTATTCATCTTTTTCTGGAAAAGCAGTCACTTCTCAGATTCTACTAATTCTCCGTGATAACTAACAAGATACATATAAATGCACAGGTAATATAAACATTATAGAATCATTTTATTGCAACTGTGCATGTCTGCAATTTAGTATGTGTCATACACACGTGCATGCACATCCTGGATAACATAATGCATCCAACAGGCACGCAGAAACTACCTGGCTTCCAACCAGCAAATCCTGTGATGAACAGCAGTTCCCCAGCGGGTGGGGAACAGAATCATTAAGGTTGGAAAAGACCTCCAAGATCATCTGGTCCAAGAGCTGAAATCCGCTGCTTCAGCAAAGCAAACTGCACCTGGGTCCACTCCTCCTGCCCATGGGCGAGTCTGGTCCGTGGATTGTGTGAAACTTTCCCAGTTTCACTAGTACCAATCATACTCGTGTTCAAGAAGTGCTTCCTGATGGTCAGGGGGAATCTTCTGTGTTCCAGTTTGTGCCCATTGCCTCTTGTGCTGGCACTGGGCACCGCTGAAAAGAGCCTGGCTCTGTCCTCTTTGCACCCTGCATCATCTGTTCACCAATTCTTCATCAATTGTTCACTTATTATTCCAGTATAATGCGGAGACTGATGAAATATCAAGATGCAGTGCCATGTTTTTGTCCTTTGCAGACTTCTTTCTTGAAAACCATCATTTCAGTAAGCCCCCGTCTATAACTAGCCCATTCTCTCATCATAATACCAGGCATACTGTGCCATATATTGCAAATCCTGCTTACCCTTTTCTGCTGTGTCCAAAGAAAATTGAACAGCACACAGACCTTTGCAGTCTGAGTGTCACAGACGTTACACAGCTGCTTTTGAGTTCTCAGCATTTGTCATCCAGGCTGCTTGGCAGGAATTCACATCAACGATAGATTACAGTTTAATATTATGCAATTAAAAAAAAAAAAATCAAATTTCCTCCATGTGAGAGACTTTAGGATTGTAGAAAAAAAAGAATACACAGCATTGCAATCAAAAACTCTTACTGGGGGGAAGACAGTGGAATAAAGTTTGCACAGGCAACATGAAATCTGTTACCTGCTAAATCCTGAGCACTCAGTTTTACAGTGGCAATCACTTTTCCTTTAATGTTGCTTCTTGTTGTGTATTTTATTAAGCCAGAATTTATTCCAGGCCAGAATCCCTCTGGATCCTTTCTCCTTTGGTTATTTCCCCTACAACATATTGGAAATGGCTGGAAAGCGCTCCAGTTTGAACTAAGATTTCAAGCTTTTAATTGCACCAGTGTCAAAAATGGAGAGGCAGGCTTACACATCAGTATGGCCACCTGGCTTTCTTCAGAGAATTACAAACGTTGGACCTCAGTTGGTCCTGCAGGGCCACCAGTGATGTTCTCGAGAAGCCCACAAACTATTCAGCCCCCGTCTCACCTGTGCAGAAGCCCTTACTGCACCTCTCGTTTGTCAAGGTCAAGCAACAGCTTTCTGCTGCAGACCTCTGCCACTAATCTGCTTAGTTAATTAAACAAATCCCCAGATGCAATTACCACTGCTAGTCAAGACTTCTGCAGATGACAAAGCAAATGTCCTGTTGACTTTAATGGGCGCCTGACAACAGGCACTCATGTAGGAACGGGTGTATCTGTTCCCTTGGTTCGCTCATTTGCTTGACCCTGATGGTTTTGTACCCAATTAAGATGTAGCAAAGCCATCAGGAGAGCAGGCAGCCCAGGAAACAGCTGCCATCACAGCGCTTCTCAATGAAAGTCACCCAATTTCCACATGCCCTTGCCTTCCTACCTCTGTTTAAAAGCAGCATAGCGGCTTTCCACAGAGAAAAGAGGCAGCTCAGTGAGATCAAGGAAACCAGCCTAATTCATATTTGCTGCTCTTGACTTCAACAATCATGGAGCCTTTTTTTTTTTTTTTTTCCACTTGACCCTGCTGCAAAGCTATTTCTGCCTTTTAATGTGGCTTTCAGTGCATCCCTTTCTGCTTTCCTTTCAATAGCTGCCCAAACACAGCTCTCACACACCAGTCCCTGTTCACAACCACAGAAGCTTCTTCTTTGGTCCCCAAGAAATGTGACCACTAACCCCTGTTCCACCTTCAACCCATCCAGCGCAGGGAAACTCTTAAATTCCTCACTTTTAGTAATCTAGCAGCACAAGTAATCCAGGCTTGAAAATGCTGCCACATTCACAGCATTCCTGGCTCCAAAACCTAGTTTGCATTTCCAAAGCTGCATGAACCAGACCCTTCCTGACAGTCAATTTTATTCCTAAATCCGATCAAAGCTTGGGGATGCACTGGTTGGTCCCAGCCACCCTGATCTCCTCTTTATTTTAGCTCTCTCCACCACATCCTATTTCCACATGAGTTTCCTTGTAGGGCACATCTAATGCTTGTAAAACAAAGCAATCCCCTTGGGAACCTTAATTTTCCTAAGGCTGCTGGGTGCAGTCACATCACAGCCGTGGTCTCAGCTATTTCTTGAACGAGGCCTCTACTGAAAGCACAAAATGATGGGTGTTTATTAACAGTAGTTCTAAGTGATGTTTTACAGAGGATTTGTCCCACAGAGCAATGTGCAGAGATGTGAAATAAATCTGATCCCTGCTGTTTACAGCTGTTTGTGCAGCTGAGTCACCGCCGTGGTTTATTCTAAGGGTCACCGCAACTGTTGCTGTTTCAGAAAAAAAAGAAAAGTCTGGAAAAATTATTCTTAAAGCCCCTATCTCAGCAGGTTCTTTCAAGTTTTTTCTCCTTTATTGCTTTTTTTTTTTTTTTTTTTTTTTTTTTTTTTTTGTTCTAAGGAGGAGGAAGTGGAAGATGTTATCGTTTCACTTGTGTGAGATTTGAGTGTCTGCTTAGGTAGATGCTAATGCAAACACTGTCTTGAGTTTGAATAATTAAACTGAATTATTTTAAGATCAGCATCTACCTTAAAAGCACCAAAATCTCATTTCTGAATAAATGTCGCCCATAAATACTGGAAATGCCTGGCATATATTTTCCCTAGGAATAGGCAGTATTTGCCTCTGAGCACTTACAATAAACATTAAATTCCAAATGCTTTCCATTCGGCTGCAGGACTCATTCCCCCTTTTTTGTCCTGTTGTTTCCATTCAAGGCTGTGCAACCAATTGTTTTTTTCATTTCCTTAGCAGTTAAAGAAACAATTTCCAATACCATTTTTGTTTTTAACTGAGGTCCCTCAAAGTTAAAAATACATTGCACATCAGCAAATGGATTTTAGCTGGAACACAACTTCAAAAATATAAGTTGACAAGAATATGAATTTGCATAAAAAGCCCAATGCAGTGCCTTGAAAAAAGGCAAGATCAACATTTTGCGAGTTGCTGTGAGCAATCTGGTGAAATGGCAACTGCAGGAGATTTTTGGTGTCAGCTGAATGTGATTTGTTACTTTCCCGTGTTCATGAGCCACTTGCAGTTCCCTCACTCCATGGATTGCAGACTGCTGCTCCAGCCACACACCCCTGTGCTGAGCAGAAGTCATATTCTCAGTGTCTTGTCCTGGAGAGATTTATTAAATGCGCTGAGCAAAGACCTTGTAACTAAGGATCAGGTTAGGAAAGAAGATTGGTGTTGGTGTAGCTCTGCCCTCAGCAAAATCCTACTAACTGCAACAACGCATTTGGAAAATCCTTTTCGGTGCTAATGCTTCTAATCTTGATATTGCACTACTTTGAGGGATGCTCAGTCCTACTCAAAACTCACATTTGAATTCTGCTTGCGTTGGTCTGGGGCGTTGCTTTGTGCCTCAGACACATCCTGGATGAGATCTCCTAGGATTTTCATGGATTTTGCTACATGCAGACATATGCAGGCAGGATAGACATAGGTTCCTATTAAAATCGTCAACAACCAGACCCTTACGGTACGTTAGGGCTGGCAGGATCTAGGCTTTACATCCCAAAAGGGTTTTATAACATGAAGTTAATTGCATCTGATGTTTCAACTCCTCTGTTCCATCGAGCTCATAATGAGACTCTGGCAAACAATTTCTTCTGAATAATTTGTTGCATGAATTCAACCTCTTTCCCAGCTGACAAAAGCCACGAATAGACTGCATTTCCTCCATCACATTCACTGCTGCCTGAATGAACGGAAATATGTTTTCCCCTGGCTTGCCTTTCTTGGAGGGCAGGCTGGCCATAAAAACAAGGCTGCCAGCTCCCATCTACCCTCATCTTCGTTTGGTGGGGAGGGTCAGCCAGTCCTAGCTGCCCTCTGTCCTACAAAGCAGCCTGCTCATGGTTGTGGGGTGACTGGACCCCGCATTTTTGGGAAAGGCGCAAGGCTGGCAGCTGCCACACGGCTGTCACCACACTGCATTTCCTCAGGAGGCTGGGATGAGCAGCACGCAGCGGCGAGGGACAGGACATCACCTGGCACGGCTTATCAAGAGAGGCAGAGGCACATCCTGCAAGCGTGGAGCTCAGAGCTGTTCCCCGTGCTGGGAGCAGTTTGAAGTGCTGATAGCCCTGCTTTGAATTCCGGGCCTGATAAGCTTTCACACTGGTTTCACTCCCAGATAGAGAAATGCTTGTCTGACACGTTCCCTCAAATATGTCAGGAGCTTTTCTGCCTCATAGTCCCAGCGCTGGGCACCACAATAATACAAATTAAAAAAAAAAACACACACACATTCTGCACAGACCAGTGGCTCCTCCGTTCCTGTGGATGAGAGGGGGATGGGGTGGCTGTGCCTAGCAGGAGCACGTTACGAGTGCTGGTAGAGCAATCAGCATGCTGAAAGCACCCCAAACACCCCAGAGCTCACGTGCTTTTCCAGCGCAAGCAATCCAGGTGACAGTCCGTGTCTGGGTAGCAGCCAGAGGTCCCAGCTGACACCCAGAGGGACACTGCCCTGTTGCCCCCAGGCCAAAGGACCAGGATTTCCTCGGGGCAGCTGTCTCCTACCTGTGCTTGTGGCAATGCCGAGCACAAGCAACAAGGAGCAGTCTCGGTTTCTGGGGAGTAAGGCTCCTGACAGCCAGCATGTTCCAACACGGCTCGCTGTGCTGAGCAGACACACTGCCCCCAGGTCCAGCTACATCCACGCACTGTTGAAATCAGCCTGCTCACAGCCTCAGATCTCATGTCAGCCAATTCGGCATCTAGCATTGCTTTGCTCTTGGGTGGAAAGAGACCTGGAATTTAGCCTGAAGCTGGCTGCAAGTAAAACTTGCCAGAACTGCAAAGCCAGCCCTATCTGATGACAGACACATTTTTTATATATATTTTTTTCAGACTGTGACAGCCAATATCCAAAATATCTCAATGACAAGTCTGCTGGACAAAACAGGTGAGTGCTTTTCCTCTCTGAGTGAACTTACGTAAGGTCAGGCTTGGGTTGTAGGCAAGAACTGGATAGCTGTGCTTTCTCTGAGGATTTTTAATTAAGCCTTGGGACATCCCATCCCGCATGGCTGGTTTCAGGCTATCAGTGCAAAGGGCACACCCTATTCCTGTTGCCCTCACAGAGAACAGCCCAGGACAGCGTTCCCTCCCCAGTCTCCATCCTGGCTTTGCCCACAGTGAACAGGACGGACGCCTGGAGAACTGGGAGATCACTTCAGCTGACAGCAAGAAGAATGAGGCAATTACCCGGCCAAGATGCAGACGTAGAAGATATCTCTCAGCCAAAAACCAAGCTGCTTCTTCCAGTTTGACCTGCTGAGAGTCACAGGGGGGCCTGTGCAGAGGGCAAGCTGGGGAGCACATCCTGCACATCACCCCTTGAATGACACGGCTCAGGGCACAGGGCCTCAGACACGTCTCTCCATCAGGCTCTGTGCTTCTTACAGTGCCTGTCCCATTGAAGGCAGTGAGACCCCTGCTCCCCCCAGGGCAGCTCGTCCTCCACATCCTTGCCTGGTAAATGTAGCCCCATCGCAAGCAACAAGGTGGCTCTCGACCATCTCAGTTCTTGCCTCTGGTTGCTGCAGTTTATCACTGAAGGAAATGCCAAATTTATAGTTAGGGGACGTGTCCTGATCCAGCCATTGATCTCAGCATGACCAAGGCTCAATGATTTTCTTTCCTGATCTACCTCTGTCTTATTTCACTGGACACTAGTTTCATTGCAAGCATGCAAAAATCCTAATATCGACAATATCTCAACAAGACACAGCATTATTTTTCTTTTTCCTGGCCATGAGTTTGTTTTATTTAGAAAGACTATGGCCTTCACATATTACTGCAATAAAAAACACAGCAATGCCATGCCACGGCAGCTGAGTTTTTCACATGCAGCACACAGACCTTTCTCACCTATTAAAAAAAATGAAGAGGGCAAACATGCACAATACCTCCCCTGCTCATACTCTTCTGGACAACTATTTTCAGCCTAGGGGGTTTCCTGAAGCTGAAGTTTATTGTTTTTAATAGACCTAGCAGATGCTGCCCTCCACCCACATTGTCTCTTGAAAAGGAGTTCTGAAAGTTTACACTTGAAGCATGATGAATTGCCTCCCTTAATTTATTCTGGATTTGGTCTCAAGCAGCATCATTTTACGATCCCTGGTTCTTCTACACTCGGACACCATTTATTTCTTGCAGACCCCTTGAAATTTGGTAGAGTACTATCACATGCCCTCCCAAGGCTTTGCTTTTCTAAGCTGAAGAGCCCCAGCCTAAGTGATTTATCATTGCTCACAGGGAAGCTGTTACAGATCTCCGATCATTTGTCATCCTTCATTGAGCCTTCTCCCATTCTGCTCTTTCCTTTAGTAGAGATAGGGGATCAGAACTGAACGCTGCATGCAGCCTGCTGGCGGCCCATGGACTGTTTTGAGAAGCACAGCAATACCCTTTAGTTTGTCTCTGTTCCCTTTCGTTTAATTACAAATTCTTGATTTGCTCTTTCAGCTACGGTGCACAGAGCTGGCACCTTCATGACTTGTTTGTATCGCATTCACCAGGTCTCTCCCTTTCAAGTGATAACAGCCAGCTCACAACCCATCACTTTATATATAAAGATGGGCTTTTTCCTTCCCTGTTGTTTCACTCTGCATCTGCTTTCATCTGCTCCTAAAATTCCACCAGTTTTCCTTGCACTAGTAGTAAATTATGTATTTTGAAGGTAATTTCAAAACAATCTTTTTCATGATTTTTGATTAAAAATTTGGAAGTCTTTTCTTTCCCTTCCCTCTCTCCCCATTTTTTTTTTTAACTGACCCCTTTGAAATGAAACAACATTGGAGAGCAAAGAACAGATGTGACTTTGAGAAACATTTGGTGAGAGAAGATTGACAGAAGTAGTTTCTGACCCCATCGAACCTTTCCATTTTCTTTATGATTATGACTTCAAAATCGTAGCTTCAGAGCACGTAAAAAAAACCTTCACAAGCAGGCACTAAGATAAGGCACAAACCACGCTATCTGCAAAGACTCATTAGATAAGGAAAGGGCTCTTGTGGAAAGCAACAAAATTCATACCAACTTGACAAAGAGGGCCAAGAGCAACTAGCTGTTTAAAAGAGGTGGTATTTTGGCAGAAGAGAAAATGCTGCTAATGGAAGCAATTGCTTAATAAAGGTAGCTCCTTGTATAACAGCCTGCTCCCGTGTCTTGTTTGAGCAATTACATGGTGTTGCTCTGCGCAAGCACTGCTATCTAAACAGCTCAGTGTCATGTTGATGCCTTCCAAACCATTGCACAGGGACATTATAATTAACCTTAGTGATCCACCATTATCCAAACAGCAATATATATATATATTTTTTCCTAGAGGCTATGTTTTGCCCTATGGCCATGTGGTTAAGGGTGAAGGCTAGGAAATTATGCCCAGTTTGTTTTGACAGGAGGAGAGGCTGCATTGTCTCAGGGCAAATGGCACATTAAGGCTCCTTATACGTTGGTGGAAGCTGGAATTTCCACCTACCACAGGTGGTTTCTGAAGCGAAGGTAGAAACAGATCGAGATGATTTTTAATCTGCGGCCCCCAGGAATCATAATTCATCTTGCCATTGTTACTAGGAGAGGAGAACAAAAAACATTAAGTCTTTCCATCTGACTGAACTTTACAAAATGTGCCCGTTGGAGGTGTGAGTGTGCCTGAAAGCATGCAGTGCTGTTTGCTGTGCAGTATTCATTACTGGTTATTTTATTTCTTCTCCCTGCACGGAGTTCATTACAACCACTACATTAATTTCTTAGCAACTTTCATCTTACAGCTCACCCAAACTCCCTACTACAAAAAACTGATAATCTGATTTAAAAAAAAATCCCCAATGATACTTTGAAACTACTAAGAGGGGTGAGTCATCTCTTTAATTTAGGCCATGGTACTATCTGAAGCAATAATTTCTTTAGCTTAGAGAGAAAACAGGGCTGCCTATGCCCTCTTCCTCCTCTTCTGCATCTCAAACTGCATGCAGAACCTCACCCCACATGGCTCCCACACTTCTCTGGTCTGCCCACTTCAGACATGACCACACTGCAACCGTTTCTCATCTCAATTATTTAATGTTCCCTTTTTTCCTCGTGAGAGATCACATTAACTCAGTCTCCTCATGTAAGAAAAATTATCTTCCTTACAGATCTATGAGGTGCTAATTAGCAGCCGTGGCTGGGTGTTTGCAGCAGACATGCTTCTCCTGTCTGCAAAGCCTTGTCACCATAGATGAGAATACAACACTGCATTAGGAAGCTGGAAACTTGCCCTGCTGGGCTCTCCATCTGCTCTCTGTCTAGAAAGACCAAAAACAAGTGTTTCCAATCAAAGCAGAAAAAGGAGCTCCAACAAGCCATCCCATTTCACTGCTCGGTCCCACAACTTCTTGTCAGTACCATTTCGTGAATGCAGTATGTGCAGGGAAGGTTCTGGGCTTGTCCTGGTGAAGAAGAGGGAAACCTGCACTTAACATCATATCCTGGTCCAGCTCTTCTCTTGCAGAGCTGTGTACTCGGTGCACCCTGTGTGTGTGTAATAACACCAGCCAACAGTACAAACCAGCAGCGTGCCCTTGTGGTGTACCATATGTGGTGTGTGTGCGCCCACATATTGGGCTGCGTTAGCTAAAAGGCCTTCTTTTACCTTGTCTGGTCCCCAGTCCTGGTCCCCAGTCCTGGTCCGTTGTGGCATCCCAAGCAAGCTGCTCCAATTCCTTTCCATTGACAGAGGTGAGACTTACTGACACCTAACTTGGTGTCATCTGCACACTTACTGAGGGTGCACTCAATGCCCTCGTCCAGATCATCGATGAAGATATTAAAGACGACTGGCCCCAGTACCGAGCCCTGGGGAACGCCACTAGTGACCGGCCTCCAGCTGGATCTGACTCCATTCACCACGACTCTTTGGGCCCAGCTATCCAGCCAGTTTCTAACCCAATGAAGCGTATCTCAGTCCAAGCCACGAGCAGCCAGTTTCTTGAGGAGAATGCTGTGGGAAATGGTGTCAAAAGCCTTGCTGAAGTCAAGGTAGACCACATCCACAGCCTTTCCCTCATCCACCCAGTGCGTCATTTTGTCATAGAAGGAGATCAGGTTCGTCAGGCATGACCTGCCTTTCATAAACCCATGCTGACTGGGCCTGATCGCCTGCTTGCCCTGCAAGTGCTGCGTGATGACTCTCAAGAGGATCTGCTCCATGAGCTTCCCTGGTACTGAGATCAAACTGACAGGCCTGTAGTTTCCCGGGTCAGTCCTCCGGCCCTTCTTGTAAACGGGCATCACGTTTGCTAGCCGCCAGTCAGTTGGGACCTCCCCCGATAGCCAGGACTGCTGATAAATGATGGAAAGCGGCTTGGCCAGCTCCTCTGCCAGTTCTCTCACTACCCTCGGGTGGATCCCATCCGGCCCCATCGACTTGCGCACATCCAAGTGCCGTACCAGGTCGCCAACCATTTCCTCGTGGATAGTGAGGGCCACATCCTGCTCCCCATCCCCTTCCGCCAGCTCAGGGTTCTGGGTATCCAGAGAACAACTGGTATTGCCACTAAAGACTGAGGCAAAGACGACATTAAGCACCTCCACCTTTTCCTCATCTCTTGTAACTAAGTTTCCCCCCGCATCCAGTAAAGGATGGAGATTCTCCTTAGTCCTCCTTTTTGTGTTGATGTATTTATAAAAACATTTTTTGTTATCTTTAACGGCAGTAGCCAGATTGAGCTCCAGATGAGCTTTGGCCTTTCTAATTTTGTCCCTGCACAGCCTCGCAACATCCTTATAGTCCTCCCTAGTGGCCTGCCCTTTTTTCCCAAGATTAAAAACCCTCTTTTTTCTCCTAAGCTCAAGTCACAACTCTCTGTTCAGCCAGGCCAGTCTTCTTCCAAACCGTCCTTCCTGGACTCCTCTGCCCTTCAGAACTGCCTCCCAAGGGACTCTACCAACCAGTGTCCTGAGCAGCTCAAAGTCAGCCCTCCGGAAGTTCAATACAGCGGTTTTACTGGTCCCCTTCCTGGCCTCGCCAAGAATAGTGAACTCCACCATTTCGTGGTCACTCTGCCCAAGACAGCTCCCGACAATCACATCCTCCACCAGTCCTTCTCTGTTTGTGAAGAGAAGGTCTAGCGGGGCGCCACCCCTGGTAGGTTCACTACCCAGCTGCATCAGGAAGCTATCTTCCACACTCTCCAGAAACCTCCTAGACTGCTTTCTCTGAGCTGCGTTGTGCTTCCAGGATATGTCAGGGAAGTTGAAGTACCCCATGAGAACAAGCACCGATGATTTTGCAACGTCTGTCAGCTGCCTGTAGAACTCCTCATCCGTCTCCTCATCCTGGTTCGGCGGTCTATAACAGACCCCGACCAGGACGCTAGCCTTGTTGGCCTTCCCGCCGATCCTAACCCAAAGGGACTCAACCTTGTCATTCCCAGCCTTGAGTTCCAGAACATCGAAAGATTCTCTAATATAGAGAGCCACACCACCACCCCTTCTATGCTGCCTGTCCCTTCTGAAGAGCTTATAGCCAGTCATTGCAGCACTGCAGTCATGAGAGTGGTCCCACCACGTCTCCATGACGGCAACCAAGTCGTAGCCTGCCTGCTGCACAATGGCTTCCAGCTCCTCCTGTTTCTTACCCATGCTGCGTGCATTGGTGTAGATGCACTCCAGCTGGGCCATTGCCTTATCTCCCGGCCTTGCCATTGTTTCTCCGGCACAGCTCCAACAAGCCTTGAGCGAACGAACGGCTGTGCGAACGGCTGTGTGGTGCTTAGCTGCCGGCTGGGGGAAACCACGACGACAGCAACGTAGTCATGTAACCAAATTAAGCCAAAACTTTCAGCCCGGTCCTTGACCTGAATAGGGAGTGAGGATCCGGAGCCTGGCATTTATACGTGATAGTTTATATGCAGCCAAAGTAAATACTGCAGTTGGAGGTCATGGCGCTAGATTTTGACAAGTCCGGCATAAAGAAGAGATCTCAGAAAAGCAAATTTAAGCAACATTAATGTCAAGTAAAGTCTTTCTAATTGCTATATTCCTTATCTGTCGTGACTAGACAGATGAAAATCCAGGATGGCAATTTTGCCTTTTAGGTCATTTTATTTTTTTCTTTTATTTATTTCTTCTCTTTATGTTGATGTATCTTATTTTAACAGGCTGTGTACTAATTTTCCTCACAGAATGACTAGCAGAAATATGACCCTTACATGCCTTTTGTAGTTAATTAATTAGGTCAACTCTAACCACTGAGCCCCTTGTCAGGTTCTTTCTGTTAGCAATAAGGAGCAATTGAACCTTAATCATTGAAACGAGATTGTTGAGCCTATTCCACAAGGTCTCCTGACTCCACACATGTGAAGTGAAATCTGCAAGGTGGGGATCATTTGACCTTTCCTATAAAGGAAGCATGAGGAGACAGGAAAAGACTTACCACTCCAGAGAAGTGTGAGGTTCAGGTTACTTAGGGTGCTTTTCTACTGTAATGGAGAAATGGACTCAGTATTACAAGACAGACTGCTTTTTCTTTCTCTTTTCGGCCATCTCTGAGAAATAGTTTGTAGAAACTATGAGCTAGTAACATAGGCGATGACTACTCAGAAGAGGAAAAACCTGATAGTGCTACTTCCCTGTGAAGTTATTTGACAGTGAATAAAATTCAGAAGAAGGCAGGTAAGTGCTCTGGAGATAAAAATTAAATTTGGGTTGGGTTGGGAAGCTGGAGGACTTCTTTCACCTTGTCTGATCCCCGGTCCTCCAGGGCCCCGGTCCTCCAGGGCCCCGGTCCTCCAGGGCCCCGGTCCTCCAGGGCCCCGGTCCTCCAGGGCCCCGGTCCTCCAGGGCCCCGGTCCTCCAGGGCCCCGGTCCTCCAGGGCCCCGGTCCTCCAGGGCCCCGGTCCTCCAGGGCCCCGGTCCTCCAGGGCCCCGGTCCTCCAGGGCCCCGGTCCTCCAGGGCCCCGGTCCTCCAGGGCCCCGGTCCTCCAGGGCCCCGGTCCTCCAGGGCCCCGGTCCTCCAGGGCCCCGGTCCTCCAGGGCCCCGGTCCTCCAGGGCCCCGGTCCTCCAGGGCCCCGGTCCTCCAGGGCCCCGGTCCTCCAGGGCCCCGGTCCTCCAGGGCCCCGGTCCTCCAGGGCCCCGGTCCTCCAGGGCCCCGGTCCTCCAGGGCCCCGGTCCTCCAGGGCCCCGGTCCTCCAGGGCCCCGGTCCTCCAGGGCCCCGGTCCTCCAGGGCCCCGGTCCTCCAGGGCCCCGGTCCTCCAGGGCCCCGGTCCTCCAGGGCCCCGGTCCTCCAGGGCCCCGGTCCTCCAGGGCCCCGGTCCTCCAGGGCCCCGGTCCTCCAGGGCCCCGGTCCTCCAGGGCCCGGTCCTCCAGGGCCCCGGTCCTCCAGGGCCCCGGTCCTCCAGGGCCCCGGTCCTCCAGGGCCCCGGTCCTCCAGGGCCCCGGTCCTCCAGGGCCCCGGTCCTCCAGGGCCCCGGTCCTCCAGGGCCCCGGTCCTCCAGGGCCCCGGTCCTCCAGGGCCCCGGTCCTCCAGGGCCCCGGTCCTCCAGGGCCCCGGTCCTCCAGGGCCCCGGTCCTCCAGGGCCCCGGTCCTCCAGGGCCCCGGTCCTCCAGGGCCCCGGTCCTCCAGGGCCCCGGTCCTCCAGGGCCCCGGTCCTCCAGGGCCCCGGTCCTCCAGGGCCCCGGTCCTCCAGGGCCCCGGTCCTCCAGGGCCCCGGTCCTCCAGGGCCCCGGTCCTCCAGGGCCCCGGTCCTCCAGGGCCCCGGTCCTCCAGGGCCCCGGTCCTCCAGGGCCCCGGTCCTCCAGGGCCCCGGTCCTCCAGGGCCCCGGTCCTCCAGGGCCCCGGTCCTCCAGGGCCCCGGTCCTCCAGGGCCCCGGTCCTCCAGGGCCCCGGTCCTCCAGGGCCCCGGTCCTCCAGGGCCCCGGTCCTCCAGGGCCCCGGTCCTCCAGGGCCCCGGTCCTCCAGGGCCCCGGTCCTCCAGGGCCCCGGTCCTCCAGGGCCCCGGTCCTCCAGGGCCCCGGTCCTCCAGGGCCCCGGTCCTCCAGGGCCCCGGTCCTCCAGGGCCCCGGTCCTCCAGGGCCCCGGTCCTCCAGGGCCCCGGTCCTCCAGGGCCCCGGTCCTCCAGGGCCCCGGTCCTCCAGGGCCCCGGTCCTCCAGGGCCCCGGTCCTCCAGGGCCCCGGTCCTCCAGGGCCCCGGTCCTCCAGGGCCCCGGTCCTCCAGGGCCCCGGTCCTCCAGGGCCCCGGTCCTCCAGGGCCCCGGTCCTCCAGGGCCCCGGTCCTCCAGGGCCCCGGTCCTCCAGGGCCCCGGTCCTCCAGGGCCCCGGTCCTCCAGGGCCCCGGTCCTCCAGGGCCCCGGTCCTCCAGGGCCCCGGTCCTCCAGGGCCCCGGTCCTCCAGGGCCCCGGTCCTCCAGGGCCCCGGTCCTCCAGGGCCCCGGTCCTCCAGGGCCCCGGTCCTCCAGGGCCCCGGTCCTCCAGGGCCCCGGTCCTCCAGGGCCCCGGTCCTCCAGGGCCCCGGTCCTCCAGGGCCCCGGTCCTCCAGGGCCCCGGTCCTCCAGGGCCCCGGTCCTCCAGGGCCCCGGTCCTCCAGGGCCCCGGTCCTCCAGGGCCCCGGTCCTCCAGGGCCCCGGTCCTCCAGGGCCCCGGTCCTCCAGGGCCCCGGTCCTCCAGGGCCCCGGTCCTCCAGGGCCCCGGTCCTCCAGGGCCCCGGTCCTCCAGGGCCCCGGTCCTCCAGGGCCCCGGTCCTCCAGGGCCCCGGTCCTCCAGGGCCCCGGTCCTCCAGGGCCCCGGTCCTCCAGGGCCCCGGTCCTCCAGGGCCCCGGTCCTCCAGGGCCCCGGTCCTCCAGGGCCCCGGTCCTCCAGGGCCCCGGTCCTCCAGGGCCCCGGTCCTCCAGGGCCCCGGTCCTCCAGGGCCCCGGTCCTCCAGGGCCCCGGTCCTCCAGGGCCCCGGTCCTCCAGGGCCCCGGTCCTCCAGGGCCCCGGTCCTCCAGGGCCCCGGTCCTCCAGGGCCCCGGTCCTCCAGGGCCCCGGTCCTCCAGGGCCCCGGTCCTCCAGGGCCCCGGTCCTCCAGGGCCCCGGTCCTCCAGGGCCCCGGTCCTCCAGGGCCCCGGTCCTCCAGGGCCCCGGTCCTCCAGGGCCCCGGTCCTCCAGGGCCCCGGTCCTCCAGGGCCCCGGTCCTCCAGGGCCCCGGTCCTCCAGGGCCCCGGTCCTCCAGGGCCCCGGTCCTCCAGGGCCCCGGTCCTCCAGGGCCCCGGTCCTCCAGGGCCCCGGTCCTCCAGGGCCCCGGTCCTCCAGGGCCCCGGTCCTCCAGGGCCCCGGTCCTCCAGGGCCCCGGTCCTCCAGGGCCCCGGTCCTCCAGGGCCCCGGTCCTCCAGGGCCCCGGTCCTCCAGGGCCCCGGTCCTCCAGGGCCCCGGTCCTCCAGGGCCCCGGTCCTCCAGGGCCCCGGTCCTCCAGGGCCCCGGTCCTCCAGGGCCCCGGTCCTCCAGGGCCCCGGTCCTCCAGGGCCCCGGTCCTCCAGGGCCCCGGTCCTCCAGGGCCCCGGTCCTCCAGGGCCCCGGTCCTCCAGGGCCCCGGTCCTCCAGGGCCCCGGTCCTCCAGGGCCCCGGTCCTCCAGGGCCCCGGTCCTCCAGGGCCCCGGTCCTCCAGGGCCCCGGTCCTCCAGGGCCCCGGTCCTCCAGGGCCCCGGTCCTCCAGGGCCCCGGTCCTCCAGGGCCCCGGTCCTCCAGGGCCCCGGTCCTCCAGGGCCCCGGTCCTCCAGGGCCCCGGTCCTCCAGGGCCCCGGTCCTCCAGGGCCCCGGTCCTCCAGGGCCCCGGTCCTCCAGGGCCCCGGTCCTCCAGGGCCCCGGTCCTCCAGGGCCCCGGTCCTCCAGGGCCCCGGTCCTCCAGGGCCCCGGTCCTCCAGGGCCCCGGTCCTCCAGGGCCCCGGTCCTCCAGGGCCCCGGTCCTCCAGGGCCCCGGTCCTCCAGGGCCCCGGTCCTCCAGGGCCCCGGTCCTCCAGGGCCCCGGTCCTCCAGGGCCCCGGTCCTCCAGGGCCCCGGTCCTCCAGGGCCCCGGTCCTCCAGGGCCCCGGTCCTCCAGGGCCCCGGTCCTCCAGGGCCCCGGTCCTCCAGGGCCCCGGTCCTCCAGGGCCCCGGTCCTCCAGGGCCCCGGTCCTCCAGGGCCCCGGTCCTCCAGGGCCCCGGTCCTCCAGGGCCCCGGTCCTCCAGGGCCCCGGTCCTCCAGGGCCCCGGTCCTCCAGGGCCCCGGTCCTCCAGGGCCCCGGTCCTCCAGGGCCCCGGTCCTCCAGGGCCCCGGTCCTCCAGGGCCCCGGTCCTCCAGGGCCCCGGTCCTCCAGGGCCCCGGTCCTCCAGGGCCCCGGTCCTCCAGGGCCCCGGTCCTCCAGGGCCCCGGTCCTCCAGGGCCCCGGTCCTCCAGGGCCCCGGTCCTCCAGGGCCCCGGTCCTCCAGGGCCCCGGTCCTCCAGGGCCCCGGTCCTCCAGGGCCCCGGTCCTCCAGGGCCCCGGTCCTCCAGGGCCCCGGTCCTCCAGGGCCCCGGTCCTCCAGGGCCCCGGTCCTCCAGGGCCCCGGTCCTCCAGGGCCCCGGTCCTCCAGGGCCCCGGTCCTCCAGGGCCCCGGTCCTCCAGGGCCCCGGTCCTCCAGGGCCCCGGTCCTCCAGGGCCCCGGTCCTCCAGGGCCCCGGTCCTCCAGGGCCCCGGTCCTCCAGGGCCCCGGTCCTCCAGGGCCCCGGTCCTCCAGGGCCCCGGTCCTCCAGGGCCCCGGTCCTCCAGGGCCCCGGTCCTCCAGGGCCCCGGTCCTCCAGGGCCCCGGTCCTCCAGGGCCCCGGTCCTCCAGGGCCCCGGTCCTCCAGGGCCCCGGTCCTCCAGGGCCCCGGTCCTCCAGGGCCCCGGTCCTCCAGGGCCCCGGTCCTCCAGGGCCCCGGTCCTCCAGGGCCCCGGTCCTCCAGGGCCCCGGTCCTCCAGGGCCCCGGTCCTCCAGGGCCCCGGTCCTCCAGGGCCCCGGTCCTCCAGGGCCCCGGTCCTCCAGGGCCCCGGTCCTCCAGGGCCCCGGTCCTCCAGGGCCCCGGTCCTCCAGGGCCCCGGTCCTCCAGGGCCCCGGTCCTCCAGGGCCCCGGTCCTCCAGGGCCCCGGTCCTCCAGGGCCCCGGTCCTCCAGGGCCCCGGTCCTCCAGGGCCCCGGTCCTCCAGGGCCCCGGTCCTCCAGGGCCCCGGTCCTCCAGGGCCCCGGTCCTCCAGGGCCCCGGTCCTCCAGGGCCCCGGTCCTCCAGGGCCCCGGTCCTCCAGGGCCCCGGTCCTCCAGGGCCCCGGTCCTCCAGGGCCCCGGTCCTCCAGGGCCCCGGTCCTCCAGGGCCCCGGTCCTCCAGGGCCCCGGTCCTCCAGGGCCCCGGTCCTCCAGGGCCCCGGTCCTCCAGGGCCCCGGTCCTCCAGGGCCCCGGTCCTCCAGGGCCCCGGTCCTCCAGGGCCCCGGTCCTCCAGGGCCCCGGTCCTCCAGGGCCCCGGTCCTCCAGGGCCCCGGTCCTCCAGGGCCCCGGTCCTCCAGGGCCCCGGTCCTCCAGGGCCCCGGTCCTCCAGGGCCCCGGTCCTCCAGGGCCCCGGTCCTCCAGGGCCCCGGTCCTCCAGGGCCCCGGTCCTCCAGGGCCCCGGTCCTCCAGGGCCCCGGTCCTCCAGGGCCCCGGTCCTCCAGGGCCCCGGTCCTCCAGGGCCCCGGTCCTCCAGGGCCCCGGTCCTCCAGGGCCCCGGTCCTCCAGGGCCCCGGTCCTCCAGGGCCCCGGTCCTCCAGGGCCCCGGTCCTCCAGGGCCCCGGTCCTCCAGGGCCCCGGTCCTCCAGGGCCCCGGTCCTCCAGGGCCCCGGTCCTCCAGGGCCCCGGTCCTCCAGGGCCCCGGTCCTCCAGGGCCCCGGTCCTCCAGGGCCCCGGTCCTCCAGGGCCCCGGTCCTCCAGGGCCCCGGTCCTCCAGGGCCCCGGTCCTCCAGGGCCCCGGTCCTCCAGGGCCCCGGTCCTCCAGGGCCCCGGTCCTCCAGGGCCCCGGTCCTCCAGGGCCCCGGTCCTCCAGGGCCCCGGTCCTCCAGGGCCCCGGTCCTCCAGGGCCCCGGTCCTCCAGGGCCCCGGTCCTCCAGGGCCCCGGTCCTCCAGGGCCCCGGTCCTCCAGGGCCCCGGTCCTCCAGGGCCCCGGTCCTCCAGGGCCCCGGTCCTCCAGGGCCCCGGTCCTCCAGGGCCCCGGTCCTCCAGGGCCCCGGTCCTCCAGGGCCCCGGTCCTCCAGGGCCCCGGTCCTCCAGGGCCCCGGTCCTCCAGGGCCCCGGTCCTCCAGGGCCCCGGTCCTCCAGGGCCCCGGTCCTCCAGGGCCCCGGTCCTCCAGGGCCCCGGTCCTCCAGGGCCCCGGTCCTCCAGGGCCCCGGTCCTCCAGGGCCCCGGTCCTCCAGGGCCCCGGTCCTCCAGGGCCCCGGTCCTCCAGGGCCCCGGTCCTCCAGGGCCCCGGTCCTCCAGGGCCCCGGTCCTCCAGGGCCCCGGTCCTCCAGGGCCCCGGTCCTCCAGGGCCCCGGTCCTCCAGGGCCCCGGTCCTCCAGGGCCCCGGTCCTCCAGGGCCCCGGTCCTCCAGGGCCCCGGTCCTCCAGGGCCCCGGTCCTCCAGGGCCCCGGTCCTCCAGGGCCCCGGTCCTCCAGGGCCCCGGTCCTCCAGGGCCCCGGTCCTCCAGGGCCCCGGTCCTCCAGGGCCCCGGTCCTCCAGGGCCCCGGTCCTCCAGGGCCCCGGTCCTCCAGGGCCCCGGTCCTCCAGGGCCCCGGTCCTCCAGGGCCCCGGTCCTCCAGGGCCCCGGTCCTCCAGGGCCCCGGTCCTCCAGGGCCCCGGTCCTCCAGGGCCCCGGTCCTCCAGGGCCCCGGTCCTCCAGGGCCCCGGTCCTCCAGGGCCCCGGTCCTCCAGGGCCCCGGTCCTCCAGGGCCCCGGTCCTCCAGGGCCCCGGTCCTCCAGGGCCCCGGTCCTCCAGGGCCCCGGTCCTCCAGGGCCCCGGTCCTCCAGGGCCCCGGTCCTCCAGGGCCCCGGTCCTCCAGGGCCCCGGTCCTCCAGGGCCCCGGTCCTCCAGGGCCCCGGTCCTCCAGGGCCCCGGTCCTCCAGGGCCCCGGTCCTCCAGGGCCCCGGTCCTCCAGGGCCCCGGTCCTCCAGGGCCCCGGTCCTCCAGGGCCCCGGTCCTCCAGGGCCCCGGTCCTCCAGGGCCCCGGTCCTCCAGGGCCCCGGTCCTCCAGGGCCCCGGTCCTCCAGGGCCCCGGTCCTCCAGGGCCCCGGTCCTCCAGGGCCCCGGTCCTCCAGGGCCCCGGTCCTCCAGGGCCCCGGTCCTCCAGGGCCCCGGTCCTCCAGGGCCCCGGTCCTCCAGGGCCCCGGTCCTCCAGGGCCCCGGTCCTCCAGGGCCCCGGTCCTCCAGGGCCCCGGTCCTCCAGGGCCCCGGTCCTCCAGGGCCCCGGTCCTCCAGGGCCCCGGTCCTCCAGGGCCCCGGTCCTCCAGGGCCCCGGTCCTCCAGGGCCCCGGTCCTCCAGGGCCCCGGTCCTCCAGGGCCCCGGTCCTCCAGGGCCCCGGTCCTCCAGGGCCCCGGTCCTCCAGGGCCCCGGTCCTCCAGGGCCCCGGTCCTCCAGGGCCCCGGTCCTCCAGGGCCCCGGTCCTCCAGGGCCCCGGTCCTCCAGGGCCCCGGTCCTCCAGGGCCCCGGTCCTCCAGGGCCCCGGTCCTCCAGGGCCCCGGTCCTCCAGGGCCCCGGTCCTCCAGGGCCCCGGTCCTCCAGGGCCCCGGTCCTCCAGGGCCCCGGTCCTCCAGGGCCCCGGTCCTCCAGGGCCCCGGTCCTCCAGGGCCCCGGTCCTCCAGGGCCCCGGTCCTCCAGGGCCCCGGTCCTCCAGGGCCCCGGTCCTCCAGGGCCCCGGTCCTCCAGGGCCCCGGTCCTCCAGGGCCCCGGTCCTCCAGGGCCCCGGTCCTCCAGGGCCCCGGTCCTCCAGGGCCCCGGTCCTCCAGGGCCCCGGTCCTCCAGGGCCCCGGTCCTCCAGGGCCCCGGTCCTCCAGGGCCCCGGTCCTCCAGGGCCCCGGTCCTCCAGGGCCCCGGTCCTCCAGGGCCCCGGTCCTCCAGGGCCCCGGTCCTCCAGGGCCCCGGTCCTCCAGGGCCCCGGTCCTCCAGGGCCCCGGTCCTCCAGGGCCCCGGTCCTCCAGGGCCCCGGTCCTCCAGGGCCCCGGTCCTCCAGGGCCCCGGTCCTCCAGGGCCCCGGTCCTCCAGGGCCCCGGTCCTCCAGGGCCCCGGTCCTCCAGGGCCCCGGTCCTCCAGGGCCCCGGTCCTCCAGGGCCCCGGTCCTCCAGGGCCCCGGTCCTCCAGGGCCCCGGTCCTCCGGGCCCCGGTCCTCCAGGGCCCCGGTCCTCCAGGGCCCCGGTCCTCCAGGGCCCCGGTCCTCCAGGGCCCCGGTCCTCCAGGGCCCCGGTCCTCCAGGGCCCCGGTCCTCCAGGGCCCCGGTCCTCCAGGGCCCCGGTCCTCCAGGGCCCCGGTCCTCCAGGGCCCCGGTCCTCCAGGGCCCCGGTCCTCCAGGGCCCCGGTCCTCCAGGGCCCCGGTCCTCCAGGGCCCCGGTCCTCCAGGGCCCCGGTCCTCCAGGGCCCCGGTCCTCCAGGGCCCCGGTCCTCCAGGGCCCCGGTCCTCCAGGGCCCCGGTCCTCCAGGGCCCCGGTCCTCCAGGGCCCCGGTCCTCCAGGGCCCCGGTCCTCCAGGGCCCCGGTCCTCCAGGGCCCCGGTCCTCCAGGGCCCCGGTCCTCCAGGGCCCCGGTCCTCCAGGGCCCCGGTCCTCCAGGGCCCCGGTCCTCCAGGGCCCCGGTCCTCCAGGGCCCCGGTCCTCCAGGGCCCCGGTCCTCCAGGGCCCCGGTCCTCCAGGGCCCCGGTCCTCCAGGGCCCCGGTCCTCCAGGGCCCCGGTCCTCCAGGGCCCCGGTCCTCCAGGGCCCCGGTCCTCCAGGGCCCCGGTCCTCCAGGGCCCCGGTCCTCCAGGGCCCCGGTCCTCCAGGGCCCCGGTCCTCCAGGGCCCCGGTCCTCCAGGGCCCCGGTCCTCCAGGGCCCCGGTCCTCCAGGGCCCCGGTCCTCCAGGGCCCCGGTCCTCCAGGGCCCCGGTCCTCCAGGGCCCCGGTCCTCCAGGGCCCCGGTCCTCCAGGGCCCCGGTCCTCCAGGGCCCCGGTCCTCCAGGGCCCCGGTCCTCCAGGGCCCCGGTCCTCCAGGGCCCCGGTCCTCCAGGGCCCCGGTCCTCCAGGGCCCCGGTCCTCCAGGGCCCCGGTCCTCCAGGGCCCCGGTCCTCCAGGGCCCCGGTCCTCCAGGGCCCCGGTCCTCCAGGGCCCCGGTCCTCCAGGGCCCCGGTCCTCCAGGGCCCCGGTCCTCCAGGGCCCCGGTCCTCCAGGGCCCCGGTCCTCCAGGGCCCCGGTCCTCCAGGGCCCCGGTCCTCCAGGGCCCCGGTCCTCCAGGGCCCCGGTCCTCCAGGGCCCCGGTCCTCCAGGGCCCCGGTCCTCCAGGGCCCCGGTCCTCCAGGGCCCCGGTCCTCCAGGGCCCCGGTCCTCCAGGGCCCCGGTCCTCCAGGGCCCCGGTCCTCCAGGGCCCCGGTCCTCCAGGGCCCCGGTCCTCCAGGGCCCCGGTCCTCCAGGGCCCCGGTCCTCCAGGGCCCCGGTCCTCCAGGGCCCCGGTCCTCCAGGGCCCCGGTCCTCCAGGGCCCCGGTCCTCCAGGGCCCCGGTCCTCCAGGGCCCCGGTCCTCCAGGGCCCCGGTCCTCCAGGGCCCCGGTCCTCCAGGGCCCCGGTCCTCCAGGGCCCCGGTCCTCCAGGGCCCCGGTCCTCCAGGGCCCCGGTCCTCCAGGGCCCCGGTCCTCCAGGGCCCCGGTCCTCCAGGGCCCCGGTCCTCCAGGGCCCCGGTCCTCCAGGGCCCCGGTCCTCCAGGGCCCCGGTCCTCCAGGGCCCCGGTCCTCCAGGGCCCCGGTCCTCCAGGGCCCCGGTCCTCCAGGGCCCCGGTCCTCCAGGGCCCCGGTCCTCCAGGGCCCCGGTCCTCCAGGGCCCCGGTCCTCCAGGGCCCCGGTCCTCCAGGGCCCCGGTCCTCCAGGGCCCCGGTCCTCCAGGGCCCCGGTCCTCCAGGGCCCCGGTCCTCCAGGGCCCCGGTCCTCCAGGGCCCCGGTCCTCCAGGGCCCCGGTCCTCCAGGGCCCGGTCCTCCAGGGCCCCGGTCCTCCAGGGCCCCGGTCCTCCAGGGCCCCGGTCCTCCAGGGCCCCGGTCCTCCAGGGCCCCGGTCCTCCAGGGCCCCGGTCCTCCAGGGCCCCGGTCCTCCAGGGCCCCGGTCCTCCAGGGCCCCGGTCCTCCAGGGCCCCGGTCCTCCAGGGCCCCGGTCCTCCAGGGCCCCGGTCCTCCAGGGCCCCGGTCCTCCAGGGCCCCGGTCCTCCAGGGCCCCGGTCCTCCAGGGCCCCGGTCCTCCAGGGCCCCGGTCCTCCAGGGCCCCGGTCCTCCAGGGCCCCGGTCCTCCAGGGCCCCGGTCCTCCAGGGCCCCGGTCCTCCAGGGCCCCGGTCCTCCAGGGCCCCGGTCCTCCAGGGCCCCGGTCCTCCAGGGCCCCGGTCCTCCAGGGCCCCGGTCCTCCAGGGCCCCGGTCCTCCAGGGCCCCGGTCCTCCAGGGCCCCGGTCCTCCAGGGCCCCGGTCCTCCAGGGCCCCGGTCCTCCAGGGCCCCGGTCCTCCAGGGCCCCGGTCCTCCAGGGCCCCGGTCCTCCAGGGCCCCGGTCCTCCAGGGCCCCGGTCCTCCAGGGCCCCGGTCCTCCAGGGCCCCGGTCCTCCAGGGCCCCGGTCCTCCAGGGCCCCGGTCCTCCAGGGCCCCGGTCCTCCAGGGCCCCGGTCCTCCAGGGCCCCGGTCCTCCAGGGCCCCGGTCCTCCAGGGCCCCGGTCCTCCAGGGCCCCGGTCCTCCAGGGCCCCGGTCCTCCAGGGCCCCGGTCCTCCAGGGCCCCGGTCCTCCAGGGCCCCGGTCCTCCAGGGCCCCGGTCCTCCAGGGCCCCGGTCCTCCAGGGCCCCGGTCCTCCAGGGCCCCGGTCCTCCAGGGCCCCGGTCCTCCAGGGCCCCGGTCCTCCAGGGCCCCGGTCCTCCAGGGCCCCGGTCCTCCAGGGCCCCGGTCCTCCAGGGCCCCGGTCCTCCAGGGCCCCGGTCCTCCAGGGCCCCGGTCCTCCAGGGCCCCGGTCCTCCAGGGCCCCGGTCCTCCAGGGCCCCGGTCCTCCAGGGCCCCGGTCCTCCAGGGCCCCGGTCCTCCAGGGCCCCGGTCCTCCAGGGCCCCGGTCCTCCAGGGCCCCGGTCCTCCAGGGCCCCGGTCCTCCAGGGCCCCGGTCCTCCAGGGCCCCGGTCCTCCAGGGCCCCGGTCCTCCAGGGCCCCGGTCCTCCAGGGCCCCGGTCCTCCAGGGCCCCGGTCCTCCAGGGCCCCGGTCCTCCAGGGCCCCGGTCCTCCAGGGCCCCGGTCCTCCAGGGCCCCGGTCCTCCAGGGCCCCGGTCCTCCAGGGCCCCGGTCCTCCAGGGCCCCGGTCCTCCAGGGCCCCGGTCCTCCAGGGCCCCGGTCCTCCAGGGCCCCGGTCCTCCAGGGCCCCGGTCCTCCAGGGCCCCGGTCCTCCAGGGCCCCGGTCCTCCAGGGCCCCGGTCCTCCAGGGCCCCGGTCCTCCAGGGCCCCGGTCCTCCAGGGCCCCGGTCCTCCAGGGCCCCGGTCCTCCAGGGCCCCGGTCCTCCAGGGCCCCGGTCCTCCAGGGCCCCGGTCCTCCAGGGCCCCGGTCCTCCAGGGCCCCGGTCCTCCAGGGCCCCGGTCCTCCAGGGCCCCGGTCCTCCAGGGCCCCGGTCCTCCAGGGCCCCGGTCCTCCAGGGCCCCGGTCCTCCAGGGCCCCGGTCCTCCAGGGCCCCGGTCCTCCAGGGCCCCGGTCCTCCAGGGCCCCGGTCCTCCAGGGCCCCGGTCCTCCAGGGCCCCGGTCCTCCAGGGCCCCGGTCCTCCAGGGCCCCGGTCCTCCAGGGCCCCGGTCCTCCAGGGCCCCGGTCCTCCAGGGCCCCGGTCCTCCAGGGCCCCGGTCCTCCAGGGCCCCGGTCCTCCAGGGCCCCGGTCCTCCAGGGCCCCGGTCCTCCAGGGCCCCGGTCCTCCAGGGCCCCGGTCCTCCAGGGCCCCGGTCCTCCAGGGCCCCGGTCCTCCAGGGCCCCGGTCCTCCAGGGCCCCGGTCCCTCCAGGGCCCCGGTCCTCCAGGGCCCCGGTCCTCCAGGGCCCCGGTCCTCCAGGGCCCCGGTCCTCCAGGGCCCCGGTCCTCCAGGGCCCCGGTCCTCCAGGGCCCCGGTCCTCCAGGCCCCGGTCCTCCAGGGCCCGGTCCTCCAGGGCCCCGGTCCTCCAGGGCCCCGGTCCTCCAGGGCCCCGGTCCTCCAGGGCCCCGGTCCTCCAGGGCCCCGGTCCTCCAGGGCCCCGGTCCTCCAGGGCCCCGGTCCTCCAGGGCCCCGGTCCTCCAGGGCCCCGGTCCTCCAGGGCCCCGGTCCTCCAGGGCCCCGGTCCTCCAGGGCCCCGGTCCTCCAGGGCCCCGGTCCTCCAGGGCCCCGGTCCTCCAGGGCCCCGGTCCTCCAGGGCCCCGGTCCTCCAGGGCCCCGGTCCTCCAGGGCCCCGGTCCTCCAGGGCCCCGGTCCTCCAGGGCCCCGGTCCTCCAGGGCCCCGGTCCTCCAGGGCCCCGGTCCTCCAGGGCCCCGGTCCTCCAGGGCCCCGGTCCTCCAGGGCCCCGGTCCTCCAGGGCCCCGGTCCTCCAGGGCCCCCGGTCCTCCAGGGCCCCGGTCCTCCAGGGCCCCGGTCCTCCAGGGCCCCGGTCCTCCAGGGCCCCGGTCCTCCAGGGCCCCGGTCCTCCAGGGCCCCGGTCCTCCAGGGCCCCGGTCCTCCAGGGCCCCGGTCCTCCAGGGCCCCGGTCCTCCAGGGCCCCGGTCCTCCAGGGCCCCGGTCCTCCAGGGCCCCGGTCCTCCAGGGCCCCGGTCCTCCAGGGCCCCGGTCCTCCAGGGCCCCGGTCCTCCAGGGCCCCGGTCCTCCAGGGCCCCGGTCCTCCAGGGCCCCGGTCCTCCAGGGCCCCGGTCCTCCAGGGCCCCGGTCCTCCAGGGCCCCGGTCCTCCAGGGCCCCGGTCCTCCAGGGCCCCGGTCCTCCAGGGCCCCGGTCCTCCAGGGCCCCGGTCCTCCAGGGCCCCGGTCCTCCAGGGCCCCGGTCCTCCAGGGCCCCGGTCCTCCAGGGCCCCGGTCCTCCAGGGCCCCGGTCCTCCAGGGCCCCGGTCCTCCAGGGCCCCGGTCCTCCAGGGCCCCGGTCCTCCAGGGCCCCGGTCCTCCAGGGCCCCGGTCCTCCAGGGCCCCGGTCCTCCAGGGCCCCGGTCCTCCAGGGCCCCGGTCCTCCAGGGCCCCGGTCCTCCAGGGCCCCGGTCCTCCAGGGCCCCGGTCCTCCAGGGCCCCGGTCCTCCAGGGCCCCGGTCCTCCAGGGCCCCGGTCCTCCAGGGCCCCGGTCCTCCAGGGCCCCGGTCCTCCAGGGCCCCGGTCCTCCAGGGCCCCGGTCCTCCAGGGCCCCGGTCCTCCAGGGCCCCGGTCCTCCAGGGCCCCGGTCCTCCAGGGCCCCGGTCCTCCAGGGCCCCGGTCCTCCAGGGCCCCGGTCCTCCAGGGCCCCGGTCCTCCAGGGCCCCGGTCCTCCAGGGCCCCGGTCCTCCAGGGCCCCGGTCCTCCAGGGCCCCGGTCCTCCAGGGCCCCGGTCCTCCAGGGCCCCGGTCCTCCAGGGCCCCGGTCCTCCAGGGCCCCGGTCCTCCAGGGCCCCGGTCCTCCAGGGCCCCGGTCCTCCAGGGCCCCGGTCCTCCAGGGCCCCGGTCCTCCAGGGCCCCGGTCCTCCAGGGCCCCGGTCCTCCAGGGCCCCGGTCCTCCAGGGCCCCGGTCCTCCAGGGCCCCGGTCCTCCAGGGCCCCGGTCCTCCAGGGCCCCGGTCCTCCAGGGCCCCGGTCCTCCAGGGCCCCGGTCCTCCAGGGCCCCGGTCCTCCAGGGCCCCGGTCCTCCAGGGCCCCGGTCCTCCAGGGCCCCGGTCCTCCAGGGCCCCGGTCCTCCAGGGCCCCGGTCCTCCAGGGCCCCGGTCCTCCAGGGCCCCGGTCCTCCAGGGCCCCGGTCCTCCAGGGCCCCGGTCCTCCAGGGCCCCGGTCCTCCAGGGCCCCGGTCCTCCAGGGCCCCGGTCCTCCAGGGCCCCGGTCCTCCAGGGCCCCGGTCCTCCAGGGCCCCGGTCCTCCAGGGCCCCGGTCCTCCAGGGCCCCGGTCCTCCAGGGCCCGGTCCTCCAGGGCCCCGGTCCTCCAGGGCCCCGGTCCTCCAGGGCCCCGGTCCTCCAGGGCCCCGGTCCTCCAGGGCCCCGGTCCTCCAGGGCCCCGGTCCTCCAGGGCCCCGGTCCTCCAGGGCCCCGGTCCTCCAGGGCCCCGGTCCTCCAGGGCCCCGGTCCTCCAGGGCCCCGGTCCTCCAGGGCCCCGGTCCTCCAGGGCCCCGGTCCTCCAGGGCCCCGGTCCTCCAGGGCCCCGGTCCTCCAGGGCCCCGGTCCTCCAGGGCCCCGGTCCTCCAGGGCCCCGGTCCTCCAGGGCCCCGGTCCTCCAGGGCCCCGGTCCTCCAGGGCCCCGGTCCTCCAGGGCCCCGGTCCTCCAGGGCCCCGGTCCTCCAGGGCCCCGGTCCTCCAGGGCCCCGGTCCTCCAGGGCCCCGGTCCTCCAGGGCCCCGGTCCTCCAGGGCCCCGGTCCTCCAGGGCCCCGGTCCTCCAGGGCCCCGGTCCTCCAGGGCCCCGGTCCTCCAGGGCCCCGGTCCTCCAGGGCCCCGGTCCTCCAGGGCCCCGGTCCTCCAGGGCCCCGGTCCTCCAGGGCCCCGGTCCTCCAGGGCCCCGGTCCTCCAGGGCCCCGGTCCTCCAGGGCCCCGGTCCTCCAGGGCCCCGGTCCTCCAGGGCCCCGGTCCTCCAGGGCCCCGGTCCTCCAGGGCCCCGGTCCTCCAGGGCCCCGGTCCTCCAGGGCCCCGGTCCTCCAGGGCCCCGGTCCTCCAGGGCCCCGGTCCTCCAGGGCCCCGGTCCTCCAGGGCCCCGGTCCTCCAGGGCCCCGGTCCTCCAGGGCCCCGGTCCTCCAGGGCCCCGGTCCTCCAGGGCCCCGGTCCTCCAGGGCCCCGGTCCTCCAGGGCCCCGGTCCTCCAGGGCCCCGGTCCTCCAGGGCCCCGGTCCTCCAGGGCCCCGGTCCTCCAGGGCCCCGGTCCTCCAGGGCCCCGGTCCTCCAGGGCCCCGGTCCTCCAGGGCCCCGGTCCTCCAGGGCCCCGGTCCTCCAGGGCCCCGGTCCTCCAGGGCCCCGGTCCTCCAGGGCCCCGGTCCTCCAGGGCCCCGGTCCTCCAGGGCCCCGGTCCTCCAGGGCCCCGGTCCTCCAGGGCCCCGGTCCTCCAGGGCCCCGGTCCTCCAGGGCCCCGGTCCTCCAGGGCCCCGGTCCTCCAGGGCCCCGGTCCTCCAGGGCCCCGGTCCTCCAGGGCCCCGGTCCTCCAGGGCCCCGGTCCTCCAGGGCCCCGGTCCTCCAGGGCCCCGGTCCTCCAGGGCCCCGGTCCTCCAGGGCCCCGGTCCTCCAGGGCCCCGGTCCTCCAGGGCCCCGGTCCTCCAGGGCCCCGGTCCTCCAGGGCCCCGGTCCTCCAGGGCCCCGGTCCTCCAGGGCCCCGGTCCTCCAGGGCCCCGGTCCTCCAGGGCCCCGGTCCTCCAGGGCCCCGGTCCTCCAGGGCCCCGGTCCTCCAGGGCCCCGGTCCTCCAGGGCCCCGGTCCTCCAGGGCCCCGGTCCTCCAGGGCCCCGGTCCTCCAGGGCCCCGGTCCTCCAGGGCCCCGGTCCTCCAGGGCCCCGGTCCTCCAGGGCCCCGGTCCTCCAGGGCCCCGGTCCTCCAGGGCCCCGGTCCTCCAGGGCCCCGGTCCTCCAGGGCCCCGGTCCTCCAGGGCCCCGGTCCTCCAGGGCCCCGGTCCTCCAGGGCCCCGGTCCTCCAGGGCCCCGGTCCTCCAGGGCCCCGGTCCTCCAGGGCCCCGGTCCTCCAGGGCCCCGGTCCTCCAGGGCCCCGGTCCTCCAGGGCCCCGGTCCTCCAGGGCCCCGGTCCTCCAGGGCCCCGGTCCTCCAGGGCCCCGGTCCTCCAGGGCCCCGGTCCTCCAGGGCCCCGGTCCTCCAGGGCCCCGGTCCTCCAGGGCCCCGGTCCTCCAGGGCCCCGGTCCTCCAGGGCCCCGGTCCTCCAGGGCCCCGGTCCTCCAGGGCCCCGGTCCTCCAGGGCCCCGGTCCTCCAGGGCCCCGGTCCTCCAGGGCCCCGGTCCTCCAGGGCCCGGTCCTCCAGGGCCCCGGTCCTCCAGGGCCCCGGTCCTCCAGGGCCCCGGTCCTCCAGGGCCCCGGTCCTCCAGGGCCCCGGTCCTCCAGGGCCCCGGTCCTCCAGGGCCCCGGTCCTCCAGGGCCCCGGTCCTCCAGGGCCCCGGTCCTCCAGGGCCCCGGTCCTCCAGGGCCCCGGTCCTCCAGGGCCCCGGTCCTCCAGGGCCCCGGTCCTCCAGGGCCCCGGTCCTCCAGGGCCCCGGTCCTCCAGGGCCCCGGTCCTCCAGGGCCCCGGTCCTCCAGGGCCCCGGTCCTCCAGGGCCCCGGTCCTCCAGGGCCCCGGTCCTCCAGGGCCCCGGTCCTCCAGGGCCCCGGTCCTCCAGGGCCCCGGTCCTCCAGGGCCCCGGTCCTCCAGGGCCCCGGTCCTCCAGGGCCCCGGTCCTCCAGGGCCCCGGTCCTCCAGGGCCCCGGTCCTCCAGGGCCCCGGTCCTCCAGGGCCCCGGTCCTCCAGGGCCCCGGTCCTCCAGGGCCCCGGTCCTCCAGGGCCCCGGTCCTCCAGGGCCCCGGTCCTCCAGGGCCCCGGTCCTCCAGGGCCCCGGTCCTCCAGGGCCCCGGTCCTCCAGGGCCCCGGTCCTCCAGGGCCCCGGTCCTCCAGGGCCCCGGTCCTCCAGGGCCCCGGTCCTCCAGGGCCCCGGTCCTCCAGGGCCCCGGTCCTCCAGGGCCCCGGTCCTCCAGGGCCCCGGTCCTCCAGGGCCCCGGTCCTCCAGGGCCCCGGTCCTCCAGGGCCCCGGTCCTCCAGGGCCCCGGTCCTCCAGGGCCCCGGTCCTCCAGGGCCCCGGTCCTCCAGGGCCCCGGTCCTCCAGGGCCCCGGTCCTCCAGGGCCCCGGTCCTCCAGGGCCCCGGTCCTCCAGGGCCCCGGTCCTCCAGGGCCCCGGTCCTCCAGGGCCCCGGTCCTCCAGGGCCCCGGTCCTCCAGGGCCCCGGTCCTCCAGGGCCCCGGTCCTCCAGGGCCCCGGTCCTCCAGGGCCCCGGTCCTCCAGGGCCCCGGTCCTCCAGGGCCCCGGTCCTCCAGGGCCCCGGTCCTCCAGGGCCCCGGTCCTCCAGGGCCCCGGTCCTCCAGGGCCCCGGTCCTCCAGGGCCCCGGTCCTCCAGGGCCCCGGTCCTCCAGGGCCCCGGTCCTCCAGGGCCCCGGTCCTCCAGGGCCCCGGTCCTCCAGGGCCCCGGTCCTCCAGGGCCCCGGTCCTCCAGGGCCCCGGTCCTCCAGGGCCCCGGTCCTCCAGGGCCCCGGTCCTCCAGGGCCCCGGTCCTCCAGGGCCCCGGTCCTCCAGGGCCCCGGTCCTCCAGGGCCCCGGTCCTCCAGGGCCCCGGTCCTCCAGGGCCCCGGTCCTCCAGGGCCCCGGTCCTCCAGGGCCCCGGTCCTCCAGGGCCCCGGTCCTCCAGGGCCCCGGTCCTCCAGGGCCCCGGTCCTCCAGGGCCCCGGTCCTCCAGGGCCCCGGTCCTCCAGGGCCCCGGTCCTCCAGGGCCCCGGTCCTCCAGGGCCCCGGTCCTCCAGGGCCCCGGTCCTCCAGGGCCCCGGTCCTCCAGGGCCCCGGTCCTCCAGGGCCCCGGTCCTCCAGGGCCCCGGTCCTCCAGGGCCCCGGTCCTCCAGGGCCCCGGTCCTCCAGGGCCCCGGTCCTCCAGGGCCCCGGTCCTCCAGGGCCCCGGTCCTCCAGGGCCCCGGTCCTCCAGGGCCCCGGTCCTCCAGGGCCCCGGTCCTCCAGGGCCCCGGTCCTCCAGGGCCCCGGTCCTCCAGGGCCCCGGTCCTCCAGGGCCCCGGTCCTCCAGGGCCCCGGTCCTCCAGGGCCCCGGTCCTCCAGGGCCCCGGTCCTCCAGGGCCCCGGTCCTCCAGGGCCCCGGTCCTCCAGGGCCCCGGTCCTCCAGGGCCCCGGTCCTCCAGGGCCCGGTCCTCCAGGGCCCCGGTCCTCCAGGGCCCCGGTCCTCCAGGGCCCCGGTCCTCCAGGGCCCCGGTCCTCCAGGGCCCCGGTCCTCCAGGGCCCCGGTCCTCCAGGGCCCCGGTCCTCCAGGGCCCCGGTCCTCCAGGGCCCCGGTCCTCCAGGGCCCCGGTCCTCCAGGGCCCCGGTCCTCCAGGGCCCCGGTCCTCCAGGGCCCCGGTCCTCCAGGGCCCCGGTCCTCCAGGGCCCCGGTCCTCCAGGGCCCCGGTCCTCCAGGGCCCCGGTCCTCCAGGGCCCCGGTCCTCCAGGGCCCCGGTCCTCCAGGGCCCCGGTCCTCCAGGGCCCCGGTCCTCCAGGGCCCCGGTCCTCCAGGGCCCCGGTCCTCCAGGGCCCCGGTCCTCCAGGGCCCCGGTCCTCCAGGGCCCCGGTCCTCCAGGGCCCCGGTCCTCCAGGGCCCCGGTCCTCCAGGGCCCCGGTCCTCCAGGGCCCCGGTCCTCCAGGGCCCCGGTCCTCCAGGGCCCCGGTCCTCCAGGGCCCGGTCCTCCAGGGCCCCGGTCCTCCAGGGCCCCGGTCCTCCAGGGCCCCGGTCCTCCAGGGCCCCGGTCCTCCAGGGCCCCGGTCCTCCAGGGCCCCGGTCCTCCAGGGCCCCGGTCCTCCAGGGCCCCGGTCCTCCAGGGCCCCGGTCCTCCAGGGCCCCGGTCCTCCAGGGCCCCGGTCCTCCAGGGCCCCGGTCCTCCAGGGCCCCGGTCCTCCAGGGCCCCGGTCCTCCAGGGCCCCGGTCCTCCAGGGCCCCGGTCCTCCAGGGCCCCGGTCCTCCAGGGCCCGGTCCTCCAGGGCCCCGGTCCTCCAGGGCCCCGGTCCTCCAGGGCCCCGGTCCTCCAGGGCCCCGGTCCTCCAGGGCCCCGGTCCTCCAGGGCCCCGGTCCTCCAGGGCCCCGGTCCTCCAGGGCCCCGGTCCTCCAGGGCCCCGGTCCTCCAGGGCCCCGGTCCTCCAGGGCCCCGGTCCTCCAGGGCCCCGGTCCTCCAGGGCCCCGGTCCTCCAGGGCCCCGGTCCTCCAGGGCCCCGGTCCTCCAGGGCCCCGGTCCTCCAGGGCCCCGGTCCTCCAGGGCCCCGGTCCTCCAGGGCCCCGGTCCTCCAGGGCCCCGGTCCTCCAGGGCCCCGGTCCTCCAGGGCCCCGGTCCTCCAGGGCCCCGGTCCTCCAGGGCCCCGGTCCTCCAGGGCCCCGGTCCTCCAGGGCCCCGGTCCTCCAGGGCCCCGGTCCTCCAGGGCCCCGGTCCTCCAGGGCCCCGGTCCTCCAGGGCCCCGGTCCTCCAGGGCCCCGGTCCTCCAGGGCCCCGGTCCTCCAGGGCCCCGGTCCTCCAGGGCCCCGGTCCTCCAGGGCCCCGGTCCTCCAGGGCCCCGGTCCTCCAGGGCCCCGGTCCTCCAGGGCCCCGGTCCTCCAGGGCCCCGGTCCTCCAGGGCCCCGGTCCTCCAGGGCCCCGGTCCTCCAGGGCCCCGGTCCTCCAGGGCCCCGGTCCTCCAGGGCCCCGGTCCTCCAGGGCCCCGGTCCTCCAGGGCCCCGGTCCTCCAGGGCCCCGGTCCTCCAGGGCCCCGGTCCTCCAGGGCCCCGGTCCTCCAGGGCCCCGGTCCTCCAGGGCCCCGGTCCTCCAGGGCCCCGGTCCTCCAGGGCCCCGGTCCTCCAGGGCCCCGGTCCTCCAGGGCCCCGGTCCTCCAGGGCCCCGGTCCTCCAGGGCCCCGGTCCTCCAGGGCCCCGGTCCTCCAGGGCCCCGGTCCTCCAGGGCCCCGGTCCTCCAGGGCCCCGGTCCTCCAGGGCCCCGGTCCTCCAGGGCCCCGGTCCTCCAGGGCCCCGGTCCTCCAGGGCCCGGTCCTCCAGGGCCCCGGTCCTCCAGGGCCCCGGTCCTCCAGGGCCCCGGTCCTCCAGGGCCCCGGTCCTCCAGGGCCCCGGTCCTCCAGGGCCCCGGTCCTCCAGGGCCCCGGTCCTCCAGGGCCCCGGTCCTCCAGGGCCCCGGTCCTCCAGGGCCCCGGTCCTCCAGGGCCCCGGTCCTCCAGGGCCCCGGTCCTCCAGGGCCCCGGTCCTCCAGGGCCCCGGTCCTCCAGGGCCCCGGTCCTCCAGGGCCCCGGTCCTCCAGGGCCCCGGTCCTCCAGGGCCCCGGTCCTCCAGGGCCCCGGTCCTCCAGGGCCCCGGTCCTCCAGGGCCCCGGTCCTCCAGGGCCCCGGTCCTCCAGGGCCCCGGTCCTCCAGGGCCCCGGTCCTCCAGGGCCCCGGTCCTCCAGGGCCCCGGTCCTCCAGGGCCCCGGTCCTCCAGGGCCCCGGTCCTCCAGGGCCCCGGTCCTCCAGGGCCCCGGTCCTCCAGGGCCCCGGTCCTCCAGGGCCCCGGTCCTCCAGGGCCCCGGTCCTCCAGGGCCCCGGTCCTCCAGGGCCCCGGTCCTCCAGGGCCCCGGTCCTCCAGGGCCCCGGTCCTCCAGGGCCCCGGTCCTCCAGGGCCCCGGTCCTCCAGGGCCCCGGTCCTCCAGGGCCCCGGTCCTCCCAGGGCCCCGGTCCTCCAGGGCCCCGGTCCTCCAGGGCCCCGGTCCTCCAGGGCCCCGGTCCTCCAGGGCCCCGGTCCTCCAGGGCCCCGGTCCTCCAGGGCCCCGGTCCTCCAGGGCCCCGGTCCTCCAGGGCCCCGGTCCTCCAGGGCCCCGGTCCTCCAGGGCCCCGGTCCTCCAGGGCCCCGGTCCTCCAGGGCCCCGGTCCTCCAGGGCCCCGGTCCTCCAGGGCCCCGGTCCTCCAGGGCCCCGGTCCTCCAGGGCCCCGGTCCTCCAGGGCCCCGGTCCTCCAGGGCCCCGGTCCTCCAGGGCCCCGGTCCTCCAGGGCCCCGGTCCTCCAGGGCCCCGGTCCTCCAGGGCCCCGGTCCTCCAGGGCCCCGGTCCTCCAGGGCCCCGGTCCTCCAGGGCCCCGGTCCTCCAGGGCCCCGGTCCTCCAGGGCCCCGGTCCTCCAGGGCCCCGGTCCTCCAGGGCCCCGGTCCTCCAGGGCCCCGGTCCTCCAGGGCCCCGGTCCTCCAGGGCCCCGGTCCTCCAGGGCCCCGGTCCTCCAGGGCCCCGGTCCTCCAGGGCCCCGGTCCTCCAGGGCCCCGGTCCTCCAGGGCCCCGGTCCTCCAGGGCCCCGGTCCTCCAGGGCCCCGGTCCTCCAGGGCCCCGGTCCTCCAGGGCCCCGGTCCTCCAGGGCCCCGGTCCTCCAGGGCCCCGGTCCTCCAGGGCCCCGGTCCTCCAGGGCCCCGGTCCTCCAGGGCCCCGGTCCTCCAGGGCCCCGGTCCTCCAGGGCCCCGGTCCTCCAGGGCCCCGGTCCTCCAGGGCCCCGGTCCTCCAGGGCCCCGGTCCTCCAGGGCCCCGGTCCTCCAGGGCCCCGGTCCTCCAGGGCCCCGGTCCTCCAGGGCCCCGGTCCTCCAGGGCCCCGGTCCTCCAGGGCCCCGGTCCTCCAGGGCCCCGGTCCTCCAGGGCCCCGGTCCTCCAGGGCCCCGGTCCTCCAGGGCCCCGGTCCTCCAGGGCCCCGGTCCTCCAGGGCCCCGGTCCTCCAGGGCCCCGGTCCTCCAGGGCCCCGGTCCTCCAGGGCGGTATCCCAAGCAAGCTACTCCCATTCCTTTCCATTGACAGCGGTGGGACTTACTGACCTGTAGTTGCCACATCCTTTTTCCTGCCCTTCTTGAAGATCGAAATGACACTGGCTTTTCTCCAGTCTTCAGGCACCTCACCTGTTCTTTAGGACCTTTCCAAGATGATAGGGAAAGTTCAATGATCACATCTGACAGCTCCTTTAGCTCACACGGATCTAGTAGATTTGTAGTAGACCCCTGCCACGGTGTCTCCCATACCAGCCCACTGCTTTTGTGTTTTTTTTTTTTTTTTTACTCACAAGCTCTCCACCTGTCCATCACCCTCCCCCAGCTGCAGCTGGGTATGCTCTAATTGCTCCCTCACATAATGGACAACCCCACCCCCTTGCTTCCCCAGCCTGTCTCTCCTAAAGAGGACATAGCCATCCGTCACTGCGTTCTACTCGTGTGAGCTGTTCCACCACATCTCAGTGATCGCACCGAGATCTTGGCCCCGCGACCAAACACAGATCTTGAGCTCATCCTGTTTATTTCCCATGCTCCATGCACTGGTGTACAGGCACTTTAGGGAAGCAGCACGTACAGTTACCCCGAGGGGATGCGAGAAGAATGTACTGGACTGGGGATTGGGAACGCTACCTTCTCTGAGGAGCCCTCAGACAATCCTATGGGAGAGCTCTGAAGTTTTTTCCCTGTCTTCAACAGTGGCAGTAGTGTGAAACGTGTTCATCTGATTCGTGTTAATATGGAACAATGCTAGGGCCGCATGGTGTGATGAATGTGACCTTCGGTCCTACAGATCCTTGTATAACCACAAGTCTAAGAAAAACAGAGTGCTTAATGTATATAGTTCTTGTACCTTGCAAAGGAATGTTTTAGCAATTTGTGTCAATAGAGAGCGTGAAGGGAAATGTATTTGTAGGCTTTTCCTTGAAGTCTCTGATATCGGGGCGGGGGGGGGGGTGTCAGAATAGCTGCTAACTAGTATGACTATTGCATGGGACACTATGCAAGTCTCTGATATCTGTCCAGGAGACTAAGGAGACGGGGAAAGCTGAAGAATGACTAAAAGACAAAGCTTGCAGGGGACGCTGAACAAGTCTCTGCCATACAGCCAAGTTGAACAAAGGAGAAGGACAAGAGGTCTGAGATAAGGAGGATTGTTCACAAACGGACAGGTTATGCATATGTACAGGAGCATTGGGAAACTTCATGTATATGTAACTCTTTACTAGATATAACCAAAGCAAGTTGCCACGTTAGGCATGCACAACTTTGGTGGGACTACCCCCACTGTGCTGCCCAGAACTGAGTAAGCATGCCTACTTCACAATCTTACTGATTGTGGAGTCAGCTTTCTGTGAGTCATTTTGTCATCTTTCTGTGAGCCAGGCAGGAGACACTCTGCTCGGCTGTGGGATTGGCTGCGGAGCAGACGCCCCTAGGTGCACCCCAAGTGTTTTGCTCGGAGGGGACTCCACTCAGCTGCTCACCGCAGGGGCAGACAAAGACCTCCTGAAGCTGCAGACAAACAGTATGTTTTCAGCTGCTGGAGGGATACTAACTGGAGTGTTAATAATTGTATGTCTTATTCTGAAATGTCCAGGTATTTTGTGTTGAAAGTATTTGTGTAAGTGGAAGGGTTTGAAACAAAGTGTTACAAGTCGCTTCACGAAGAACACAGTCAGAGACAATACTTCTTTGGGTTGGTTATTATTCTAAATTATGTTCTTGTGGTATGAATGAGATGCGCTAGAGGCCTCTTTGTGTGATTGCATGATTGTGCAGTGTGAGTGAAACACAGCATCGCTGCAAACTGAGTGTGGAGCTCCAATCTGCGGTTCCATGTTCTCCACGAGGGGACTGGGCGGAGACAAACGAAGTGTGTGACAGACTGAAAAGAAGTACTGTTTTATCCAAGGTTTGATTGGTGGTGCCCAATATATGGGCCTGGCGGTGTATCTTGTGAGCCTATTTGTGCTCTTAAATGCTTTGAGTGTGACAAGAAGAAAAAGGCGGGAGCATTATCTAAGTAACTAACAGTTGAGAAGTGTTGGTGTATTTGCTGTAGTGTTTGGTCAGTTTCCCAAGTACCGGGGGGGTGGGGAGGGGGCTGACTGGTTATCAAAGCAGAACTGAAAGAGTCATTTCTTTGGTGGTTCGGGCTTGAGCCCTGGGAATTTGGTAAGAAGGGGGAGAGCAAATTTATTTAGGCCTCAATACCTTTTTAAACCCCCATATTGACGGATACACAGGAGTGTTTCCTTGTTTTGTATGGGCTTACTAACAAAGTGCATGAGAAAAAATGGCATTCGGCTTGAAATTCGGTCCTGTTAAAATGTAACTTTTTGTGGAAAAGGTGGTAATGTTTGTCTAGAAGACAGAAGGCTGAGTGCTTCAGCTGTTTTCCTGAAGTTCCATGGATTTATGATTGGAACAGAGCTCATTAATAATCTGAAATAGTAAAGTTTGTGTGTGGGAAGAAGCGTTTAATCCCAGAGAATTGGGACGCTGGGGAAGAAGATTAGAAAAAGATAGTAAAAACCTGCAGTAAAAAGGTTTGTGTGGAAATTGAAACAAAGGACAGTAACTAGTAAGGAATAGTAATAAATAAAAGAGAATGGGAAATCAAGGAAATGAGTAATATCCAAAACAAAGACGTTTTAAAGAAAGCCTCCTTGGGTGCATATTGGCACATTGGAAGGATATTGTTAGAACTGGGGGCACAGAAAGCAAGAGGACTTTCACCAAGTATTGCAATCATTGGTAGCCACTGTGTAAACTAAATGGCCACTTTATGGATCAATCGACTGTAACACTATCTTGCAATTAATGTTGTTTTTGAGGAGAGAAGGAAAATAGGATGAAATGTATTCTACTGACGCGTTGTTCCAGCATCTTAGAGGGAAAAGGAGTGGAATTAAGTTGGCCCCTGACTGAGCCTTTGGTGTTGGCATGAGAAAAGTACAGGCTGGAGAAAGATAAAGGAAGGGTTAAAAGAGTTGTTGAAGGTGTTAAAGGTGTGGCATGTAGTATTTAACAGAGCTGTTTGAAGTTGAATGAACAGGGAAAGAGGATGTAGGAGTGTTAATAGCTCTGCCTCCACAGGAGGCTGTGATCTCAAAATCACTGGTGTGAGCCCTTTGGGGCAGAGGGACCATGATGGGTGCGAGAGAGTTGTCATGGACACAGAAAAGCAACGAACTCTTAACACAACCTTTGCTATATAGGAAGCATGAGGAGACATGGGAAGACTTGCCACTCCAGAGGAGTTTGAGGTTCAGGTTACTTAGGGTGCTTTTCTACGGTCGTGGAGAAATGGACTCAGTGTTCCAAGATAGACTGCTTTTTCTTCGTGTTTTCTGCCATCTCTGAGAAATAGTTTTGGAGAATCTATGAGCGGTGACATCGGCGGTGACTACTCAGAAGAGGAAAACCCTGGTGGTGCTACTTCCCTGTGAAGTTGTTTGACAGTGAGTCAAATTCAGAAGCAGGCAGGTAAGTGCTTTGGGGTTAAAAATTTGATTTGGGTTGGGGAGCTGGAGGACTTCTTTCACCTTGTCTGGTCCCCAGTCAGCACAGCTCTGGCCTTACTGTGGTGCCAACAGGATTTGGGGGTTCTGTGGGTGAGCTAGGTTGGGGAGAGGAGCAGGAGGGACTGAGGGATGGAGAAGGCATGGCACGCCTCATGCTACCAGGCAGCTATGGGGGACTGGTATTTTCTCCTGGTAGCCCAGGGTGTTGACTTTTTGTGGGTGCTTTGCATCTCTTCCTCCTGCCCAAGGGAGGTCAAAAAGCCAGGCTAAGATGTTGGGCTGTGGGATGGCCAAGCAGCAGAGAAGGAATGGGGATGAAACACTGTGCTGGCTTTTAGGGAGGCTGCCAAGGAAGAACTGAAATTTAAACCCTGTGTAAATGTTCTTCCCAAGACTGCTGCACCTCCTGACCCTCACCATATTAAAGGCTACTATGTTCCTCAGAGCCTGGCAAGTTAATTTCTGCAAAAAAAATAATAAAATAAAAGAAGCGAGAGCAAAACATTTATTGAAGTGACATCAAACGCTATGGCATTGCAGGGCACTGCAGGACTCAAAGGCTTTGCACTCAGACACGTTGGTGAAGGAAGATGGAGGTGCCCATGACTTGGCAAACAAAATACACATTATTATTTTTTTTTGTTATTCAGGCGGGTTTTCTGATCTGTAATATTTTCCTCCTCTCTCAACATTGCACTTTCTTCTCTCTAGATGAAGCGCATTTACCAGGAAAAGCTTGGTTTCCACATCCCTTGGCCTTTTGCAGCCACCCTCCGCCCCAACCTCCAGCAGCTGCTGGATGTTTCCAGAAGCCATTGGAAGTTTCTGGAAGCTTCCGGAAGCCACTTGGCCGCTGCCCAGCAGACCCAAATAACCTACATCCTGAAATTCAAGAGGGTGGGGTGCCTGCAGGCTGTGCTGAGTGGCAGAGGGTTGAGGACAAAGCACAGAGACCATGCCAGGAGGGTTACGACCTGCCTGCATGACAGGTAGAACTCAGTGCTGCTTAGTGTCGGTATCAATGCTGATAACGCTTTCAGAGGAACAGGAGACTACCAGGAACTACATATAATTAGACAGAGGTATATGTATTTAGCAGCGAACATGATAAAGATGATTACCAATTTATTAAACTTACACAGTAAATGTATCCCATTCAAAGAAGCGCATTTTAGTTGGGGCTGGTCAGACGAATTTCCACCATGCAGAAAATGCTGATGCTTCAAGACTTAATGGAAATACCTGGTGGAAGGACAAGACAGTGCTTCAACATTGCTTCCGGAAGATGAATTCCCCCTCCCACCTAAACTCTTTCAACTGCCTAAAGAGTGTAATGGAGTATGGATTGTGGAGTATGCTAGTTCTAATACAGGATATAATGTACCACTATATTCATATCAAACTTGGATTAATCAAAGGATCACATGCAAATTTATTTATATAGAAGGAGAAAGGTGGAGGAATTGGGGGAAGGGGAGCTGCTTCTTGTTTAAATGTTCACATAGAAATGCTCTGTTCAGTTTTCTCTGTTTCTGCTCCTATTTTGCTCAGCTTTGACTCACAGGCATTTTCTGAGGGGGAAAAAAAAAAGTCTGGCCAAAATCCTACTGGTGTTATCACACACAAACGCATGGTCCCCCTGCTAGTGAGGGACACAGGGCAGGGAGAGGTGAGGGGGTTTTATTGGCATGCTGTGGCCAGCAGGGACACTGCAGCCTCTGGCTGTGGCAGTGTGTGAGCCACGCCAGGGAGCCTGGTGCTGAGCAGCTTCTGTGCCCGGATCCAGATCTGTGCTCCTTTGAAGGCTGCTGGAAAGCTGGAGAGAGTCCAGAAAAGGACAATAGAACTCGGCCAGCGGCTGGAGATGATACTTCACAAAGAAAGAGAGCTTTTTCTGCTCCAGTTATCGAGGAGTGTGAGGTGACTGGGTATAGTGCATGCAACCTTCGGGGGATACGAATGTTGAGAGGCTTTTTTTAACTGAATGGAGAAAGAAAAGGCTAATGTTTCTATTAGCATCTTAGGATTGGGGCTGAGGGCTTGCTTTACACAATAGCAAATTCTTGAGGCTATTGCAGAGGAAATGAGTGACACAGATGCATTTGGCTGGCAAAGTGCTGTGGGAAAGGTGAGCGCCCCATGCCCTTTCACTGCCCCAGCCACGGAGAAGGAGCAGAAATTGTGTTGCCACAAGAATACATCCCAGTTCACATCTGTCCCTTCCTGGCACCGCTCAGTCAGGGCCAACCTGCTCTCCTGATTTAGACATTTGAGAGGGGACCACGTGGCACTCAGTGCTGCAAGCAAACCTTCTGGCTTTGGCAAAGGAAAGGCAACATCTGGCTCTGAACGACTTAAAAGTGGCCCCTTGATTTTTTAATGCCATTGCTAAATTTCTGTGCATATCCCTCTCTCCCCCATCCCATCTCAGCCTTTAAAACCTAATTAGGTTGAAACGATTGCCCCAGGCCCCTGCTCTTGTTTTAAACCCATTGTGTCATGCTTAAATACCATGATGACAAACGCATTATAAATTTGGATGAATCCGCTAAGAGCACATTCCTGCTCTGTGCAAAACTTGTGCTCTTCAGCCTTTCTCTCTGAACAAGACTGCTTCTCCTTCTGCACCATGGCAGTGGTTTGCTGCCTGGAAGCAGCAGACAGGTCTGACAGATGTCCAAAGAAGAGAAATCCTATTCCAGGAAGCTTAAATATACTTGCACTGAAAAATGTCCAAGGGTCCACAGATTGAGAAAGCTGCATGTCAGCTTAGTTTGCAGCAGTGAATATATCAGGAAGGAGAATCTATTGTCTTTGTGATGGCGTTCAATATCTTAAGTTAAATGTCCATCAATTAACCCAAGGTAGAAAGGTTGGAGAACATTTCCCTGAAGCAACTATAAATGTAATTTCCTGTAATTATGAAGCCCTTTGCATTGCCACAGTGGCTTTAAATAGCTTCACTCTACCTGAGAATCAGGTTAATAGATTTGGCTTTAGCTCACGTATCTGTTTTCAAAGAGCCGATGGATTATTAATAGATATTTATTCAGGTTACCCAAAGATGGATGAGGACCACACCATTCTTGGTGCTATACGAACACAGAAGTGCCCCACGGTTGTCCTGTTCTAGGACTTTCATGCCATCATCGTCTTCCCTATATTTAAGCAAAACCCAGACTAACTCATCACGATTTCCATATCCAGCACTAGCTGCACTCAGTGACACTACCTTCTATCCCAGAGAGCCTGTACTGATGGGACACCCAGTGGACTTTGCTGTCCTGAAGGTCTGCAGTCAGAAGCTGATGCTCAGTAGGACAGTGGGAACATATCAAAACAAACTCTTGGAAGCATTGCCCCTTCAGGGTTAAGGAGCAGCTGACAGGATAGTGTTGCAGTCTGAAATTTCAGATGCTCAGTGCCGAACACAGGTCACACAGAAGCTTTTACAGCTATTCAACAGATATTTGATCTTATAGCTCGGGTACCTGGGGGCTCCTGCAGTAATTTTCTGCTCAGCTTTTCAAGAACTCCTTTTGGTTGCTATGCAATGTGTGTCTTTCCCCTGACTACAGATGCTAGTTTATATCATTCGTCACGATTTGACTGATCTCCAGTGTGACCTATCACAAGAGCGAAGAATTCAGTGAACAAGCATGGCTTATAAATGTCATATGAACATGCTTTACTTTTTTTTTTTTTTTTAATTACGCAATAGTTCTAATCCTTAAGCACAGCAAAATACCAGCTCTTTATATTAAAAAAAAAGAAGTAGGTTTTGTTATAATTCCTACAAATCAGTTTGTCCTCCTATGTCCTCCTGTGAAATTAATCCCTCTTCCCTTGAAATGTGCCTGGGGTGGGCAAGGAAGGTAGCAAGGCATAAACGCTTTTATTAAGAATGCAAGGAAAGTTTGCATAGCCAATGGACACGGTGTTGTGTAATGATGAGCCAGATGACATCTTGTGGGTTAAGCTATTGTTGCTGCATTGTTTTAATAGGGCACAATCTGTTTAGCTGGAACATTTGGCTTCTAGGTATATGAGCTTGGGAAATATCTGAATGTTAACTTTCAGATTCCTGTCTGCTTTCTGAACTTGTCTGAATGCTCAAATACATGCTTGAAGTTGCCTGTTCTTATTCCAGATGGCATCTCATTGGAAACAGTCATGCCCAATGTGTGCAAATAGGCTGTGATGTGCAGAAATGTTTACTGGGCAACCATAGGTCATTTGGCTCCTCCGGCTGCTGCCGAGGGTCCAGCGCTGCTTCTCCTAACCAAAGGGATCATATCCAGCTCCAGTGAGGCACTGGACAGCCACACTCAGTGATGCAAATCGATAGCAGTGGCTCGTGGTACTGGTGCACAGCCTGCACCCTGCTCATCACAACATGGCTCAAGTGAAGGATCTAAAGCTCTAGCTCATTCAAACCCAGTTAAATCAATAACATGCTAGCAAATATCATTCGTGAAGTGAGGCACAAGCCACCAGTCCTCAGGATGCATGGAGAACCAGCCTACCCGTGAAGTTTTAGGAGAAGGCAGAGAAGCATTTCTCCTGTAATGCCTTGACCTGGTATTACAAGCCCAGCATTACTACCAAAGGATGAGGCATTTGAGGCACAGCCATCAGCATCAGGATGTGCAGTGGTATGAGAGGATGGCAGGAAGGAGACCGCGCAAAAAAGGTCTGTAAGTCTGGGTGAGCTCAAACTTGCTGCACTTTCTTACTTACCATAGGGAGAGGCAGGTATTTGCTCCATGGGCAACACATCTGAGATCTACCTCAGTAGTTTCTCCTCTGCCAGGGTGCATTTTATATGAGCAAGTCATATTGAGGCAGGTGAGCACATGCAAGACCACATATATGCACAAGGACTCTGCCACTTGCATGGGACCAAGATGCCTGACAGACTGAAGCAACCTTGCTTGGAGGGAATGAGTTTAAAGTTCAATATTACTAAAGTTTAGGCTTGCTCCAGGGGGAGCAAAGGAATTAGGAACCGAGTTAATTGGCTTTCTGTAGAGTACAAGTTCCCAGTGGCTCCAGAAGCATTTGAACAATTCCTGCTCTGAAAGCCTCTGAGCTCTGGGCATAGCCTACCCTGAGCACGGATGAGTAGCTACCTGTGTATCCTCATTACTCTTTCACCAAGAGTAATATATCAGGCCATTTAAGAAGGCAGCTAGAGATTCCCCTGGATATCAGCACGCTTTGAAATTAAGTATCAGGTAACTCAGGGTTACACATTTTTTCCATTCTTAACGAGAATTACAGGAGAGGTGTAGCAAGAGTGATTTGCCCCAGGTATTTGAACTCTTATTTTTATAATACACGATATTTCCATGTCTTACCCAGGGTCAAATTTGGTCAGGCTGTTATGGCTTGACCTTGGCACATTCCAAGGCTTTTTCCCCATTATTATTATTTCCTTCTCTGCTCTTCAGAGGAATTCTCTGTTCGCTTTAATGAACCTCTCCACGAGTTAGGAAAGCTGGACATTTTTTAAGAGCTATGTGGCCAGGAGGGTTTTTCCAAAGTGCTCAGGTATCTGCTAGAAGTGTTCCAGCAATATAGCTGTCAACATGGAAAAATGCTAACAGCAAAATACGGAGATGAAAATTTAAGATATACAGAGGTGAAGATATTCATTTTCTGATTCACTGGTTGAGGGCCTTGCTTGGTCTCTCTCGCTCTCTTGAAAATGCTATTGAGTGAAAAGCATTACCTGCTGAGAGAAAACCACGTGTGATTTTCTCCTTTTCTTGAACTTGCAAAGACTGTGGAAAATAATGGGAAAATAGCGTAATGGGCCCCGCTGTGGATCCCTGAAGCAGGATCTGACCACCTTCCTTATGAGGTTCCCACTGTGGAGCCCACCAGCTTGTGGCTGCTCAGGACTATGGGATGGGGGAAGCTCCTCCAAGCCCCCAGCTCCACTTGCCCACGAGAAAGCCCAGCTTTTGGGGCAGAGGGAGGCTGCACACCTTTGCTAGCAGGAGATAAACCTGCTGCGATAACAAGGCGTGCCTGCAACTAGCCAGAGCAGTGGTGAAATCACCTCTCAGCTCATCTCATCTTGGGTCATGCTGCCTCTCCTCCCCTTGCTCCCTGACATTTTCTCTCTTTTCTGCATGCTCACCATCTGTTGGAGCTACTTTTCTGCATACAGGGATGGAGATGCTGATTTTTTAGTTCTCCCAGCAGATGATCCCAAGGAAGGACAAGGGCCTGAAACTGTAATTTAACTGAATTGCATCTCTGAGCTGGAAACTCAGACAGCCTTTATTGCTACATCCATTCTCCATTATGTTTTAATCCTGGATATTACAATGGTAAATACAATTCCCAGTTCCTTTCCTGTTGGCCTAGAAAATATCCTACCCTTAACAAGTTAATGTTATCGCTTAGATCTTGATATTATTATTTTTAATAATAACACACATATAAAATTATAACAGTAATTACTAATTTTGGCTGCTGCAGGCCAAGCAAAACCTAACCGCATAAAATCCTTCAGGGCCAGACAAAGAAACAGCTGCTCTCCTGAAACCCCAGAAGTGCAATTGAGCTCCGATTTGCTCTCAGCATCCAGCCTGTAATTTTATTCCTGGTAAGTGCTTGCCTCACAGGGCACCTAGGAGTTCGGGAACCTGTTTGGGCAGCCTGGCTGCTCCGTGTGTTTTTGCTGAGCTGCAAACCCTGACTGCAACGTACACAGCTGCGGCAAATTGGGTGTGCTGTTTGAAAAGTGGAAGTGTTAGTGCAGGAGAGGCTTGCCCACCCATCAGAGCCAGAAGAATCTGTTTTACTCCTATTGTAAGCATGGTCTGTAATTTGTCTCTTGCTCTAAGCCACTGGCTTTGCTCTGACTTTCCTGAGAGCTGACTGAGCCGAGGGAAATTCCTGTTGCAAATCACACCCAAATTTTGTGTGCATTTCCCAGTTGCACGTTTGACATAGCACAAAACTCACATGCAGTGGTATGATCCAACAAGGACCCTCCAGGTCCCACATCACCGCACACTGGGGCAGCACCAGCCTCTGCTAATGCTCCAGGTGCAGCAGGGCCAGAGCCTGCTGCTTTCTGCTCTGACTTTGCTGGGGTCAAACAAGTGTGTAGGCCTCCAAGGCCACCTGCAAGTGTCTAACAAGTATTCATCAGTGGCTGATGCAGGGTCATTTCCCCACCAATGCCACTCAAGCTAATAAAAGATATTAGCTGTCCCTGGAAAGCCTCACTCTGCTTGCATGATCAAGCAGTTGCAGCTCCAACCACACTGCCATGACATTTTTTGCTTCCAGGTGGAGGAGAGCCTGGATGCTGACCACAGATGAGTGTTTCTTGCGACTGAGCACGTTCTTTATGGTCACCGATTGACCTGCGCTGTGCTGTGGACAGGTTGGGTTTTCCTGGGAAGAGTAAAAGAGAGCAGCACAGCTCCCTCCCTTCTTCTTCTTTGCCAGGATTCATTTTACAGCCTCTGCTGGTGACAGACACAGATGGGTTTTCTACAAGGCAGCTGCTCACCTATTCCTGGGGACTGCAGCTCTGTGCTGCTTCGATCTCTCAGGTATAGCTGCCGAAGAGCTAGGGCAGGACACCCTTGCGTGTCCTTCAAGGTGACAACAGCAAATGGAAGCCCTGCCTTTGGGAGGCTGAGACACCATAATTAAAGTGAATCAATTACAGCAATGATTCTGATTTCAAACCCACTTCATACTTAATTCTCATTGATTTTAGTTTTACCAGTCGATCACAGAGAGGCAGCGAGGTAGAAGCATTGGTGGTGAGATGAAATCAGTAACCATCAAATGGGTACAGCCATGATAAATTACCAATTAACATCAGCGAGCTAAAAATGGTGGTGATTAACCAGGGAGAGTGCAACTAGGCGCTGTGAAATTGGAGTGGCAATAGCAGGGCAGCTAGTTATTAAACAGATGCGACAGCACTCAGAATGGCCTTATTGTATTAAAATACTCCCCCTCACACGGATTGTGTTAGCTGACTGGTCAATGGCATGTTAAAAAAAAAAAAAAGAAAAAAAAAGAAACAAGCTTCAGCGTAGAGACTGAGGATTATAAGAGACAAGGTACAAACACAATTGCTGCAGATCTGACCCCAGTTAAAGCTGCTTTTGTGGCATTTAAGCCCAACTGTATCAGGTCATGGAGGGAATTGGCAGGCTTGGTTGTCGCTGGATCCATCATGTCCTTATAAACTCTCAGATTTTGGTATCCCAATGAATTCATTTTCTACGGGAAACTGTGTTTAACCTATTTCCTGGCTTGTTTTGGTTGGACAGGACCTTGTTCATTGCAACTACCATGAATGCCACTTCTCTGTGAAGCTGCACTGAGGAAGGTGACAGAACCACAGATGGATAATTCTTGCACATTGCCTACATGTTGCCATCCAGAAGCCCCTCCAGTGCAAACCCAAAAGCACCAACAAGGAATGGTCCCTGGAAATCCCTTTTTCAGCTGCAGTCAGAAACACCCACCTTGCCAGACACAGTGAGGCAAGGAGTCCAACACAGACAATTTCCAGCCTTTTAACACAAGGTATTTAACTTTCTTGATTGTTTTAAGACTTTTACAGACAAAGGAAGGTCCACTCTGTTTAGGATCAGCCAACAGCAGCTGCTAATTAGCACTGTGAGGAAGAATATTCTTCTCTCATGCCAGGATTGGGATAATGTCTATTACAAGCAAAAAGGGCACGTTAAATAATTGAGATGAGAAATGACTATAGAGAGCAGGAAGGTCTTACACAAGCAGAGCAAGAGTTGAGCCAAGACCAGATCTGACTCCTGGAAAACTGTTTAAGCAATAAATATCAGCAAAGTAGTCTCTCTCTCTCTTTTTTTTTTTTTCTTTTTTCTTTTTAATAGCAGATAATGGACTGAATGCTTTACAGTCATACAGAGCATTCAAGAGCTGTTGCAATGAAGTGACAGAGAGGAGGCCCTTGCTGTTTTGTTGTTAGAGGTGTTTTTAATCTCACCTACCACGGGATTACTGGGTTTGCATCTCATCAGTCTTGCTCAGGCTGATAGGCAATCACACTGAGTCCAGTCACCTCACCATGTACCTGCCTCCACAGCAAGGGGAAAATTTGCCTGTGCAGTGACTATGCAGAGAGCAAGAATGCTGCTTGGTCCAGCTTGCAGGTGAAAAGGAATATTGCTACCTCTCCTTCCTTCCAAGCCAGTGCAGGTGCTATTGTAGGAAAAAAGCAAGGAATGAATAGCTCACATACACAGAGCTCAGCCTCCTGTAGGCTAGCATGGATGTTACAGAGATGCTTTCAGATTAATGTGGCCCTTCACAAAGAGACAGTCTGACTCAGAATTAATTTAGGAACTAGGAGAGAAAAGAAACAACAAAAAACCCTGCACCTTTATTGTTGGATTTTTGCCTTTGTAACACAGCAAAATTTAAATCCTTAAATTTAACTGCACAGAAGCAGGTTTGGGCTGCCTGAAGGCTTTTTAGATACAGCATGGAGACAAGCTTGCTTTCTCTTCAGCTCACAATGCATACGACACGGTGTTAACCAAAAGACTTCTCCTGCTCCTTAGCCCAGATGTGTATTAGTATCTTTCCCCTTAACCAGGGCAAGATGTCAAACTGCTGTATCTCTCTACAATTGCCAGGACTAGTGTTTCTAATAATACCCAGCCTCAAATTTTTGATGGCAGATTTCAGGAGGATTTAATATTGCAGCTTGGTTGCCAGATAAAGCTAAATCCTTAAACAAAATCCTCCTGCAGTCTCAAACCTTTCTTAAATAGTCTCAGAAATGCGCACTATGTATTTTTCTCAGTGAAACCATTACATGAAAAAGTTGCTCTGTGACTGCAGGTAATAGGGATTCATTGTGTTTGATGGCTATTAATAGTAATAACATGTTATCACGAAGCACCATGAGCGGTTACAGTGCCTTGCAAATGGAAAAACAGTGTAAATGTGACACTTAAAATGAAAAAAACAGGAGTCCATAACTCTTGCTTATAGCCTGGTTTCAGTAGCAGAGAGCAGGCTAGCTTAGAGGGGCCTTTTATTATTTCTTTCCTTTCTTTGACGTGATATAGGTTTACAATTTGTTATAGGGAGAGAAACCCTTTGCTAATTAAAGCACTGTACAGTTGCTCTTGCTGTATTTTTAGACCCTTTCACAAGCTCATTTTCAAACACATGGCAAACTTTTCACTCCTCAATTCTCTTATCCAGTTTCTTTGTGCAATGGCTTTGCAAAGTGCTGCAAACTGGCTTAGGGCTGTAGGTTATCTGCCTGGAGGTCTGGTTCCCTGGACAGATGAAAGGGGAGAAAAATTGCAGTGAATTTTCCTATCTCCTGCTACACAAAGACAGAAACACAAATGGGCCAATTTCTTAGAAAAAGCTGCAATGCACAGAAGGAGTTTGCAAGCTCATTACTACTAAATTTGTTATGTTGTAAGGCAGTCCACAGATACCAAATCATTATGACGTGACTTATTCTTCTAAATCTCCTGGACAGGGGGCACGGATAAGCTTGTTTAAGATCAGATCACTACATTCAAAAGCTTTTACTGTTAAGGAAAATTATGCAGTGCTATTTTGACAGAAATGCATTGTGGGACGAAGGTGACCATTTCCATACTCAAATGTCTCTTGGTTGTAGCACAGTTTGCCAAGCCTCCCTTGTAATATAAGCAGAGGCTCTTTCACTTACAATAGCTGTTTCAGATCTGCATGATACAGAAGCTGCGTTCAGCAATGCTGAATTTAAAAAGTTTGTCAGAGCTTCTTAGGTTGTCCTTTTGGTAGTACTCAGGAACACTGTGTTTCCCTGAGAAGGAAAACCTTAAAATAAAAGGCAGAAATAAAATTCACTACAAAATTCACATCTCAAAACTACCTTTTGAACGAATGCTCTGGGAATTGCATTTGCATGCTGTCCCAGCCAGGAAGATAAAGCAAGGCAAAGCTTAAACTGATGGTTTCCTACAAAATAGGAGGTGAGTTTGGACTGTCTTCTGGATAAAAGAAGCCTGATACCCCTTTGAAAACTCCAATTTTATGGCCCCTAAGTCAAAAGCTCCCTGCCTCTTGGAAACTGCCAGCATCTCTGCCTTCCAATTTCCTTCCACGAGCGAGTCCCACAGCTCTTAGGGCTCTTCGTGACCACCTCCTTCCTGGGCCAGCCTCATTCCAGATCAGCTTTTCCACTTCCCAGCTGATTCTCTCAACATCCTGCTTTTGCCTTTTTTTATTTTTTATTTTTTTTTCTCCAATAACACACTTCCCTTGTGTGGCTTTGGCTTGGCCATGGGGGAGCATTACTGTCTCCAAGCAGATGTCAAGACTTACTTTTCAGCCTGCCTTATTCCTGTGACAGAAGGATTCAGCCAAGTTTCAAAGCTTCCCTGACAGCATTTCTGCAGTCTACGGTGCGCTCAGAGGAGAGCCTTCACCCGCTGCATGGGGACTTGTCTCTGATCTGAAGCTACCTCTGCTGAATAACAGTTAACCATGTGTTTTTAAGCTTTTTGGCTGGTTTGGGGAACTTGGGGGAGGCGATTCCAACATGACTGGAAGGACAGTTTGTGTCTAAAGATGATCCATGCCTTGGAGCATCTGTCACTGAAGTGCTGAGAAATAAATTGATATTCGATGTTCCCATCCCCTCTGTGTCACAGAGGGTGGACAAGGCTGCTCTGAGGGGCCTTGCTGAGCTATGTTTCCTTTGCTCTGTTGACTCAGTTGTGATCTGTAGGCCACAAATTTTGTCTTCAGTCCAAAATACTATGTGGGTGAAGGCCTTCAGGACAGATTGCGTGTGCGAGGAGGCTTCTTGCAGAAAGCACAGCCTATTTTCCAAACTACAGCCTCCTGGTGAGACATGTCAGATTCCTCCCTGCTGGGTCAGAAGTCCTTTGAAGGGATGAGAGGGTTTCACTTCAGAAAGGGAGTCTCGGTGCTGTTGTTTTATTGCACTCTTCACGGAGACTACAGAGCAAAATCCCCAGCAGGTTTCTACCTTTGTGGTATTCCTGCTCCAGGAGAGACATTGCATCAGAGACCAACAGAGGGCCCTTCCCACCAGCACTGGGAGTCCATGAACTTCTTCACACAGGCCACAGAAATGCCCGTGATGGAGAGATCCCTGCACTTCCCCCTGTGTAGAGGCAGCCCAGGCCTTGACACTTGATGCTTTCTCTTCTTTGTTGATTGGAAATATCTCCTCAGCTTGCCTCTTGCAAACGCTGCATCTGTTGGAATGCTGCACGGTCAGAAAAGATACCCACCATGCCTGAGTGGATATTGCTGGGGCTTGCTGCCACTTCATCGCAGAGCAAGGAGCGAAATTTGACATATTGCAAGCTGAAGGAAAAGCTCTCTGGGCAAAGCAGTCCAGGGGAAGGGAGAGAAGAAAAGATGCTAAGGGCCTGAGGCAGTGGTGGAAGCAGTGTTAGCTCCAATGAACCGTGACTGAAGAGAGAAAAGAGGAGCAAACAGAGGTGCTGGGTACAAATCCCCTCCCACACACCCCATCAAAACTTTTATCCTACACAAAACCACTTACATTGCTCCTTTCTGTGATCTCCTGCTGGGTATGAACTGTGCTGTTTGGCCTGGGGTTGCTTTCAAACCTTTTTTCTTTCTCTTTCGTACTTCCTCAGCCCAAGGAGCCAGACTTCCTTCCATCCCAGACCCTACCAAACATCTCCAGACCTTCTCCTCCTCTTCCCAGCAGCTGCCTCATCTTTTTTATTTTATTCTTAGACCTACACCACAGCTGTCTTTGAATACCAACCTCAGGGCCTAGTGTCAGCACCCTTTGCAGTCACCATTGCTGCTGAAGAGATTTGCTTCAGTCTCTGATTCAGGACTTTTCCTCATCTTGCATGAAGAGACCAATTCAGGCTCTGAGAGGACCCTTTACTACTTCACAACACAACCTGTTATTCCTAAGGCATAAAAACTGGTGCATTTGTGCCACTGGGCTGGAATACAGAACCCTATTTGACTCTGTTGTCAGAAGAGCTAAATAAAGATTTTTTGTCAACTAGGCCCCAAAAATATATTTTAACCCTGCTGTGACCAGAAATAAAAACAAGGCCTCCATAGTTTATTTCCAGGGATGCTTTTCAAGGGCCAGTAGTTTTCACAGGTCATGTTTAATTAGGGAGCCGTGCAGATGACACTCTGCCATATCCCTCTGTTCGCTGTGGTGAAGGACACCGCTGCTATATGAAGCTGGGCTCCTAATTAGCACTTGCTTCTGAGGGTTGTAAAAGAGCTGTCACTTACAAGGTGGCAGACAACATCCCAGGGCCATGAGCAGCTGGGTGCTGCCATTGAGCCAACACCTCCACTGTGGCCTCTTCGCAAGGCACCAGGCACAGATCTCCCGAGAGGGGAGATCCATTCCTACAGCTCCCTCCTCCTCCGTTCCCCATCAGATGGAGGTCGCATCTGTATGGCAACACACCAGCAGTGCTGGCAGCCAAAAAAAATAGGAGTTGCCAGGCAAATCTGAGCAGTGGGAGGATTTTCACATCCTGTGGCCACCTGGCCTGCTGCATGCAACTCTCTTTCAGCTCTCTCCTTTGAGGGCTTTCAAGCCCTCTTCCCCACCTCTGTGCTTCCCATTTCATGGCTTTATCCATTCTTAGGGCAAAGCTGCCTCTGTCTCACCAGCTCATTCCTTACCCTTCCACATCGGACAACCTCATGGAATAAATCCCCATGTGCAAACAGTGAGCACAGCTGGCTCAGCAGCAGCAACTTCCAATGCTCCACAAAACACCTGCTTTCTCTGTGCTGAAGGTGACCACGGATCTATCACTGAGGTGATAAAGGGGGATTAAGCTCCCTGAAAGAGACCAGCATGTGAGACACAAAGCCCACCAGCATGGCCTTTCCATGGGGCTGGCCGTGCCCCATGTGCTCAGCAAGTTGGTGACACAGTGGCTCCTGGAGGTGTTGTTAAAGCAATAACGCTGCACAAAAATAACCAAATTGCTGCAGGGTTCAGCCACCAAAAGCTAAAACTGGGAGAATGCAGTATTTACAGTTAAGGTGCTGTTTCTGCACTGTATTTTTGAAAAGAAACAGTGGTACAAAGACCCTGGCTCTGTCCCTGGCACCATCTAAGCAAACCAAGGCAAGAGGATTTTGTACAAAGCTAGGCTCTGTCCCACGTGGGTGCCAGCTCATGGTCGTCATCCAGCCTGCAAAAGGCAGAGCCTGGCATAGGTTGGCTATGGTCGGCTTGGGTTGGGCCATGATCTCTTTCCTTCTCCACCCCTGTATGAGCTTAGCTGGGGAGGTGTGCTTAGAGCCTGCAGCCTTTTTGATGGGGAGCTGGGGATGAGTGGAAATCGCAGCTGAATGAGAGAAATGTGGCAGAATTTGTGGAGGGAAAGGGATATGGATGGATAGAGAACATAAAGTCTATTAAAAGAAAAGTATGGTATGCAAAATCTTCTGTGACTCCTGGTAGAAAGGTGAGGGATAGAGGTCTGGGGATAGAAGTGACCCAGAGAAGGGATAATGGCAATTAAAACCCAATCACCTGGACTGATGGATGAGGCTGATAGTAAAGACCAGAGCACTGACATACTGAAAGCCCTCCCTTACTATATAGCTCTGCAGTCTGGAAGCAGAAATAGGAGAGGCAGGATTCTCATGCTCCTTCAGTCCAGCCACACTAGAGGAAATCAACTGGCCAGCAATCACGCTGCTTGGTGCTGGCTGACACAGGCTACAACCCACGTAGCTGACAGGTTCCCAATGCCAGTGAAGAGAATAAAACACAATAGAGCCCTCTGCAGTAATCTGTATTTTGCTAGATCTGAGATAATGTTTAGCACTGTGGCTGACAGGGGGAAAAAAATGAAAGAGCCCAAACAGCTTTAATAATAGATTTTGGAGGACTTTGAATTGTCAGAGACATTTTCTAGTGACAGTTTGTCTGAATCATATTTGGCACTGGTAATATACCACATCTCCTGTCATTCTTTTAATTACTTTAGAGCCTTTTAAAAGAGCATTTTAAAAATTAATTAAGAACACCTCTGCTTTCAGACCAAGCATGAGAAAATAAAATATCCCCAGCTGTTGCATTTTAAGTGGCAGATCCTGGTGCTGCAGATAAGCTTTCTGAACAAACAGCATGCCAACACCAGAACAATCCCCAAAGATAACTTAATTTTGTATCCATTTAAAGGTTTGGGAAGGGAAGTGTAACATATTTGAATTTAAGGAGACAAAGGACCTCAGTTAACTAATTATGTTACCAGAAGTCTGCACAAAATGGATTGGTTCCACTCATTGCTGATTAAAGCTTGAAAAGAAAAGAAAGCTACACCACAGCTGAGCGTAGCCTAAGGTAGAAATAACTTGCAGAAGATTTCTTGTGTACAAAACCAGAGGATATGAACTCTTTGGAAGGCAGGAGAAATACCAATAATTTAGGATTTATATGAGAGCTGAACAATATCTTTTTGAGCTATTTACTTGAAGAATTTACTTCGCTGCCCAGCATCTGAACACTTTTGTGGTGTCTGGCAGTCATATTCAGGAAATTTATTCAGGTGCAGGTGTGGGGGTTGGTGGAACGGTGTTTTCTCTTCTACACTTGAGCTGTTTTGCTTGGTTATAAATGGTCAGCAACATCCTGGCAGGGTAGGCATGAGCGAATCTAGGGAATGTACTGAAATTCACTGTGGATATATGAACAAGTAAACATGGTTATTTGCTGCAAATGCATTCCTGGACATCCAGGAAGCGTGTGTATGTGATGGGGACCTGCAAAGGGCCTAGCTAGGACCTCATACATCAGCATCTGTCCCAGTGATTCAGCCTTAGTCCATCTCATACATGGATGCAGCTACAGGACTGACCTCAGCAAGGGTGAAGAGGGGAAATCTGGAGGTTCACTGGATGAATGGCTTCAGTCCTGACACTCTCAGTGCTGTTGTGGAGGGGCACGGTACAAAAACACAGCAGCAGGGGAGACAGCAAATGCTGCAAATGTTTTCAGAGAGAAAAGCTTCAGCATCTCCTAGCACATCTCCAGCAGCTGCTGTGAACCACCTGCCCGCCAGGAACACCCTTGGAGGAAAGGTGCCTGTGTCTCAGCTCCTTGGGCCATGCAAATCAAACCAGGCTAGCCAAGCACTTTTCAAACTATAGGGGATTCAACCCAGAGGCTAAAGAGCGCCTTTTGCTGCCCAGCTGCAGCACTGGGCTAGCTGAGCAGCCACTGCAACCCTGCTGCTCTTGGGATCCCACCCACGGGCAGAGGAGAGAGGAAGCGAACAGAAGGAACTCCCCCGACATCGTCATGCCTGCTGCAGAGCATGACAGATCAGAGCTGCTGATGGTAGGGAGCCAGTGTGGGAAGTGTTTCCCTTTCTCTTCTGTAAAAAGAATAAATAAATAACGAGCCAGACCTGGAGCTCCAGCTCACTAGTGCTGTCCATTAAACATGTCATCCAGTGCATGCAGCACATGGCTCATCATCCCTTCCATCAGTGGGACAACTCTGCTTTAAAGGTGTAGTTTTTGTTTGTTTGTTTCATATTCTTATCATAGCACTGATAAAACCCCAGCCTGCAATATCAGGAACACTTCTCCCAAAGGAGGAGGCCAAACAACTGGGTTAAAGTTACATCTGCCCTCAACCCCTGTGACCACCAAGCAGGGTCGGGTCTATGCATGTTATGTTCCTGGTGATGACTTAGTTGAAATCAACTGCAGGTGAAATCATGGCAACTGGCTTTCAAATAGCCTATTTGCAAAGGTAATACATTACCTTTTATTAAATTAATACATTTAGCTTACTGAAGAGGGACAGCTGCATTTTTTTTTTCCTTCTGATTCTCTCAGCCAAAGCTTCCTCCCCTCTCATCTCAAGTGGGGAACATATTAAGAATGTCAGTTTCCAAGATACATTTAATTCTTGAGCAAGACCAACCCAGTAGATAGAAGAAGATGAAAAAGAATTGTATTACTTTTTCATTTTCTAAAGGTGAGAATATCCTGTCTCCTATGCTCAACCTGTTCTTGTTTATTTACCCTGTGAAGAGCAGAACAGCAACCAGGCAAATAAAAACTGTCCCAAAAACATCTGCCAGCTAGCCAATCCCTCGCTTAACTTAGTAGGAATAGTTGAGGAGCTTTCACATAAAAGACTCCCCTCTGTCAAAAGTGGCTTGATCTGATCACGGTTGGATTCAAGATACTTTTCTTTCCTGAGCTAGGTTTGAAGCTGGCCATGCTCTAACTGGGATGTTGCACCAGAGATCCCATCCTGCATAAACCCTAGGATTTTATGTTTTCAAAACTAGATTTTAAAGCTGGAGGGCCTTTCCTTCAAAGTTTTTGTATATTGCAAGTAGAATTGAAGTGTTTTTACTCACAGACTTTCCTTCTGGGTAATCCCCTTCCCACTCTAGTACTACTGTTTTAACCTACCCCTGGTGACATTCACTTAGTGAGCTCAGTTTAGAGGGTCAGAATCATCAATAAAATAACATTTATTTACTTTTTTGTCCATCTTGAATGGGCAGGCCAATGAATAATGCAAGGTGACCCCCTGTCCTTAGGGTCTACTAAGCACTTCTCGGGCCCATGTCTTTGTGGTGTATAGATTTCAGACCTTCGGGTCTCCTTGTTTCTAAGGTTTGTGGTGGCACAACTGACCCAGCACACACATAAAGCTTTCCCTTTGCATTCTGCCATCAAAAGTGCTCTGCTAGTGTCACTAAACTCTCATTAAAGATGGCAGTTACTTATTTATCTCTAATTGGCAGCAAATAGCAAGGAAAATGAACAGAAAAACCTCAGTTATTTTGCTTGTTTATCAACAGATGCTTTGAGGAGAGCCACAAATAACTCTAGCCCTGAACTAAAACCCCTCCATGACGTCACTGGAGAGCTCTACCTGTTCTGCTGCTGGCTACACCGCGCTTCTGAAATAAATATGTTCAGGTTTAGCTCATATCACTGCAGCAACGCTCTCAGTCAGCTGGGAGGCTGATGAGAAGAGGAGGCAATAATTTACAGAAAAAGCTGAGTATTTCTGTTCAAAAGCATCCATGCCATCCTTGTAGCTGCTGCACTCTTACCTGAAGGCTTGATTGTCTGATGCAGTTTGGAGTCACGTCAGTTAACTATAAACTTTAACTAATTGCTATATATAGAGAGTGCTTGAAGGTCTATTGCTGGAAATGTTAGCAACAGCTCAAGAGAGTCATCCTGCTTGCCTTTTTCTTTTTTTTTTTTAATTTTATTTTTAATTTGTTTAGTGCTGTTGCTCTGTGGAAGCCTTTCCCTGAGTGACCTTGGCTCTCAGAATGAACAAGGTTAAAGCAAATAAATGAAAGGCTCTTTGAAGGTTATTGGAAAAATTGATCTCAGAAAGAGCTAGAGATTTCCTGGTTGTCATAAAACATCCAGAAACATCTCTGGAGAGGCTCTTACCCCGCTGTGGTTTCCACACATTGACTCACATGATCCCGTGTGGGCTCAGATGAAATGCAGTCGGCTTGAATTCTGCAGTGATATATCTACAGGCTGAGGAAGAGTGCTGTGTCAGTGGGGAGCATTGCTTCAGCAGGCCCAGGACACTGTTAAACAAGCTGAAATTTTTCAGGGCACCTAAGAGATCTGGGACCTCAGCTCTCATTACAATACAAGGGTTTGAGCATCCACAGTGCATGAATTGCCTTGAAATTGCAACCCCCACTTTGCTTATGGGTCAGAGGATAAGGAATTGACAAGGCCAGACTTTTCATTTGCATTATCTTGCTCCGAGCCTCCTCTACTCGCAAAGGGATGGGATGGGATTTTCTATTTGCTGAGTGCCATCCTAACTTGACTGCTCCAAAGCCAAGGGCAAAGCCCTTTGTTGAGCCCTCTTACACCACAAGCTGGTCTGTGCTGGCAGGCACTGTATGAAAGGTTTACAGGTTACCCAAAGGCTACATGTTTAAGGACATCTATACACTATTACAGGTTCTGGGAGAAATATTTCTCACAACTCCTCTTTGGTTTGGAACACAGAGACAGTAAATGATTCATGTTTGCAACCTAGAGAGGCCGGTTTTGGCTAGAGCTATTGTGGTGCCTTACAATCAGAAGCAAATTTGCTGAATGACATTTGGCCAGGAAGGGGTAAGGACAGAGCATGGAAAATAGGGACAGGTTTCTGTGCTGGTGATCTGGGGTTATCAAGGGAGGAAATGCTGCCTCTGTCCTCCTACTGTTGTGTAGTGTCTCTTGCTGCATGAAATCCTCTTAAGCCTGTTGAAACTGGAGCAGAGCAGCACAGCTCTCTCAGCCATTTTAATGCAGATTCACTTACCATCGATTAACCATTCAGAACTGCTTTGATTTCAGGTGCATGTCTCTTTGTTAAGCACTTGTGAGTGTCAGATTGATTTTGCTACAGTGCTCATTTATATATTTCTCTGGAGGAGAAGTTAACCCACCAGAGAGAGCCTTTAGAGGAGTCTCTGTGGAAACTCTGGATAAATGACAGGAGTCAGGCTGCAAGGCGAGGATTGCTGCCTGGCAGGGAGCTGAGCGAGGCCTGTGAGTCACCCTGTGTGCTGAAATGCTGGAGATTTCAGCCTAAAGGCAGGAAAGGCCAGCCTGCACGTGAGCCACTCTGCTGGATTTACAATCCCACCTCGCAGGAGCCTGTACCAGCAAACCCTTTGAAAGTCTGGGCAAAGCTTTTCCCTTAGGAATACCTGACACCCAAGTCTCAGAAAGGTGTGCCTGATGTCCTTTAGAGGCTAGTACTTAGCTCAAGGAGGGAAGACCCAAATATATACTTGGGGAAAAAGGCTCCCAGTGGATCTCTTAGTAGTTTTTGACCAGGAATCATCAGAAAACCTACTTGACACAAACAATTTGCTGTAGGAAAAATATTATAAGTGCTACTGTGTTTGAAAAGAACTTAAGTTTGACACGCTAAAGGTGTTAGTAGTTACAAAGAGGATGGCACCTCCTTTCCCAGCACTGCTCACCGTAAGAAACACGAGCCATTAGTCACCTAGCTTTAGTACTGCTTCAAATAAAGTATGGTCTGGAAAAAGTATGGTCTTCATTTACTTACTCATTTAGAAATGGCTTTGCTTATTCCCATCTCAATTTAATTTGCACTATACACGCATTTTGGAGCCCTCACCATCAACTTGCATCTGAGTAAAAAAACTAGCTGTTTCCTCAGCCTGCCAGCTGACACATCTCCCATTTCAGGCACACGGCCAGCCTTCCACACCTTCTGTTCAGAAGATGCATTGCCCACCCTGAAAACAGGTGTTGTGGCTGTATGTCCGTGCAGGATCCATACAAGACAATTTGTGCAGGATTGTCCCTGGTACGCTGTCCCTAAGGTGCTGAGTACAACACAAACTGGAGGTATTGCTGAGCTTCATTGAGTCAGATTATGGCACTGCTTTACGATCTCCAAACATCACTTATATTGCTGCTCCCCACAGGAGAATGCAGAGGTCACTGCCAGCTCTAGGGGGACAAAGAAATTGTCCCCTCCAAATAACTGCTCTGAGTTTATATGGCAGCACTGTTGTGCCTTGCAAGTACTTTTTCTGCATGTGAACATTTATAATCTCACCTTTTGGAAGAGAAAAGCAAGCAGGAAGAAGTCAAAACCCTCACCTCAACTATTAGGCAATATCAAGACTAGCAAGACTTGTTCCCAGGATCTGAACCACATTGAGGGAATAAACTTTGACCACCAAACGGGGAGGGGGGCCTTCATCTGCTCCATCAAGGAGAGATTTTTCCTCTTCCTCCCCGAAGCTGACTTTTCTTCTCACTTTTCCTCAGTTCCTTGTCTCCTGAGTCCCAAGCTGAAATCCCCATCAATGCTCCAAAAAAGCGTACACAAAATGGACCAGCTTATTGGAAAAATGCCACTCGGAGAGTTTTCTGCTTCCACAGTTGTTTCTTCTGCCTTCACACGAGTCCCTCTCTGGGTGCTTCATTAGTTCTTTCAGGCAGGCAAAATTTCCATCTTATTAGCTAGAAAAAATGCTTCTTCAGCCAAGATTTCCAGAATGATGATTTACACAACAAAACCAGCAAGCCCTCACATTTTATAGCAGCACATTAAAAAATCCATTTTCTGTAAGGTGGAAGAAGATATTATGCAAAAGGGCAAAAATCCCTTTGAAATCCCCTTGGTGGACACATAATCTACTTGGTAAGCTATTTAAAAATCAGCACTTATAAGGTATGTGTCAGCCTCCAAAAATACTAAGTGCCTAATTAGAGGTTTTTGCAGTGAGTTGCGATGAAGGCCGTATGTTTCTGTTCCCTGCTCAGGCGATCCTAGGCAGGTGAGCTGAGCATAGAAGGAGATGATGCAGATACAACCACATTTCCCCCAGATTGTGAGATTTGCTAGAGCTGACTAGAAATTTGTGGGGAGAAAAGAGCAGGAGCCTTTTACATCAACCCTGGAAGAAGAAGAACACACTTTTGATGGATGTCATGGCCTGGAAGGCCAAGGTTGGCGTTATTCTGACACTTGGCCTGTTCTTGAAACCCCCCTTCTGTATTGAAAAGACAAGCTACATATTTGTGCTGCTGTTAAATGTGGAGGGTTTTTAAAGACACCCATTAAATTAAACGATCTATTTCTGCACAAACAAATTCACGACAAACATAAGATAAATATGTGGTATTCCACCATCTTTTAGTCATGGTGGGTATTAAAGGAACAAGACTAGAAATGAAAGCAATACAACTTCAGAAAACTCTTCCCATAGGAAATCTTCGCATTTTATATCTATCGAAATACCAAACTGGATCCAAAGAAAAACACTTCTTCCTCCCTCAACCTTGAATTTTAGATTCATTTGCACCAGATATGCTGAAATTTACTGATATTCCATTCAAATGAAAAAACAAAACAAAACAAAAACAAACAAACAAAACAAAACAAAAACAAAAACAAACAAACAAACAAAAAAACAAACAACAACAACAACAACAACAACAACAAAACAAACAGAAAACCAAACACAGTTACTTTTCCTTCCATAGCTTGCTTTGCTTCAACTCCAAGGTACTTGCTCACTTATTTCTGCAGATATTGGGAAGGGAAATACCAGCTTGTAATGACAAATCACGACACTTCATCGCCAGAACAAACATCCTGTCTGTACCACTGTAACCACAATACAGCAAGCTCTGTCAACGTGTAAACTTTTTGGAAAAAATCTGTCATTTTCTTCCCCTCTCTGGAGAATAATGCAGATTAGTTTGCATTGAAGATTAGCATCAGTTATAAGACACATCTGTCCACAAGGGAGATGGAGATAATATTTCTTATTCATTTCAGATAACAGGAGGAACCGTTAGGGCACATTATACTTTATATATATATATATACACACATATTTCTCTTTGCTGATTTAAACTCCTTGTTTCAATAAGCTGCACTGCTCATGGTCAGTGAGAAAGCAGTGGAGAAGGGTTTGCTGGGAGCCCTGGGCTCCTGTGTTTTGAAATGCTACAGAGATCAAACGAAAATGAACATCTGCTGCTGAAATTCTTTCCCATTATTTTTTGAAATACATTCTTATTTCAGGAGGTTCCAAGCAACCATCCTTTTTTAGCTGGAACACAAGAAGTATTTCCAAAAACATCTGGGGATAGACAAGACGATACAAAAGAACGTATTTAAGAATCACTAATCATTTATAATTAACTACAGCTGCCACTATGCACAAAGACAAAATACTAGTTAAAAAAGACACACACACAATCGTATAACTAAATCATCCCTGTCAATATGCAAAGCCAGGAGGTAAGGTGGCTATAACTCACATTTTATGCATCATTTAAGAATACCTGGCTGTCTGTGGGAAGCAGGTTGATCCACCTGCTCCAGAAAAGGGCAAGATTTTGCAAAGCACAAAGAAGTGGGTCAAAGTGAGGAGTCCTGTCTTGATCTTATCACCAGTACGGTCTCTGAACTTCTACAAGAAGGTAGTACCTGACCTAGGTCTAGTAGAAAGAGCTTGTCACATTTTCTGGATTATTATTTTTTTCTGTGCAATATATTTAAAATTCTGAAAAAATGTATTTCTCAAATGGAAAGTCTGTATCTGGTTTTGGCTTTCAACCAGTCACAGAACCAGATGAAACACTCTCACATTTTCAATGAAATGCCCCTATTTAAAAATCAATCAAACAAACAAAAAAAACCAACCCACAAACCAACAATGATGATGATAATTTGGGAAAGAGGCTACCATCAGTTCAACCAGTTCCTTCCAGAGAGGCACACTGGCATCTCTTAATCTCTCCTGGGAGTAATGGACAAGCCAATAAACCAAGGACTGGAAGCAAAGAAAAGTAATTAATATTAAATAATAAACATACTGCTGTGTCTTTCCTGTATCAGCAGAGAAAATGAGGAATGCCATGAAATTCTTAAGTTGTGGGCAAGCATGAGAAACCACTCAAAACACAGAGTGTGTGGGATTCCATGTATTATGCTCAGCAGCTGTTAGTGGAAAAATCAGTATCTGGTCCATTTAAAAGGCCTTTTGGTGCATCTCACCTCCTCCATTTGTTTTATGAACCCTGAAATATAACTTTGTATCCTCTTTGATTATTCCCCAAAATCATTCCCAGGGAGATTTTCACCTAAACTTTCCCTAGAAGAACTCCTTTTGTGTGGGATGCCCACTCCAGGCTGCTTTGATGGACCATTAACATCTTGGGAAAGAAACCTCTCAGCTCTCCCATCACCTTACCATCTTTTTTTTTTTCCACTTCCCACATTTAGGACACTCCCATCTTCCACCACACCTGGCAGGACTCATGTCTTGAATAACAACAGAAAACTGCGTTTTCCAGAGCAGCACCGTGGATATGTGATCTCGCAAAACTAACGCAAAGGAAAAAATAATAATGTTGGTACCTCTAGGAAAAGTCTGTGGCTGAAAACAGCAGGGGCCACGTCTGGATGTGGGTGGTCTATCGTCAGTGCTGGAGGTAGATATGAAGCAGAGCAGAGGAGCATAAGGCAAACTCCAATTTGTTGATCTGGGCTGCAGTGGCAATGAGCACTGCTGAGTCAGCTGTCCCCAACGCATGCTGCTTGCAGCTGGCTTGGGGCTCCCTCTTGCTCCTGAGAGCGAAGGGAGGGTTATTTTCCCTTTACTATCAGCATGTCCAGGGCTGGACAGGGGGTCCTTCATCTTCCAGCCCCTGGGTGGTGCAAGGAGCTGGCTTGCAGTCCAGCAATTCCCCCTCCCAACACCTGTTGGGGCTAAACTTGTGAAGATTGGCTATGGGGTGTGCTAGCTCATAGCAATTACAGATGTGCTGGTGGGAAGGGATTTTTGCAGGTCTCTCATCCAACCTTGTGCTGAGGCTAGGACTACCTGCAGCATTAGGTCGGGTTGGTTGTGTCTTTACCTTGGAGACATCTATGAGTTATGCCCACAATGATGCTTCCTCTAGAGAGGAGAAAGGTCCAGATAAGGGCCTTCTGTAGAGACACCGATGTAATTCACCATGGAGCACAAGTTCTCCACTGTTGTGTGTCTTAACAGAACCCCGTCGGGAAAAAGTCCCAGCTGTTTTTATCTCCCTGGAAACCTGTGGTCTCATCTGCTCAAGAACTTCTTCATTCTCACCACAGCCACTGCCTGCTTGTCACAGGCAGGAGGCATCGCAGCAAGGCAGCCTCTGCGCCAATTTGCAAGGGAAGGAGAGCGGCAGGTTCGTCAGCAGCCTCACAGAGGACTCCAGAAAGGCTCGTTTAAACATGCAGAGCATGCACAGAAGGAAAAGACGACTGGAAATCTGGCTGGGTGAACAGCACTTAAAAAGGGAGCAGCCGCTGTAATTGGCCTGCCAGCAAAACTCAAGGGCTCGCTCACAGCTCCGGGTTTGTTGGTAGCTCAATCAATTTGCTGTGCAGGGGCAGTGACTGTGGTGCAGTGACCCTTGTCGTGTAGTACCAGCTCTGCCAGGCACCTCCATGCTGCCTTCCTGCCCAGACGGGTACAAATAGCTGCCAAGCACACAGACAAGCCACTTATTCTTTCCGTGCCTACAAGAAGCACAGGGACCCAAAACTTGTGCTCCCTTCCACTTGGGGTCAGGCACCCGCTTTCAGAAGGCACATTAATTGCCAGTGAAGGATGCAAAAGGTTCGTGCCAGCTCCGGACTAAGTCATCATTTGGAGCAGAGGAGGAATGTGTCATCCTACGTGTTTCTTGGTATTAGCAGGAGAAACACACTCTGCTTTCTCTGACTTTGTTTATTCACTCACCATTTGAGAATATCCAATTACCTGCAAATTGCACCAATCCCCAAGCTCTATAAAAGATAAAAATAAAGATTAAAAAAAAAATAAATAAATCTTGGTCTAAAGAAGCCAGAACACCAGCAGGATTACATGATCTAAAAGGTGTAAGACTCTCTTCCTGGAGGAGCTTGATTTTCTGAGAAGGTTCACCTCGCACCTCCAGTCCAGTCCTAAATAGCACATGGGAACACACCTTGGTTGAATGCAAGAGTAACTCCTTTCAAAGCTGTCTTGGTTTGCTGTAAGTACCATTTCAGTTTCCATTTGGCAACGTTACATCAGTCAGTGTCTCTAGAGCTTGTGGTGGCCTCCCTAAGCACCCCCCTAAGCACCTACAAACCCAGCCTCCAAACTGACACCAAGCATCACTTTTCCCACTCGTATCAGGGAAATGGCACATTATGACAAATACACTGTGAACAAAATGTCAGGATCAGAGAGAAGAATGGGAACATGTGCAAATCAATCCAACAAGTCTCTTGCGGGCCTACAGTTCTTTTTTTTTTTTTTCAGAGGGAGAGAAAGAGAGAAATCTCCCTGCCCCAGGGGACACATTTTGGGTCTCTTCATACAGTTGTAAATCCAATATTCCATTTGAAAAGCATTGACTTTTTTTTTTTTTAATCAGTTAATAAACAATTCTCTCTGGAATCCTGTAATGACACTTAAAAGACGGGGGAAAAGAGCTCCACAGCAATACAGAAATTAAGGAGAACTCCATTTCAACAATTTCCTCTTATGATATCCTAGAAAGCCTCCGAAGTGCATTAAGTCCAAGTTGAGCTGTAATCTCCCACATGTTATCATAATCTTTCTTCTGGAAACCGAGCAGGATGAAAAAAACAGCCAAGGGTGCGCAGAAAGATAAGCAATGGGAAAATGGGTTATCTACTCACAACATCTATGAGCTCCTGGAGGCTGCATGCAGTTTGCAGCCAAGCCCATCAACTAGGTCTTAGTATATTTAGCCTGCACTTCTTGTTACACCAGAGCATGGCAAAATGGGTTTTGCCTTGCCTGGCCAAGGTAGAAGGGATTAGGTAGAAGGCAAAAGGAATGTAAGTCAGTGTGGGTTTTGAAATACAGGGCACTGCTGCCCCAAAATTCCCTTGAGAAGCAAGAGAAAGGTTGGGAGTGCAGAGGATGGAGCCCTGCCCTGCCTGGAGAAGTGCTGAGTTGGTGCCAGACTTTTTTGGCAAATATAGGAGCATCTTGAAGCAATAGTCCAAATCCCATTTACTCACAAACTTACCTTCTTTGCAAAGGTTCAGGACATTCAGTCCTGCGACCTCACCTGTGGCTCAGAGCTTAGGGCATTAACATCACTGCTTTGACTCCTTGCTAGCCCAGCTGTCAGTAAAATAGAGTCCAGAATGCCCTTTCTGCTGCTCCTTTGCTCCTTTAACCCACGGACAAGAGATCTCCAAAGACAGTGGTAGAGAAAGAGGTATTGAGGTATTGGAAATCCTGAATTTGCTCTTCCATGATGTGTGGACACATCTTCCCAGCTCACTCTAATTGTGAAGGGGGCTGACACCACAGAAGAACAAATGCAGAGGGGACATCCATACTCTTGCTAATCCCATCTGTGAGCTCAGACTGCTCTGAGGTCCATGGGGTGAGCGGAGTTGGATTTCCCCAGGAAAAGCTGCAGGCGTTTCCAGTGCTGCAGAGGAAACTGCTGTTAGCCTTGCCTCAGCGCAACCCTCTTCAGACCTAGGCTTAGGTGAGATTTAAAGTTTCTTTTTCACCTCAGTTACTCACTTGGCTGGAGATGGGGCCATTTTCCAGGGACTAACAAACAGTGCAGGGAACTGACAGCTCACAGAGCAGTAGGGACCATTAACCTTGTGAAATGCTAATCATCTGCAACCTGTCGAGGATGTTATTTCTGTCAGTAGCTGGAAGTAACTCCCAAACAGCACCTTGATTTATTTTTCACCTTGGTTTGAATGAGTGGTGCTGCTCTGATTAGACTTCTTTGGATCATTTGTAGAAATTATGAGTTCTTTTCTCCAGCTTCTCCTATCCATCCCCTGTGTCTGATCTGAGACTCCGAATATTTGTAGGTGCTCTTAGCTTCTGTGCTCAGCTATCACAAGATAAAGAGCTGGGAGGCAGACTAGCTCAGTGCCCGTGCTTGGGTGGCATGGACAGTGCTCCATCCCACACGGCACATCCACACGTGTTGCACCTGCATTGTATTTGTACAAGACAGGGACCAAGCTGGCAAGGACATGGAAAAATCCCCTGCTATTCCTCCTTTTTATCTTCCACAGCGCAAAGCTCCATGCTGAATGATGAGTCTCAGATCCACCCCAAACACTTGCCAAGATGAAGGAGGAAAATGTATGAGTGGGTGCCCCAATACAGCTTATTAGTCATTACTGATCTTGGCACAAAAGCTGCTGCAATCGGTTTTGGTGACGATACAAAGTTAAAGGCTTCTGCAAGACGAAGGATGGAGAGCAGAAAGGTCGCAATAACTTCAGTGATGGGAAAAACTGGGAGGAAAAGGAGTTCTGGCACAAAACGCAGAACAAAATTCTGTGTTTTCAGGTATTCATAAGCACAGCTCCTATGGGAAGGGAGCTTTAGAGGCTGGAGGCAGCAGGGAAGGGAGGTCCAGCCGTATGAGTCAGATACACCCAGGTATGGATAGGGTGAATGCATGGAGCTAGCTACTTGCTGTACACACCTATCAGTGTCCTGGCACACAGTTTCTGGCTGTTACCCTTGTAATAATGTCTGTCACAGTCATCCTCTTTGCTAATTCCCTTCAAGCATCTGCAGCTGCTCATAGGGCAGGACTCCACAGGATCAGAAGGCAATAAGGGTAGAGATAACCAGGTACTTCCCCCTACTGTGGATAACCCAACACCAAGAGAAACCTGTGAAATTACCTTGTGGGTGCTGGCACTGAACTCAGCAGAAGAGATGCATAAGACATCTCTTTTTTTTTAAGATTTTATTAAAAAAGAAAGCATGCTGAACATGAGAAATTGTGCTCTAAGGTTACCAATTTTCATTTCTGTATCCTTTTGTAGAATTTGAAACCATAAAAAGATCGCAATTTCCAGATTTCACAGATAGCACACCTTCGAGTGTGAATCATCATTTTCTCCATTTTTAACTCCTGAAAAGTTTTGCTCATCTTAAGGTTTGAAACTTTAGGAGGTTTGTCTGTATTTTGTTGTTTCTCTGTTTGTTGTGTATTTTTGGGGGTGTTTTTGCTTCTTTGACTTATCAAGCAGCAGAAAGCAGCTAAGTTGTTTTTTCCTCTCATCTCTAATATTTCAGAAGTTGAGGATATTGTGAAAGCTTGCACATCCTACCCCAGGATCATCTGTCTTCTAACATTCAGGAGGAAAATGTCAGATGTTGACAACTTTCAAAAGCAAAATTGAAACAGCAAATTCAATTCCAAACTTTTTTTTTTTTGGCAATTATTTTTGTCTCTAACAAGTCTACCTTTTGAAATCTTTTTTGAAATCTACCTTTTCAATCTAAACTCCATTGTCCAAAGGGGTTGTGATTTGAGTCTATTGCCTCTGGTGTCAAACCCAGCTATCTCTGAAGTCGCTACAAAAGAACCGGATCATTGCAAACAGGAAGAAAAGGCTTTTCTGCCTATTATTAGCACACGTATATTGTCAGCAAAAAAAGCCACGAGCAAGGGTCAGAGCCTGTAGTAGTCATTTCTTTTAGAGATAGCAGGCGTGAGAGGACTAGCATGAGGCTGGAATCGAAAAAATAGGCCAGCTGAAACCTGCTTTGCCTCATTTTGGGATGGACTGGCCTGGCAGAGCCACCCTTGATTCAGTCACTGAGTCATAGAGGAGCTGATACCAAGCAAAGCAGGAACACATTAATAAGTAAGAAGTATTGTCTTCTAATTATCCCATCTCACAAATCATTCCTGCCAGCGTTTCAGGCTCAGAGAAAAAGAAACCAAAAGTGTCTTCGGTGGCCAACTTGCTGTCCCCGTGGAGACAGGACCACTTGTGTAGGTAACTACTTCAGCATCTCAGCCTCTGCAGTGTTGGGGCTGTTATCACTGAGCTAATGAAGCACTTGGGTCTCCCTTGTCACTGCTGTAACAATGGCCACTATTAATACTGGTGCTGACTATTAATATTTATCCTCTGCTGGTACAGGATGCCCCCATTCCTTGGTTTTCAGCAATAACTAGCACAGAGGCCAGGCTCGCATCCTTTTGCCTGCAAAGAAAATGAAACAGATAGCACCTGGAAATCTGCCACATGGGAAAGGCTGGGGGAACAAATTGTACTGCCAGGGACAACAGCAGAAAAGAATAGCAGAAACTGTATGCTCAGGCATCTTCACCAAGCTGTGGATATCTTACAAATTTGGGGCAAAACAAATACCAATTCTCACACTAAGCTGTAACCTTTTCTTTCATCTTAAAAAAAAAAATGCAGAATTTAAGGAAAGCCAAGGCGCTTTCACCATGTGTAAAGTTGTTTTTTTTTTTTTTTTAGTGAAAAGGGGTTTCCATTAGCGCTAGTGATAATGGCCAGGAACTGTTTCCATCATATAATACAACTTGCTCCATGGATTAGAGATTATGGGCTGGAGCTTTCTACCTAGCCCAACCATTTCCAAATTGTCAGATCTCTAGATTTGACCCCAACATTATAGGATGAAGTCTCATGTGCTGTTGGTGCTGCTGTGTTCTGTCTTTTCTGCAGAAATCCCAAAGTGGGATATGCTTCTTTAAACTCATTGTAAAAACGTGCTGACAATTTCCTATTAATTAAATGACCTTGTAATACTGTAACATTTTCCAGCTGTGGAAGAAAAAAAAGAGAAAGAAGAAAAAAGAAAAAGAAGAAAAAAAGAAAAAGAAGAAAAAAAGAAAAAGAAGGAAAAAAAAGAGAAAGAAGGAAAAAAGAAAAAGAAATAAACTCTAGGACAAATATAGTGAGGTGACATATGGTGTTTTCAACGACCTACACAGAGGAAATTCTCTTATTATTTATCATAGCACCTCAGGCCTGGAACGTTTTTGGTTTCTTAGTAAAACAAAGACCATGACCTATCGCTTTTGAAAGCCCATCCTATGCTTCTTCAGCTCGCTCTCAATAAATACTTACTACAGGTAAGTACTAACAAAAATAAAGGAAGAAATGGGAAGCAGACCATGGACAAACAGCAGATTATCAGCTCCAGGTGTAATAACTGGAAGGTGTTTGGAAGAGAATTCACCAGGAAGAGGTGTTCTTATCTCTCCCTGACCCTTTTAATTTTTTATTTTTATTTTTTTAATAGAGCAGGAATGGGGAAAAATGGAAAAGAAACTGGAGGTGAAGGAAAGAAATATGGAAGGAAAGAGAAATGTTATTTTGAAAGTAATGGTAATAAAGAAACCAACCAGATCTTGCTGAGGAAAGCCCAGAAATTTTAAAGAGAAAAAAAAAATCCTATGGAAATCTTTAATTCATGAAGATATTCTTCCATGAAAATGCATTAAGGTCCTACTGGAAACTCCCTGACAAGGTGTACTGTTTGAGAACCGAGTCCAATTGAGATGGAATACCTGCATGTCCTAAAAGCTACAGACTAAATTAAACTTTTGCAGGGAAGTTACGTGCAGTGCTGTGCCAAGACAGTTATCACACACCCAGCTGCAGAGCTCCAGGTTTAATCCTGAGAAATGATCCTAGAGAATCAAATCACCACAAACTGCTATCTGTCTCTGAATTTCGAGCTGTTGAGCCTGATGAGCTCTCTGAGCTTCATCATCTGCTCAGGACCACTGCCCATACACTTGCCTACTGTGCAGAGCAGTTTGATCTACTATGACCTGACCTACCATGATCAGATGACTCTGAACCTCCATGTAACCCTTCTCAGCAGTCACTTCAAAACAATGCAAATAATATCAATATGTACAGTGGGATCCCCTTGATCCCTACCTTCGAAGACCAGTTTTCTTGGCTTGAGTCCCATTCTCTACCAGCAGACAAAATGTCAACCAGAGGCCCTGAAACCATTGTGTGTGTTTACTTCAGCACTCTGCCACATGTAACAAAGATCAATAAAAGAGAAAATAAAAGTCAGAAATGGCCATTAAAAGTTTTGTCTAATTTGTATCAGCTGTAAATAAAAACTGTTAGAGTAGTACTGTAGGAGGCTTTTTGCAAGAAGGTGCGGAGCCCTTCCACTTAAACTGTCTGACAAGCTTTGCTGTCGGGCAGTAAGGAGGAGAGAATCTCGCTTCCTCATCTCCTTTTTTTATGCACTAACAAGAAAACATAGAAAAGCTGACATTTTTCCTGACAAATCCTTAGAGTTAATCTGTTTTATTCTGGTTGCTGGCATTGGAGTAGTTGAATCCCCACCTACTCGGTTCTCGCTTATGCTACATTAATATTTTAAGACATTTCAAAATCTGCCTGATTCCCTAACGTAATTTGAAGAAAAAAGATGTCAGAAAGGAGGTTACAGGTTCAAGCTCCTCTACTGTCAGCTGTCTCCCCCCCACACACACACACACCTGTGCCCCACTGCTGATCTGTAAGTTATTGAAAGGACATCCCAGAGAGACTGATGTATATCTTAAAAAAAAACAGAGAGATTCCCATCCATTCAGGCAAACAAATAAACAAATCAAAAGGGGAGAAAATAAAAGTAAGAAGATGTGGTCCTTGTAGCGAGAAGGGCTGAGAAACTCTAAGGTAAAATTATCAATGTACATTCTGACACATTTTCCTTTCCCAAGATTCATTTTTTGCATTTGTTCCCTAACTATGTTGTAATATGTAATGCTTATTAGACTAGAATTGTAATTCGTTTAATGCAGCCATTGCCTCTCTGGCAGCTGCAAAGCATGTATCTGTTATCTTTAGCTCAGACAATGCAGTTTAGACAGCCTGATGATGAGAAAAGAAGTTCTGAAAAGAACTTGGGCTAACTTGAAAGGAAAACTGTCTCACCTAGCACCCCACAGGTGCTGTCAGAAGTCAGACTCTTACATTTTGATGCGCCGTTCAATGATAGATATAAAAAAAATGGGCTGTATAGCTTATCTAAGGTGGACTATTACTGAACACATAAGCAGCCTTTAAAGGCTGTAGATGCTGAGGATGATAAGGAACAATCCTTTTCAGTCCGTTTCCAGCAATGTCTCATTATGTCACTGCTGACATCATATGACTCCTTTGCCTATGTGTGACATGGTGAGGACCTTTGGAGGTCTCCAGGCCTACATTGTCTTTGAGCTGGACAGTTGCAAACAATGGATCAAGTAAGTCATGACTTTGTCTAGCCAAATCTTGAAATCCTCCAAGATAAACAGTAGCAATGAAAAGAGCCCCAAACAAATAAATGTCACAGAGATTAGGATGCGTGTTGATGTATTCAAACAAATTCCTCCTTAATTTTTCAGAGTAACCCAATGGATGAATATCCAAAGAGATGTGAAAGCAAAGCATTGGTCTTTAATGGACAGCGAAGATTTTTTTGCATGCACGTCTTCTCTATGGGAATAATTGAGATGTGATTGTAACTGAATACAATGCCTCTCAAAATCTTCTTAGGGTTTCTATGAAAAAAAAAAAATAAATCAAAGAAATGAAGGAATTCTTTAAGGACAGCTAGACTACTGAGAAGCTGTACTGGGGGATTGGCAAGGAAAGAAAAAGAGAAAAGTCTTGAAGAAAAGCTCAAAAAATGCCAGAGATCTTTGTTACAGGAAAAGGAGACGCAGAGACCTAGATGGCTTTCTGCATCATCTCTGTTTCTTGGTAACTCAGACCGAGAGGTCTGGCTGCCAAAAAATTAGGCACACCTGTCCAATTATTTTTTCCAACTAATTTGAAGGTCTATCTGACAATAAATATGCACTGAGCTTAACAGATTTCATCAGAAATAACATATCCTACATACCAGAAAGAGGTTCATGCTGCAAAACAGCAATGTCATGACCAAGGGGGAGATTGCTTAATTAGCTCATTATTTTTCTCAAAAGCAATGGAAAAAATTAGCTGACTGCGGTATGGCTCTGCCCGTGTTTCCAATAGTTACAAGACAAAGATTTCTAAAGTGGTGAAACTTTCTAGATTAATAGTTCTCTCTCTCTTTCTTAAATGGCAGTCTGTTTTATGCAGATGATATGGATTCTGAGAGCTCCAAAACTTCAAAAAACAACTCTCAAAGTAAAGGCATGAGCCCTCCTTGCTCGAGGGCACAAGCCAGGTGACAAAGTCAGGAGGAAGAATGCTTTCGGGAGAAGACACTTTCCAGGGACCTTCCCAAACGCTGACCAAGATGAGCTCCTCAATCCAGGGCCACTTGATACCGAGCACGGCAGTCTAGAACACCCCTTTGGCCATGCCAGCCCCTTCTTGGAGCAAAGGCAGCAGGACGCCAAGAGTTTCTTTGCTGTGGGCAATGACTGCTTTCCAAAAGCTGGAACATGGCACGTAGTTCAGCAATGGCTGTGTTGCTCCAGCAGGTTTTACTTGGCTCCAGCAGGTGTTATAAGAGTGAGCACAATCTGTTCTTGGAGTGAGGAGATGCTTCCCATTAGAAGGATTTTGTTTCCTCCCACGCGTGAGGCTGCCTGCGTAGAGTGAGCTGTTAGCAACAGGGCATGGGAAGGGAGAGCTGCTTTCCAGGCATCACACACCACCTCTGCCCTGCCCCAAGGATGGGTTTGAAACAACAGCTCCCATCCATTCACACTCAGGGATGTGGATTTCCCCTGCCTTCCTTTACTAACTTATCTAGATGGAGAAAGTTAAAAATGAGTGTGGTTTAGGACTTCAATTATTTCTTTTTGCACCCACGTAACCCCTTAATCCATCACATTCCTTATCTTATTGTTGGTAGAATGATGAACATTTGGGAATGAACTAAATGTCCTAAAGCTGACAAAACCCAAATATATCTTTTCTAGGGTTCATATTTGTGGCAACCTGGACACAAAAGCAGGGTCTTTTTCTGCAGCATAGAGCCCAACAGACTGTCTCTGGCCCCCAAAAGCTCTCAGCTCAATACCATAATGAGGTCAGGTAACTTGACCAATGGCACAGAAAAAATCAGTGCCCGGGATGGGATATGACTCTTCCTGAGTGCCTCCCCATGAAGAAAGACACACCTTTTAAGCCCTGACCACTCTGCACAGTACCAGCTATGATGCTTAGGCCAGTTGATTTAATATCCCCTCACCTCCCCCAGACAGACATGAATCTGGACTTGAATGCGCCCACAAAAAGAGACCTTGTTAAGCTCACTAGCTGCTCACAGTGGTGGCTGGTCCCACTCCCTGCCAGAAAACTTGCTTCGTTTCTCATATGAACTTTCCTGGCTTTCATTGTTTTCTGTTAAGCTTTTCTCCACTAGATTAATATAAAGCTCTTAATACCTGCTATTTCTTCTCTATGAAGCTCTGAAGCCCTGTAATCAAGCTGCTTTTTGATCTTCTTCTCAAAAAAAAAACAAACAAAAAAAACACCTGACTGAGTGCTTTAAGAATTTCTGCAAGGCATTTTTTCCAGAACTCCTCCCTTTCTTTCCAAAACTGCCGTTAAAGAACATGCGTGCTGTGCAATTTACCCACACCCCAGTCCCCTTCAGCAGCCCTATGAGATAACAGCATGACTAAGGTTCCACAGTACTCCAAATAAATTGACCTTACTGTTTTGTTAACGTCCCAGAGCTTTGACTCATGATATGTTTTGGGTTAATCTGCCATAGACTAAGAGCTCCCTGTCCCCATCTGTCCACCCCAACACTGCTGTGGGAACAGAGAGGTTACTGCCTTACCACATCAATAATCAGCCAGGCATATCAGCATAAGCTTCACCCCCAGGCTGTGAATTTGCACCCCTGGGAGACCCAGCACATCAGCCTGTGTTAGAGACACAGTCGCTTCAAACAGCAAGGCATTTTGGGCAGGGCAGCGTGGTCATCACCTGAATTTTCTTGGTATCCTTCTGGTCGGGAGCGCTGCAGATGATCTCTGCATGAAAGATTAAAGCCTTCAGAGCTTTGATTCAGCAAAGCAATTACAAACACTTTTTACTTGTCAACACAATGCTACTTGAAAAAGAGCTGGAGCATTTGGCAAAAGCTGAGCAGAGAATTCATTGCTGAAACTCATTAAAATTGTCATGTAAGACTTTTCCTAAAATCGAGAAAGTTGATCAATGCATTTGATTTTCAGTCTCTTTGTTTTTTCAGTGACTAGGAGAAATATTTCAGATATTTTTGTTTTGTTTTGTTTTTTCATGGAGACCAGCCTCTGATTTACCAGCAGGGCAATGTGCAGGACAGGAAACCGTGGCAAAGCTGTCTGCTCACTGAAGATATTTATGTAACAAATGAAAGAAGCAACTCTGTGGTCTTAGCCTTGGCAGTTAGGGGGCATTAAACATCTGAGGGAAGAGCAATACTTTTTGCTCTTCTTGACATTTAATACTATGGAAGGGTTAGGAAGCGCTATAGCCAGGACCATTCTGGGCCTTGGGTGGTAGAAGCAGGGGGAAAAACAAGAAAAAAGAGCTAAGACCAGCAGATCTGCTTAGATATACAGCTGAGGTTAGATTTTTGTGCAAGAGGATTAATGCCATAGGAACAAGTTTCCTCCTGCACAAGTCCTTTGGGAAGTTCTGCAGTCCTGCATACAGTGGTTCATCAGATGGCCAATGAAGGATGCAGGGCCAATTGCGTGGCCTTTGCAGCCGACACAAGGTTTGTATAACACAAAAGACTGCACTATCTGAGCCTTTAAGCTCTCCTCTACACCAGTAAACTGCTTTCTGGGCAGCCAAAGCAGACAGCACAGCTCCTACATTTGGCAGGACACTCTGAAGCCAACCAACCAGTCAGGAATAAACACGGAAAAAAGATAGGTTTCACCCTGAGCAGAGCGCTGGTAAATTACCAGATGGAAGTTATAAACGGCTACCGAGACACTGGGGATACCTGGAGGGGAAGGGCTGATTTAAAGTCCAGTTTCTGGTCCAATCTGTTCTTGGACCTTGGATCTCCAACTATGAAAGATATTTATGCTGCCAGATAAACCTCATCACAGCCTGTCTTCTGCCGTAATTGAGTTTCTGCCTCATCATCCAACAGAGAAATGACTCAGCGTCACTTATGGAAGGAAAACTTTGTTTGTCTTCTCAGTCACTTCTTCCAGGTAGTTTTTTGGGGGGGGGGGGGGTCGGGGAAAGAGGAAGAAAAAAAAGGAAATTTCTCTCACTCAGATCACCCCAATATTTTAATAATTAGCTTTGTTCTAAGTGCTCTATAGTCCAGGATGTATCACATCCTTCTAACCAGAGACAAGATATCATAGGAGATAACACTTGGTGCGTGAGCCTAGCCCACAGAACAGAATGTTTGTATTGTTTTCTCTATGTTTTCCACTTTTTTTTTTTTTTTTTTTTTTTTTTTAAACAGAAAGATCCCATGGGAAATACTGATTTTTTAAAGGTTGTTTTTTCCACCTCTCAGGAAGGCTAAACTATTCCCAACGAGCTCTGCTCAGAGTAGGATTTATGACCCTGCAGTTTTTCCACCTGGGTTTACCTATCAAAGCTTTGCCTTTTCTAATCAATTAAAAACATATCTTCTTTTATTATGCAGATGTGCGGGGATTAAAATGGCTTTAATATCTAAGAGCCATACCAAAAACACAGCCTACCAAATAATCTTTGTGTCTGCAAAGCAATGTACACTCCTCCACACATAGACATTTTTCTACGTTATGAACACAAGCCTACTCACGGCATCTTAATCTTTTGATTAAGAAACCTTTTCTTCTCATCTGCAGAGAAGAGCCAAGAGCATTTTGGAACCTTAACCACTGCTGAAAAGGAACATTCAATATAACGTTATCAGGTTAGCCAGCTATAGCCATTTACAACTTGCCTAAGATTCTGCTCGTTGCCTGGCTCCATAAGTGCAGTCATTTCAGACCCTCTGATCACTTTTTAGTCCATTAGCTGATTTCAGCCCAATCTGGCAGGGAAACCTGAAATAAAATTAATCTCCTATGTGTATATTAAAAATCATTGTCCAGACAGAAGAGAGGAACACTCAGCAGGGTCCCCACCGCCCTGGATCAGCCCCTGCTGTCTCTGCAGTAGCACAGCTGTCCCTCAGGCCATGATGGGGGGAGAATTTATTTTTGTGGAAGAGAAATCAGTTTTGCAATCGATCTGCTGCTGCCCGTGTGGAGCGAGACGGGAACAGATGGCCCAAACATGGGGTTAATGCTTGCTGATGAGGACCTGGGAGGTGGGGGGAAGTTCTGCCAGCAAGGAGATGGAAACCACTCTGACAGCCCAGTCCTGGGCCGGTGGTCAGCTGGTGAAGGAGAAGCATGTAAACAGGACCCAGAACATCACACACAGACACAGAGCTGCCCATGGGACTGCTGGACTAAACAAGGTCCCTCTCGTGAAGGAAAAGCTAGCAGGAAGGGGACTGAGCCGTGAGGATGGAAAGAAAACACCCAGAGCACACAAGAGCTGGAGCCCCTTGGTTTGGATTTCAGGTAGTGCCTTACTCCTCCTTTACACCAGGACAAGGGAGAGCAGAAAGAAAGGTTGCTGCCCACAAACACATTGCTCCCTGAGGGGTGGGAAGCATCAGCAAGCAGCACGTTCAGCAGAATAATTGCGTTGTCCAGATATGGCCTTTCCAGGAAGGATTGAATTCTCCCTCTACTCATCCTATTTGTAGCTACAAAAACGCTGCCCGTTTATGTAGGGGATAAAAAAAATGCATATTCTCCACTACCAGCTCTGCAGATATTCTCCCTCCTCCCTGACATTAGCTGCCTACCGTTCAAAAATCTGCGTAAGATACATCCATCCCTCTAGTCACATGCTGCCAGTCCCTAATGTAAAGCACGTATGTTCAGATACGAACTGAATTCTTTAGAACTGATCCCGTTCTTATGCTTTCACAGATATTTCATCCCTCCTCCAACTTGTCCACACTTCCCTCTCTCGCCCTCCCTCCCCCTCCCCAAAACAGTAAGCACAAAATCATAAGAAAAAAAGAAAAAAAAAACAACCACATTACGACATACAAAACAACAGAGCAACTTATCTGGACCAGATGGCACCCACGAAAAACTGAAATACAAGCACGCATCAATTACTGCAATATTCAGCCCTTATAAACTTTCAACAAATATGTTCGCATAAACAAGATCCTACATTCTGTATCCTAATTAATTTTCACATTTGTACAAAACCTCTTCCAAGAACAAGAAAAAAATATTAAAGGAACACTTGCTCAAAGTCTTTTTTTTTTTTTTTTTTTTTTTTTTTTGCACTTCTATTCCCAAAGTACCCAAAAGAAAATTCTGGTTTTTCTGTTTCAGAAGAATACATGTACATGAAACCCCTTCTTGATCTTTGTAATAACTTCAAAAGAGGGTTGATTTTTCCCATAGGTGTGCTTTTTTTTTTTTTCTCTTCAAGGGGGTTCTAGACATTTAGACAAACAGGAAATTTACTACTGGTTGAGATTAAAACCTGAAGTCAAGGAAGCAAAAGGGAACCTGAACGCAATGAGGTCCCAATCCAGTCTGCAGAAGTAAAACTGAATTTTCCAAATAACCAATTCTTGGACTCAGTAACTGAAATGGGGAGGTGGGAAGTAGGAAGACTTCCAGGAGCAAATCTAGGCTACTCTGCAAATCAAAGTGATTTTGGCTGGGCTGAACACAGCCTTTGCACTGGCGTTGCTTCCTGCCCCACCTTCAGTGGCTGGCATGCAGCCCACATGTGTAAATGACATTGGGTCTAATTTTCAGTGTCATAGATGGTCTTAAACTAGGAAAAGGTTGCAAGATCATTTGTTATCATATCTTAGCTGTCTGTCTTTAAGGCAAAAAAAAAAAATCTTTGAATGTTCCCTCTCCCCCATCAAATCTTTTCATGTGAAAAATTCTCTGATATTTCTTAGTTATTTTGTTCCTTCGTCCTCTACCTACCCAATACGTGAGAATATGAGCTGAATTTGAGAATTCCTGTAGGCCTTCTTGTACTGAATTTTTTTTTGGTGACTAAACAATGAAGATTTACAGCCTTCTGTTCTTCTGTGCCCCATCACTTACAAGAATTATAAAGCCATCCTGTTTATTTCAGGGGGATATAAGGGCTGGTATGGCATACGGTCTCTCTGAGCATGTCTGGACACCTTATACAAGGAAAATACTGAGAGGAAAAGTTGTGTCAGTCTGTCCTGACTGCTCCTCAGTCAGCCAGGGCATGAAGGTGTAGTTATTTTTCACAAAACTGAAGCCTTCCCAGCTGTCATTTCATGAAATACTTGCTCACAACCCATCACAAAGTCTGGAATTTTTTATGGGTTTAGAACCACACCTAAGGGGGAGGGGACTACTGTGTTTTGGCCTAAATGTTTAATATTTCTCTGTGCATTTCTGCTTTCTCTGAATGAATTAGCACCCTCCCACCCAGGGTCAAGAGCTCTGAGGAGCATCGAGAGCGAGGCAGTCTTGAACGTAGCAGAATGCATGAGCCAGACCGCAGGAGAGGCGTGCAGAAACAGGGGCTGCCTGGGTTGCTCCCAGTGTAGGCTGGGTAGCTGGCACAAAAATGTGGCACGAAAAATTAGAAAAAGTGGAAGAAAACAAGGATGGAAGCAGGCCAAGTCAGACAGTGCTGACAGCGTGCGTCCTGAGCTGCAAGGCTGTAGGAGCTGAATGCAAAGGGCCCTTTCTAACCATATTCTAAGGAAAGGGGATGGGGATTTGCTGTCCACTGTGGAGGTGACCCGTCCAGAGGCACTGGGCCCATAATCTGTCCTTCTCTGAGTGGGAGCTACCTTCCCAGCCCTACAGCAAGGCTGGGCGTGCAGCCCCCATCCAGGGCAGAAGCGTGGTCCTGGGCATCAATCTTCTCCCATAAAGGTGGTTCACACAGTGTCACTTGCTTTTGTGGTCTCTCCCTATTAAAAGGCATCACTGGTGGGCCCAAAATGTTTATTTTGTCCCTTTTTCATCCCTGGACAGCTACAATGGGCACATCCCTGTATCACCAAAGGCCAAACTACACGCAAGCAGCTATGATGGGGAAGGATTTCTCCATCTGACTGCATTATCCTAGCTGTGTCTGCACAGCCAAGACAAATAAAAAGAAATAATTTTGCAGTCTGGTTCAAAGCACATTGCTCTAGCATCCCCCAGAGCAAAACTAGCTCTTCCCCGTGGCCCCTACCACTATGTCTTTGTTTTACCTAACCAGCTTAGTGCAGCTCGTGGCTTCACAGCGTATATCAGATATAATGCACGTCTGTGTGCTTTATGGCTGTGTAGGAGTTTGCAAAATTACATGTTTCAGCTCCAATAAAGTCTTTTGTTACAGAAAAAGCCCAAAACGAAGCTAAGGGTTATGAGAGAGACAATGGTTCCTATTAATCACAGCAGAAACACCAAACCCTCTCATTTGCAAAGGAAAATATGGGTACGTTCATTTTGAGGAGGAATTGTCAAATGTGACCTGGCTGTCAAGGAAGATGAAAGCTGACGGATACGCAACATTTTGTGTGAAGGAGGTTGACAAAACTGGCATTCGTTCTCACAACGCCATGGAAGTGATTAGACAACTGTGTTTCTCTACAATAATTTACTCTTGGTGCTGTTGGGCTCTACTTTAAATACTGTGGAGTGATGCTGGATTAAGAGCTTTGATTTTATTTTTCCTCTATTTTTTTCCCCGTGCTGAAGGCCACTTGGATTTGCTCCAGTGCTGATGGCTCTACAGCTGAGTTGTAACACCAGACCATGCTTGTATCAGGCTTTTCCCCCCCTCACACGTGTGGGAATTCTTCCCAGAACATGTGACTGCTGAGCTCCTCTCCTTGTCTAAGCTACTGGCAGTCAGCTTGTTCAAATTTGCTGCAAAGCGGGAATGCCAATTTCTCTGACAGCAGGGTTACATTTTTGTTTAACTTTATTTTTTCCTTTCCATTTCTGGCAGTTCTGCCTTTATATTCCTTACAGCACCTCCTGTGCTAGACTCGGGGCACCAGTTCAGACCACAAGTACACCGAAGCACAGCATCCTGAGCATCCTACCAAGATTTACTTCAACGTTTTTTTTCTAGAGAAAGACTCTTCTCTAAGCAGAGACATCTTCCTGAAATGGGTAAGAAAAGGTGTTGGGAGAACCAAAGAAATGAAAGGTAAAATTGTTAAGATGAGTAAACCTATTTATCTAGCTGTAAATCCAGCTCCTGTGAAAATGGAAACTCCCACCAGCCTCTCAACGACCAAGGTATAAAACTAACATGTAGTTCACTAAATGGAAATGGACAGAGCATAACCAGGGGAACAGTAGGCAGACAGATTCCCAGTCGTTCCCAAATCTACAGGGAAGGGAGCACAAATTCCTGGGAAATTTGCAATAGCCTACACAGAGATGCTCTCCCCCCTAGAAACTTTGAGGAGATGACAAGTTGTGGACAGAAATACAGCAACTGTGGGGAGCAGATGACATGTTGAGGAGCTACGGCCTACATGGGAAGACACTTCTTTACACATCCATCCCCAAAACTTTGCTAGGGACGCTGCCTTGCTCTGCCAAACCTCTCCTTCAGGTTGGGGACATGGTTTTCTCTTCCAGCCTTCACCTCAGCATTCATAGCCACCAGTACAGGGAATAATGCAGCTGCAAAGCTTTTGTTGAGGCTCGTGGGCAGCAAACACCTCCGTCGCTTACCCTCTTTGCCAGCACACACTGAACCTGCAGCTGCTCCAATGATGACCCTCTCTCTTCAAGAGTGGAAAGCTCAGCCCTACAGCATCCTAGTCCTGACAGACCACACAGCTCAGGGCCCACAGCTACCTATGTATTAGCTCTATTAATTTTCACGTGCTCTGTTCTAACCAAACTGGGCTTACAGCGAGAGTTCAACAATACTGTGCTATTTTGGCAGTGCCACAGCTAGGGTATCAGCTGTGCAGAAAAGGATGGGAGACTTCCTTAAAGATAAGGCATATGCACTTTGGCACAATACCTATCTACAAGCATAGCTTTTCTGTGCAAGTGTCAGATTGTTCTGCATTTTAACACTGCAGGCTTTTTGTCCAAGTGGTGGGTTCTTTGGTGTCCAGGCAGCCCATAGGATGTAGAAGATGCCCCATCTTTCTAGCTGTTTGTGCACAGTGGATCAGTGTGCCTGTATCCATGATGTGTATCCATGATGTCCTGTCCAGGACTCCACAGCATGAACTGGGGCTGGGTCAGCTGGAAGCAACCTTAAGCACAAGGACAGAGGAGGTCCCAAACGGCCACACGCCTGCTAGACTTTGGGAGAGATATGAGGGGGGGACATTAACAGAGGACAGTTGTCTGCAGATGTAATTTCTCTGTAGTACAAAGTTAAAAGCTTTTTATTTATGAAACCACAACATAAGTTATGGTTTTTGTAGGCTGGGTCTTTCTTTGGGAAAGCCAAGCAGCATACCTGCCCAATCTGCTTGGAAAGGATCTGAGTGATATTACCTACACTTCTGATGGGGCTTTTGGGGGACAGAACTGACAAAGTGGGACAGTCACAGCCCATTGTGTCTTTTTTTCCCCCCCCCCCCAACTCCCATCATCCAAGCACCATCAGCTAGAAAATGCTTCACTTTCCCTTCTACTTATTTGCCTTTTAGCTACTAAAGCTTCCTATTGGCTTCCACCTGATCCTGGTGGGATCTCTCTTCATGGTCCCAAGGACAGGGACCACACTTTATGAACACAACCTCCACGCACACGTAGGCAAGCTTAGACTCCCCTTCTTCAAGGATTTGTGTGGATTCATGGCCCTGACATTCCTTTCCCAAGGAACAGCAAGACGACCCAGAGAAGAGGAAGATCCTTACAATTTACAGCTTCTTCTTCATTCTCCTCTCCCTTCTCTCAGCTAATGAATTGCAATTTCATTAGCTGAGCAAAGTTGCTCCCCATCTCTTCCACATCCAAAAAATCTCAGACTTCTCTTTTCCCTTTCCCAGCAGAGCCAGATGGTTTTGGGGGATGGCACACCACACATCTGGTACTTGTCAGGGTTGGACTACACAAAGCTCCCAGGCTCATTGCTTTCCAGGCAGAATTTAATCAAGGTTTAAGGTCTTTGAATGTGGAGCTAGTAACCTGAAAGATAAATGGGTCTTGAGGTAGTGAGTTGCACAAGCAGGCTGCAACAAGATGTATCATTTAGTTGCAAGAAGGTTTTACTTCAATGCTACCTTTGCCAGGGCCTGGTAATAATTTGGAAAAGCACACTCATCTAGAGCCAGCCAATGCAATTACAAATACAGGAAAAGACTGATTGTTTTTCCATGCATGAAACATTAAGAAAATTAAGGCATTTCCCTCCAGTCCAAGTATTGACTGTAATTATAGATAGCAGGCAGCCTTAGCTGTTATAAAATATTGAAGTGCTTTTATATTGCTACGGGTATAGTTTACTATTTAGGGCCAGGAGAAAGGTTGCCATTTAATGAAGTGCAGTTTCACAGAACAATGGAAAGGAGGGCCATTACTACATAATACCGCTGCCCTTTCCATTATTAGCATGAAAGCACTTGCCAGATGAATAGAAACAGGTTTAAGCTCACTCTATTATTTCAGTAATGTTAATTTGCCCCGAGCTGCTCACCCTCCAGGTAACCTCTGCTTGGAATAAAGATTCCTATCTGACAGGACTGTATTTAGCACATTTTAGTTGCTTAGAGTTTCAAGTTGCTCTCCTAGCATGGCCAGGGCAGTCACGGGTCAGGGAAAGCAGGTCCTCCTGTAAGTGTTTCCTCAGAGTCAGGCTTTGTCCTTCAGCTGCTGGCATCAGGCAGTACCCAAGAACTCTGCCACTGTCCAAAACCACTCTGCCTACTCTTAGTTTTGCAGGTGAAAGTCAGCCTTGGAGAGGTCTGTGACCCTGGACAAGTTAGGTGGACTGGAAACAGGTGTCCAGAGGCACCTGAGGAGAGACTCGACTCAGAAAGTGTTCTGTGTTCCAGATTTCCCAGCTGTGAAACAGCATCTCTTTACCTCATACTTCAGAATGAGGAGGCACAGTGAATAGGATGCTGCTCTGAGGCAAATAATGATAGTCCTGCCATACAGCATAGGCAGGGATTACTAATATTAGGAGCAGGTGAAGTTGCCCAGAAGTCTTGTAAAATTCTCCTGCATGCTACAACAGCAGGACATGGTAATGACAAAGGAACTGCTGGGCTAAGCAGTTTAAAACAATATTTGTTTGTGTGTGTAATAAAAAGAAGCAGAAACAAACCAAAGAAAGAAACAAGCAAATAAAGAAACCAAGCTCCACTGAAATTCAATGACTCAAACTCAAAAGCTACCATCAAACTCTGCTTCACTTCTAAAAGGTGCCAAACACTGCAGGTAGAGCAAACCTTTCGGCCCTACTCCAAAAAGGCTCAGAATGTGCAGCACTTTTCCAAGCCTACATTTTTGAGCAGGAGTTCCTTCAAAAACACCAGCTGGCAGCTTTCCTTCCTCATTCAGAGTCAGCAGCAAAATCTGATAGTTGGGCATCTCCTCTGCCCCAGGGAGTGATGGGGCAAGTGTGTGGCACTCGAGACCTACTTGGTGGAAAGATAAAAATAGGTCAGTAGTAGACAAGGAGTAGTTAGTAGTAGATTAACTATGATAGTCCCTAGGTTGCCGCGCCTACCACGTAAAGAAATGGGGTGGCTTCCTGTCCCAGATGTGTGGGCATAGGGCCAAAGAGAGCAGGAACCCTAAAAGAGAGCAGAAACCCTACACTCAAGGAGACTAAGCCAACTAGTTTGCAGGTAAGCATCCTATTTGTTTATTCAGATTCAACTGTTTCACTACATTGTGCTCCCCTGAATTGGCTAAACATTTTTGTTGTTGTTTTTTTTGCTTCCTTAGTTCACAAGACTTTAAATTTAAAATGAAAGAACAAGTTAAGATTCCTCAGGAGCAATACCTTCTGTCATATTTCAGTATGACTTTGGTTCCTATCTGTTATAGTAATTTAAAAACGTCAACCTCTGGAGTTCAGCAGTTTCAAGGGCTATCAGAGAACATAGCCTAGGCTAAGGTAAATATGAATGCAAGTTGTCCCAAGCCTTGAAGGCACAAACTTAAATACTAGGTTAAGACACCTTAGCTGACAATTAGATTAGCTCGAGGAGACAAGATCTGGCTACATTTATGATTTTTGCTCTACTACAATAAGTACAGAGTCACATGCAAAAAGCAGAAGGCACCATTAATATCCTTTGATTAGCAGGATTAAAGTACCATCCTGACAGCCCAGGGGATTGTTAGCTCTTCTGTACTCAGCCTCCTGCAGCAGGTAAAACAGACAGCCAAAACAAAGTAAAATTAATCTCATTTCCATGTATGCTTAAAGTGCAGCATACACATATCCCATGGGATATTCAGGGCACTATTTTCCACTGCTTCAACATTTCCACTTACCCTATTCACACAACAGTTACCTTAATGGGTAACAGCTTTCAGTTTTCAAAATCTCAGTATCAGGACAGTCCAGCCCAACAGCTGTCCTAACCCAAGCATTGTCTTCTTGCAGACACCCTAATTATTCAGTCACTACACATCTCAACACAAGCAATTAACACATCAAGGCTTTACTGCCATGCTATTCAATTAGCAAAACATAAAGACCGCCTTGGTGTCAAAAGAAAATCACTGCCACTTCTCTTTCTGCAAAGCTAATTACAAATAAATAAATAAAGCCACAGGTGGGCACAGCATTCAGGAGTCCAGTTTATTTCTGCTGCTTGAAGGGCCCAATGATTTTTATCAGATAAAACAACCCTGAGTTTGGGATGGTTTGTATCCCAGTTGATTTAACATGGTAAAATCAGATAAGCTAGCCCTGTATTGGAAAAGTCACTAAAACCAAATCTCTGTAAAACTCAAAAACTCTTAAATACAGAGTAATATTTTCAGAAATTCCAAGTTTTAGGGAGTGGGAGTTACAGACAACCACCTTAAGAGCTGCACAGGGAACTGTCCCAGTAAGAAAGTCACTGAGGAATATAAGGCTTGGCTGAGAAGTACCAGGTGATCTAAGTGCCTCGTGAACTATTTTATGCCCCATCCCTGTGCCTTTTTCACAAGGGTTTTGGAAGATACCTTCCTCTTTTCTACATGTTATGAAGTTGTTAACTTCCAGTCTAAAGAGCCTAAGGACTTTTTTTTTTTGCTGCACTCTTCTTGTAGTGCTCTGATGACCTCCTGCATCAGCACTTTTGCACCAATTTCTTTCTGGTGCCTTGAGCACCCAGAAGAACAAACCAAGCTGACTTACAAGTACTTTGGCCCAAAAAGAGAGAAAGTTATTTCTTGAAGATTATCTTTCTAGAAGGAAAGCAGTTGCCAGAGCAACTGGGTTTGCCACAGAAAGCGTTAACTTGTGGAGCAATCGTCTCTCCTGTAAAGAAGCAGATCTTTTGTAGTTGTCAAGAAAAAGAAAACAAAATGCTCTGAAATATCAAAATCATTAATAAAATAATTTCCACACTCCATTAGGGATGTAGCCATGGTAAATAATGAGTTTATTTTGTTTTCTCCTACTGGCAAATTGCCTTTTAAATTTTAATCACTTCTCTAGAGCAACTGCCAGAGTTCTTCTCTTTCTATAATGCATTTATATACTGTATATTAATTTCATTGCCAGTTTTGATACAAACAAAATGGCATTACATTAAAAATATAAATAAAGCACAGTGGTGTGCTTGCTGGAATACAAGACGCAGCAGTGATTTCATCAGTACATCAAAGGAGCTCTCAGTGTTCTCCGTCCTAGCAAGCATTTCTCCTGAGAAACCAAGGCAGGTTCAGTCATAGCTGAGCACAAGGAAAAAGTTTCTGTGCTGGACTTCAAATACTCAGCGAAACATTAAACAGAATTTTCTACTCTGGAAGGGTCTCACACTGTGCTTTGGGGAAGAAAAGACACACTGATATGTAGGAACACTGAAAACCTGCATGAAAGATTACATTTATCCCTCTGCTCCATAACAAATGTTCTCCTGAATGATTCGGTTGTCCTGGTAAAGCACATCACAAAAGCCTGACTTGACACTTTTCTGGGTAGCTTGCCTGGTAAATTCAGCAGGGGACATGCTGTCAGGGTGGCCAGGTAGTTATTAATACTAGCATCACCAGAGTTTGTGTCCCTGGAGTTTTATTTCCCAGTGTGCAGCAGATAGCATGAGAAAGGAAGCACACACACAGGGACAGAGCTGTTCAAACAAGCTTTCCAACATACAACATCCAAGCACCCACAGCTGATGCTCCAAAGGCAGCAGTTCAGCACATGTTTGCTGCCCGGGGACATGGTAGATAGCATAGATACAGGGAGGTGGCATTCAGAAGACAGCACGTGGACACGGAACAAGGCAGGTCTGCAGAGGCACGTGGCTTAATTAAAAATTGCAACTTTTCTATAGATTGCTTTTGGCAATTTACACGAGTTAAGGGAGAGACTGCTAAAAAAAAAAAAAAAAAGCTTCACAACTTCTACTTTGAGAGAAACTGCAAAAGCTAGAGGCGTCTAAGCATCCAACTTCAAAGACATAAGTAGGTTGTCTCCCCAGCTGCACAGGGGGTGGACTGGATTTGGGAGTGTTGAAGCCCCCTTTGCAGATGTTGGCTCAATGAGTTTGCCTGTTCTGGGTCTAGCTCCGTACCTCCTCTGTGCTTTGGTTGCCCACCTTTGCAGGACCATACACAATGAGTGTTTCTTCTGGCCCAGCATGAGTTCATTGAGTCGCACACTCCCCTCCTGGCCCCTGGTTTAAATTATGGAGACATCCTTCCCCGTGGACTTCCCAACATGCAGTATTTGTATGCTGGAGAGCAAAACCCATCTTGCCCAGCACTGGAAACCTCATAAAGTAGGGCTTCTGCATACAAGACATGGCAAATATGCAATGGCTGTAGTTGTTTCCCCACCTCTGTCACACCCCCAAAAAAGAAAAGGGGCTTTGAGTCTGGCAGGCAACTCCTTCCACACGCACACACTTCTCAAGGCAGCAGTGAAAGATCATTTTGTTGTAAGATCACAGTGCTATTAAAGAAGATGCTGTAAACTCCTGCAATATGGCCAACCACGTATCTGTGGAAGTGTCTCTCCATTCAAGAACAGTTTCTAAAAATGACAGCAAACACCTGCAACAGACACCCATACTCACAATGCCCTAAGAAGCCAGTGCTTATTGGAAATGGTGACAGACAGGTATATTTGGGGAACAAAGGGATGCCAGAGCTATTAGAGCCTCCAGATAAGTGACTGCCCTGCTGAGTGGGGGGAGGAAACAGCAGTCTGTGGAAAATTCCCTCATGGGAGAGGGTGCAAGTGATGCTTGTCTCAACATAAGAGGACAAGGCGAAGAGATAAAACAAGAATTTAAGGAAGCTCTTAGTGGGAAAAGAGTGAGGGTGAAGGAGGAGGCATCCGTACACAATCTTCTAAAGAAAGATCTTTATCTCTTCAGTGTCTGGGAGCCTGGACAGAGTCCTCCATCTGTGACAGCCAACAGAGGATGTCAGCATATCATACTCACTGAAGAAAGCATCACAGTGACAACATCAGTGTTAAGACCTTAGCATATTATCACTCAGACTCCCAGATTTGGGCTGGCAAGGACCCATCAAGGTGAAAGCAGCTGGCAAGAGAAGCCTTTCCCACCACTGAAAAACTCCTGCAACGCTTGCACAGAAGGATTCTTGCCCATCTCCCAGGTTTAAAGCAGGACTTTCTTCTGACAGCGCAGTGATAACAGAACTCACACAGCCTCTACCTCCCAGCAGCCCGGGGATGCTGCTCCTCTGAGCCCCTGGAGAATCACTGTTGATGTCATCTCAGGCAGGGCAAGAGTAGCAATATAGACAGTTCCGCAGCTAAGGCACTCTGCTCAGCAGTTGGCATGGTGTTTGAAGGAGATGCCAGCATATGTCCCTCTTCTCGCTTTCCTTTATTTTGTGATTCTCCAGGAATAAGCCTGCTTTACTCTTACTCCCGTGCTCTGCCCAAGGCATACGAGCAAGACTGGGGAAGCTCCGTGTGCTCCACGCTCAGAGCAACTGGTGCAAATGGAGAAGAGCAGAGGAGCAACTAGCTTTGCTCCTCATACAGGTGCAGTCAGACTGTCTGACCACTGCAAAACAACAGGGAGGGAAGCATGCACAGTTTTAGCAGTGACAGGGCAGCTCAGGGTGTCCTCCCTCACTATGAACATTGCATTTGCCCAGCACTGTTAGAAAAAAACTCAACCTAAGAAATTACAAAGAAGGATATAAGGGATCACCTGCTCTGATATTCACCATAAGGAAGGTATCTGGACACCAAATACAGAAGTTATCATGCCTAGAACTAACTCTGCAAGCTTCTTCTCTTAAGCCATCACTAATGGGATCAGAAAACCAGAATCTGCATACAACATGACCACCCGATATCTAGGTAAAGAGATGGCATTTCCACATCAAAGACTAGGATGCTTGTTTCTGCCAGCACACCTAGCTGGGGCACATCCCACTTTCTTTCTCCAGCAGGCATTATCATTCCCTTTAAACCAGCAAGAAAAAAAATCCCATTAAACCTATTCCCTGACCAGTCTGATAGATTCAACACAAGAGTACGGTTTGAAGAAAGCCTGAACATCTCCACTTCAACCTCCCACTAGAAACAGGACTATCACAAAGATCAGAAGAGAGCAGCCACAGCTTTGGAGGGAGACACAAAGTGGGGAGATGTCCCAGACAAGGGAGTGAAATAGCTTTTATATAATTAAATTGCATAATTTCCTTCCAAAATAACTTTTATGTAATTAGTCTGTCCAGGTTTAGTTTCCCTCCTGGACTGACTTCCTACTTTTACACCCTCCCAGAAAATCTCTGTTGTTTGGTTTTCTTTGCTTTCCTTTTCCAGGGCTTGCCTGTCCCCAGTTTCCCCAGGCATAGCGTCTCAGTCCCCAGTAGTTCCAGTGGGTTTGGATTAGGTACCAACCTTGTTCTTGTTCAAACCATCTGTCTTCCCTAGTGACTTGCAGTCTCCTGATGAGGCTCCTCCTCCTTAGATGCATAACTTTCTCCCAAAATTCTTCCTACTTTTTTTTTTTTTTTTTAAACACAGGACTTTCATTATTCTTACTGTCCTAAAAAAAAAAAAAAAAAATCACAGGAAACTGCTTCGGCATAAGACAAAGTGTGTGTGTGTAGTGGGGAGGTGCACCTTTTATTAGTTAAATGTAAAGGTGAAAAGAAAAAAATGCAGGGACAGTTCTTGAGCCTGAAAAAGGGGCTCCCCCAGAAATTCGACATGGAAGAGACAGCCATTTTTGAGCACAGTTCTGGCTTTTTCCTCTTTCAAACCTCATTTTCCCTGTATCCACAGAGGTAAGGCCACAGATGCTGCCAGGTTTCACCCCTGGCTGCTGCCTTTTCAAAACTGTTTGCTTTGGGCTTGCAGACTTCGATTAGTGAGCTGAAGTAATGGATATAAGACAGGTGTAGGAGTTGTTTGCTCCTCACTGCCATGCTGCTTCATTGCTCAGAGTCTACTTCTTGTTGTAATTGGGATATTAAACTGTTCAGTGGATAACTGTATGCTTGAAGAGGAGGCTCTGGAGAGGGTTGATGGTTTAACTACATGACACTACTGAATAACATTCACTTGTTATTTCTCTCCTGCTCCTTGTTCCCATCCTTACCTGGGAAACTCCTTGTCACATACATTTCTTTCTCTTTTGTCTCAAAAAAAAAAAAAAGAGTACTAATACACATGACACCTACTGTATTAAGCATGGATGATGTAACATCACAGAAAGGTCTAAGTGGGCAGAGATCTCTGGTCCAGCTCCTGCTCACAACATGAAAGTTAGGTCAGGCTGCTCATCTAAGTCAAGCTCTGAGTATTTGCAAAGATGGAGACCCCATGGCCTTCCTAGACTTGTTCCAGCACTGCACCTCTCTCAAGGAAAGTCTTTTTCTTCCTCCTCATGTTCAATACGAAACCCTCTTCCTAAAGCTAACGATTCCACAGTGAGCCTCAGAGCAGCCTGGCTCTGTCAAGAACCAGAAAATGAAAGCTTCCGAAAGGAGAAGACTTCAGTATGCAGAATACACGAGCCCCTTGCCTTTCCTGTACCAAGGCAGATTTTTTCCTTCCTCTCTTCCTTCAGTATTATCCTGAAACGGAGCTGCACAAAGCTCTTAGAGCACAGGGTGGCAGTTCTGAAAGGTGGAAGGATTCAGCTAGAAATAAAAGCAAAACAGAAAACCTGAACAGATTTTCCCCTCACTGAAATGCTTTCCAAATGTTGTCCTTCAATACACCATGAAAACTAACCTTTTCCTTTTGGAAAATGCCACTGAATAAAAAAGCATTAAGCCTTTGAACTTCAGAAAATGGAAACAACTGACTCACTTCCATTTGGTGATGTGTTTTAGCTGTTCTGATGGGAAGAGAATTAAGAAAGAACTTAAAGATTTCTGAAGGGCAAGAAATAATCAAAAAGTTATCAGTCATTTTAAACATCTAACTGCACTAATCCTGAACAACAAAACGATAGGAATACATTCCCAATTGCAAGAAGCTTCCTTAAAAATTGAGTTAACTATAACCAAAAGAGTAGTTGATTTCTTAATCGGGTATTTTAAACACACCTGTAAATGAGGCATGTGCTCTCAGAGGCCATCTCTGAAGCTTGCTGAAGAAAATATGTTATATTTTAAGACTTGCTATGTGCCTTAATTTCACCATCTGCTCTGCATGCTTTTTTTTTGTTTGTTATATCAAGGAACAGGTCAAAGCCTTTGTCTTTCCCTGAAGCACAAGGAACCCAAATATATTTTCTCCTAATTACTTACATCAGATTCTCTGGTCTTTGGATATTGAAGAAGGCCACTGACTGTGGTAAACAACTTTCCAGCAGCAGTGCACCTTACCCTGTGGACCTCTAACAACTAGCCCCAGCAGGGAGAAGACCGAAGACCCACAGTACTGCTCAGAAAAAGCATGGGGAGAAGAGAAAGGAAACTTGCCAGAGACAGGAGAGGATTCTAGGAGTTTTTAAAGGGCTCCTTGAGAACTTCTTTTCATAGGTAAAATGTCAAGTCCTCATTTCAGAGCAATTTTAGCATGAGTTTTGAAGAGCAAGAGTATGACCACTTTCAGCTCTGTGCCAAGTCAAAGGGTGTGGAGTGCTTTGTGCTGAGGCAAGGCTATCTTAGGAGGAGAAAAAAAGATTACCTGTGGACCCAGACATGCCCAGGGACTATAGCAAAGATTTGCCAAGGCAGACACATAGCTCGTGCTTCACTGACCCTTCAGAGAACAGTGGCCTTGTTCACAGGCTAGTCTCATGCCCAAGTGTTTTGCTGGATCTATACCTTTGTCATACAAATATTTGGGACAGGATGTTACACCTCTGTTTTGTCAACCTAATCTCCACAACTAAAGTCCTGTCAGTGCCAAAGGATAACAAGAATTTAACATCTACCCAGTGCTTGATGCTAAACCTTTAAGATAAGCAGGGATCTCTTCCTCTTTGAAGGAAGCGAAATAGAATACACACAAGTTTAATCGAGGCACCAGAAGCTCTATATCTACAAGGCCAGATGGGATTGCCTTTACATGATTAGAGATCAAACACGTATTTCACTATGTTTGTTGTCCCCTTAATGTGGGAACCAAAAAAGAGAAAACCAGATCACATTCTGGGGAGGTTCATTACTGAATTAAAAAAAGCCAAAAAAAAATCACTTAATAAAACTTTAGTAATATAGCCTCCCATAGACTCATTTGCCTCAACTTCCCCTTTAAATGAACTTTCTGTGAATAGAAACGTAGGATCAGATAGCACAATAAAGACCACCTTTATCAAGGGAGCTGGCGAGCTCCAGTATTTTACAGAAGATAACACTGAGCTTTCGTGGTAAAGATGAATAACTGCAGCAGGAGGTGGCAAAATACTGCATCACACTGTCCTAGTTAATACCAAACCTGACGCATCAATGGTGTGACAAATGGCAAGCTTTCCAATCATTCTGCAGCTGCCCGTGATTGTAGGCAGCTTAATACTGCTGCAAAAATTGTGCCAAAGCACACATTCAGCTGGCCTCTGCACCATGAACTACATAACAACCCTAATTAACAACTGCAATCCCCTTCTTTGGTGGGGCTTCTCTAAAAGCTTTTGCACTCTGTACCCCATTGTAACACATTGGAACATCTGTGAGAAGGAGAAAAGATTAGTATTTGGCCAAGGAAGAAGAAACAGAGGTATTCCCATTTTGAACCAAGAAGCAAGAGACAAGCTTACAAACTGAATTTAACTAGGCAAGAGGGAATCCCGAGCTCTACAGTGCTCTGAGCACTAAGCAGTTCAGAGAAACAGCCTAAATCCTAAAGAATGTAAAGCCTGGGCCTATTGGGCTACAGATTTCCTTCTGTTTGGTGAATCTAAGGACCAGCATTATCTTGCTGACTAAACAGCACTAGACCCGATGAAATTATTGTATGGAAGGTGACAAGACCATCACCTACCTAAGCCCTACATTTCATGTGTTTAGTGCCTGCCTATATGGTAAGTTCAGGCTGTACGTACAACCTACCCCATCCCTTTCAGGTTCACGTATATATCCTTGTAATGCTTGGGGCTACACCAGCTTGCAGACTGCTCTCATTCATAGACTGCACGTGATTCAGATAAGCCAAGTAGCCCGTGGGCTGAGGCTCTGAAGATTCTCAAGCCTGTTAACACTACATGCTCTATTAACACCTGGCACACAGCATAGCACACAGACTCATGCAAGCTGTTCATTTTTTCAGCAGGAGCAACCAGAAGAGCCATAGGCTGAGTACCATTAAGTTTTTTTCCCTCCTGTAGAATCATAGAACTACATAGGTTGGTATAGACCTTTAAGATCATCAAGTCCAACTATCACTTAACACTACCAAGTCCCGTCACTAAACCATCCCTAAGCATCACATCCACACATCTCTTTAAAATACCTCCAGGGATGGCAGCTCCATCACTTCCCTGGGCAGCATGTTCCAATATCTAACCAGTACTTCCACGAAGAAATCTTCCCGACACCTAATCTAAACATTCCCTGGCACAACTTGAGGGCCAGTAGCACAAACAGGTCTAAGAGGAAACATTACACAGAGAAGCAGTTGAAGGACATCAGAAAGAAGAGACAGAAATATCCCTCATATTAGACACCAGAGAAGCAACTAGAGAACAGAATGAGAAGCAGCGGGAGAGGAAATCAAGAAGCAGAGAGCCTAAGGGCCTCTGAAACAAAGAGCAAAAAAATTGAGGTGGATGAGAAACTGCATCAGAGAGGAGGAAAAAGCATTGGCTGTGCTCAGATAATGGCATGATACTTCACTGCAACAGCAGAGACTGCGTCTTCTTTCTCCTTTGCAACAGATGACCTCCAAAACATCCTTCACTTCTTGCACGGCAAGAGTTGCAAGAGATTAGAAATGGCAATACGAACATTTTAGGCAGATAACTTCTTTTCCAAGCATCCCACATGCAACGGATGAAATAGGAGGAAAGTAACAACAAAATTAGTAAGTAATGGAGAACAATAAAGATAACCCACTGTGCATAATAAGAAAAAACAAAGCAAAAAAAACATTTGCTGCATTACCACTGCGTGAAACGAGAAAGCTTCCTGTACCACTGAGAGCAGTCTTTTGAAAAATCAGCCGCACTCAGCTCTTTGATTTTGTATTTAATTCTATATCCCTACTTTGAGAAAAATACCTCGCTTCCGAGCACTACACAAGGCAGCGTGAATGCAATTCTCCCTATCAAAGGCGCAGATTGGTTGAAGAAGTCAGCTTGAGTTCATTGCTTTGAAGCACCAAGGTAAATTTAGTTACCCTGAGAAACTTTGCCGTAGAGCAATCAGGAGACAACTTCGAGTTGAAGGAGGGTCACTAAAAAATCATCCAGACTGAGAGGCACACACACACACAAAGAAGTGTCCTGCCTAACCCAGCACGCCCTCCTTTGTCAGCCCACCCCAAGAAAGAGAAGGAAGGGAGGCAGCAATTACAACTCCAGCTCCAGCGCTCTGGCACAAATACCATAATCATTCAGAACAAGGGGGATGTATTCAGTTCGCAAGCAGCCACTCCACCATAATTGCAGCAATAATTTTAAGGAACTTGGCCCCCATGTGTCACCTCCAGCAGCTTTGTTTAAAAAAAAAAAAAAAAAAAAAAAAAAAAATCAGTCTGAGCATTATGGGCCTCGTGCAACAATAGTTTTAAGAGCAAATGCAGAGTGATGATTAGCTGGGCACAAAAGCATCTGGGGACTCCCTGGTGGTGCTAATATACCACACCCCCCTACCCTGTAACAACAGGTCTCAAATGATTGATGGCTTAGAGAGACATTTAACACCCCCTCCCCTCCATTTCTAGAAATGACATTTCACTTAATCCTGTGAAGCAAAAGCTCCCATGCTGGGAGTGTGAGTAATCAGAGATGCTCTGGAGTCTGGGACTCAAACCGAACACTAGGGTAACAGAGTTCAAGCCAGCAGTTGCACTCAGGCTTGCAATCCCCTTCAAGACTCAGACTCCTTCAAATTGTCAGAGACCCCTCATCTCCAACTCTCCCCTTGAAAGTGTTATTTCTACAGAAGGGTGCATGCCCATGACCCCAGGGAAGGGCAATTTCCCCCTCCCAGCCACGTTTTTTTCTAGACCTGGAAGTGATAATCTGAGTGACAGCACCCTGCAGGTCTAGGGAAGTTTAGATGAAGGTGCCTGAGACAGAGAACAAGCTACAAACCAACCATTCAGCATCCCCCTTCTCTTCTACACACATGGTGGTGACACCCAGTATGCCCATCAGCATCAGCAAAGCCCAGGCCCTGGGTCACCAGGTTGCAGTGACACCCATCCCTATGCTTAGGGGCACCTCTTCCCCTGAGGACAGAGTGAATGACATGTTTTTTTAGGGGAAGTCTTGATCTTCTAGGTGATGATTACCACATGGCATGCTGGTTACAAAGAATTTGACCTGAACTACAGAGCTAAAGGCCAGTCCTCCTCCTGCCAGAGATCCCTCAAAGAACCTGTCTGTCCTCTGTAGCTTCAGGTGACAGCGAGATTTGATAATATCCAGCACATAGCCTGTGTTTTCAAACAGACTCCAACCTGTGAATGTAACGATTCAACAGAAGGGAGAGTTTTGGTTAATTTTCCCACCTGTTTCCAGCACGTGCAAAGTCATATAGTCCTCAGCAATGCCTGTCGTAACTGAAATTCCCTCAGGCTTCACCACCTTGCTCCTCTGGTCACCTGCTACAAAGTTTTGTGCCTCCAAGGTGTATAGCAGCCCCCCAGTATGGGTATTCTCACAATAAAAAGACCTTTTGGCAGAAAACAGAATATAAATGGATGAATAGTAAAATTTTCAGTTCAACATAACTACTGGTCAATGTCTGGAGTGCTTTATTTGTTCCTTTTGTTTCTCAGGGGAGATTTTAGAACTTTCTAGGTTTAATTTAAAAAGAAGACTACTCACATAGAATGCAAACAACTCCACTTTAATGTTGTTAATAAAAGCAGAGATTAATCTTTCATGAAAGCACTAGAAGGGAAATGCTAAAAGGAAAAAGAGACCAATGCTAATTAACGTTGTTTTTTACTCTCACTATTAAAACTTGAACAAAAACTCCTATTTTTCCATAAGATTTCATGCCAGAACAGAACAAGAGATTATCACATTTGACCTTGCCTTTAACAAACTAAGGCCATCACCAAACTGCACCTTGTGCTACAGCAGGTAACTTGACAGACTGAAGATATCCAGTTGTGATTTAAAGACATCAGAACTGAAGGAAGTATTGGAAGGATTTTTACTCCAACATTTACTCACTATGGAAAACATGTAGCCAGTGTCCAGTTCAAATCTGCATAGCTCTGATGTTAGTCTTTTGTGTACCAAATTGAAGCATTGCTATTTCTTTGCATTTTCTCTCCGTAACATGTATCCATACAATAAACAAATTTTAAGTGTTTGATCAGAAGGATTTCTGCAACCCTTGAAATTTCTTCACAAAACACCAAAAGACATCACCAAACAAATCCAAACCTGCTTTATGCATGAGTCATCCTTCTACTCCACCGCGTCCCAACGCTGGCAAACGCCTGCTGCATCCCACTACAATAAAGCAACAGAAGTGACCAGGGCTTGTGCAGCAGTCTCACCGCTGTGCCTTGTGCCTAACGCTGCATTTCCAGCCACGTTCCTCCAGTCACTGTGTTCCTCCCATATGGCCACCCGGGCATGTCTCCATCTTATCATACGCTCCCTAATCTATTCCCCACAGAGCATCTCCTGCTGGGGAAGGATTCCCCATGCCCACAGCTGGCAGAAGGGTTGCCCTCCTGAGTCTAACAACACCTTCACAGTCCCCTCCAGCTCTGCTCAGGTCGAGGTCCTGAGTCCTTATAGCTGGGTAAATTCCCACCGCCCTTCTGCCTACGCTCTGCCTTACATCAGGTAATTAGGTCAAGTTCAGCTCTGGGCAGCCTCCCAACATCCTTCTCAGTCACATACACACATACTTATTGGGGACAGCAAAAAATGGCCGTGCCAAGTCCCCACGCACCAAGCAGCTGCTGTGCTTGCACCAGAGGGGCCTGCAGTACGTCTGTCTTCTCTGGAGCTTGTAGTGACCCTGTGGCCATTTGAACCACGTGGAGCCAATCTCCAGCTCACTGCTGATAAAAAGAGATGCCTGTGAATACTTGCTAGGCACCATTTAGGGGCAAATCAGAAGGGCAGAGGGACCCTTGGTACATAAATGCAGTGAGGAGACTGTGGTGCAGAGCCCTTCACCCACCTGGAAGAACATCTGCAGCTTTCTCCCAGTGCAGCTTCAGTGATTTTGGCACTGTCAAAATGCTTTTTCAGTCCTTTTCCTGGGGCATGCTTCTCCAACAAAAATTCATTTTAACAGAATTTGGACGTGTTATGAAAGAGCAAGGATGGCTACAATAAAACTGATAGTGCAGGCTCACTTTCCTATAGGGCCAGCTTTCTACTACAGTTAATCATCTCTGGTGGCACCATGTCTGAGCAGATCTGAGCTGGATGCACAACTCAGAGCTCCTGACCAAAAGCCAGACCGCAGCCCTCACCAAAGCACTGCACCAAGCTGAAGGTGCCCAGCTGTGCTTCTGGGCTGCCCTTGCTGCCACCAGGCAGCCTGACACGGGCATAAGATTTTTTAGGATAGTGTTCCAGTGACTGCAGTCTGTCCTGAGACAGCAGGTGGAAAGGGTGTATTTGAAGGAAGAGAAAGTCACATACAACAGGGGCTAGCTGCACAACTTCACGCAGGAGTGGGAAGTACTTGGCCACTGCAGCAACAGGAAAAATACAAATGTTTCTTTGCAAACATCATTTTCCTGCCTTATCTAGTTCATTAATAAGCCAATTTTTTAACTATCGGAATTAATTCCAGCACATTTGCATCCTATTTTTTTTCTTTTCTACCATTCTGCACTGCATTACTCCCAGCTTCTCTTCATGTCTCCCAAGACGCTTGTTGCTGATCTCCCCTCACAGCTGGGACGGGCACAGCCTGCAGCTCCCCTGAATGCTGATCCCAGCCAGCCACCAGCTGACTCGAAACAGCACCAAAGTGCTGAGTCTATCAGGACTGTCTCTGGCCAGTAATCTTTCCAGTTTTCATAGGGAAAAAAAGTCATTAGCTTTGGGAACTCTGCTCATTTGTCTGATTGATCAAGTTTGTCAAACAAGATCAGGAATTATTGGGAGTGGATGAAAGACCAGACAACGATCACGCCAGCCTTATGTCTTTAGGAAAAGAGTCTGAAACAGTACTGCTAACACTAGAGAGCTGTGCTAATTTACACTAGCCCATTAATCCTCAGAGTCCCTCCAGACCACTGCTGGAAAGCACATGGCTTGCTTCTAGCAATGTGCTGGCACGAGTACCCATGGGTACCTGACTCAGCAGTCCTTCACCGAGTGTGTAAATTACGGAACAATCAGTCAATTTATTCAAGTGCGGAGAGTGGTGAAATACCCACTTATTCCTCTCTGTGTTATTGATCTTGTCATGCTGCCAAGCAGACTTGAAATGACAGCTGCGCAATCAGGACACGAAAACAAGAACTGCTGCATCAGACGTTCCTTCCAGAGGCGTATTTAGAAAAAGGAAAGCACAAAATTGCAGCAGCTGGGAGGTTACCAAGCACTCTCTCAAACCTGCTTAGCTTGGTTTGCCCATCGAGAGGGCACATGCTCTGCAGCAACAGACACATATCCATGGCTAATGTGGTGATCACATGCTGGGTTTAAGTCCTTCCACAAAACAGGCAGGAGGAATCTGTAGATGGAACAGGCTCTGTTCATTGTCCCCAAATGATCATTGTCCGGTTTTCCCTGATCATCCCAATTAAAAGCATTTCTAGATAGCAGAGATGTTGAACTGCAGGTTTTCATAAAGATAAATCCCGTCTACTTCGTGAGGACAGGAAAGAGTCAGAGAACTTTAGGATTTTCACTGGAAATTTGCCCTGGAAAGGCAATACTAGCTACTGGTTATGGTGCTGGCCTGCACCTTCAGACACTGCTACAGCTCTGTCAACCTCAGTCTGGGATGCTTGATGCAGGAAGACGTGTGTCTGAGGCACACAGCCTCCCCTGCTCCAGAACTGTTTCCTCGAGCATGTTCACCTGGGGCTCCATGTAGTGATCCTCTGGCTGATGGCATCAGAGGCCTGCATGGTCCTACCTGGAGAAGTATGTTTTACTGTGCAGGAAAAATAATATAAAGAAACAATTCCTTCATCCAGAGCTTCAGCTGTCAGAGTATTCCTGTACTCTAAAATCATTCTTCTGTATTTAACAAATATATTTATCCATTTTAATTGTTGCAGTGTGACAGGGTGCTCGGTCCTGGCTGATAACCTCAGTTTTCATCTCCAACTATTTTGTGCAACTGCACCACAGCCGAGAAAGGGACCAAAACTAATCCTCACGCACGAGTTCCACAGTATTCATTTTTGCTTCTCTATTATTTGTCCCCATTACAGAATTAGATCAGAAAGCCCAGTATTTCCACCTCCATAACCTTTCCAGATTGTAAAACATTTTCTATCTCATTGGAAAAACTGGAAGTTAGCTGGAGCATTAGGTTAATTAGGTAGTTCAACAGGGAGCAAGATCTGATCTTCTAGCATTTAAGCTCTTGATCTTGCAATAAGTACTACTTTTTAAAATTAAGGATCTTTTTATTATTTTTAATATTCCTTATCACCATAAAGTCCTGCAGTTAAAATGATTATTATGTATTCTGATACATGCTAGACTCACACAGCTCACTGGGAAGTGACAAAATTCTTGTTAAGAAGTTATCTAAATTCTGGAAGAGTGCCTAGAAGGACAGTTTAGTATGAAGAACATATAACTGCCAAACATTAACACCTTCCCCTCCCTCCCCCATTAACCCTGTTCATACTGAATCAATCAGGAAGCCGAACATGCAACTGCTCTACTTACCAGCAGCTAGATTTGAGAAAGGAGGGCAGCAGCCAGAAATTGAAAGCCAATTCAAACACAAATTGTGTGCCACACCAATCAGAAATCCCATACCACAACATCACAGCTATCCCAGGCTCGTGTTAAACCCCTGCACAGAAGTGAGCACCCAGAGGAGCAGACAGCTGTAATGGGAACAGGCCTTCTTCAGAGCAGAGAACTTGGCTACTCCCAGCTTTCGGACCACTACCTCAAAGCCTCCCAACTAAACACCTTGAGCTCTCCATGTCATCTTCTAGTCTACCCTACTGCTATCAAGAAATACTCAGATCTTTTCCCAACAACCTTCCTAAATACCTATTCTCCGTAAGTCATCCAACAGGTCACCCAGAAGTTGGAAATGTCCACGCATATATATGTTTTAAAAGCATCCTTTCTGCTGGAGGAAGATATATTCTACATGGAGGAAGACATCGCACTGCACAACAGCTGTTCTGGTCCACAGGGGTCTGCAGCACTTGCTTTATTTTCTAAGTTTAGCCTGATGCACATTCTACCGGGCAGGAGAGCTGCATAGACACAGCGTAAGATTTCAGCAGAAATTCTTTACCATGCAGATGGTGAGGCACTGGCACAGGTTGCCTAAAGAAGCTGTGGATGCCCCATCCCTGAAGCTCAGGTTGGATGGGGCTTTGGGCAGCCTGATCTAGTGGGAGGTGTCCCTGCCCACGGCAAGGGCTTGGAACCAGAAGGTCTTTAAGGTCCCTTCCAGCCTGAACCATTCTGTGACTCTACAGGACTCATACAATTGACCCCTGGCCCACACTCACCCAGATCCCCAAACCAGCTTGGCTTCACAACAGTTCTGTGGTGGTTTTCACAGAACTGATGAATCACAGAATCACAGAATTTCTAGGTTGGAAGAGACCTCAAGATCATCGAGTCCAACCTCTGACCTAACACTAACAGTCCCCACTAAACCATATCCCTAAGCTCTACATCTAAACGTCTTTTGAAGACTTCCAGGGATGGTGACTCCACCACTTCCCTGGGCAGCCTGTTCCAATGCCTCACAACCCTTTCAGTAAAGAAGTTCTTCCTAACATCTAACCTAAAACTCCCCTGGCTCAACTTAAGCCCATTCCCCCTCGTCCTGTCACCAGGCACGTGGGAGAACAGGCCAACCCCCACCTCGCTACAGCCTCCCTTGAGGTACCCATAGAGAGCGATAAGGTCGCCCCTGAGCCTCCTCTTCTCCAGGCTGAACAAGCCCAGCTCCCTCAGCCGCTCCTCGTAGGACTTGTTCTCCAGGCCCCTCACCAGCTCCGTCGCCCTTCTCTGCACCTGCTCAAGCACCTCGATGTCCTTCTTGTAGCGATGAGCTGGAAACAAAGCCTGCTGGAGGCAGCTTTAGTCCCTGACCTTGGACAGGATAAATCCCCTAAGATGACTGCTTTCCTAGCCCTAAAATAACATCTCACCATCCCCATTCATACTCTGTGAGACTCTATGATCTTGAGGTCTCTTCCAACCTAGAAATTCTGTGATTCTGTGAAGTCCTGATGAATAAAAAAAACCTCACCCTCTGAGGTTGGGTCTAGGCACTATTACTTACTGCTCACACTTACTTATCAATAATTAGGATAAAAAGCATAAATGCATCCACTCATATCAGAGATACATAATTTGGCAGCAGGGCAATAAGCAAATTAAATCAGACTGAAACATCCTTCAATTAATCTGGAGATCATCAAAACATTTGCAGTTCTGGATGTGCAAACACAACCTGCGCTTTTAGAAGTCTCATAGGACACTTAAAATTGCACTCTCGTTTTTCCTCAAGAGCTAATTTTGCCAATGTGAACTTTCTGAAGAGCAAGTTAACAGGACTAGCTCATTAGTCTGAGCTGCTAAAAAGCTCCCCGCCCCTTTGCACCACAGCCTGCCCTTGCTCTGCTTGTGCTGGTCCTGGAGGAAGGAGAGCCTTGCAGAGGGTGGGCACAGAGGAGAACAAGGAATCAACCTTGAGTAATGTTCTAGAATCTAGGTTCCTACATTCCCCCAAAACCCTTCCCAAACTACTATATTGCCTTCCCTTCTAGACGTTAGGAGGAGGGACTGTCCCTATTCCCACTGGCAGAATCCTATAGCTCCCTGTGAGATCCAAGCACTGCCAAGGGCTTCCTTCCTTCCCACCCAAACTGTGTGCTGCTAATAAAACCGGTTGTTCCCCATACACACCACCCCTACAACCCCCCTTAAAATCCTGAGGACCTTCTCAGTTTAGACCAAAGAATACAATCAATGGCACTTCGGGGGAAAAAAAAAAATAATCCTACAGCATGCATCTTCACAAGGACATGTCCCTAAGCGAGGAACGTGTCTGAATTTACATTTATTTATGTCCTTCTGGGGACAAGCAGTGAAGAGTCACTTTAATCAGGCCTGGCTGGATGATATATAAGCAGCTTACTTGCTAAGTGAAAGTGCTAGGGGTCTGAGTTTTCTCACTAGCACGAGATAACAAATCTAGCACGCACATGAGAGCACTGTGTTGATAGCACTGTCTCTACAGCATGAATAGGTTTAAGAAAGCTTTCGGCCTGTTTGTGGTCAACTACATGTGGATTTAGCAGCTGCCTATGTTCAGATTTACTACAAATTAAACTGCATGACAGAGGGTGTAAAATAAGGCAGCCTGCAATATTTCAGCATCAAGCTTTGTGCCACTATATTTAAGGCTGTGGCAGAACTGCTTTCACCAGCATCCTTGTTCTGTGTCTGAACCAGAGATATTCATGATACAGCCAACAAGCTCACGGAAGCTTACCAAGAGTTCATGCCTTCCTCCCAAAGGCTTTTGTTTTTTCCCCCCAAAGGTTTGCTTGGCAAACGCCAAAAATGCCACAAGCTATGCAGCAGGGCCTCTATCTGTTTACATCCCTTCTTTGCAGGTTGCCTCTGGATTAGGCTATGACAAGTTTTATGGAGCATAGTCTGAACAGTCTGAGCAGTTACCCCTTGCGTAGCTGGAAAACTGGCTCTTAACAGCGAAGCTGTCTGCAGAGATGCTGTACTGCTGGGGCACTGGCTGCAGCACACAGAGATGTCTCAGCGTGTCTTCTGATGAATGCTTTCTGAGGAAAAGGAAGCAAGCCCAGCAGGGCTGAAGCAAGACTGTAGTCCCACAGGGCAATTCCTTTCCTTCTCCAGCTTGTCTGGTGAGACTGAGCTGAGTCACTGGTGCACAGCACTGGAATGAGAATGCAACATCCCCTGCCAGGCTGCAGGCCTCACTCTAAGCTTGAGTTCAGCTTCACCTACCTGCTGAAATAACAGAGCAGACCCTGTCCCCCTTACAAATTCACACAGAAGTTCCCTCTCCCAGTGACTTGTCAGAGATCCCCACATTCCCAGGATGGACAACTCAAACCACATCTCTTCCTAATGTATCCTGAGCCAGGTACTTCCCCAGCCTTACCCCATCACCTCCAACACCTCCCCCAGGCACATTTGCTAGCAAAACTCAGAGTAGGATTGCTCCTTTCACACATGCTCTGGTTAAACCCCTGAGGTTGGGCACCACTGCTGCTATATTTGGCTGAACAGTGCTCTTTAAGATAGCAGAGATGAAGAACAATAGCGTTGTAGAAATAAACTGGGCTTCCTATCTCAACAGCTAATAATACCTCAGTCATCCCTGCAAAGCCATGAAGCACAGAGATCAAAGCAAGGTCCTGATAAGAGCATTTTCAGGAAAGACAGGAGTTTTCTAAGCCGTAGTTCTGGCTTGAGCAGACATTCCACTCTATCCCAAGCAGGACACTTGCTATTTAAATACACCTGACTCCTCACCCTTTAAAATATTCACAGAAATACAAAATGCACAGAACATTTCTGAGCACTTTCTTTAAATTTTCTGAAATATTTCAGATATGTTTGACAATTTAAGATCCTTATTGAAGCCATGTAGAATTCCCAAAGATCTGTTTGTAACAATTTCACTCAAATCTGCACGTTCATTGGTATTCAGTGCACATCACTATATTTAGTTTTCAGGAAATATGACATTCATTCCACAGCAAGACTGGGAAAGAAATAGAAGAGTACCCTATTTCTTTATAATAAACCTGTTGCTCAAGTATTTCCATTGATTTTCCTCTATATAATAGATTTCTAAAGCACTGTAGGAATAAATCTAGGATCCAAACCAAGAGGGAAAAAAGTTTTTTTTTCTAGCAAACCTGAGTTTGGTCAGTCCATCAACCATTATGAAGAAAACAAAAAAAAAATCCTTTTTACTGGCCTGATGAAGCGATGCACAGCAGTTCCTCAGATCTGTGTAGACCACCTGCAGGTTACACAAAATTCATCAGAAAGGCGTGAGAGTGGCTTCTTGGGAAGTGAAAACAATAAGACACTAAATGTTCACAACATCTGCTACCATTTGCCGTTAATCACAGGCTTTCCCACTTCCAAGCCATGCATGGCAAGGTCCAGGGAGCAAATCTGGAGTGACCTTTTCCTTTTCACCAGGGTGCTGGGTAGGAGGCATGAGTTACAGGAGAGGACACAACAGCAGCTCCAGCCTCCCATCAAACTTGGCCCAAGACAGCTCTGCACCATGCCAAGACTGACCCATGAGTACCTGACTGCAGGAGTGAGGTCTAAGCTCATCTGACACCTCAGGGCATGGAGGGAGAGGCCATCAGTTCTGCATAAATGCCTTTTTTTTTTTTTTTTTATGGATACCAAACCTTATTCAACAGTCTTATGCTGTATAGTTAAACACAGGCCTGCCTATATGGGTTAGAGAACTGCTCCAAGTACTCCCTGCCATTTCAATATGCAACACAAACACTTTCCAGCTCACATCTGCAGGTGCAATGCAGCACTAAGAAGAATCAGTGTTCTCAGTCTCCACTGGCTGCTTTTATTCTGTCCCCTTCAGTGGCCCTATAGAAAAGGTACACCTACAATTCATTCCCAAATCTGAATATATCACAAAAGCAAATGCAGGTGTTCCAGCTCATCCACATCTCATTTTTAATTAAATCACCTACTCTGAAAACATTCAAAAGGTTAAAAATAAAATTAAGCCCATCTTAATTTTACTTGGTGGAGATTAATCATATGTACTACAAACAGAGATCCTCATTAGTACTGTTTACAGTGCCCACCCATGACATGACAGAAGAGAGACAAGAAGTAATTTATTCTCACAAACACGCAAAAACACACACCTGAGTGTTCAGCAAAAAATCCTGACCTATGAAGCAAGCTCATTTAGAAATTACCACAACAAAAAGTTCTAATTTGACAAATCGCACAAGGTTTAGTTCTCTCACTGCACCATATTACAGCAACTTTGCCACCCCCCAGTTGGTTTACATGAGCAGCTTGCTTCTCTGTCTCTATCTGTGGCAGTGGTTTTCAACCTCAGCTCAAGGATTCACGGACTTCTAATGGAGTCCGGACGGAACTAAGAAAGCATGGACACATGGTCTTCATGGATCCAATTCTGGAGATCTCCTAAGTGGTCTGGCCTTCTGAGGAAAGACTTAGCATTTGAGAAACTAGGGTAGTTGAAAAATCACCTGCTCAGTTTACCAGCAGAGGTTGGAGAGGCTAAGAGCAGCACCCTTCCTCACAAGATTGCTGCTCAGAAGGCATCTCCCATGCTTCCCCTCAAGCCAGGATGGGCAGAGCTGTATTCAAATTTGATTCTCAAAAACACCTAAACAAAAAAATTGGGATGGCCAAGTCAGGCCTGCTGGAGCAGGTGCCTTGCTAAGCTACTGACTGCAGCACTTATTTCAACTATTCACCCATTCTTAATTACCTGGAGGCTGTACCCTTGCTCTCAACTCAAGCGAACCTCATAAATAACTCCATGCTTTAAAGCACCTCATTAAGACCTGGATCTCCTTTTAGCAGTACTCCTATAAATCAACAGGCTTTCTACTAGAGTCAATAAACCACATGAGCAGGGGGTTAGTTCTTAGCACCTGGCTCTAATCCACCACTATTCTGGCTAATTGATATCTCTAAGTGAATAACTGTGTAGACATGGCCTTTGATGAGAAAGGAAGCTTAAATCTCTGAAAAACATTCCCAATTTTACTAACTCAGGCACCAGCCTTCCCAGAAAAGTTAGTCTTTTCCAAGCAACAGAGCAGAGGTATCTTTTGACAAAGCTGTTTTCTGGTTCTTCTTTTTCTACCAAAGACTGGAAGCGAAAAAGGGCTGGAGAAAGTTAACTAGAGCTTTTCTTTGAACAAATCCTACTTACCATTGTGGTGGGAAAATAATTGTGGCAGTTAACAAGTCTGGGAGAGATGGAGACAAGGAGTCCATCTCTCCCAGGAGTGAATACTTGATCTTGTTAACATATGAGTGATAGTCTCATTCTTAGGTAGAATGGACTCCAGAAAGCCAGCACACCTGGCTGTATTAACATTGATTTTTTTTCCCCTTCACCTCTTTCATTTCTTTGAAACCATGTAAGTTGGGTCTCTGCAATCACCTGGCAGAAAACAGGGAAGCAGAGGGAAGAAACCTACCTGAGCATTCTCTCACTATTACTGTAGTTAATAAAGCTCCTCTCTGACCTGTCTTAAATCATGCTTGCATTATTACACGCTTGGAGTCCCAACATTTTCCAACACTATCAAGCCTGAAAACTCAGCAGCATCTTGCAAATGACCTTGAAAGGAAATGGTTTTACTTTGCCCGGCTCTGAGCAGAAAAGATTAACACTCTCTGCACACACCTCACAAAAGCTTTTTTAGCAGGCACAGCGGAGTTGAGTCCAATAAACAGCAAAGCCATGTTGTTGGCTTTTGTTGCAGACATCTATCAACTCCGTAAGACAGCAAGAACTTAAACTCTAGCCCCAGTCCTTCTCTCACAGATAACAGCAAACTTGAAAACACATCCCACCCGCAGCCATCTCTCACTCACTGTTTACAGTGTCCTAGAGAAAGGTAAGGCTGCTTTTTACACCCAGAAAATACAGTAATCAAGGAAGGTTCAGCCATCTCCTGGACTAAGATATCTCCAACTTCTCTTTTCCCTTTTCAAGGTTTCTTCAACTGTTTATCCAGGCTATCTAGGCATTGGGTGACTTCCAGCCCTGGGTAGCTGCAGCAATCATCTCCTGAGTGTTTAAACTCTGCCAACAATCGTTATTAGTTATTTATGCTCAAAATCGATTTATTCTCAACTAAACAGAAAGATACTGATGCCAGACATATTATTAACATACAAATGAAGCCTTATGCCTGGTGTCAAGCTTGGGATACTCTTGGGACACCACCTGATGCTAATAATCCAGAAGACAGCCTTGCAAGGCCCCACTTGAGCCACTGCACACAATGCATGTATGTGCAAGCCCGCCCAGCAGACGGCCTGTGAGCCTTTTCTCATTTAATAACAGTCTTTTAATAAAGAGTCATTTACTAAAACGGCCAATGAGTTATCTGACCACTATTTTTCATCTGCACAGCACTACAGAGAAGAAGAGAAACACCAACTCTCAGAATAATCTTGGTCCAAGAGAGACACGCAAAGCTGGAATCAAAGGCCACAAGCTGCAGTTTCCAATGAAAGTGAGAACCCTTGTCCCAGTGGACCATACCTGGGTGCCTTCCTTCTAGCAAAAAAATAAAAACAAACAAAAAACAACTCAGGGCCCCAAGGGAACAAGTGACAACCTAAACACAAGACACAGTCAGAACAGGTGATCTGAAAGTCTCTTTAGGCTCAAGGAAAGCTTCCTCTGGTAAGTAGGTAGTCATAAATCAATGGGCAGCTTTCTGACTAAGGAGAGAGAGCATCAACTTAAATGACACTGACAAACGAGTCTGTTAGTTGTGCTTTGCTACACTGCCTTGTGTTTAGCTTCCCCTGAAATTTAAATGCATAAGATACTATTAATAAAGAGAAGAAGCCAGGTGTGAAATGAAATAATTCAGATGCAATACTTGATCACAAAATTGTTGATACAATGCAGAGGAAAGCTTATTCAAACAAAAAGCCTAAGACCACCTATGCAAAGCTATATCTAGGTGCAATACAAATCAGCTTGCCTTGAGCCATGCCACATCCCCTGCAAAGAACAGATTCACCATATTGATTGTAAGCTTCCATGAAGGAGTCAAGAAATTTTCTGTGCCGCAGGTCTAGCCCCATGGCTACTAGTCATGGCTACTGGTGCTTACCTGGTACCTCCCAGTAGTGTCACCCACTGCTAGAACTCAATACTTCCTTTTGTGGTTTTAGCATATACAGCTGGTGTGGCTTCTTCCTGTAAATCCTTCTCATTGACTTCATCGTCGACTGCCAATACTTCATATCTGTTACTTGTTGGTACAGTTGAGGTAATAGATGGAAGAGAGTCATCCTGGTGCCACAAGTTACCAGAGACCACAATGCCTCCTTCCCCAAGCTGTTTTCTTTGCTGTTGATGCCCTTTGTCTGGTAGTCCTTGAAGGCCTCTGCCACAAAGCTCTAAATTTCTTCTTGCAACCTTAAGTAATACTCTACTTCTTGTCTCCCCTCCCTATTACAGCATAGTCTGATGACATTCTCCTGCAGCTCCTCCACCCCATTGCCTGAGTGACTCCACCTGAGCACACCTAGCACAGGTGGATCTCCCACCCTCCTCCACCAAGGAGCATATGGGCTATAGATGTCACAGCCCTCCACCAGACCTGCAGGAAGCTCAGGCTGGCTGGCTACCTTCATTTGTCCCAGACTGTCCTGGCCATGGAGACAGTTCTTGGCTGCTGCAGAGCAAGGCCCTCACCTGGTCTTAACCACTAAGTTTGCAGATGATACTACATTAGGAGCAGCTGTTGACCCCTCAGTGGGTGGAGAGGCCTTGCAGAGAGATCTGCCAAAGTTCAAGAAACATTTGGGCAATGAGCTTTAATTTTTAGGTAGTCCTGTGTGGAGCTAGGAGTTGGACTCAGTGGTCTTTGTGGGTCCTTTCCAACTTGGGATATTCTGTGATTCTGCAACCATGTTCCTAATGATCTCAAGGAACTAGTTGGTGTTGAAGCTGCTGGGCAGGTTTATACAATAAAGCAGGACAGATGCTCAGGACTGCAGCCTGAGGCCACCAGCAAACAGAGAAGATGGCCGCCCTTGTCACATACAAATCACCCCAGCACTCCCACAGGGCCAGCTCTGTGCAGCTCCCCACAGCTCGTACACAAGAGCCAGCACTGCCCAACTCTTATTAGACCTTCTGCCTGCAGCTACAGCCTCCATATGCACAGGGTGTGTGTGTTGGGGCCCAGAAGCCAGAAAACACGGCTGTGGCTGGAAACACAAGGAAAGCACTCCCTGTAACCTCACCAACATCTAGAGAAAGTAAACTGGATTCACAGCCTAAACTGTACCCTCTCAGATCTTCCCTGGTAGCAGAAATACCTGGCCATGATTTCTGATCTCATGGACAGCAAAATCCAACCTTACTTGCCTCACTGTCTTAGATTTGCATGGCTTTAATATTTTTTTTCTTTTTTTTTTTTCTTTTTTTTTTTTTTTATCTTACTTGGTAAATCAATCATCAGTCTGCCTGCAGAGGAAAGTTACAGGCTCATTGCTGGAATTACACCAATTTCTAAGTTCTTCATTATCTCAGTGGTGTCTATTTGGAGAGAGCGAGCAACTATTTTAATACTGTTGGCGTTCTCAGAAATCATTTCTGGAGAGAATTTCTATTTGCATTAGTGTTACTACTCTGCATGGTTACTTCCCACAAGAAATATGGACTGTTTTAACAATGAGCCAGTCACCAGTTTTCCACCCAAAATGTGGCATACAGTCATTCAAGGCTGATTCCTTTGGACCCATTTATTATCTGTGTTCTTTGCTTTGTAAGTGTTTCATTTTTCTTCCAGCTAAGCTCTGTGTTCCTTCTTGGCACTTTAAAAAGATCCTTTTTTTTTTTTTTTTTTTTTAAAAACAACAACGAAAAAAGTATCTTGTCACTGCACATACTAAATCAGTTTTTTAAAACAAAGACATGGAAAAATCCAACATGATCACTTTTGTTCCAGAGGTCCACAAAAGTTTCCAGCTCTGTCTTCTACAGTTGGACTCCACAGATCCTCTCCAGTTACTCTATGGTCTTTGTGGGTCCCTTCCACCTGGGGATATTCTAGGATTCCGTCGTCCAGGAAAACTCCTAAGGCAGTTCAGAGGGTCTTGAGCTGAGGGAAGAACGGCATTTTGTGGGGGAGCTAAGGGCTTGAACTCTGAAGGGTCAGAGCTTCAGCCTGCCTCCTCTCACGTGTCACATCCTCACCATCCTCCATGCCCACTCAAGGCTGGAGCTGGCAGGCCCTCTGCCCACTTCTGCTCCTGTCTGTGAGTCTGTACTGCCATGCACCTTCTCTGAGAGGCCCTCCTGCATTTGCTGACTTGATATCTGCTCCCAGAGGGAGAGAGATGCTTACCCCACCCTTCTGCATGCCACAGTCAAAGCTGGCAACTGTCTGATGACACTTAATGGAAATTTGCTCCCAAATACAGCATATCCCAGCAAGGCTGCTCAGAGGATAATTCAGAGTAAGAGCCCACACTCAAAAACCTTGGGGATGGGGATGTGTGCATTTCATAGCTTCCCCCTTCTTTGTTCAAGGGTGGAGGCATTGCCTGGAAAGACTCTTTCTGGAAGATACAAGGCAGTGAAAAAAGACAGGCAAGGGAAACACTTGCAGTCCCAGTTCTCTGCCCTATCCTTTCATATGAACACACTACTAACTAAGAAAACTAAATCAAACCATCCCTAAAACAATCAGAAAAATGGGAAAACATAAAAGTGATCCTGCAGAACAGAGCAATTATGGGACTTTCAGCAAGCTGATTATTGTTATAAAATCACCTCCCTGACAATACAGACGAGATGCATCTTGCTTTGATTCTGTGCTATCTTTAATTCACTGTTACACGACACAATAGTCCATCTCCAATGGAGAAAATTGCTGTGCATTCTGCAAACTCCCATGAACAATAAAATGCAGTTTAGTCTCGCTTGTTCATCATATCCCCATGACCTTGAGATATTTAAAAAGATAATGAAAACACCTGAGACCTCCAAGTCTGAAAAGCTTTATGTACATACAAATGGCTTATTTTTCATCATGATGGGCTTTGTTCAAAATTAACAAGATGCCTATGATGCATGCTGAAAAGTGAGAGCAACAAATAACTAATAAACATCATTTCCCAGCATAGAAAACTAGGTTACATCTACAGTAATTTCTTCCCAAACTTGAGGATCTTCTGTTCTGACTTTCTTGTCCAACCCTTTCTATAAATAAAATAAAATTCTAGAGAAGGCAAAGAGCTCTTTTTCTCCTTCAAATGAGGCAAATACCTTTCCCAGCCTGCCCTGTACCCCTGCAGTTTGTGGGAGCCCTGGAGTCCCCACTATCACAATACACACTGCTTCTGCATTATTTTATGGGTTCTGACAGTCCCTGAATCAGTGGTGATAGGCTGGTGGCATGCCAGTGCTGAAGAGCACCAGTACATCGCAGACAACATGCGAGGGCAATGGGATGATATATATCCCATCTACAGTTGGCCTTACTGCTCCTGGAGAGGAAAGGTGGTTCTGTCACGATGCAGCCCAGAGCATTATTTCATGTTTGTATTACAGGAGGCTGAGAAAGCACCAAAAGGACAAAGTCCAAATCCTCACTGATGAAGGATGGAGCAAAAAAAAGATGTTCCTCTGCGGCAGCAGAGGTGATATACATCATATTGCAGAAAAGCCTGGAAAGAGCTGTGCCCATTATCACTGGCAAGTTATTTAATTGCAATCAACTTGTCTATCCTCACCTTCAGCTCTGCAAACAGGCATCACCATTGCTGGAGAAGGAAGCTCATGAAGAGGGTGTCACAAGGAAGGCTCTCGCAAAGAGAGTTATATTCACATATGTGTTGTCCTTTCTATAAATATAAAGAGATGAAAGTTTGACTTTGAAAAAAAGGCCACGGAGTTAGCTGGCAAGTCCAGATTTTTTGTCACAGGTCATGTGGGAGCACCTGAAGCACTTGTGGTTGCTCCTGTGGCCTGCTGCTGTAGAGCAATAACGGATAGCTTCTTGCTAGTGACTGAGATGGATGGGAAAGCCTGTCATTTATGAGGTTATGTTAATTTAGCTCCACTAAACCTCTCTGGGGACCAATAATATTGGTATAGGATTTTGTTCTAATGACAGCTGAAAGGTGTGAGCCAGAAGAATTGTCTGTGCCTTGCCAACTGCTTCCCCCAATTACAACCTGCAACAGCAGCCTTGAGTTCTCGCTCCTTTTTCACCTTGAGCCTTAGGACAGGATACTGCAGGGAACTGAGATGCACCTCTGTTTCCTGCACCACGGCACCCAGTGCCACATTCTGGAGTGACGCTACACAGGGAAACTGCCTGCTGTGGGTACCACACTATGGTTTTTACATGCTCTGAAAGTCAAATTTGAGCTGCATCTTCAAGTGCAAGTCAGTCCTTAATAGAACCAAACAAAAACTTGCCACTTGGGGTCTGTAAAACCCATAGCTTTGTGAAGTACAGGTGTTAGGAAAGAAATAAAACAGACATAAAACAAAACAACAAAACAAAAAAGCCAGCCCTGAACCTAGCATTTCTCCTAAGGGTGCAGGGAACTTGTCCTGTGGGGAAGACTATCCAGGGGCACTATGTTTTAACAGGTCATGTTGAGGGATAACTGCTTGTACCAAATACAACTGCAAAATTTCCCTCTCTCCTCACAATTAAGGGGATTGATAGCTGTTTCCCTGCTATCTCTGAGCCTGATGGGCATTCTGGGTTATTCCCCCCTTGTCTGAGACAGCACTGCCTCAGCCTTCACATGGCTGGTACATTCTTGAATGGTCTAAGTGGTGTGTCCCACTGGGAAGGCACCTCTGACCTGAGCCTGAAGTGCCAAAACAGCTTCCCTTTTGTGGGCAAGGATGCCTTTATTTCTTAGCAATTTTTGTTTGTTTGTTTACCAGAGTGTGGTTTTATCCTGTTGTGTTTCAGCTTAATGGCTTAATTTGACATGTGAAATTGTTGCAGCAGGAGAACTGGACATGACACACCAGTTTTCCCTAATAAAAGGGACCATCAAAGCTCTTAAAATTTAATCCTTCATTTGTGGGAAGCTGGCTGAAAATAAAAACTCAGCAGAATTACAGTGAAACAAAGGATTATAGGCAAGCTACAACCATGTGTCCCACTTGTTTTACACTGTTTGACTTCTCACAGAACCCCCAAACCCCAGATAGCTGATCTTACAGCCAGCGTATCATCTGAGCAGCAGAAATAGCTACTGCACAGTCATATGGGGGGCTTGATGTTATAAATATTCTCCTTAGGATTTTTTCAGATTTGCAGTATCTTTTTCTTTCTGAAATCCCCGCCAAGGTGTTTGATGTTGTCTGCTACTTTTCCTGAAAACACATCACTTCTCTGAGAATAAGAAGTGTTAATCCCTTCTGCATGAGAAGAAAGTTTTCCAGACATTGAAATAAGTATAACTGGTGCAGAGCTACTTGGCTGATTCTGCAGAAAACCAGCAGCTGTGTCTTGCAGAGAATAAATGCTTCCCTTTCATCTCTACTCAGAGGTCTAATGCTGATTTCTTTAATACCACCATTGCTGACTGCTTTCTTGCTAGTGAAACCAGCTCATGGAGGAGAAAGGGAAATTTCCTTACGCAACATGCTGCCCACAGCACAGGTGGCCATCTCTGATCACACTTTGAAATTCTCCCTAACAGTTTGTGGGCAGCCCCTCTGATTTTAATACAAAATCTCTTCACCTCACCCTGCTTTGTCTCTTACTACTGCAAATAGGGAAGGACAAAAACTGGATTCATCTTGTCTTGTACAGCTGAGGACAGCAGGGTTATCCTTGTGCTCAGAGAGATCTTACTCCATAAGATTTTCTTTATCCAAACTACATTGACGATCACTTAATCACCTGAATTAATTGGTGGAAACTCACTTTGCTCCAGAGACCTCACCAGAGCTGTAGTGAACTACAGAGGAGGTGACTAGACTACGATCAAACCCCCTACAGGGAGTGTTATGAAGAACTTCCATGGCCAAAAAACACGCCAGGTTTTTTGTTGTCTTGCAGGGCTTAGTACACATTGCAGGGGCTATCAGCCAAGGAAGCTCTGAATCAGAGAAAAAAACAGTCATGTCTTGGCTAGGTAAAGAAGAGCTCATCCAAAGCCTGTAAGACTTCACAACCTTGAAAGCCTAGAAAATCCCTTTTTTTAATAGATGTAGCCTTACCTTCTTTAAGCAAGGCTCTGCATGGCTCAGCCCTGTGGAAAGAAGACACACTGTCCTGATAATGCTGGGCTCCATATCGCATTGCAGGTTTCAAGCTGCAAACAGAGATGCTTATGAGCAGCACTTTTTATTAAGGGTAACACCATCTCTTCCCAAAGAGGCACATTTGATCTGATATTCACGCAGCTGATTTTCATCCCTCATTTGTGCTTAGTTACTCAGATCTGCTACTAAAAACTGGTACAGCTGTGCCAGGTTTATAAGTCTGTACTTACACTGTGGTCTCTCAACACAGGGCTGCAATTTGGTAAAGCAGCAGAAAGAGATGGGAAGGCATTGACAAATGAGAAGGGGGAAATGGCACCGTGAGAATAGCTGGTAGGCTGGACTTATGGCAAGGAGGCTGTGCTGACCTCAGGTGTTTGAAGGAATTCAGGCTAGGAGGGCTGAAATACATCTCAGACTCACAGCAGACAGCAGGCAAGGGGTCTCAACTCCCAGCTTTTCCTCCCAGCTCAGACGTTGACCTGCAAGGACCTACAATTCGGGACTGAAAGCCAAAGATAAGCTTCAGTTTTCTCTTAGTGCCATGCAGAATGTTGTGATAATACTCCCAGCAGAATATTCTCAATGTTTCCTAAACTTAACACTTCATCCACAGTACAGTCTTGTGTCTCTTTGCCCCTTGCATTCCTTTGCCATCTCAGCATCTTGAGCACCCCAGCATTCTTGAAGCCCTTCACATTGCTCTCACTGGCTTTCTTAGAAGAAATCTTGAATGCGGTTCTTTGGGCTTGAGTATTTTAAAGCATTTAAAAGTCCCTTTGAAGCTGTGAACCTCAGGGTTTCACTGTGTAGCAGCAGAGATGAGATGGCCCATGCCAACATAGCTATTCAATCAGAGTAAGTATTAAATCAGCCTGAGGAGATGCAATGCCCAAGGCATCAGGCACATCTCACGCAGGGCCAAGTTCATTGCTGGCATGAAGAATCTTGCAGCCCTTGCACTTCCTTATAAACCTGAGATCCCCAATGTGTCCTGCTAGGAGGGCAGCTCAGAGCCATGGCAAAATTGAAAGAATGCAACTACAAAGCTAGGAAATTATAACCTGGAATATTCCTCTAGGCTATGGGTGCCTTTGTTTATCAATGCCATAAATGCAGGAGAAAGAGAAAGGGGAAATCTCACTTCATTTAGTTGACAAAATTCTGAGTAATTTAGTTTAATGTTGCATTTTGACAAATAACATGCCCATCTTGGCACAAGAGGCACAGTCACGCGTTGCAAGAGGAGGTCAAGACTCAATCAGCACGTGTGAGGCCAGCAGGGAAATGAACTACAAGGGATGCATTTTTTGTTGGCAATCCCAGTAAACGCCTGTCTTTATCTTTCCATCTGTAAATACCACCAAGCATCTAACCTCAGAGCATATTGTGCCAGGAAACAGGGGACAATACCAGCCTGAAGGTAAATATGGTAAAACTCAGGAGAATGCTAGGCTCCCAGACCCTAAGGTGGCTCCTGACAGCTGTGTTATCTTGCAGGGCCCTGCTCCCTTCCCCTGGGGTGCAGCCAGCCCTCAATGCTCCCTGGCAGCAGGAGTGGTTGGGAGATACTGATATAAACAGGGTTTGCACCATACCCAACTCTAAAAGCTTTGTGCAACCACAGTCCTCCAGAAGAGCCCTGGTTACTCCTCCTTGGCATGAAAGGGACACAAAGGTATTCCCATGCTCACACACAGTGATTTTTTAAGCATTTTTCCAGTGCATCCTGCAGTGTCCTGAGCAATCTTGCAATCTACAGCTGGCAGCAGCTCCATCAAAGGCATGGCTGAAGCATACTGGAGCCCTGCAGAAGGAGCAGATGAGATGTTTGAGGGCCTTAATTCCTGGGAGCCACGTCTTGGTCTACAGCCAGACCTGACAAGACACTCCCATCAGTGCTTGACCTGACAAGCATCAGTGGTTCTTGTCTGTGACCATTATCTCTTCAATATAAAACAGTGAGAAGATTAAATAACCTCCTGAAAATGCAGCCAGGTATGCTGCTAGGTCTTGGAACAGCCCTTATGGCGTTCTGGCTGGCTCTGCTTTTATTCCATTTCCTCTGCTGGCAGACAGCATGGCTCGTTGTGCATGTGAGCTCATTCAGAAGTGTGGCATAAATGAAATGCACTCAGCTTTATGGGATATACAAGAGCCCAGATGTGCCAGGACCTTCAGTCATTTTACAGGGTTCCAAGCAGATGGAGCAGGTGCCAGTAAAAAGCTTTGTTTTCCTCTCTGTCTCTCTCATTTCTCCCATTTTTCAGAGGTTTCTTGGGAAAAGAAGTAAGCAAAGCACCGAAGTTCCCTATTGGAGAGTCAGTCATCTCAAAGTCTGCAAAAAAGTGCAGAGAAATCCTCCTGCATACAGCTTTTTCCTCCATGGAAGCTTCTCCTCCTAAGCGAGCCCAGCTTAGTTCTGCTCTGACCAACATCGAGCACAAACACTGGGCCATCCCGCACCACTCTCTGCTCCATCCTCCCTCTTTGTGAGAAGCAAGCTGACAAGTGGCAGCACACGCTCAGCTTCTCTGCAAGCTTGCAGACCAGCACAGCATTTCTGTGGCTTGTTGAACTCCCATGGAGTGATGGATGTAAGTCACCTGCCAATCAATCCCGGCTGTAGCCAGGTAATGAAGCAGGAGGACAAGCTGCCGCAATGATCCAGGTGGGAAATGTTTAAGCTAAAGTATACTTCCCCAAAGCCATCATACTTCCAACGATTTATTCCTTTCTAGCAACCACAGGACTGTGAAATCAGCATGACCTAAATAAAGCACGCAGATAAAAAGAGGGGCAGAAAAGCTGATAAGGAGAACTGCCCAACCTTTTATTCACATTAGCAGCTATATGTAAATTCTCGTCACTCCAAGCCCAGCTCATTAGCTCATGCTGGTTGTACACGCTGCACATCAGCAATATGGTAACTCAGGCACAGAACAGGACTTTTTTCCAAGTAACTTTATTTGTTTGACATGGTCCAGAGCAACTCGTATGCACAAGGTGTGTTGCTTATATCTGGCAGGAGAGGACACAAGTGTCAGGTTATATTTATCAGGGAATGCAGTGCTACTGGAATATAGAGTGCTTGAGATGATAGGCAGTTTCGCTTCTTGTTAATGCTATTGAATACATTTTCCTAGTAACCAGCTTCTGGATAAAAACTTCATCTTGAAAGTTGTTGCAGAGCCAAGAGAAAAGGGTCTACAATGAAAAGGACTGCAAATGGAGCCTGTTTTTCAGTGTCTTTAAAATGCAGATTAGGATCCCGTTTCCCAATTACCCCCTCTGTCTTTCCTTATCACAACTGCTGCTCCAGTAAAAAAATCAACATCTTTTTCTATGATTGTGCAAATTTTTGTCAACAGTAAGGAACTGATGGCTTTGTGTGCCTAGTTATAAGAATAAAACACATCTTCCCCTCATGAAAACCTTCTGCTGGAATTGAAAACAACTGCAGATGGACCTGAATGCATACCTGCTTCTGTGAACAGAAACAGCATTAATGGTGGGTTCTCTTGCTTCAGTTCCAGCTGATTCAGTAATTTTTTCAGTTTAAAAATGTGTCATGGGAAAGAAACCTCCAACATCATAGCTTACCCCTAAGAGACGACAAAAACAGTTATTTACACACCTGAATCTCCAGGAATGCAAATGAGGGACTATCTGATATCTTATAGGGGCACTTCTCAGAACAGCTACCATATTGCAGAGGATGACGTGTACCAGCAGCAGACAAGTAGAAATATATGGGCATCAAGTCACTTTTACACCCTCTTTAGGGATTACTGTAAATGTGTTTCTGTATGTACAAACATACAAACAAAAATGTAAATGGACACATCTGTGCATGCTTACTATACGTCTACTTTTAAACCTCCCTTAAATGAAATATTGGACTTGATAGAAAAGAAGGTAAACTGCACAAAGATTTCTAATAAATAAACAATATGATTTTTTCTCCATGAAGTTGTGTATGATGTTGTATTTTGTTGACTAAATACCTCTTTCACCAGTTGTCTCTTGATGCTTTTAGCAGTTTTCAATGACTCATCCAAATTGACAAGGGGCATAGTATTCTTCCATCACTTTAAAAAGCTCGGGGTACAGTTCATAGAGTTCAATGGGGTGACCAGACTTCCCCGTTGGCCTTTATGCCTCCGACTTCGAGTTAGCAAAGAAATGAAGGAAACACTCAGCATTCAGTGAATTCAAGATAAGCAGGTATTCGAGTGCTACACACACCTAGACCCCTAACAACTTCCTTAGACATGGTCTTAGGCAGAGTTTCACATAACTGTATGGGCTGGCTTCCCCATGTGGCAGGGAAATTTTGACGAGTTGAAGTCTTCTACAGTCTCTATCTTTCCTTACTGTCTCCCCAGCTTGCTTGTCAGCAGTATTTTTGTGCTATGCTTGTGACAGGGATTCAAAATTGCTGTAAAGCACGGCAGCACAGTTATTTTATCTGTTAACCATGCAACAAAATTAAGCCTGTGACATTTTTGCTGGGGTAAGCTGGAGGAGATAGCAGTATCACCTCTGGCCTACTCTTCTTTCTCCTAACTCCTGCATTTCCTCTGATATTTTCTTCTAATGTTTTGCTCTCTGTGAAAAATAAAAATAAAATGTCTTTTTTTTTTTTTTTTTTTTTTTCATAAAATGCTCCTAACCTAAATCTATCAGTGTGGGATAGCTTGTGGGAACTTTTGTGGGAATTTCAGCTCATTTTTCATGTGGCCATTCTCCACTCTTAAGACAAAAAAGTTGTCCTGGGTACACATGAGACAGAAGGACTGGAGATTTGTCTGCAGAGGAGAAAGAGAGAAGTTATCTGGACTTGAAGTGCTGTGAGTCACAGAGGTAGTGTTTCCCAATCTTTCCATTTCCAAACCAGTTTGGGATCACAAATAACATCCCTGAAGATATCTTTTTAAAGCACATTTTCCCTCCTAAGGCATCTTTTTAAAGCACATTTTCCCCCTTGATCAGCTCTGCAGAGTCCAACCGATGAGCTGTTTTACTCTGCGTGACTCATGCACATCTAAGGAGATGCCCTCCAAACCCAGGCGAGACGTGGTTATGCTGTGCTGCTCCCAGTCACAAGCAGAAGGCAAAACTGGGAGAGAAAAGTGTTTTATGATTCGTCTCCAGAGAGAGTATCTGGTGTTTTACAGGAGATAGAGAACCGTAAGAAGCAATATGCACCCTAAATCATTCTTTTAACAGTTAACTGGCACCAGACAAAACAAAATGAGATAAGTATTACAGAGTTTCAAAGTTAGCCACAGAATTATCCAGAACAGCAGTTAGTTCACCTCTTCTGTAACAAGAAACAATGAAAATGGAAAAGAAACTGGGAACCACAGTTGGTTTTTAAAATGAGTTTCTACAAGGATCACTTAACTTATAAAGAAAGATGCAGTATAGGCATGTGCTTAATGTATTTTTATGTCTTAGCACCTAGCAAAGAGAAGGAAGAAAAATGAACTTTGCTTTTTTCCATCATTCTTTAAAACAAACCCATCCACGTTGAATGAGAACTAACAGTTGGGGTTAGTTGTCCGTAATTCCCTGGGAAGTGGCTGTACAGAAAGTCTTCTCACTATCTGTGAAGGCAAATGCCAGCTTCTCTGGGGCTGGGAAGCTGTAGCCTTTTCAATTCTGGATTAACCCACCCGATTTGGGGAAGACAAGGCATAGTTTCATATCTTAAATGGCACAGGCCTCCAAAGACTTTGCTCCTCTGAAAATGTCCTGACCAGCCGTGTCCCTGAGACCAAGTTTCTGTCTACTTTGATATCTCACAGGGGCTGATCTTACACTGGTGCCTTAATAAAGGCCGCTCTATCCCTGTCTACCTCGTTTCACAAAATTTCAAGGTATTTGGTATCTGTCAGACCACTGCCAAATCTGGCTAAGGTTGGTCAAGAGACTCGAGTGCTCTGAGGTGCAGCTGACTGACAGACAGTATGATCATACAAGCCTTGTTTCCTAGGAAACCATGCTAAAACCCAGCATATTAAGGCACTGCCTCTGAAACGCGTAGGCTGTGTCAGGAGCAGGCCAGAGATGTGTTTGCCTGTGACAATTCATGGGTACTGCCTGAGCCTGATTTTCAGCAGTTGAAAATCAGGCAGTGTCAGCTTTCAAGGCATCGGAGAGAGGCCCAAACATTGCTGTGCCGAAGGCACATTCTTAAAATCTGTTGTATTGCAGAGAAGTGTGAAAAATAAAAGCTGCTTAGCTGAGCTGAGGCTTTTCTTGGCCACTGAAGGAGATCTGCAGGTGTTATTGTTAGTAAATCTACCAGCCCCCTTTGCTGGAGCCCTCATGTCTCTGACATACAAGTGTAGGGCAACGTGGCCCACACCCTGTGCTGTAGGGTAGAAAGGAGTCATAAGGACAGGCCGTGTCTACAAAAGATGACCCCTCATGGAGCCTTGTTGGTCCCAAAGTCCCAATAAATAGCTCAGCTTTCACTGCCAGCTGGGGCCACAGTCCCTTTCCCATCCCACATCCCCACGGAGCAAGGACCACAGGAGAGGGATTTGTTTGTAGGGCTCTGCAAGAAGAGAGGGGCTGTGCCACTGCACTCTGTGTAAATGGAGCATGGCCAGAACTGTGAGGCAAATATTCAAGGCCCACGTGAGAGACTTACCAAGGCTGCAAAACCCATGAGGCTGGCAAAGCTCTTGCTGCATTTGCAGACAGACATGGTCATGAATCCGTGGGGTGTGCTGGATCATAGCCTGGAGGCTGCATCTTGTCTCCTGGAGCAACACCTTTTGTCTTACTCACCATCTTTTGACTGTGCAAAGGAGAAAGTGAAGGTCATCCAGGCTGCGATGCTGCAAGCATAATTTACTCAGAGCAGTGAATTACGCCACAGGGATGTGCATGTTGCTGCAGACACTTGAAAAATAAGCGTGTAGACATTGATTTAGGAGCCTTCTGTAAGGCTTCTGGTTTTTTGAACCTGTTGAAGCTGAGGCCCAGCTATGCAAACAAACAGTGGTATATTTAACTTACTGCTGATTACACAGTTTCATAAACATGACACTTCAACAGCTATGTGTGTAAATTGGGCCACTGTCCAGAACTAAGATTCATGGCTCCATATACTTCTTGCTCACAGGCATCTTTATGGAAGCAAATGTTTGTATAATGAGAAATGGAAACTAAATAGGGAAGATCAGGGTGAAATCACTGTGGGGCAGTGGGAAGTTAATTTTGGTGCTGCAGGTAGAAAATCTGATGTGTAAATGTACCTTAATGTATATGTTAGGCTTAGTGTCAGAGTGATATGGATAATTCCAAAATCTAATTTCACGATGTATTGCAGTCTGAAGAGTTCTGAAGGAAAGGAAAAAGATAAGTTGTTTCTTTGAGAATATAACAGCCTTAATGTGGAGATCTGTGTCGACACAAAGAATGAAAACAATGTATTTTTAACCTAAAACATGAAAGAGACGTGAAGAATAGTGATGAAAGTGAGAATATTCCAAATATTTCTCAATTTTAGTGAAATCCTACCCTACAGCTTTTTCCTGACCCTATATAATAATAATGACATGGGAGCTGTGTGCCTAACCCCTTTATGCTGCTCTTACATCGCAGTCGAAGTGCCTTAACATCTAATATTTTCCCAGGCCCACTGATCTGAAGAAAGTTGTCTGAAGACAACAAGATAGAATCCAAATCTGGTTAAATTGTTGTGACACTAATATAATTCCTTTGGAGGGAGGGGATTGGAATCTTTTAATGCTCAGCTTTTATAGGTTTGTGCGAAATACAGCATCAGTTTAGCTGGAGACATCTGGACTGTCTCTGATAAATGAATAAATGTTTTTTGTTTTATGCAGAGGATTCTCAGAGGAAATAAGTTCACTAGTGGGTGAATAAAACATGGAATAAATTTGAAATACTCGAGAGGGAATGAAAAACACTGCATAAAAATTGAAAAAAAAAAAAAAAAAGATCGAAGATCTTCGTAAAGAAAAATAACAGAATGCAACACATGTAAAAGGCTATGCAGCCATGAAAAATGACAAAATGTGATATTAAGCATTGCAGAACCCTGATTAGTTTTGTAATAGTGTGTAAACCTCTGAATGCACAACTTCAAAAAGAATCTTTAAATGTCCTTCTCTAAGCAGCTTACCAGAGCCCCGTTTTAAAAATCTGTTATTGTTTCTTGCTAATTTGTTGTTACTAGATTCTCCTACTATCTCCTGTGCACTGTGGTTATGAGGTGTTAAAAGGATTAGGAGTTCATGAATTTCAAGAGCAGTTGACCTTTTCCATGGGTTCTTGTTCCAGGAAAGAAAAAAAAAAAAAGAAAAAAAAGAAAAAAAAGAAAAAAAAAAAAAAAAAAAAAAACTTAACTGCTGACTTAAAATAAACTCAAAACTGAATAACAAGTAATGCTTTAAAAACACTTGGGGAGAAGATGCATGCAAATAGCTCTGTCTATTGCTGCTGACCCGTAGCTACTCTAGAATGGATAAAAAAGAAATCAGAGGTCTGCCTGAATTACCACTTCAGCAAAAATGCTGCCCTCATTTCAGAATTATTCTGAGGTCGTGATGCCCACCAGTACTACACAGTTGCTTGACCAAGAATGTCAGCAAGCAAAATCATTTTATTCTTGAAAAGTAAAATTTAAATGCCATATGCCCTTGCTCTAAAGCATGATGCCATTTGCACATCTCCAGTTGCTATGATCCCGTGATCTTAAGAACCAGTTCCAGTAGGTCCAGGTTTTTGTATCCAACCTCATGGCAATGAACACCATTTCCTACAGCACACTGAAATGACCTTCTAAGTGCACACATGGATTGAAGGGCTGCTCCATGTCTGCCTGTGCCTGGTTCTTGTGGCTTGTGTGCTGGGCTCCTCTCACCTTGCGTGTGCTCTGTGTACCCAGTACTTGGCAATTGGATGCTGCACAGTGGTGAGGTACACTTCTAAATCTTTATGCTATCACCAAAATGATTCAGGCCTGGCATGCATTAAATATAAGCCAAGGTAGAGGGTGATAGACTGGATTAATTTGGAAAAGCAGAAACCAAAGGGATATCTAATCACAGCCTACAGCTACTTGGATGGCAGATACCAAGACAACAGAGCCAAACTCCACTCTGCAGGTTCAGGTGGACAAAGGCAACAACCCCAGCTGCAGCCTGGGAAGTTCAGCTTGGGCATGGGGGAAAACTTTTTCCCAGGATGATGGCGAAGTCCTAGTCATTGGCAAGACAGGGAATCTCTATTCTTGGAGAGACTCAGGTAGACAAAACCATAGCAGCTTTGATCTAGTGCTTGCTGACGGTCCTGCTCTGAGCAGGTCCTCTGCAACAAGCACTTCTGTCTGTACCTCTATGAATAACTGTCTCTTTTTATTTCCTTCAAATAACATCTTTACCTCTTTATCCAAAACTGACAAACACCTTTTCTTCAAATCATCTAAGTGATGATCAGAATTCAGTTTAATTCACAATTTATTTCTTTGATGGTTTACTCTCTTCAACAACCTCTTCCTATGATTCTAAAGGTTTTTCCACCCTAGAATATGTCTTTAACATGTTAACAAAGAGCTCACAGACACAAAAATGACATGGGTTTACAATAACCATCCAGTAGTGTTTTTTTCTTTTCCATCCATCATAGAATCAGAGAATGGTTCAGCTTGGAAGGGACCTTAAAGATCACATGCTTCCAAACCCCCCTGCCAAGGGTAGGGATACCACCCGCTGACTGCCCAAAGCCCCATCCAGCCAGGCCTTGAACACCTCCAGGGATGGGACATCCACAGCTTCTCTGGACAACCTGTGCCAGTGCCTCACCACCCTTATAATGAAGATTTTCCTCCTAACATCTAATCCAATTCTCCTCTCTTTTAGTTTAAAAGCATTGCCCTTGTCCTATCGCTATCTGACTGTATAAAAAGTCACTCCATCTTTTTTATAAGCCCCCTAAAGGCTATATAATTGAATCTGAAAATGTCTTGTTGAATTTGAACATGTCACTTCACAAGCCCTTCTATCCAAGATTTCAAGTGATGGAAACCATCTAAACTCCTAAGAAAGTCATTACAGTATATAGCTATCCATCCCAAAACCATATATATATATATATATATATTAAAAAAAAAAAAAAAAAAAAACAAAAACAAAACAAAACACTACAACAACCACAACAAAAAAACTTTCTTACATTCTCCTCTGTAAGATGAGCAGGCTCATCTTGCTAGATGCTTCCTACATCTCTAGACTTCTACAAATCATGAATTTTAAAGGTGAAAGCAAAATCAGTTTTTCCTTAGGTACCAAATTTTCATTTGGTACCGGTGGGGAGGCGGGGGGTGAAGTGCAGCAGGAGGGCTGGACGTGCTCCACGCAGCAGCAGTTCCCCTGTGGCCTGTGGAGAGGCCCCTGGTGGAGCAGGCTGTCCCCCTGCAGCCCATGGGGTCCCACATGGAGCAGATCTCCACGCTGCAGCCCATGGAAAGCCCCCGCAGAAGCAGGCCCCAGGCCAGAGCTGCAGCCCGTGGGGGACCCGTGCTGGAGAATTTTGCTCCTGATGGATGGACCCAATGGTACAGATCCATTATGGGGAAGTTCCTGAAGAGCTGCCGCCTGTGGGCAGCCCCTGCAGGATCAATTCAGGAAGGACGGCATCCCATGGGAGGGACCCCACATGGAGCGGGGGCAGAGAGGGACTGTGAAGGAGCAGTGGAGACGAAGTGTCAGGGACTGACCACAGCCCCCATTTCCCATTCCCCTGCACCACTCATGGGGAGGAGGTAGAACAGCTTGGTTGAGGGGCAAGATGTTTTTAGTTTCCTTTTAGTTCTCACTGCTGTAGCATGTTATTATTTGGCAATAAATTAATTGAATCTTCCCCAAGCTCTTTTCCCTCTGACCCTAACCCTAAAATATAATCCTAACCCTAACCCCTAACAACTGACCCTAAGCCAAAACCTAATCCTAACACTTATCCCTAACCTCTAAACTTAATCTTAAACCTCAAATCTGACTATCATCCTAACCCCTAACGCTAAAGCTAACCTTAACCATAACCTAAACCCTAACCTTACTCCTAACCCCTAACCCTACTCCTAACCCCTAACACTAACCTTGACCCTAACTCCTAAACCAAAACCGTAACCCTAACCTCTAATATCTAACTCTAACCCTGAGAATTTTTTATGAGCAAAGTGAGTTTCCAGGGAAACATGCTCATCAGCAGGGCATGCATATGCACCTACAAGCATATATCTAAGATGGTCAGGGATGTGTGTTTAAGGTCAATGCACTGGGCTGCCTTTGCTGACTGCAAAGTCTGACAAGGGCTTGGAGAGCTGCCCAAAATTATAGGGATTTAGCTACTTGCCTGGTACAGAACAGACCTGCAGTTCATAGGAGTCAGAGCTGTTTTTATGGAGAAAGAAATGCTCCAGGAGTTTTATGAGTCTCAGAAGGGACAGCTGAAGATGTGGTGGAGCCTCTGATTGTGCATGGCTCTTCTTTGGACAGTACTAAACCAAGGGTACTGAGAGTCACTTTGTACTGTTGAATTATTCAGGAGTCCTTCACAAATGACTGCAAATCAAGGAGAATGGGAGGCCCCAGGGGAAGTTCAGCAGCAAATGTTCAGTATTCAAGGAGAAAGTTAAGCATACGCCAGGTTTTTGTAGGACTTTGGGCCAGAAAAGAATAATAGGAGACTCTCCTGATGGACACGTAGACTGCAGTCTGGGCAGTTTCACCTCACCACTGAAAATCTTTGCAAGTGGAACTTTAGGACAATGAAAGACCTTATCCATTGCTGTGCTTAACCCATCGGCAGCTAAGTACCACATGATTGCGCTTTTACTGCCCCACTTGGAATGGGGGAAGAGAACTGGAAGGGCAAAAGTCAGAAACTCATCGGTTGACATAGAGACGGTCTAATACATGTGGAAAAAAAAATGCAATTGTTCACCACCACCAGCCAACTGATGCCCATCCAGTCCCCAGGCAATGGCAATCCTGGCAAATTTCTCCCCAGTTCTTATCTGTGACCATGATGCCATATGGTATGGGATATCTATTTGATCCACTTGGGTCAGCTGTCCTGGCTGTGTCCCCTCCCAACTTCTTGAGCACCTCCAGCCTCCTCGCTGGCAGGACAACACGAGAAGCAAAGTCCTTGGTTCTCTGTAAGCATAACTAAAACATCAGTGTGTTATCAACACTGCTTTCATCACACATCCAAAGCATAGCACCATACTAGCCTCCATGAAGAAAAATAACTCTATCCCAGCCAAAACCACCCCATCCACAAATTCATCAAAATGAAGTAACAAGGTGGAAGAGATCAAGCACTGGTAATGTCACCTGAAAGCCACACACTGCATTGCAGCCTCTATGTGACACCTGCAGGGCTGTTCAGCCACCTTTGAAGAGATGGGATTTCTTTTCTTCATCAGTATATCAAAGCTTCCTTTCTACAAGTTGCAGCAGGCTGGACGTGCCATCTTCTGTCCTGTCAACCACTGGACACAGAGAAAACAAAACAAAACAAAACAGATTAAAATTGTCCATTTTTTTCCCCATATGTGTGAAAGAAGTAATGGTAATGTACTAAAGAGACATTCAACCTGCCACACAGACAAAGGCTTAGAGATGATGTTCCCAAAAGCTCTTCAGAGGTATCTTCTTGTTCAGTTTCCCAAGAGCTCATGCAGCTGTGAGGACACAAGAGCCCTCAGAGCTGCTGGGGAAGTACTTGTGCAGAGACAATGAGGAAAAATCATGGTGCTGTAGCCTCCAGAAAGCCATCTTTCCCAGCAGCAGCTCATCACCTTCCTCCTGGAAAGGTGTCCAATGCAGGCAGCTGCATTTTCTGCACAGTGGCAACTGAGACAGCCTCACACCAAAAAGTCCCAAGAGATGCAGCTCAGCAAGTCAGATGGCTGCGCTGAATAGCCTGGATTACTTCAGCAGGATGTTTCTGTGCCTTTTGAAATAACAGAGTTCCCTTCAAGGACGGTCAGCAGGTGTTTAATGATAAATCATATGTCAGAGACAACCTACAAGTAAGCACACAGTAGACAAAGGATGACCCTATCTATTTATCAAGATGTCTGTTCTCTGACAGGGAAGATTGGGGAATCTTTTTCCTTTCTTTTTTCTAGTGTGTTCTGCTTGGATTTTTTTTTTTCCTACCTCTCTTTTCAGCTCTACTGCACTCAAGAGTGGCAAGGCTTATGAAAAGCTGGCTTTGGGGACATTTCTGGTCATTGGGGCAGCAATCTTGAGGAAGGCAAACCATTTGTTGGATATTTGCTCTTAGGCCTTCAGGAAAGCAGCACCTCTGTGTTGCCAGTAGCAGAACTGCAAGCTGACTCCACAAGTGAGCTGAAAACTTCAGAAAAGTTTGTGCTTGTCTGTGATGCATAGGGCATTTCTTTGTGAAAAGACCAGTAAACATCTTCACACCAAATTTCAGTTTTGATGAACCATAGCATTTGCAGACAGTAGACACACCGTCTAAAAGTCATCAACCAGCACTAATTTTAGTTTTCTTTTGCTTAAACATCTGTGTTTTGTTTTTCTTTCTTTCTTTCTTTTTTTTTCTTTCTTTTTTTTTTTTTTTTTATGAAGCCTCAAAGAAAGTCACCCTATAACTGCGTTCCTGTGGTGAGTATAAATGTCCTTCTCGTTACCCAAATGGCAGGAAGTGTCAGAAATGACATCATGTTATCACTCACTAAGCCACAGAACTGCACTCTACTCTGCGTTATTTTTTTTTTTCCCCTGACAAATTGAAGTTCAGAGTTCCTACTACTTCTTATCTCAGTTATCGTTGGCTGTGAGCCAGAGCTCATTTTGCTCAGCTTTCCTTAAAATGTGAATCACGAGCCATCCAACAGCTTCCTGGAGCATCTTGTGTGAAAAGAAAGTGGATCTATAGACCTAAAAGAAGGAGCAAACTCATGGTCCCCTACAAATTGTCCTCAGCCAGCTTTGAAAATGCTGCTTAGTTGACCCACCCCCATGTCAGCCCATAAAAGGGTTGACATCAAGGAACAGCTCAATAAAGTTCAGCAGGGACTACGTAGATTTTAGAGAAGCCCCAGCCAAGATGAAAGCTTGGTGCTGTCAGAGGAGGATATACATGTATATGTGTATATATGAATGTGCAGGTTGGATCCTTCCTGCAGCTGGGCTTGGATACCCAGTCTTACCGGTAGCTGCCCTCAAATTCCGGTTCCCTAGCTGCTGGCGCTCTCACTAAATTTCCCTGGGAGATAAAACATAATTCCTCTGTGCAGTTTGCTTCTCTGGCACAGAATTTTTTTCTGGGTTTGTTGTTAAAAAGAGCTGAGCAAGGCTTTTGTTAGATTAACTGGCTGTCTCATAATAAAAGCCTTGAGTAGCTGTAATTGTATACTTGGCTTTGTTTACAACAATTATATCAGCTTCTCTTTTCTTTGTAATTTATTTTCCCAGTGTTGTTATCCAGTACACGTTTATGTATTCTTTTTCTCCAAATGGGCTGATTCTTCCCCAGATGCCTAAAGTTATTACTGTGCTAATTCCTTGACTCAACTTGCTGTGTTCTGTATCGTCTTTCTCATATCCCCCAGCAAAAAAAAATAAATAAAAATTCAAATGAAGAAGCTGAGGTATACTTTCTTCTGAGTAACAGTTTGGGACCAAATTCCCAGCACAGGGAATGCAGAGGATGGATTTCCCAGATTTTGTGCTGCTGTACAGAAGCTATATTCCTTTTTGCAGTCGAGATGAAACCATTTCTCAAGCTCTGACAGAAGGTTTCCCTGAGTACAATCCCCTGGGTACAACTCTGTTTCTGTTGTACCCACCAACACTGTGGCATCGCTTTTCACATCCTGCAGCCTGGAAATATGAAACCAACACTGGTTTCTTTATCTTGCCATTTCTCTTTTCTGGTCTTTTCACAATTAAGTGTCCAACTTGAATATTCAGGTGTTATTTGCATGTGTAGTTACATGTATGATATGCCTATATAGATAGGGACATCTGTAGATACAAATATTTAAATATATGATGTATGTTTTGGAAGAGGGGAAGGGAAGACACCAAAAACATTTTACTTTCAATTTTCAATCAGAGGAAAACCATAAGCCCATATTTTAAGCCTAGTGATCTGGAGAGCATCAGTTTGACTACAGAAATTAAATATGATGTGTGTATTTCAACCCTCAGTTCAAGCCCCTCAGAACACCACAGGTCTGCGCTCAGAATCAGCTCCTTGTACAATGGATGTCTTAAAAGCACAGATAACTACCAATGTAGGAGACAGGAGGAGGAAACCAAATCCTCCAGAATCAAGCAGGGGGCAACTTTTAACAGTCCAGATCAAAACCAGTATCTCAGTTACTAAGCTGAAATCAAGTATTCAGCTTACTTGAATTTGGGGGTTTTCTCACGTCTTCACTTCCTTCCTTCTACTCTCCTCCAAGTTACGCTTTTCTCCCAGTCACTCACTTCTCCTTTTCATGGATTTGGTTTTGTGAACACTAGCTTTAGTTCCGCACGAGTCCTTAAGTGGATGAGACGTCCTTGGCTCTCTGTATGCATGTGAGCACCTTGCTTCTCCCAGAGACCCTTCTACAGGCACACCTGATAGTGACTCTCCGAGCAGATCTCTCCTTCCCACCTTGTCTTGGCTCTGGCCACGCAGAGCTGATGGGATTCAGGTTTTGAGTTACTTTGGGTGTTTTTATAACATTAAAAGAATGCCTTTGAGCAACAACTTATTTTCACTAACTCTGATTTCCTGAAGAGCACATTCAGCAGCTGCTCTCATACATTCAACTTTCCCGGGCCTTAGAAATTAAATTGCCTTTTTTCATAGGCCACAAAAACAACATTTGAGTCAAAATTCACTCTTTTTTTTTTATTATTTTTTTTTTTTTTCACCTCCATCATGCTTTTGAAGTTTGGACTGAAAGTTACACTTTCCAGATCTTGAACACAAAAGCCATGGGAAGTTGAAGAACTCTTAGCACATCCAGTACTTTTCACTGCGAAACCTAAATTATCCTGCAGTGCCTTTGGCTAACCCAGTACCAAAGTGGGTCTGCTGCTTCTCCATCTACCTGAGGCACTCTTAGCCCTCCTAATCAAACAGTCCTACATCTAATGTTTGTTAACATGAAAAATTCACTAATATTAGCAGTTCTTAGTGTCTAGGTTCAATATCCCTTGCCACTTCTGAAAGATGTTCCTCATATCTTGTCCTATTCAAGATATGAACAACAGCTCATTGCCCTTCTAAAAGAACTTTTTTTTTTTTTTTTAATGAACATAAGGTTTTTACCATGCTCCTATTCACTGTTCCCTTTTCTAAACTGAATCTCCCTAGTCCTGCACAGATTGTTGTTCTCTAAGACCCCAAACGAGCACAGAACCTTAATAACTCCCCACAATTTCACAAAATGCTCCTCTCCAGCTTTCAGTTCTATAATCATTGCAACAGGCTGTGGTTAGAGGCCAATATTTCTCTTTGCTTTTGTTCTTGTTTTGGGTGAATATCCAGGCCAGAAGAGCCCAAACAGGCAAGAACCAGACTGAAGTGTCCCCTCTCTCACACAAGCCAGAGCCTCATTCTCCCAGATACAGCTATTGCCCACATCTCAGTCTAAAATGTGCTGCAAATGAGCTGATGGCCTTGTGGAGCTAGGAATGGGATATAAATCATTCCAGATGGCTGGGAACCATTGAGGCTCTGACAATCCTTAAGGAGCTGAAGAGCCTCTAAGGAAATTGGGAAATCAGCTAATGTTCCTCTGGGGCATTGAATCCTCTCCTGAACCCCATTCTGCTTGTGCCATTTATATCCTTTTTCCCCTCCAGCAGAGCATCCTTTTGCCTGCCTTTTGAGATAACAACCTTCCCCATGTGTTTAAACACTTCCAGACCTCCTACGTAATTAGTTCATTTTCTCATGCAGGCACATGCATGTGGTTTTGGGTGATGAACAGACGCATGTCACATCTGAGGGCAAGACCCAGACTTGAAGCTGGATTTGTAGGTTTAAGTGAAAATACCAGTCTGGAAAATAGATGAGAGACTGCACTGCTTCTCTCTCCTCAGTTTGGGACTTTTATGGCTTTGAAGCAAAGGATTCAGTATGTGAAAAAGTCCCAAAATTATAGTTGAGCAAGCTGTCACCCCTGTGAATGGTGCTTACATGTACAGGCTGTCCCAGAATATGTCTCTACCAACCTGAACTCTCATGGTAGAAAAAAGTACAAATAATCACTCATTTTCTGGAGAAAATGATAGGCAATAGAAACACTCCTAGGGTTCATAGCACACTATAAAATTGACAGATAAAAAAAATACACACTATTAATATGTCAAGCAGTTAGTGTTACAGCAGGGAGAAAACATCAAGCATGGGAACTAGTACCTCCAGGAGAAATGGCAAACATGAAAAACAGCAAGCTCAATTATTCTGCAGCTTGCGTGAAATTTGGGGGACTGTCAGACACACTAAACACAGCATAGGAGCAAAGCTAGGCAGTGGGACTGCAGCTTAATTTAGCTCCAAAATGTGTCTGAGCCTTAAGATATTTGTGTAGTTTTACCTCCTCGCCTGGAAAACTCCAGCGAACAAGTTATCCAGCCATATTTCCTGCTTTTAGTTTTCCTGGCAAGGCTGCAATCATAATAGAAATTTCCATGTCAGAAGGAATCCCAAAAGCAGCGAAGTATGCAAACAGGGGAAGAGAACAGTAATTCATGGGTTTATTTTTTTAAGTTCAAGAGTTCATTTACCTTTTTTTGGTAACAATTTTAACTATTCCCAATTTACTTGATCCCAAAACACATATGGTAGCAGAAATGCTATAAGAGAAAAAATCTGGATGATTTTAAGGGAAAAACTATTCAAATATTACTTTGTTTTTATAAGTGTGGCTGCAGTCGCCTTGTTAGCCCTAGGGAAGAGGTCCTTTTTCTTTCTCAGCCAGGCTGGGAAATGGTCAGAGGGGAAGCTTTGGAAGTGGTTGGGGTCCCCCCCATGCAAACACTCAGATCTCTCTGATCTCAAGGAAGCACTCTCTATAACAGATTCCAGGTGGTCAACAGAGCAATTTAAAAGCTGGCATCTCTAATTAGAAAGCACATATTTCTATGGAGGGCAGAAGGGTTGGAGGCTATGACAGGTCACGCTGACATGCTGGCTCTTCTTCTTTGGGCACCCACTTCCACATAAGCCCTGGCTTGCCATGACCTTAGTTTTAAGCTTGTGCCTCAGAGCTCCTGCAGACACTTGGGCACTTGAAGGATGTTATTTCAATGTGGGGCTGGCAATGACTTGCTTGGCTGTTCATAGAACATGATCACAGAATCATCTAGGTTGGAAAAGACCTTCAAGATCAAGTCCAATCACCAATTTGACCTACCAAGTCCCATCACTAAACCATGTACCTCAGTGCCACATCCGCAGCTCTCTTAAATACTTCTGGGGATGGGGACTCCAGCAGCGGCCTGAGCAGCCCCTTCCAATGCTTGGCCACCCTCTTCATGGTGCAACTTGGGATGGTTTCATTGTGCTCATGGCTGAACACACCAAGACGGGAAAAGAGGATCTGAAGTGAAGATTGGGAAAGACACAAGCTCACCCATCAGCTGCAAAAGATCCCACTTCAGCCTCTAGTGCTCATAAGGCAGAGTTTTCATCCTTCATTGCTGGAAATCACCTTTACTCCTTTTGGTCTGAGTTTGCCCTTCAACCTCTCTAACTCTCCTGGAATCCTCACACCCACAAGGGATGAACGAGCAAATCCATCACACAGTCCCCTCTCCAGAAGACACTCAGCAATGTCACCTTGTTCCTAGGTTCTGTTGGTGTCATTTCACACAGCACCACAGCTGATGCATCCATAGGGCTCATGCAACATGCAAACACAGCAGTGTTAACCTCCTTCCCTCTCCACATGGTACACGTGCCTACATGCAAATTGCTGTGTTTTGTGCTGAGCAGAGGAGTGACAATGTCATACAGCAGGACTCATTGGCTCTGTCCCACGCTCTGCTCCACAGATGATTCCAAGAAAGGAAAATAAATTCAAGTCAGCCTTTTCTAATCAAAGTGACTGTTTGAAGGAGGGCTCTGTTTTACTTTCATATTTCACATTCCACCTGAACAAACAACGTGCAATCTACAAAACAGAGGCTAACCCTGTGCAAGGTACTGCAGTAAGGATCCCCCCCATGTAACCAAGCTCTGGGAAAATCTCTCACCTGTTCAGCAAACAGATGAGATGCAGGCATCCAGCTCCCAGAAACTTGCAACATACAGCTCTGTCCACAATATCCCAAAAGCCAAGAACCACAAAGAAACACTAGAAAGGAGGACCAAGACCACTGGATGGGGAGGAAGCAGGGATCCAATTTGACTGCTATATGAATGACTGCTCCGCTGATATCAGTGACTCACATGCAGCACGTGCCTCCCAGGGTACACAAACACTGCTGTGGGACTGAACAGCCCACCTTGTCATGATCTGATACTGTTTTAAGCTGCCCTGACAGCTTCCTGGCTTCGGATTCTCTCTATTTTTGTTTTAGAGCATGTGCACATTAATAACAGTGGCTGAGATGTATGTTTTCATTATGAATGAAAATCTGTTCTCCAAAAAACTAATCAAGCAGCACACTCTTGCCTGAAGCAGTGCTTTAATAGAAGAAAAGCTTCATGTGATTGTTGCTAAAAGTCACCTCTTTGAAACACCAAAAGTTTCATACTGCTTCCATTAATAGACTTTCCTAACACTCAGCCATGCTGATAAATGTCGTTTTTCACTACAATAAGAAAGTCGGGAACCTTTGGATGGGTAGGGGTTGGTCTATTTCATATGCCATAAAATACATTTTTAAAAAAGGGAGGGGGCAGAATTCCTTCTATTTTTTATCACTTATTCTTGTCCATCCGTCACAGGATAGTGGATTTCCCAGGCTTGTACCTTCACAGCTGCAGATCTGCATCCTGAATACCAGTCAGAGAAGGGAAATGTGTAGTGATGAGGTGATGCTGCCCCCCAGAAGCTCTTGATCTAAGGAAACAGAAGATTGCTTTCTGTTGTGAATAGAATTAAATTGATCTCTTCTTCCTAAGACTAGCCTAAGTTGCTTGCTTAGCAGAGTAGCTTAGTTTATAACCATTCGTTACCTGTAATATGCTGAAAGACAGAAAGAAGAGTAAAAGCAAAATACTAAGTTGCCTTTATTAAAGCACTGATTTTGTTGCACTCCTGCTTGCCAGGAATGAGAGAGTTCATTTACTCTGCCACTGCCAATACACTATGCATCTTTCTAATCACGGTTATGGGTTTTCTCTCTTCCACATAAGTGGTTCCTGGCTCTGAGAGCCAAGTGTGAACTATGGAAGTGTGAAGATATGACCCATTGCATTCCCTCTTCTCCTCCAGCCCTCGGCTCACACCCAACCTACAGACACGGGCCAGAGCTAACCCAGAAGTTATTGATATGGGGTACACTTTTTCTTCCATGACCCAGTGGCCCACAATGAAATCCTGTATCTGTTGGTTCCATGTGTGGTGACAAAGTTCCAGGACACCACCAAGTTGTAGACTTGGTTGTGGCATACACAAGGAGAAAATAACTTGGTGTGGATTGGCTCACAAAGGCACATCTGACATCGAAAAAAACAGCTGTTAAGGGGAAATGGTTTTAATCTAACAGAGGGTAGATCTAGATTGGGTATCAGAAAGAAATTCTTCATTCAGAGGGTGGTGAGACACTTGTACAGTCTGCCCAGAGAAGCTGTGGATGCCCCATCCCTGGAGGTGTTCAAGACCAGGCTGGATGGGGCTTTGGGCCGCCTGAGCTAGTGGGAGGTGTCCCTTCCCATGGCAGGGGGGTTAGAATTAAGTGATCTTTAAGGTCCCTTCCAAACCATTCAGTGCCTCTAAGTGCTTAGAGCCACTTTTAGCTCTGCTGTGGGTCAAAAGAGCTGTGCTTCATTTAATTGTAGTGAAACACTCAATTTCTCCCACAGCTCGTCTGTGGTTATTCACTACGTGTTCTGATTTTGCATGGCATGAAACCAGCTTAAAGCACCGTCCAAGGGGAAGTATTCCATCACTTGTGGAAACTGTTTTCTCAGACAAGACCACTTACTAAATCCAGCCTGTGAATAGTTTCCATCTCTCTGAAATGCCTTTTCTCTGCTGGTTTACTACTGATCCAAGGTGCTTTGTTCAAATCCCCCAAACTGTTCTACAAGGATATTAAAACCTAAGATTTCTGCTTGACCTCACATTTTAAAAGAAAAGTACGTGTGCCAAACAGCAGCAAGACAGGAAGGAAATTCTTCCTTGGGCCTGTCCACAACAAAAGTTTACCTATTACTAGCAGAGACAATCCTCAAGCAGAAGAAAATCCACAAAGAACCCAACAGAAATGTGGGTCAATACAGGTGAATTTAAAGGCAGAGCCCACAGCCCTCCCCCACCTCCAGAATTGCAAACACAAATGGAGAAATATGGAGAAATATGCACCTTGGATTTTGCCCAGCCTTGATACAGATGCTAGCAAAGAGGAGGTTTGGTCAGGTAGAACATGTACTGTTGCCTGCTCGCCTGTTAGGGCACCACATGCTGCATTACTCAAGTTTTTCTCACATCACTATTTATTTTTTTTTCCAGAAAAAATAAAGAATTTGATAAAAAGCAGCTTCATGGTAAGCAATGCTCATGGGACATCACCACACAGTGCCAGCAGGCCTGGCACAACCATCCTGGTGTATCTGTTTTCCTCATTTCCAAGAAACACCCCCTAATTCTGTATCCTCAGCTGAAACTGCCCATGAGACGAGACACTCCAGATTTTGGATTTGTTTTCCTCACAGGGGAAATAAAATCAGCCAGAAGGGCAATGAACAAGCAGTGCTTATTGTAAAATCTCTTTCCACGGTGTTTGCCATTTCTGTGGTTTCACCTGCTGGCCACATGAAAGAAGACAATCCTCTCTGTGCAGCCAGAAGAATTACCCAGCAGACTACAAAAAAATCTTTCAGTAACATGCTTTTATCACTCCAGCAACAGCAGTTTATCTACAGCATAAATACTTGATACAAAGGCCAGGAAATGTCAGGGACACCACAAGGTAATCATCTAAAGAACCAAGAGCTGTTGCTGCTGCTGAATCCGGTGGCAAAACAAACAAACAAAAATCCTTTTCAAAAGAGGTATCTGCTGCGAATTAGATGTGAGAGATAAGGTTAAGGAGAAAAGAAGCAGAAAGAAACGAACACAGTCAATTATCAACCCCTTCAAATAAATTAAAAAAAAAAAAAAAAAAAAGGAAAAAACCTTCAGAGAACGACATCCAAAAAGGCTATTAAATTTTTTAAAACTTTGAAAACCAAACTAAAACTTACAGAAATCAATGCGTCATACTGAAAAATTTCATTTCGGTGCAGTTCATTTCCCATCTTTTAAAGGAAAGAGGCTGTCTGAGAAAATAAGTGATTCTGAGAGCAGAGGAATGAAGGGAGAGTTTGCAGAGATTCTGTGATATCCAATAAGTGCCAAATTTTTCTCCAGTCTGTCCTCGGAATTAATATTGGTAGGATTTCACCCTTCCTTTTAGCTATCTACTTTTATTATGTTTGTAGGGCCTTGTCGTCTCTTCATCTGCTTCTCCATTGCCAAATGTCACTGAGATGGTTCTAGTTTCAAAGTTCTGGCCCTTCCTTACATGAAAAAATAAAATAAAAAATGTAACCTTTCCCACCAAAGCTAGCCACCCTTCAAAAAGATCATTAAAATGTATAATGCTATTGTAATTAATGTCCCCTTCCTTCCAACCTCTTCCTGTCATTCTTTCAACCTGTACACTGGAAGAGCAAGTCCTTGACTGTAGAAGTCAAGTCAGGGGAGTTTTAGGTTAGATGTTAGGAAGAACTTCTTCACTGAAAGGGTTGTGAGGCACTGGAACAGGCTGCCCAGGGAAGTGGTGGAGTCACCATCCCTGGAAGTCTTCAAAAGACGCTTAGATGTAGAGCTTAGGGATATGGTTTAGTGGAGGGCTGTTAGCGTTAGGTTGGAGGTTGGACTCGATGACCTTGAGGTCTCTTCCAACCTAGAAAATTCTGTGATTCTGTGAAGTAACTAATAGCCACTCCACAAAGAAATCCTGTTCCATGGTCATTTATACACCTTCCTTTTCTGAAACAGATTGCAGGTATGTGCGTCTGAGCTTAGTATATTAATAGTGCCGGATTAGACACTGTGCAGTAGAAGGTGTGCTGCTGCCAAAAATGACTAACAGAAAAGCCAAGACATCAATTAAACTGTCGGGTGCTATTAGGAGGATCTTCCTGATTTAAAGCAATCCTGTCAGAATGCGTCCGCTATCATAACCAGAGCAAAACAAAAGAAGAAACACAGCTAAACATCAGGCTCCCAATACAATTTGCTGCCCCAAGTGCCTTTGGAGCATTTGAAATATTGTTCACTGGATTCCAAGGAGAAAGCTGAGGTCCAAATACGCAAATGTAGAGCTCATCTACGGGAGGATAAATAACCTATTTTGCTAATTTCTGTCAAGTATGAAACCTGATCTGATGTTGCATTGTTATTGGCAAATGACCTTTAAAAATAAAACAGAAGTGACTTTTCCAAGTCATTTGTAGTCTCTATGAAGTGGAAGGATTTGAGATGAATGACTGGTAACAGGAGATTGATTCGGGCACTAAGTAAACATAAGTGGATGGAAAAAAACAGCAAAATGAAAAGAAAAATGGATTATCAGGGAGCCTGACAGGAACAAGACAATGCCAAGAAAACAAATGAAATGTAATAATGAAATCAAGTTTTGCCTGTGATGCTTCAGTCTATGCCGAAACAAGGTTTATTGCACTTGGCAGTGAACTGCAGAAGAGGGGAAGTACAGCAGTTTGAGTGGAGCTTTTTCTGTTTTCTCTGGTCTCATATGAATTTGTCTTCAGCAGAGCATGACAAGGGAAATGTATTTCCTAGAAGCACCAGTATTTATTTTCAGCTAGAAGATGCACATGGAGAATTGCAAGCTCGTTTCTGATCAAAGTTCATTCAAAGTGCCTCCTGTTCCCTTACAGGCATAGCAACCAGCCTTGCAGGAGTGACTTCACTGTCTCGGCCAAGAAGGACAGCAGCTTTAGTTGGCTCATGCACCCTGCTAGCCCCAAGGAACACCATCATCTGCAACCACAAGGCTGCTTTCTCAGGCAACCACACTGGTGTCAAGAGGCCCTGACCACCTCTCCTCCCACCAAAGCGAAGACGATGTTAATGCCAGCATGAGGAAGAACTTGCCATTTCAAAGCTGATCGGGTCTGTGTCATGGCAGAAGCAAAACCATCCCACGGAAGCCGACCTGTCACCAGTCAGCTTTGAGATTTTGTCTGTGTTTGCCAGGAGACACAACCAAGTCAGACAAATTGACCATAACAATCTGCAGAAAGTGCCCTAGTGTGAAAGTACCCAGGGAAAGGCTGACCTTAAGAGGAATTATGCAGCAGGATTTCCAAGCTGAGAGTTGCAGCAGACACAACTGAGAACAGCCCCAGTTTGCTAGGTGAAGATCAGGAGCATGTTTTAAACACTGCACAGAAAGTCTGTGACCTTGTTATTGTGAGGAAACAGGGGTCTGATCCCAAACCCCTCAAAGTCAACAGAACAACCTGAGATGTTACAGGGCCATCAAAACGAAGGCAACTACAAGGCTTAGCTGTATCTTTCTTGCGCTCTGCCACTTCAAAACATGCAGAGGCTGTGACAAGACACCTACTCACAGAAGTTTGTAATCCTCATATTTATTACATATTAGATTGCTTATATAATTATATATAATACAAACGATTGCCTAATCCTCTGAGGATATGTCAACCCTATCTAAAGCAGGGTGAGCAAGCACCCTGTCTTTCACTTTTTTTTTTTTTTTTCAGAGAGAAATCTATTGCCTTGGCAAATCAAGTGCAAAAAGCTGCATGTCTTTTTTTTTTTTTGTAAGAAATATTTTCATATTTTCTCTTCTCAAAAATCAGTCTCAAAGTTCTTTCAGTGAGCACCGAGACATCTGTCTTGCGTAGGTTCAGCTGCCACCTTTGCAAATTACTTGTCATGTGTATCTGTTCTATAAGACGAATCATTAGAGGTTTTTGGTTAATGCTATATTTATCAGCACAGAAGGGAATCTCCCAGCTCTGTGAAAACTTCGTCATAAAGTAAATCTGAGCAACAGCACTGAAACATATCTTTCTTTCCCTTCTTGAGGCATGGACACCTTAAAATGAGAGCTTCCCAGCTTTGTTACAGATGTCAGCACAGCAATTCAGGTTTGCAGGAGACTTTCTCTCCCTCTAAGCACCCTGGATTATGGGATAAAAAGCTCACACGCTTCTCGATTGTTACCAAAGCTGTGACACACATTGGTTAACAATTCCAGATGCTTACAGTAAAAGAAGATTTTGCTTTGTCATTTGAAATAATTCAATAGAAAAATGAGTTGTTTTCCAGTAATGCCAGAAAGATACACATACTGCATTTTCCTCATTAAACAGTATGCAAACCTGCTCATCTCTCCTCTTTGTTCATGCCCTCTCACTGCTGTCCACATGCACATGGAGGGCTCTTGTACCACCCTTTTACTTTTGTTGAAATAATAAGGTTTTGACCTATTATGTTCCAATTAGACACTAACAGCACTTCAGAGACTGACGTACTTCATCATTTAAGATGTATTATAGCTGCATTCTTGCCTTTCATCCCAAAGGCACTCCACACGACAACCACTGATATTTATACACTCAGTTTACAAAATAAAACTCGAAAGTACATATTTCAAATAGAATCCAACTCAGAGGGAGGAGGCTGTTTTGTATGGCTTATTAATAAAACAGGACAAATGGTTTTATGTATGCTAGACTCCACAAGAGAGGTCTGAGAAGCCAAACACATTTCATGACCTTCAAGAAAGCTTGAAATTAAAGCAAAGAATAGAAGACACAAGAGTTTCAGGAAAGGGAAGAGGTTTGCATATTATTCAGAAAAAACAGAACTTAAACAGATTTTTTTTTTTCTGTCTTGGCACAAACCTTCCTGTTTTTCAGATGGGCTTACGAAGACACGGAGAGGAAATCTGATGACTTAGAAAACCACTTTGTTTATTCTGAACAGCAAGATGATCAGTGCAGCTCTGGCTATTAGACCAGGCTCCCTGCAGGGGAAGTCAAAGCATGGTGAGTGTTCTGAAGCCTACACTACTGGAAGGTAGAAATGAAGCTGCTCATTGGTTTTCTTTGCTCATTTCTTCTTTGCTACGTCACGTGCCATGTCTTAACTCAGGATTCAATCTTCTGTGCCACTCCATTTCATCAACACATCCTTCTGGCATGGCATTCTCTGCAAATCTTGGACTTGTCCAATAGTGAATTCCAGTTTGTAGCAACCAGGCAATTTGCAGAATTAAATGAAAATCAAACTCAAGAAAGACTCTGGATTTCACATGTGAAATTTGTGAGGCATCTTAACATTCACTGGGTGGCATCCATATCAGAGTGGAGCTGACTGGCTGCAGAGCATCATTATCTCTGATTCAGCTTTTATTACCATTCATTACTGTATTCTGAGCAGAACTTGCACTGAAAATTATTCAAAGAATAGCTGCAAACTCTGACATTTTGCTACAGAATGTCACTGCCATTTCAGGAGCCTGTGTCTGCCAGAAGTCAAAGGCAGTTTTTCCATTGGGATTATTATCGGGGAGAGGAATATCCTTTAGTGCCACAAAGCATAGATGGGATAAATACTAGCTAAATGCAGGTAGGTCAAGAGTAACGGGCAGCCTGGGATGATGTCCAGAGAGAACTAAGGTAGTGAGATGAGACTGACAGTCATGATCATGGGATATCATAATTCTGCTTTAGGAATGATGACGCACACAATGTATTTGGTTAAAATCAGGAAAGGAGCCCATACTTCCTGGAAGGGGCTTGATTCAAGAAGATATGCATGTAAGCTTTGAAAAGTTTGGTGATTTGGGGTTATGCCTAATATTGATGGTACAGAACACATGGAGGATGACATAAAAGAGGACAGGAGTCAGAACAGAGCTTGTCTAAGCTAGCCAGAATCCACCAGTTTGGGTCCAGAGGCTAAAAGGTGCATAAACTTGGTGCTGTATGCAAGTAAATGTGCCCCATGGACAGGCAATGACATGTGAGTGGATCAAATTATGAATGCCTTACATGGAAAAAGAGCCTTTAGACAAAGTAATCATACCAATTACAACTCACTATGTCCAGTGGAAGGATGGGATGGGATTTGCCATTCAACCCCTTAAAAGGAGCAAACATTTTTTATAGCTAGTTTTAAGTATCACTGCAAATAAACTCACTAAATGACAACAGTCTAAAGCTCAACATCTAGACCTTGATTAGCTAACAAAAATAACATTCTTTAAACCTCCAAAGAACATGTTCTTTGCTGTCCTGATAAAGTGAGATAACTTTTGTAACAGACACTGTATAGATTTGCAGGTCACTCACAAATGAAACCAACTTCAGCTCTGCTGTTGTATTTTAGAGAAGTTCAGAGCAAGGGGTCTTAACAAGCTAAAGCAGTTACACAATTCTTGCAGAGCATACATTTAAGATATTTTCTGCAGCAGGAGCAGTAACTGAAAATATTAAGTTAGATTCTGATTCCTCAACAAAGAATTACAGAATTTAAGCTGTAATACTTCTGATCTTCTGTAAAGGAATAAAAAGGGGGTGGGGAGGTGGGAAGAGATAAAGACACAAGAAATAACTCCTGATTGCTCATATAGTATTTGCTGCTTTTCCTTTTTGGCCTGATTCACTACAGCCATAATGTTTAAGAGATCAGATTATTCATGTACTTTTCAATCCTCCTCTAATAAATTTTAACTCGCCAATCAATCTCACTGAAGAGTTGATGTTTCCAGGATGTTAGATTGGTACAAGTTTTGTGAAAATTGGCATCTGGAGAGAGGAGAGCAGTCCAGAAAGTGTTCTTGCTGCCTGTTATAAGCTGTGCTTGGCAGCAGCTGGCGACCCATCAGCACAAGTGTGCTGGCTGGCTGACGAGCATGGATGCAGCTCATCATTACCTAAAGGCATCATAGATGACAGAGGGGAAGCTGCCTATAAAGGAAACAGGACATGAGCCAGGCTTTTTTAGGAAATGAGGTTTAATTAGCTCTGCTGTTTATTAAACACCTTGTTTTAGAGGACATGGAAGTACTTGTGGTGTGTCCTGTCATGGTCCTTCTAACACCAGGCAGCACAATTTGGAAAAAGAGGAGCATACAACGTGATAAGAGTCATGGAGGGCAAATGCGATTAACCAGGCCCAGTGACCAGTTCCTGCAGGATGGGAAATGACTCCTTCGATGAGGAAATAAGGAAAGAGCTAGCGGCTATTTGTTTTCCATTTGTTATGAGAATGAAGGTATATCAGGTAAATATCAGGACTGTACAGAAGCCAGATTTTATTTGGTTGTTGCAGTGTGGTTTGTTTTGTTTATTTATTTTTAATCCCTTAAGTGATCTGTTAACAGTGTGACTTCTTAGTTGCTTGCTTATCACAGTTAGATTGTGGTGACCAACCATTTCCATCAACAGGCACCCTGATGCTGACCTAGAATGAAACAGGGTGGAGGACAGCCTCACAGCAGCATAACTGCTCTTTCAGGGCAGAGCTTTCACACCTCACCTGTACCCCCAGAGTCTTAGTATCAAAACACAAAGTGTAAAATAAGTAACCAACCTGTAAAAGTGCCAGCCACAGGTCAAAAGTGGGGACAGATCAAATTCACTGGAGGGATTCAGAAGCATGTGGAGTAACTAGCAGTAATGTTTTTTCCACGTGAGCAGATCCTACAGAAAAAAAAAAAAAAAAAAAAAAAAAACACCACAACATTGTTGACTCAGTGAAACATTAGCTTTTAACAAAGGTTCTGGTGTGGGTGGTCAGAAATCCTGTGTATTTAGTTACATTATACTCCACCATTTGACTTAAAATTTATTTACATGCCTTATTTATTTACATGTCCATGCTCTCTTTAAAGCATCCCAAGTCAGACTCCACCCCTGTGATCACATGCAATAGAAAAGGGATAAAGTTGTCTCAGCAAGTGAACCAAGCATGCCCTGACCCAGCAACCAAATTCAGATAAAATATCTACATCCATACCATGGAATACAATCTTCCAAAACATGCTGGCCACATCCAAATTCACTTTTGGGATGGCAGGGAATTCTTTACCAGTACATACCACCATACCACCACAGCCAGCAGTACTCATTTCTCAACAGGACAGCAAAGAACAGCAACTCTTAGTGAAGAGCTCTTTCTGATGAGAAGTTAGGGGACCATGAGAGCAAGCAAGCACCTGTCATACCACCAGCAGTGACTCGCCCACACAGCAGTAAGCCACTAGTCTGTCTGCTGTGTTTGTATTTTCTCTGGGAAGTCTTCGTACCTCACTCGTGAAGATCCTAAATGTGCAGGTCCAGTGTGCAAGGGGTGGATTTTTCCTTTCACAATTTATCAGATTCTTCTCATAGATATAGCAGAAGGTCATTGGAAAAATCTGCCTTACTTCATTTGCAATTTTTTTTTTTTTTTTTAATTAATGTATATGTGCCAGAACATTCATTTATTTTGCACAGGTTGAGTAAGACCAATTTGATGTCTCTTAGGGAGAAAGGCTTATCTACCATCACTACATAGAGGCTTTTGATCTTTGCCCACACAGGTCCAGCAAGCAAATAATTGTTTAATAATCCACAGTGACCCAGAACCCTTGCTGAGGGACGAAGAACACGACTGCTCTAACTCCAAATATTACCAATGGACCAAGGACTGCAACTGAATTCCTTAGGGGCTGGGCCAAGCCTCCAGTTAGAAGCAGCATCCCACGCAGCCTTGGCTGTGTGGCATGCAAAGCAAGTCCTCTCTTGCCACAGGGCTGTAGAAATATCAGACACTGCTAGAAGCCAGAGCAGCCTCTGATGTAGACAAGACAGAAAGAATGTACAGAGCTTGGAAGAGGGAGCAGCAACACAACCAAATAACCAAGCTATAGCAGAGGCACCTGGGCATGTCACTAACCCCACTGGGTTACTTTTCAATCTTTAAAATGGAAAAACAAATGCCAGCCATCTGTTAGCAACTCCTCCAGCAAGGCAGAGCAGAGGGGTTCATTAAATCAGGCAATGGCTTAAAAAAAATAAATAAATAAACCCACCTAAACAGCCTAATACTGTACCAGAACAAACAAGATAATGATTTCAAAATGCCCAGCCAAAGGTTAATGGGCTGCACGCAAAAATCAAGGGAAGGCAGGGAACCGGGGAGGAGGTGAGGGAGATGAATACTGGCAAAGGCGTGGGTGTAGATCTCAGTGGAGAGCAGATAGCCCAGGAATGCATCTCTGTGTACCCAGATGAAAGGTCTGAAATGACCCACACGGTCTCCAGCTTTGCCACGTCAGAAATAAACCCGTGAATTGCAGCAGACACCTTCCAGCATTAGCCAGACAAGGCAGTCCTGCTGCAGAGCCAGTCCAAGTGCTCATACGTGCCCAGTCTGTAGGTTTCTCTGTAAGTTCTGGCACATGTTTGAAGTTGGGCATGTGTTTATGGATACTTACACCATGGATTTAAACCATTCTCCTCCAAAAGCTCCCTGGCCCACTCAGTGCTGCGACTGAGCTGACACCCTTATGCAATAACCAAGTTTGCATGCTGTGAAGGGGAACTGGAACTGAAACCAATTTGAGTCAAATTTGGGAACATTTAATTAAGCAAAATAGCAGTTTGGAAGGGCAGTTGGGAGAACAGCCTTCACCAGGGGCAGTGTCAAAACAAGTCTCACCCTGTTTCAGTGCATACAGTAACAGGTCAGCCGCACTGTGGCTTCCTTTCAGTTGCTGAAGCCCCAACCCACTCCATGCAACAGGGCTTTAGATTCACCCCCTGTATGAATAATCACAGATAGAGGGCCCTACATAGCAAAAATAATCTATGTAAAGTGCATTTGTAGTATCAAAAAAACATATGAATAAAATTTGCCAGTAGAACAGAAGTGCAAACAAGCCACCACGTTGGAGAGCTGGCAGCAGGAAGACAGGTCTTGAAGAGGAAAGGGTAGGATATGATTTTATAGTAAAGTAAGGCAGCAGGAAATACTTTACAAGATTTCCATTTAAGAAAATGTCTCCTTGCGTTGAAGGCTGGGCTTTAAGCTAGCTTAACTAGGCAGTGCCGCCCTGGCTTTGCCTCACACTATCCCTGGGTTTTAGTCAAGCAGGCCAGCTTGATCATAGTTAGCACATCAGGGATCATAAAATGGTCCAGGCTAGAGATGACCTTTAAGATTATCAAGCCCAGCCATCGACCTGACCTACCGAGTCCCATCACACAGAATCATTTAGGTTTGATGGCTCAAACTAAACTACTCTAGGGAAGAATTGTAGGGCACCCAATCCCTCAGAGGAAACATTCAAACCCACAATTTAATGCTGACAAGCCAAGACCTGGGGCACCCAATGTAACTGTCAAAGGGATTGACTGCCCTTTGCCCTTCCTTCTCAGCAGGGGAGCAGGTTAAACGAAGCTGGCTGTGAGATGACATCCCACTTTATATTTCCCATGTGCCTGCACCTAACGGAATCAGACCCAAGCGCATGCTTAAGATCTCCAGGCACAACTGCAATGTAAATAATGACTTAGCATAACAATTGCAATTACAGACACTGCTGTAGGCTCTAGCCAGCTAATAGGGCGAATGTGAATTTTTCATAAGATAACAATCCTGACAGTCTATAACATGCTTTTTTTTTTTTTTTTTTCTGAAAATGTATGAACATCTACAACTCATTTTCAATCATCATCACATTCTGAAGGAGTTTTTATTACCTCTAGTCATGACTCATAAGAGTGGGAAACAATATTGTTACTTCTACTCCAAGTATAAACAGTACTGACTTAAAAAGCCTTCAGTTTATGTATTCTGAACAGTCTGATTCTCAATCAATTGGAGGGTATCAGAACATATTTGCTCTGAAGAATAACAGATGTTTTCATCTTAAGTTAAATTTAAACTCAACATCAATCTCCCAGAGAGAAACGAGATAACACAGGATCCACAGGATCTCTTTCAGTCTTTCAGATATGCAAAACTATACCTAAAAAAAAAAAAAAAAACAACAATTCCGAGCTGAGCAGCAATTCTACCTAGCCAGTTGAACTAAATCCTTTCCACGGAGGGACTAGCAGCTACGTATCTTTTTTTTTTTTCCCTTCTAAACCATATATTCCCAGACAGATGTAGCACTGATCAGCTCAGATGATAAATGAATTAATAAGCTTTACCTGACTGAGGCAACATCTGCTCACATAAGCTCCTTTCTCCACCTTCCTCCCCCACATTTTGTGTACTCACCCTGCACCCATGCCCACACAAATGTTCGACACCCCAGGCCTTGTGCCATCTCCTTCTACAGAGACAGGAGCAATTCCTTCTGCCATTGCACATGAAGATGTCCTGATTCATAAATAGTCCAGTTTCATATTCCCAAAGTACTGCAACTGTGAATTTTGTAGCAAGAACTATATGAGATAAAAACATCTGAGTCCAGAAACTGTCTTTAAAAGCTTATGTTCTTGGTTCTTATCTAGGAGGTTTTTTGTTGTTGTTTTAATTTCAGTAATTTTTTTTATTTCAGTAGCATTATCCCTAACACAGGAGAAACTGAGGCACAAACTGCCAAACCCTGTACAAGCCTTTCTGCTCCATGGCAAATTTTACATCGCTAGCACAGCAAAAACAGATGTGGCAGTGGAGGGGTGGGGAGAAGTTAAGCATAGAAGACCAGAAACAAGACCTGGTAACTGCAGCACCTCGGTTGTTTGAGGAAGAAGCAAAACTTGGTGCAGAAAGTCAGACTTTGCAAACCTGTTTTCACATAATCCCAATGTTGTTTTGGGCTGGAAAGGACCTTAAAGATCATCTAGTTCCAACCCCCCTGCCACAGGCAGGAACACCTCCCACCAGACCAGGTTGCCCAAAGCTCCATCCAGCCTGGCCTTGAACACCTCCAGCTTCTTGGAGGCATCCTCCAGGCATCCACAGCTTCTCTAGGCAACCTGTGTCAGGGCCTCACCACCCTCTGAATAAAGAATTTTTTCCCTTTCCTGGCTTATTTCAGCACTGGAGCCCTGTACATAACATTTGTTTCTCACTCTTCTTCCAGTTCACCTATGTTCAACCTGAAAACTCTTCTGGTCAGGGGCAGCATCTCCTTAAGGCTGCTATGAGCTTACCCAGTGACGTGAGGAAATCCCCATGTGCAGGCATTGCCCTCACCATCAGCCAGAAGAAGGGACTTTGGAGCCAATGGTTGTAGGAAGCTGCTGCAAAACAATTAATTCCTGAAGCCACATCTGAAGTTCGCTCACATGAACGTTATTGATCATTTTGTGAGACAAGATCTCAAAACATAACACCATGTAAGGTGATAGGCACAGTCCTCGTGCACAACAGGCTTTGCAAGGACCACATCAATTTTGAAAGCAGGTTATCCAAAGACCCTCTATTGCAGAAATGGTGTGAGCACAAGGACAGTTTGTGACCTATCCTTCCTTTCATTTCACAAATAACTCCAATTTCTTTTTTACACAGTAACTGTGCTGCAGTCTTGTCTTCCTTTTCCACTCTGAAATCCCTCACAGCCTCTGCTCCCAGCCCCTGGTGCTCAGCTGCTAGGGGTGCTTTCACATACAAACAATTTAGACTGGGGATGGTCTGCACCACTAATGCAAGTGTTCCTATTTTCAGCCTCTCTTCTAGACTATGCCTAGCTATTGTTAGGAAATTAATGGTCAACACCTGGGGACAAGACTTTTCAGCAAGGTGAACAAATTTTCTTTGCTACTGTGAGCCACCCATTTGGCTCCATATTTCTCCCACTATTCCAGTGAGGCTGGGAAATGACCAGATCCAGTTTTAAGGTGGAGTGAATCAGAAAGATGAAAAAACACGGTTCCTGTTGCAAAATACTGGCTGCAGTAGGGGATTTATTCTCATCAGTGATAGCCCAGGTTTCCGTGACCACAAGTGCTGTTGTGAAGAGACATGTGAACATCTTGAGGGTGCATCTCCAGAAAAACAGAGGGTGTACTTTTGCAGGAAGGGGCACGTAGCATCCTCAGGCTTTGAAAAATTTTGTGCTCCCATAAGGATTTGTAAGGAATTTGGGGACTGACGTGCTCCTGAAAATCTTTTCAGTTCCGCTGAGGGATTGGTTACATAATTCAGATAAATGCCAAGCTCCCTTCTCTGCACTTTCAGGATTAAATGTATACCTTCAGTCATAACATATTTTCCTATATTTTTCATGCAACCTAATTGTTTCAAGTAAGGAAATCACCTGCTATCAAAGCAAAAAAAATGAAACTTTACAAGCACGGAATTATTTCAAGTTTTCTGTTTGCCAAATATTTTCCTTTTTACAGCTTCAGAATCTCCCTATTTGGGGAGATTTCCCACAGCTCTAGAAGGAACAAATGTGATTTTGCAATTGCACTTAACCACACCAGGCAAGATGAAAACTTTAATCAACAAAACTCTTCTTGCAAGGCATGCTGGAAATACTGTTTTAGATCATGTATCCGGGAGGAGAATAAATGCGTAACTGGTAGAGCTTTATTGCAGCTGCTGTTCAGTTACAGAGAGCGCCACAGCTCCCCTTGCAAAAACAGAGTGCAAAGATACCCGTGAATAATTCATTCTGGACTGTTTTCAGCATGAAAACTAGTGTTTGTGCTCCTAATGAACCAACCAGCACCTCCTGGTGTATAAACCATGTGCCAGTCTACCCAGCTTCAGCAGGCTTCTTATGGACACGTGTGGCTGCTACTCTCCTGGATAACCACAAGCAGCTCTGAGAGCTCAAGGGCAGGTCCCCTCTCCTCACAGGTCTTCTCCTACCTCCAACCCTTTCCATGCTATGGCAAAGCAAACCCCAAACAGAGAGATCAAAATAACATATTAAGAAATAAGCATGACTAACGTTTTCAAGGATTTAAAATATATATGTATCTTTAGCAACCATGAGAAAGTTGCCCTAGCAACATTATTTCCATTCCCTTTTTGCTCACTGTTTCCTTGCCTCTTTCTCTGACTTACAATACACTCAATGAATGAAGGTTTTGAAAGGGAAGAAAATCAGCATTCAGCCGAATAAAGGTCTTTCTTTCCCCTCATATCATCATGATGCAATCTATAATATCCTCGTATCATCATGGTGGAATCTACAATTCCCATCTACGATTAATACCAACAAATTACAAAAGCGAGTTCAGAAACTTTCAAGAACCGGAAAATCCTTAACATTCAGAAAAAAATTTTGGACTGGCTTCTGAAGGACAAATGACACAGCTTACATGGGAGGGGCAACTGCCACTCTTAACCTTTTTTCCAGCAGACACGAGCCCAAAATGGAGCTATTATCCCCATGTAAATGCCAATTTTCATTAAGCATACAGAATGTAATGCAGCAGTTGGAGCTAACTGGAATATAATTTAAGTTGACAGCTCTGAAATCTCTTCCCTTTGGTCAGATCTCATTGAATTTGGCAAATGGACTCAAGAGCTGAGAGCTTGCAAGGTAGACAGGTGAACAGGGGGGAAAAAATGACTGCATGTCCGCTTGCTGCTCTGACCAGAAACCACAAAAAAAAGTAAAACAGTTTCTAGAAAGGCCAACAACTCTCCCACTCCCAAGATTTCTTGAAATTTTTACATGTCATGAAAAGGTGGTATCAGTCATATAAACACAAAAATATATTTTAAATGTGACAAGAACACATCCTGAAACACCCATCTCTGCACAGCGCTGTTTTCTCTTACACCTCACGCAGTGCCCAGACTTCCATCTAATTCAAAACAAATATTTCTGACCACAGCACTATATTAGTACATTTACATGGTTATTTTAGTTAAAATTTCCATTTTGGCTTCCAAACAACTCTCTCCAGCATGCTTTCATCACCCATTTGCCCAGGGAGGCAGGAGGACACATCTCAGCATCACAGCCACCAGCTCCCTTACAAAACCTTCACCAAACCTGGGCTTTGCAACATGAAGGCATGCTATTTGCACAAAGCTTACAGCATCTTGGATGCACTATACTAATACGTGTCCTGACAGCTGAAGTGCCTGCCAGATGCATATCTTTCCAAGTCAGGAGATGGACAGCCTTTAACAACTTCAACTCTTTCTCCTTCTCCCCTTGATGTAGCCCACATCTAGGAGTTCAAAAATATTTATTGCTCTCTGTAATTACCTACCAGGAGGCAACTGACAGTGTGTTGACATCGTTTTGCCAGAATTAAAGCCTTTAGGTTTTCTGAGAAAGCATTTAAAACCTTAGTTATTGCTTAGAGATTAGCCAGACTGCCAAGTATCCCGGAGTTTTATATATATAAAACTCTATTTTATACAAAGTTTGAGGTGTTGAGTTTCCTTGCCTTGAAATTTTCCAATACCTTCATGTGACCTTGCCTCAGGGAAATAAAAAGAAATAGAAAGTTAATTCAAAACAGTCTCAGTGAGTGCAGATACGTTCATTTCCCTGCTTCCTTTAGCATTGCCAGACCTGGCAAAGTTCTCCATAAGAGCAAATAGAGTCATCACAGCATTTCATTTGTAATGTATAGCTCCAGACCTACCGTAGTTATCAGGAGCAGATCATCTGACTGTTTCTGTCAAACGGCAGAAAAAGCTTGTTCTTTTCTTGTGATGGATTAGACTACTGCAGCATCAGGCCACAGCCCTGAAAGGGGGGAGAAGCTGCTGGAGGTCTCTAGACTGACTCACACCTGATGCAGTATTTGGGTCTCATTGACTTCTGACCCCGTAATGTAAAATTCCCCTTAGAGCACACCCCATACCCTCAGGATACAACACTGACAACACCAGGGCCAACAGAAGAGCAACTTGTCTTGGAGAGAGGCAGGATTTTACATATCACATGGCATTTGTTTTGCAGGGCAATTCCTCTATTGTAATCTAACAAGGCTATGACAAGGTTTTGGTCAGCCCAATTAAAAGAAAAGAGAGGAGAAATAGCCAGAGGGATGCGGGTCTAGGTGGAAAAGAGCAGAACTGGAACATGATGAGCAGGTGAAAAAAATACAGAAAATGAGCCATTAAGAAAAAAAGTGATGCTGGACAAGAAAAATATATAGAAAATACCAACACTGCTGTGCCTCACCCTCTACTAACCCCTGAGGAACACTAGCTTGGACAGCTTCTAAGAGAGGATTTGCAACTATATATCAGCCCTGTTCTCCAGGCAATGCACATGGGGGAGTATATTCCTGGGAGAGCACTGCTGATCAGCAGCCCTCCCAGTCCTCATTTTTTCTAGAAGGGCACAGAAAGGCACTTCCTTGCCCAGGTGCTGTTGAGCTGGTGGGTTGCAAGAAGACTAGTGAGCACACTCCCTTCCTCACCACCCTTGATGCTCAGAGTAACTGGCCTTTTTGCAGCTCTTTGTTGTGAGAGTTTTGTTCTCCCATTCCACTCCTAGAGCAGCCTTCCTTGCGTCTTCAAATTATGACTCAAATCCTCCAGAATAGATGAAACACATCCCTTGACTGAGAGCAGTGTTTTTGCTTTCCATGAACATTCCTCATTACCCAAAATCTGGCAGGGAGTTTGCAGAGTGTCTTTGGTCTCCTTGGCTTGAGTCCACAGGTTTTATTTGCAAAATATCTGTGGATACTTCTGGTTAGCTTTGCAAAGCTTGAGTGGATGCAAATGAGTCAGAAGCTATTCAGCCTGCTGAGGAACCCTGTGGATCAAAAATGAAACAGGCAGAGTGGGACATCAGAAGTGCCTAGGCCAGGTACAATTAAATATTAAGTGATTTGCATTGAAGAATTGAGATTTCAGTTAAATGTTATTTTGCAATGCCAGATTCTAGTGAAACATAGGAAGCATTTATCCCAAGTCTAACATCTAAAAGCTGAACGGACAGCCAAAAATCAATAATAAAACACTGATGTTTGATTTGGTCAGATTGTACTGTGTACATGTTAAACTGTGACCTTCTGATTCCCAAGAGAAAGGTAACTTGGATGGCTTACGCCCCCCTCCAGGATATAATAAATTGTTATGTTTTATATATCCTCAGCAGGTTTTCCTGCTTGAGCAGGGCAGCCAGTTCCAGTTGCATCCACTCAACAAACCTTTGTGAGAAAGCAGTATTCCATGAGATGAGGCTTTTCAAATATTCAAAAGTACTCATGAGATCTACCACACAGTTCTCATCTTTGTCTGAAGCCCATTTTTGGGGTCTCTGTAGGTGCAGACACCTTTTCTGGTCACATGCAACATGTCCATAATACAAGACTCATTTTTCCTCATCAGCAAATCAACTTTATCACCTGTTTTGGGGAGATCCTTTCTGTTTGCACTTCTACTTCAAGATCTTTGATGACTGTGATGTCAATGGGCTCAGAAGAGTTTTAAAAGGTGCCCACTGATGTCCAAGCACCTGCAGGACTGCCAGACCTGTGTGTTCACAAGCAAGCTAGAACATGAGAAGAGCTTAGCTTCCATCACATTTCATGGATGTTTCCAGAATTCACAGAGGTTCTGGAGTCTTTCCCATAGACATTTCTTATTCTACACCTTCAGGACTCATTCACTCAACTCCTCTAGGAATCAAACGACAACAGTGCCCAAAACCACTGAAAATGCCTTGGTAAGAAGCACTCACTTCATTCCTCCACTGTCTGAAGGAGAAAACCATTAAAGAGAGGCTGTGGAAACATGAGAGAGCTGCTCCCTCAAGGAACCAGAAGCCATAGTCATTTGAAGACTGCCCTTTAGAAACTGGAAGTTGTCATTGTCTCTCTCAATCAACTGAGGGTTGCTTTCCCTGCAGTGTGAACGCCCATTTCAATTAATTTCCCAGCTTGTGCAGCAGATGAAAACCCTAAATCAAGGCAAATGGCTCTTATCCATTCATACCGGACATCTTTGCAACTTGATGAACCACAGCAAGAACTGGAGTGACTGCAGAATACATATATAGTATGAAAAATTAGATTTTATGTGACTGGATTTATTATTCAATTTAGGTTGATAATTATTTATTAGACATGCAGTCATTTAGTCACTTGCCCTCAAGGAGCTGGGATAACATAAAACCACTTAAAAGTCACATTTACCTTCAGCTTAATTCCACATGCTCTAACATCAGTGTTGTTCATTCTGCTGTAAGAGCACCTTTCACTGTCCTTAACAGACAAGTGTTTTCTCTCCTGCTAGGGTAGAGAGCAGTCCCAGCACATGCAGGACAGTTCAGCTTTTTGTTCTTCAAATACTTTCAGCTCGTTCTGAAGAAACAGCAAAAGCAGGGGTAGAGGTCTGAATCAATACAAAATTAAAGTTTTACATTGCAATGTTTGAAACAGTCCCAGCTTAAAAGTCAGGATCAAACAATAAGCTTTACATCTGTCTTAAGCCAACAGCATTAATGAAATCACTTACATTTTACCTCCACTAAGCTTTTACTGAGCTGACTTCAAATTACACCTGGAAGCAACATCTATTCTAGATCATCAGCCCCTGCAACTGGACACACGGTGACTGGCTACACAATTTGAGACTTTGAGCTGAATTTCACTGTCAGTTTAGGGACTGACCCTTACAAGCAGCAGTGTGAAATCCAACAACTGCAGGAAAAGGACAAAACACCCGGAGGAAGCAATACTCACCACCCTATCCATAGCAATGACAAAGCAGCACCTAATTCAGAAAAAAAAAAAAAAAAAAAAAAAGCATTGCAAAGTTATGTTTGCACAGTCAGTGAAGAGGAGGGTGAGGAGACATCAGCAGCTGACAGCTGCACGAAGGGAAGCTGGAGCAATGATGAGCAATGTTCTTGGGAGACGAGGCATCGGAGGGTATCCAGACAAATTTCTTCCCCAGAAAGTCCCCTGGGTGACCAAGGAAGCTGAGAGGAAAATCCCCAGCTGTGGTAAAGCTGCAGCTGCCCTGATCCAGAGTTTGCAATATGTGGTTAGATTGCAGATTGCCAGCAGTCCTTCCCACCAACACTTCTGTGAATCGGTGTGATAGCACCTAGCCTTAGCACCCTGCACACTCGCCAACAGGCAGTTTTATCACATCCTGGATCGCAGGGTAGATTTCTAGGTGTACGATACAGCCTGCACAACATCCGGTAACCGGAGATGGCAAACTGAAGTTATCTTATTCAAAATAACATTATGGAAAAAAACGCAGTTTGAAGAATAGAGGGGGCTGTTGGGAATTGGGAGCAAACATCAAAATTTTAAACAATGAGATTTTGTCGCTTTCCTATTCCCAATTAAAATTTTTCTTTTTTTTTTTTTTTTTTAGAAAAGACTTTAAAACAAAAAGACAAAGTTCACCCTTAAATATTTTTAAAAGCTTTATAAATGGATTATCCGAGCACAGCAGGCATTGCACTTTTGATAAGTGCAGGATGATATAAGCCTCAGGGAACTTTTGAAGATAGTTCATTCAATAATTCATTCACCTCCCTCTAATACTGCATCGAAGAAAAGTTAAACACTGACTCTGCTTTAATAAGTGAATGAAGGCTCCGAATGCAGATTCCTCACAGGATGAATTCAATTTACCATCTTCCTCAAAGTAATCCTCTGCATCGCAGTGTCAGGAAAAAGGCTCAGGAGCAAAGTACCATGCATGTACCAATAGATAGCTTTATCACCTAGCTCTAGTCCTTTCTGAAATACAGACTCTGAGTTTGAAGTGCAAGTACTACAGGTGGTGACTCTTTCATATTCTGAAACAGTCTCTAAAGCTCCCTTCTAGGCCAGATAATTGGGTAGAGGTGGTTTTCTGCACAGGGGGAAAGCCTTTCACAGAACTTTCGAGATTTTGAGGATTTTTGAGAATTTCTTGAGTGATTCCAGGCAACACTCAAGAGCACGATGTTGGCTGGAGGAACCCAGGGGTTTGAGGACAGGGCACTGCATTATCCCCTTATAGTTAAGTTTGCAACCCCTTGAACAAGGCAGCAGAGAGAGGGCAGGCAGAAAAGCATCCCAGGTCCCTGCTCTGGGAGACAGTGTACACATGTAAGAGATGCAAAAATGTGCAAATCACCTGAAAAACTAAGAGAAGTCAATACTAGTATTTCATAGGTGAAGTATTTCCAGAATAGCTCCTGAAGAAGAGCACCAAGAAAAAACTCCACAATACAGGCCTGTTTTGAGCCCTTTCAAGTGGCAGGAGAAAATAAATGAACCCATCCAGAATATTCAACAAATTGAAAGACCATTTTCCTTCCCTAATGGGCAGCTCTAGTTTTCAAGCCAATTGGGGAAGCAGTCATCTTTATACAGCGTGACTTATAACCTTGAATTTATTTAAGATTAAATGCTTTGAAAAAGTTATGGTTTGGTTATTTAATGACACTTGATCAACACTGGAAAGCAATCAGAGAGGCCACACAGAAAGAGGTGGCTGATTTTCAGAAACTGACGAAACAGTAAGTGTGAAGGGCTTTGAGGAAGCAACAGGAGGATGTCCCGTGATGCTCAGAGGTTGCTGGCTGCTCATCCTGTGCCTGGTTTTGAGGGCTTAGGCATGGTTCTGCTTTTGTTCCCACTGCACAGGCATCTGAGCCCTTGCCCGCACTTCAACATATTAACAAGGAACTTCTGACATTCAGCATATACCCTGCCTTAAAATGAACTTACACATCTCGGTTTTGTCAGTCTGATATAAATAGCCTGGAAATATACCAAGCCAGGCTGCACCCTTATGCCTCTGTCCTCAATCTCCAGACACTCTCCTGGGCCACGGGTGGACTCTTACCACTTGCTGCATAGTCCTGTGGACTGTAGATGTCCCAACACTGACTTTAGTGAACACTCACTGCTTTTAATCTTTACAGCACATCCTCTCCTTTGGTCCTGTGTGAGATTTTCAACAGTTTGGTGTATTTGGACACCATAATGTTTCCCCCGTTAAGACTGGAAATGCTGAGAAGTAAATTAGGCAAGTAAGGGTGTTGGTGAGCTCCTATACCTGTTGACATAAATTTGTTAGAGCTCCTGAAGTCAGTGTCACCACAAAGGACTTTGGCTCAGCCTTTCCTTCCTGTGGAGCAGCATGCCATGTGGCACACATCTGCTCAAATCTGCTCTCAGGCATTTTTACAGTCCCCCAGCGCAACCTCCAACAGATATTAAGACCTACTAAGATAAATTTGTGGATATTTATGAAGGAAGACTTTTGATGTCCAAGTCAAATTTTATATAAGTGGATGTTTATACATTCATTTCTTTTCCCATGTAGGAAAGCCCAGAATTAGTTCTCTCTTGGGACCGATTCTGATTTAGCTTTGACAACCCCATTATCGAATGTAACTCTGCTGACATACAGTTGAATAACATTTGCTATTACGGTTGCAATATATCTTGCTTGTGAGATCTGCAGATCCCTTGGAAGCAGGAGTGCTGCTGTTTTGATTCTGATCAGGGATTCTGCACAGTCTTTCACCACCAGGGCTCCATAATCCCTTTCAGTAAAGAAGTAGGATTATGAGCATCATACCCAAGCTTATTATTTCCTCAGCCTAGAACTAAGGTGAGCCTGGCTGAGATAGCTCCTGACCTTCTTCATTTCTGCCACCTCCAAGGCCATGACAATTTAAAAAAAAAAAAAATCTAGCTTGAGAACTTATTCAGGAAAATTTGCAGAATCACTGAGTAACACAGGAATCTCTAGTCCAACTTCATGCTCGAAGTAGGGCAGCTTCAGAGCTTGGGCATGGGTAACCTGCTCTGTCAAGTTTTGAAAATATCCAGTGATGAGTATTTCCCTCTCTTCATACTTTTTCCCTTTGTTTTGCCTGAATACAGAAATTTTTCAAGTGGTTCCTCATTGATACAGTGCAAACCACCAGAACAGGCAGTTGGAGGGTTCTTGCAATCCACAGCCATCCTACTGACCCTGTTAAAAGTGCTGATTCATTTGTCACTAGTCACATGCTTCCAAAGACAGCTCTCATTTCTCAATTTCTAAGACTGTTTAAGATTATCAAAATGGATGTTAAGAAAAAAAATATCATATCCAACTTTCAGCAAAGTAATGGCAATATTCCAATATAATTCAATGTGTCAGGCGAGTTTCCAACCCCAGAAAGCCAACATGGGCTAAAGAAATTCCTTAATAAATATCTCTATGCTACAGATTTTTTTGCAGCATACTAAGGAGAGCTCCAAGAAGTCTTAATGTCAGGCTACAGCACATCACTCTGGTGAGAAAATCACCATTTTCTTATTTGCAGTGTCTGTCCAATCTAACACCTGAACTCAGGGGGGTGATCCAAGGACAACAGATTCCAGCACAATTCATTTTGCTGAATTTGGCATATCAACAATGAAAAGCACCATCATCAAATAAAGTAAATGGTTAGAGCTTTACCAGCAACAGCAAGGAATCTGAGAATTAACACCACATTCTCCCAAGTCGGTCTCCAGTGCCAAACCCCAAATACACTGTCCTACTGAGACTTTTCCTTTTATCCCACAGGGAGGAGATAAATATTTCTGGCCTGAATAAAAATAAAGTGGCTTTAGCATAAGACAATACATTTTTGTCTTTTCAGGTTCAGCATTAGTCCCTGTACAGAAATCTCAGCCACACTCAAGATGTTCAGTGAAGAGCTGCAATTAGAAAAAAAAGAAAACGTGGACACAATGAGTGATGAACCAGCAACTGTGATGAATGCTCCTGTCCTAGAAACCTGGAAGCATCAGGAAAGACAGCCTGTGTGAAGTGGTTCCCACCCTCAAGATAATTGCTAGCTGGAAGTACCATCACCAGAAGACAGTGGGTACTAATGAGCTCTTTCTTCCAGCAGGTTAAAGGTCCTTCTTCCAAAAGAGAACTAGAAACTGGTGCTTTTTTCTTTGTAATTTTCTTTTTTCCTTGCTGTTATTGTGAGTACAGTCAGAGCACTGGACGAATCTACAGTGCTTGGCACTTCCAGAACAACCCAGCATGTCTCACTGGAGGCAGACCTGTTGGGAGCCCAGCATCTGGTAACAGGGTAAATTTTGGTGGCCCAGGTTGTGACATGTTTGATGTCACACTCAGACTCTGACATTTGAGTTTCTTGAGGTTTTATAACAAAATTAATACTCCTATTTCCCAAGTCTGCCTCCATCTTCTCTACCACCGTTTTTTCGTACTAGTTCCAATCCTGGAGCACTCCAACTCCAAACATGTCCAGACGCACTGAGAAGACTGAAATCACATGAGATCTTTCCACGATTTGGATAAAGGTATGATAATACGTACTAGCAAGAAAAATCTAGTAAGGTTATTAAAGGGCATAGATCTGGGAAATACTGCAGCTAGCTCGCTAAAGATGTCTGCTTGTTGTTCAGAGACAGCAGCATGACAAAGCATCAGGTTAAATATAGTATTTGAGAGAGAAAAATCTCACAGTGACAAGAGTAAGAAATCCATGCCAGCAAAATACAGTCGTTAAGCTGCACGCGTGCATTGCCAGGGACAGGACACGGCATCTCCCGCCTCTCACCGAGCTCTTCAGCAGCCAGTGCAAGAAAAAACCTCCCTCGCTGAGGCGAGAGCATGGTTTCTGTCTTCCCCGAGCAAGCCAAGGCAGCTCCTCGCCTGCCAAGCTCTGAGCCTCCCTCCAGCAGAGGGGAGTGCAGCCTGTTCAGCAGGAGCCGCCAGGAGCTCCAGGAGAAGGGGAGAGCTCGACATTTGCACTTGGGATGATGCTTTCCTCTTGCACTAATATTCTCTCACCTAACTCAGCGCTGGAGGGAGAGCAGGCTGAGGTTAGCAGGCTTTCAGAGACAGTGAACCTTGGAAAGAAGCTGGTGCTAGATGAGAAATCTGCTACAGGTCAGTTTTCCCAGCTCACAAAGGTTTGCAAAGAACTGGTCATGTATTTCGATTCTGAATTAGTTGTTTATAGAGCCAAATTAATATGTTTGCAAACTCCTTTACTAGATGCAGTGCATGGTTCAGCCTAACTCTGCCCATCTTGCTTTTCTGCAGAGCACCTGATCTCTACACTTCTGCTCACAAAATTTTGTGTGAGCAGCTTTTTTTTTTTTTTATATGTTCCCGTAATAGATTAACATTTTCCTCTTGCTACTGCTGAAAGTGTTCCAGAAAATTTTTACTTCCCTCTAAAAAGATATTAGACAGCAGCATATATACTTTAACTTACATCCTTTTGGTGTGAGCAGGTAAGCACATCTGTCACAGCGCAGCCTTCTCAGAGAGCAATAATCCACGTCAGTATGGCCGAGGTCACCGCTAAAAGTTTTGTGGAACAAAAAACAGACAAAAATGAGAGAGCCAAGTGCAAACAGACACACTTGCACAATCTACCTTGGTGTTCTCATTCTCAAAATGCATTTGAGATTTAGTATTGAGCTCTATTGTCTCATTAATGCTCTTTCAAGATCACATTTATCCATATCAATCACCATAATTGCCACACTGTAAAGAAATCCTATTAGAGTTATGGCTGCCTGGATTTCACAGTTCAGTGCTAGACAGAGCCTTTAACAAAGTGTACAAGTAGCCTAAAATTCAAATGCGTCTAGGAGGAATTGCCTTTGCCCTTGGGTTCATTTTGTTAACTCCAAATGGAACCTGAAGAACCCTTTTCCTCCATACCCATGGGGCTGGTCTCTCCTTTAAGTTTCTCCTTCACCATCCAGCATCACATTTCTGCCCTGCCTTGTCTGTTTTCCCTACATGGGCTCAGCTCTCCACCTCACAAGGCTCCATGTAGACTTTCTGATTAAGTAAACCAGGTTGTTCCCAAGGGAGTGCAGTGTCAGCAGATTTGGACACCAGCTGCAGTAACCTCAGTTTCGCTTTGCTCCGGAGGAGCTGGCAGCGGATCCAGCACATAAACATGTTTGCCAGACTCGTTCACTGGTGAGGGTAAGAGGAATTGACAGCTCTCACAAGAAATATACGTCAGGAAAGCAAGGATGCTATTAATATGGAAAAGGTAGTAAAAGTAATAAGCCATATGGAACAGCTACCAGACAGAAATCAGGGTCCATCAGCAGAAAAACAGAAGCAGCACAATTTGTTCCTCTGTCTCCAGATGCAGGCCTTGATGCTAAATTATTGTACCATGAAGAGAAGGGTTATTTAGCTATTCCAAAGGTGTTTAACCTTTCTTAAATTTACAGCACATTTTGAGTTATATTTCTCACACAGCTTATGGAAAGAGATGCTATGACTCCTGGAGTCTCTCCCAGCTCAAAGTAAAACTGCAAAAGTCCCCAGGAACGCATATGTAAGTCTGCCCATCACAAAGTTGCTTGTCTGTGTGTTCATTAGATGGGTTTTATTGTGTTCTTTGTATTGCTTTAATGAAATGTTCCCTTTGTCCACATGATGTCTGTCTTGTTCAGACCTGACAGATTAATGTCTCTCCTCTAGTTTAAAATTCAGCGTTCTGCACCCTCTGCAATATTGTAACGCTGCTTAGCACAAAGCTTACTGTGCAGGCAGATGTGCTCATTTCCCCCAACCTTACAGTAAGGTAGCAGAGAGAAACCGAGGCCAAATGCCTTAAACCAGCAGCAGTCAGGGACCACCGTCCACCAGGAAACTCTAGAGAATCCTATTTCAACCACTGCTCATCCAAGGGAGTAAAAGGGCACTTGTTTTCCTCAAAGGTACATGAGATCCCATCTTTTTGAAAGCCCTCCCCCAAAATTTGGCTTCTCATGGGAACTGGCCATGAGACACTTGCTGGAGTCCTTCCTCAACCTTGCTTTTGGAGCAGCTGCTAGTGGACACTGACAAGAGGCACATCACAACACAGCAACTCCTACGTGGTTCATTTGTGAGCCTGGCAGCCGGCTCCATCCTTCTTCCAATTTCCTCTCTAAGCAGTCAAATAACTCATCTGCTCTGCGTACACGCTCCTGGCTCATCTGCCACCCACCACACAGAGCAGGGACAATTTGGAGGACATCTGCTCTGAACATTCGCCTGATGCTGAATGATGGAGCTTAGCTTATACTGACAAAGACAGACTTTTTGAAACTTCCCAGGTTGGAGACTAGCAATCATACAAGAAGCAAAATTGTCCATATCCAGCAAAGGGATAAGAAAATAGCTGAGTGTTTTTTCTTCTTTGCACCACATTGGCAGCGAGCGAAACACACGCTAGGTTTGCTTCGCAAGTGAAACACTTCACAAAGCGGATCAAAGCACTTCCCAAATCTCAGCAATAGTATGGATCATTTCCGAGTAACACATCCCATGGAGCAAACTACTCCTTGCAGGGTTGCACCAGCCAAAACAGGATTAGCAAGCGGTAGAAATAAACAGAAATTTTCACACTTCTGAAAGCAATCACTGCTAGAATAACTCACAACGTGCAAAGTGCCTTCACTCCGGAAGATACCTACACTCAGGAAAAAAATGCACGCAATGGGATCCCACGCTGCCGAAATGCCATCGCTTTTGAGGACAACCACTAAAATTGTTAAATCACATTTTGCATTCTTGTTCCAACTCATTCAGGGGCACGCGGAAAAAGCTGACTGCAAGAGACCTTGTACCTGGGCTCTTGAGATTGTGTAGAACAAAATAGACTTCATTGTCTCAAATAATGCTGCAAATATCTCAGTGCCATCTGTCCTTGTAAGCTATTACCATCAGTACCCTTTGTAGGAATTACAGCAGGGAATCCAACAAAAAGGAGGGTACCAACATGCCTATTTCTGTAAATTCACATAATGACACAGCCCTCCTCTGAACAGCTTGAAACACAATAGCAGGAAGGAAAATGCAGAGAGAGAAAAGCTATTTTTTTAAGAGGTATACAGACCAGAGAGATTTATTATAAATCTGCCTGCATTATGTGATCACATGCTGCCAGTGACAAATTCGAGTGGGGATACCAGACTAGCACCTCTTTCTTACTATATTTGCCTGGCATCTTAGCCACAATAGCTATTATCATGTTAAATAACCTCTGACAGATTATCTCTGGATGAGGCTCCTAATTTATTGATTGAATGATTGATTGAAGCATCTTCTGTTGAGGAGTTTCACAGCTTCATTATGCAATGCATGGGAAAGGATCCTTCCTTCTGTCTATTTTAATGTGTTGTGTTTTTTTTTCCTTCAAGTATCTGAACATTTTTCAGTTATTTACTCAATCCCTGTTCCTATTGGTGAACAGAGAGGACTTGAGCACAGCCCTTTCAGTTGTTTTCTTCCCAACTGAATAATAGTAATTCTTTTTAATTCTTAATAATTCTTATTAATAATAATTGAAATTCTTCTTAAAAGAAGACTTGCCCAAATTTTGGCTCCCAGATCTCCTCTTTCCATCCCTCTATTGCTCCCATCATATTCTCCAAGAATGCAAAGGTTTGTGCCATGTCTAAGTCTGAGGCACAGGTGGGATTTGTACAGCAGTATTATGGTGTCACTTGGTTTCCTCTGTATATCTTTCCTAATAATTACATCCCATTTGCCTTTTTTGACCATGCTGAGATATGAACAGATGTTTTCAGAGCTATAACACAATACCTCAAATCCTTGGATCCTTTTTGTGAGTAGTGCCTGATAATTTAGATACTAACAATATATAAGCACACTGAAGATTTCACCCCCCCCCCCCCCCCCCCCCCAGAGATATCTTGCTGTTAAAGACATGCAGGAGATTCCACAACCAACCTCTCCCCATGGAGAAAATCAGTGCTCATTCCTCCTCTACCTTTTAAAACATTTATATGCAAAGGACTTTCCTTCTAGCTTCATCACAGCTCTATTTCTCATTCCCATGCCCCCACTAATTCTGTTCATAATTATGATTTCTGCTAATATGCCTGGGAATCCCCTGCAAAACACAGTGCTACCACAAAGCTTGGAGAACATCCCTGAGCCAAACTGAAGACTCTGGAGTCTTTAGAGGTTTATTCACCAACCTAGTGCAATTCCATCTAATTTTCCTCCTTTACCGGAGAACAGCGGTGTCATTTTAACAACCTGCCATCATGGAGCCCTTTCACAACATCGCTCAAATTACTGGTGTCTTTACTCTAATTTCCTTCTTAGATAGGACACAGAAATATGATTAGTTTCATCAGCAAAAGCTTCTGTCTCTTAGCATCTGCCCTTCCCCACCTCCAGAGATAAGGGAAAAATTTAAAATCTCTCAGAAAGTCAAAGTTCTTAATCAAGGGGGGGGGAAATATACAGTAAAAGTTAGCAAGGGAAGAGCAAATGAAGTGGCTGTACTGGAGAACATATGTTCCTTCTGAAGAGACACTCAGGCTGATGCCAACAGCACACCGGCTGCTCCCATGCTTGTCACAGCACAATTTGACTCGGTTCCAGGCAGATAGGAAGCTTTAGCAGGATCACACTGCAGATTAGCTCTGCAAACGGAGTTGAAATTATTAAGAATCTGTCACTGCTTCCAGATAAACTTGAAGCACAGATGTAAAATTGCTTGGATGTTTTTAAACCAGAATCCTTACACTTCTGGTAACCTTAAGAGCTCAGACCAGTATGAATAACTCTGTGGGCTTGAAAAGGCAAGGTTAATCCAGAAGGCCTCTCCAGACTTTAATCTAACACTAGGGTTTAGCTAAAAGCATAATGCCATTGCAAGAAGTGTATCTTTTTATGCAGATATTTTTAATCGCTAAATCTGAAGATATCACATCTTCTCATCTGAACTGGCAAGCATAATGCTGTAGAAAAAAAAAAAAAAAAAGACACAAGCTACACGATTACTTAAGTTTCCTGGTGGACTAACCCTCGGTCATAACATGTGTTCGTTACCTGCCCACTAACCCAATACATAGCACTGAATGAGATTTCCCTAAGAGATGGCTGGTCATCAAATACATGCTACAATAGGCCGCAACAGGATCTGCTGCACTTCTGTGGCTACAAGTAGCCGTAAAAGTTAGGAAAGGACAAATTCGGGAACAAAGTGTGCTTTGTATATATGGTCAATTTCCTCACTAAAGCACCCATTTGACTAGAAAGAGCACCAAAGCCACCCTTCCAACAGCACATCCAGACCACCTGCACCAAGCACCAGCTGCTACACAGCAGGGCAGCCAATAGCCTCCAGCTGACAGACCATCAAGAATTAAAAGGTGCCCACTAAAACCTTCAAAAAGATGGCCTTAAAATGACTGAAGTTATCCAAAAAGCCAGCTGTTCCAGCTTTGCTAGACAAGCCTCAGTATGCCACTATACTCAATAAACCATAAAAACTAATTCTTTCAGCTTTCGTTCTCTGGCGCCCATCCACATATCCTCAGCTGCTTGTGCTATTTAATCTCCTAAAGTCAGGAGATGACACCAAGGAGGCTGTGGCACAGCAACACTGTTAACCAAGGATAATTGTTGGGAGCGGGCAGGCAGGGAGTCAAACAGAAATTGCAAGTGCTTTGCCAGCAGAGAGCAAGGATATCAGCAAAGGTGCCATCTCAGCTAGCTAGGTTTTCCAGGCTGCAAGTGATCAGAAGCAGGCTTATTCAGAGTAAATCACTAAAAGAAGGTTAAGAGGAAGAAAAGTGCATGTGGTAAACTTTTACAAATGGCTTTTGTTAGGTAACATCACTTTCATTGGTGGCAGCAACATACTCAGGAAAAGTCAGGGTAGGATGCTGGAGTAAGAGCTTGTCTGGAGAGACCTCCAGGCCACAGACTTGATCTGTATGCACAGGCAGACTAGCATACAGGAAGACGTATGCTTAATTCCCCTTTTTGCACTACATCTTCAACAGTATTTGCAGCACAAGATCCCTGCCCCATGGCCTCACATTCTCTTGCCACAGAGCATCCATACCTACAGCATCTAGCAAATATAGCTTTGGAAAGCATCAGGTCTTCCCTTCACACCCTGTTCCATCCAGTGTAACATGGAACAACCAGGCAAAGGGTGGCAAGTCTAGAAACCCTGCTTCTTCCTTCCAAGAAGGAAGTTTCTCCAAAAACCCAACTTTTTTTTTCCTCAAGCATTGTGAAGAAGAGATGTCTACTCATAGTCTACAGTAAAACAACTCAATTTCAGAAAAAATAATTAGTATCACATGAGTCAATGGACTGCTTCAGGGAAGCCTGCATATAATATTGGTGCCAAGTAAGTGTGGCACTAGCATTGTCATCGGATGTATAGGCTCACCAGAACATCAGCATTATAAGCAAATTGCTACCACTATTTCTTTCCCTTGCATTCAAAGGTCTTTTTAACCATCCTTGGAAGAGTTGCTAGGATCCAACATGGGCAAACCACGGTTTTTCAAGTACATTTTTCTCATGACTCAACACTCATTCAGTGAAATTTTCTCCAGCAACCATCCTGGTGTGAAACAGCACACTCAGCCCTGCACACTGGATGAAGCAGAGGCCACGGGCATTTCCTGAAAGGCAGCATTCTGATCACACACCACTGCCTCTTTTATTGTACCTGACCTTTCTTCACCTCCCACAATGGTGCATGATTTGGGTGTAGTATTTGGATTTTAAATGGCATCAAAAAGCAGCAATATGATTCCTGCAGCTCCTGTGGGCCACACATGTTACCATAACCTTCAACAACTCCAAGTTGATTAGATGCTGTGCACTGTTACAACTACCCACATGAAAATTGAAAAAAAAAAAAAAAAAAACAACCTCCAGGGACAGATTAAAATCCTGCTATATTTGGGATAAATAAAAATCATGGGATGGTTGAGGTTGGAAGGGACCTCTGGAGGTCCTCTAGTCCAATCCCCTGCTCCAACAGGGACATGGAGACAATCCCATGCAGGGACACAGATAATTTCACTGGAAATTATCACAGTTATGCTCTGAGTGTAGAAGCACGAGGCAGCTCAGAAACTCAGAGGAGCTTTGGAAAAGCAAGTGTTACCTTGGTGACTGGCACGAGGTATTGTCCTTGACAATAGCATTTAAGGTAGGCTGTTGCATATTTAAAGCTTAGGCTGTCCTACTTAATGGTCAGAAAAGGCAAAGGGGATTTTTTTAATTCCAAATTTGCCAAGCTGCTGTTTCAATGAATAACCTGGCTAAAAGGCACACTAACCTTCCCAATTGCTATGCAGACCGCAGCACCTCCCAAAGCTCTGGCTCCAAACTGCCTAATTTTAGCAGTAAGATCACTCATAACATCGACAAGACTAGGAAAAGGAAGGACCAATTCTGGGACTTTTATGCTCTCTTACAGATGTCCCACCTCCTTCCCCACCCATCATCTCCTGGGGATGATGCCCAGCTGGGGAGTGGAGCAGCCCACAGGTAAGAGAGAATAGGCATTAGCTGTGCAGGGGTGGGAGTCTTGGTCTAGGGCTATACCCTACCACTTCCCATGCAATTCCTTAGTTCATGCTTGATTTAATATTTTTTCATGTGTTTGCAAGCCTGTTGCCACTAGCTCAGTTACAGCTTGTACCTGTCTCTTTAGTGAGAGTGAGGACTTAAATGCCACTTTCCATATGTTATCCAACTACCCTTGCCACAGGAAGGAGGAAGGGGAAAATGATGCCTCTGGTTGCCCTGGGCACTCTCCCCCCCAAAATACAGGATCTAAAGCCCCCCTCAGGCAGAGGCTCAGCATAGAAAATTTTAGCATCATAGGATGAGCGCCTCAGAAAGTTATAGGGAAATGAAAACAAAAGTGATTGAATGGAAAGTGGTTTATGACCTCAGTGCCAGTAGATACCACTGAAGCCCAGGGCAGGGATCACTTGTCATGGGGTGAAAGCAATCTTTCTTACACCACTCACAAACATTAATCAAAGACCTTGGAAAAGTTTGATTTATAGATCATGTATTCCCAACAAGCATGTATTTTTTATTATCCATCAGAAAACATCCATACAGATGACACACTGCCAAACTAGAGGTGTCAGATACTTATTTTTGCAGTCACTAGATGTAATGTTATTAAGCAATCCAAAGGCTGCCTTCAAGAACAAGAAAAATAAATTCTGAATTAGTTAAAATGAATGAATTCATAATAATCACCTCTAAAGTATCGAGTGATCAATCTCTGTCTCCTCTGCTTTTCAATCCTGAATATTAAATTAGCAGAAGAAAAAACACTGCACAGGACTCACTGGGGTAAGTCTGGAGCCAGCCCACTCCCATGACAGAAATGCTTGGCTCTGACTCTGCCCTGGGCCTGCCAGTAGGTGAGCAGTAGGTGTTAGTTCCAGAGATGTTCTCTGTCAAAATCCTGGTCTTGGAAATCACTAAATAATTGAGATGGGAAGGGGTTGTGGTCCAACTTGGGTAAGGTTGCTCAGGGCTGCATCCAGATGAGGTTTGAGTGGAACCAAGGGTGGATATCCTACAGCCCCTCCAGGCCATTCTTCCCGCAAAGGAACCACCCCCGTGGGGATAAAGGGTTTCCTAACATACCTTCTTAGTTCCCTCTGGCTGCTGGTAGCTTCCCCTTTTTTATGCTTCAAGAAAAGAGCAGGGTTGCTGGGGTCACTGCTGGCATGGTGAAGGCCTGAGCCGCCCATGGTGAGCATCTGGGTGTCGTGACTGGTTAGCAGTAGTGGGATGATGACAGCTGTCTCTGAGGGCTGAGATGCTCCTGAAATATCCTCCCTTGAGGAACATCTTCCCACCCACAAGTGCATGGTTGGTGGTAGGTGCAGTGGGGTCAGTTCTTCACCCAGAGCCAGGCAGCTCTTTCATTTCTGAGCGCCCAGAGGCCACCGTTTGCTCAACTCACCATGAAAACAGGGACAGAGGCATACCCAGACAGTACAAAAGGAAGCAGCAGCCAAAATCAGCTCCCTCTTTCCCCTTTCTGCCCTCTAAGAGTGAAGCAAACATTTTGAGCAAATGTTCCTGGGGAAGGCAGAAAAAATTAGGAAACTTGATCACTGAATGGACATGCTGCATGGGACTGCTGCCCTGACAGCCTGGGGTTGGTTCAGACCCCTGAGAGCATGCAGGAAATTATTAATGATAATCTAGCAATTATATTAATTGTATATTGCTCCATCCTGTGTTGTATGAACTGTATTAACAATATTAAGTGGCAATGTGTGAAGTATAAGCAGTATTATCCAGACGTAAGGAACTCTGTTTTCTCCTCCGCTTTCCTCACTCTTGCCAGAGAGGCGGCGAAGTAGGAAGCCACTCATGGAGACTGAAACAATTCTCACTTGTCCTGAGCTGGGGCAGGAAAACAGAGGCTCGGGGTGCCCCCGAGCTGTGTGCTTTCAGCTTTATGACATTTGTGCTGTGAGCCATTTAATGCTTTTCAGTGGGCAGTGATATGCTTAGGCTTTGCCTTTCGGTTTTATAGGCCACAAGATGCTTCTGAAATGCTTCACCCTTGTCAGGTTTATGGACAAATAGATCTCGTCCTCTAATATTCAGTCACATTCATACACAAATTACCTGATCCCAGCTACACTAGCGCTAACATTATGCCCTTGTGTAGCTCCCTGGATTTGAACATTTATCTGCTCCAGTTTGTACTGTTGTGACAGGAGGGAGTGAGAAAATGTCCCCTCTTCCAGTCCCTACATCTGAAGCTGCTGACTCCAGCAGGGCTTAAATGTGTTGAGAAAATATCCCAGCCAGAAGCACAGAGCTATGAGAGGGAAAACAGAGACAACCCCTTTCTCCAGGAAATCTCAGAATGGAAAGTATTAAGAGGGGGGTTCAGTTTTGCTATGTCTTCAAGCATACACAGTCTCATCATGTTCAGTCCCATGCTGGGAGTCACCAGCATGCCACATTGGGGCATTTCTTTTGACTGGGGTAAAAGCTGGATGAACAAAGCTGGGAAGGTGTCTCCCAGTTCCCATCCCCAGATGGAGCAGGGTGTGAGGCTGTTGGTGAAGTGGCAGCTGAGCAGTAAGGAGCTTAAGGAGGTGGGGAACAGGACCACAGGATATGCATAACATCACTGCAAATCTCTTCAACAACAAGGTCTGGGATGAATTTCTTCCAGCATGAACATGGGGCCAGGTTTTTTCTTTTTGCACTGTCTTCCTCTGGGAGCCAAAGCTGCTTGCTGTGAGTGTTTGGCTGGATGGGATGGTCAGGAGGGAGAGCACCGACACACCAAGGAGAGTACCACCAGGAAAATGTGAGCTGTGAGCAACATCTTTGCTGGGACTCCCACAGAGATGCCACCCCCTCCGACTGTGAGCATGCCTGGCTTTGTCAAGACAGCGTGGAGCTAGTGGATAACGGCGCCTACGGATAAAAATACATTTTCCCAGTGAAAGCAATTTTGCTGGATTTAGACTCTTTAATTTTAGCAATACTCATCAGTGTCTCTTCATTCTGATTACAATGTTCGTCTCTGAAAGCACTGTTTCCACAGAAGTGCTGATTAATGTTATCAGACCAACAAGCTGATGAACAGAAATGAAAACACTCTGGAGAAAGGTTGTCAAAATCCCATCATCCCAACAAGACTGCAGCAGCAAGGGAGCCCCTCAGACACACCTCTCCTCCCACAGCACGGAAAACTCCTTTCCTAATCCTAGAGGGCCAAAGATGGCCTCTGGGATTCCCAGGACAGCTCCTGAGATGGTGACACTTGGGTATGCCTGAAGGAAACCTGCCGTGGGGGGTCCCCAGGTGGCTTGCAGGCATCAGCAAAGCATAATTCTATGCCTTCTGCATTTCCCTTCCCTTCATTCAGCACCTTCTTCAGTGGTGCCCAGTGCCAGGACAAGAGGCAATGGGCACAAACTGAAACATGGGAGGTTTCCCCTGACCATCAAGAAGGACTTCTCCACCGTGTGGGTGATGGAGCCCTGGCACAGGGTGCCCAGAGAGGTTTTATTGAAGATCTTTAAAAGTCGTATGGACATCGTCCTGGGCAACCTGCTCTGGGCAGCTCTGCTCGAGCAGGAGGGTTGGACAAGATGATGTCCAAAGCTTCCCTCGCACAGCTCCCTGGGTGCGCTGGGTGCATCTGAGGCATATTGTGTTAAACAATTTAACACTGCAGGAATTGCACCCTCGCCTCCCTGTCCTCCGCTTTCGGCACACAGCAGCAATGTGATATGCACAGGAGACGTCACAGGGAACTCTGTACAGACTCATACAGTGTTTATCGAGTGAGTGACAGTGCTATCAGCATTGGGGCTGATCCTCATCAGGTGAAAACTGCTGGAGCCGCTTACGCCAGGACATTTCCAGGAAAACAAATAAATCAGGAAAAACAGCCGCAGCTTTTTTTTTTTTTTTCCCCTTGGCAACCAGCAGGTTTTTGTTTTTTTTTTTTTTTTTTTTTTTCCAGCTGTGGTTTTCAAATTCTGATGACAACCCAAATATGTTCACTGAAAACAAAACAAAACTTTCAGGGAAATCCTCTGTCCCTTTTACTTTGTTTCCAAAAAAACAAAACTTTCCTTCAGCAATACTGCAACCAGCCTTAACACACCTCCTGGATCCTCTGCTAGCTTCTGCTGGCTGGGAGTCTGGCCTGTTGAGATCTGAGGTTTCTTGCAGAGGATTTTCAAAATTGTCATCCCTCTGATGTTTTAAATAAATGAAGGCAGCTGTCCGAGCCATACATCTATCCTAGCCAAAATATTGTTCATTCCAAGTGGATTTGCTCCATTATAAATTGTCTACAAATAATTTAAAAAGTGACAGTGTTTCTTAAATTATCTTATCAAGCTCTTTAAATATTGAAATGCATCAAATATTAATGCTTGGCAATTCAGGGTATCCTTAGCCTTGGTTACTGCAGTACTCTGATCAGTGTTTGAGCCATCTTCTGCCAGCCCTAGGATCTGGAGAGAGGGTGCTAGCTGAACGAAGGGTCACTTCTATGCATCCTCAGCTCCAGAGGCATTTGTACAGGGGAAAAAAAAAAAAAAAAAAAAAAACAGAATACAAAGAGCTAGGAGGATTTCAGAAGGAGTGGGGCAAAGAAAGAGTTAGCAGAGCCAGGAGCAAGTATGCAGCAGGGCATGCACCACCTAAGCATGCTGCTGGTTACATGCATGGTCTCCTGGTCCTGCAGTGCAGGTGCAGGAGGTGCTGGTATCAGCTGAACCCTCTGACTGCCACCACAGGTGCACAGTGCTCAGTGCCAGTCTGGCCAGGGAGCTGTAAGTGTCCCAAGGGATGTGGAAATGGAGCCCCTGAGGCTGGTTTGGAGATTTGGATATCACAGGGACTGGGCTGGTGATAGTCACATCTCTAGCCTCAGAGGTGGCTCTGTTGGGAGGCAGGAAAGTGTGAGATGAAAGAAAAGCACTGCGTGATGGTTTTACACATCAGGGAAGGAGAGCACAGATAAGCTACACCTGTGGAAAACAGAGGCCAAGTAAACACAGCTAATATCAGGCTAGTTCCTCCTTCTCCTCCAGCAGAAATCCCAGAACAAAATCCAAGCCTCATCTTTCAGGAGCACATAAGTTCTGGTTGAAGCCACTGGAGTATCAAATTTGGAAACAGGGATGGGTCATTTTGCACAAATAAGGGAGCTGGGAAAACAAGCAGTCTCATTGACTTCTGTATTTAGTGCTGCCATCCAGGAACCAAGAGTTTTCAGGGCTCAGTCACCAGCACGTGGTCTGCATGGCAGATTGCCCCAAACGCCAGTCCCTACAGCTGCCATGAGGCCTGCAGCCAGGCAGATATGCTGGCAGGGGATTAACAAGAGGGTTTTGATGAGTTCCCTCATTCCTTACTCCCACCCCACCCTAGCCCACCATGCTGTATCAGGGATTCAGCGAGACCAACCCATTCTCCTGGAACTTTTCAACTTTGACTAATCGGGAGAGTTTCTGACAGGGAAATGTTCCACTGGAACATTTCTGACTAGCACTAATTAGCATTTTTTCTATTAGCTTTGTCCTGAAGGCGCCGTAATTTATGCCTTGGTGAAACACAATCACTTAATGATGGCTAAGAGTTGGACACTCCCCAGGTTTGAGGCATCCTTGCTTACCCTAAACAGAAAAAGGCTTACTCACTCGCAGAGCTTTACATACTTAACACAAGGAAAGAACGGCTGCCTGACTTTCTTCTGCTTTACCTGGGCACGGGCCCAACTGCGTTTTAATCAGTTTGCCGTAGGAAAAAGGGAGATTTTTCACTTGCAGGGCAGGAAAGTCCAAGTGACGTTGGAGACAAGCCCTGTGTATGACATGAGAGATGGACCACGCTCAAAGCGTTTGTAAGATAAATGGTAACAAAACAAGAAAAGAAGAAAAAAAAAAAAAAAAAAAAAGAGGAAGACAGAAATTGACCCAGGTGCCTTAAGTGTTCATATTTCTTTACTATGCCTCTGCCATATGTCTGTATTTTAAGCCGAGCTTCTCGCTGAATCACAGGATAATTTAGGTGGTGAGAGACCTCTGGAGGTCCAGCCCCTGCTTGGAGCTAGGCTGACTTCCACGTTAGATCAGGTTGCTCAGAGCTGTGTCCGGCCCTCACAGCGTGTAACGCTGCATAGGCGCACCTGAGCAGCACATCTGAATGTGTGAAATACGTCAGCTGCAGTCTGTCCCTCCATCCTTTCTCCCCGGCAAGCCTTTCTTTTGGAACAGCGTGCGAGCCAAGCACGGAATAACAAGTCCCTGGCGGTCTCTGAGAAGCGGCTGCGAATGCTGGGCATATGGTGCAGCTTTTGCTGCAGCGAGAATACTGCTACAGGGTCTCCCAGGAAAGCAAGCAGCTATATTTAAACCACGCTTGTGAAATTCACATTGATATTCAGAAGAGAGGCTTCAACACCTCTTTGGTGGCTTAAAACTGCAGCAGAGACAGGGTCAGGTTGGCGCTGGGGACCCAGGGTGGACAGAGGGTTGATATAGGGGGACTGGGGAGAAGGAAACAAGTCAATGGGCACCGAGGGCAGTGGGGATTTATTTCCACCTCCCTGTGCTCCACTGGGTACATGGTAACACCACCATCCATTTTTTCTTTTGCTTTAGGAAAATGTCTTTCACCTTATCACCCACATGCCCTGACACAAACTTCACCTCTCCTAGCAGGGACAAATGGAAAAGCTCTTGATGGAAAATATGAAAAGCTTTTTGGCCAATCTTGTGGAGGGCTGAGTTCAAAGAGGGTGGTGCTGTTCATCCGGAGGGTGACATGCAGTGGCTGTGCAGAAGGGCAGATCAAAGCCAGAAAACAGCCTGTCCCCCTTGGCCTTGTGGTTACCCAAACTCAGAGTGCTGCGTTATCATCTTTTTTTTTACAAGTACCCAAAGCCACATGTGTTTTTCCTAAGTTATGTATACCTGTGGTTTTCAACGTTGCCTTTATGATAAGGATGACACTTCTGCAATGAATTGAAACCAACAGTCTTGATTTTCTTATCTCATTTTGGTTAGCCCTAACACTTAGGTTAATATCACCTTTAATCAGGAAATTTGTAACATAACTCAACGCTTATCAGTAATTGTGGAGGTGGAGCTGCCGAGACCTTATCAAAACTTTTATTCTGCTAAGTGTTCAACAAATTTTTTTTAGGCAAAATCCCAAAGAAACAAGGTCATTCATATGGAGGAATATACCAGAGATTTCCTTCTGCAGTGAATCAAGCCCACCAGATTCAAGGGTGACTTTGTCAATACAAATGGCCTGGTTGTGTTCAACCTTCAATATCTAAGTGCCTGAATATGTCTTTCACTCATTTTCTGTCACCCAGAGAGTCTTGTCTGAAGCAGTCAGTTAGGTCCCCCATAATCTTCTTTGCTCGCAGTTGTCACCAGAATGCACAATAATAATTATATATATAATCAGTCCAGCTCTTTCAGTGGAGTCCTTAACATTCCGATTTGTACAGCAGAGGTAACAAAGGGCAGAGTTAAGGTTAATTATCTGACTAGTTTCCTGACTTGTGACACAGGACTCCCTGTGCAAAAAAAATAATAATAATAATTTTGCCCAATATCAGCCCTTTCTGAAACTGAAACCTAGAGAGAATGGAGGGGTGGAAAGGAGAATGAGGAGTGATTTATTCCCAAACACATCTGTGAGGAGCTTCCAAACTGCAGCTTCCACTCTTCAGTGTTTCAGGCACGTCCCACGGTGGCTACTGTAATATCAGAGGAATGCTTCCTTCTGCTACTGCTGCTAATCCGGGAGCAGTCACGTGGCTCTTCCATAATCTCTCTCTCTCCAAAAATTTGACTCTTAACCTTCCCTTGCTGCAGACATGATGTATATTCCATTGAAATGCTTCCAAGTCATAAACGCACAGAACCCTGACCTATAAGCAAAGCAACAACAGCAACAAAAAAGATATTTCTGAGAATAAAATTATGTGAGCTTGTAGAAAAGGGAAGAGAAAAATTGGACTTGGTCATATCTATTTGCCTCCACCTAGGAATTACTTTGGAAAAAAAAACAGCAAAAAGTTAATCTGGGGAGAAAAAAAAAAAAAGAAAAAGGGGTTCTGAGGTGCAAATCGGAGAGGGGAGCCATCAGAAAAGATCGTTATTTATTTATTTCTGCTCATTTATGTGTTGGATGAAGCTGAAAGCTGCCAGATAGCTTCTTTTCGACAGCTTGAAGTTACTGTTGGGAACAGATCCATGTATGGAAGCAAAAGCAGAAAAGCACAGATAAGCTGAGATCCAGCTATGCAAACCATCTTTAGAGACACTTAAAGGACAAGCACCCCAGCTCCTTTCTTTCTGGTAAATTTAGAGACACTATCATATGAGGGCTTTTTTCCATTCTGCTTTACCCACAACGGCTGAGACGCGGCTGGGGTAAGTGAAAATCAATTCAAGCTTTTCTCGGGAACACCTAGGTTTTTTGGTTAGAAAGGCATCCTGCGAAAACCCCGTAAATCTGGGGCTATGGGCTGGCTCTAACAGCGGCGTAGCAGTCGAGCTCTCAGAGCGAGGAACATGACATATAACAGCTTTGCCGCTGGAGGGACAGAAACTTTCCAAGTGTCTGAAAGAATCAAGAAAAAAAAAATCTTGGAAAACGGGTGTTTTATCACTCGTGATGCGGGCTCGCAGGCTGACCCATGCTGGAGCCTTGGTGCACAGAGGGGCAGAAGGGATCGGTGGTGGCGCCCAGTGCCTGAGCCTTTTTGTGTCACTACTTAGAAAAATCTTAAAAATAGTCAAGGGGCTTTTCTTCTCTAGTCTGCCCTACTTTCGCTTTGAGATGTCCTGCTTGACGTGTGGCTTGAGCTGAGTGGACATCGGGAAGAGCCTGTTGTAAACGGCTGTTGTTTTTCTTGGCACTCGGAGGCAGTTTCTCAATGTTTCTCTGCAGATTTGAGGTTGATTACATCCTGTGCAAGGATTTTTGGTACGGTTTTAACCATCATTACAGTGTTGTGAAAGTCGACCCCGGTGAAAACAGCTGTGTGCTATTGTGAATATTTCCAAAGCACAGAAGTAATCGCTCTCCTTCAAACTCACAGGGAAATATGTTCGGTCTGTGAGCCGGGCACTGACAAAAAAAAACAAAGTATACCCTTGGCAGAAAGGTTTTCTTCACTGAGGTGTTTTGTCACACAGAACACACACACTCACATCAAAAACCCTTTTTGTAGCCTTGGCTCCAAATCGTGTTGCTTTTGGATGGTACAGTTAAACACAAGATTTTTCTTTAAATGCTACAGCATGGCACTTGCATATCAGTTTGTGTGCTTTCAGGTGTTATAACACAGTACTCATACTCCCACTGCAAAGTGCTAGGTAAAGCTTTCTCATTTTTCAGGTGGTTAATAGACTGGAAAAAACAGTAGAGCAGGTGAAGTGAAATTACACAGAAAGAACTGAACATAATATCAGGAATATGACTGAAATTGTCAGAGATTTCCAGAGATATGATGATGGATGATTGTAAAGGGAAATTACTAGACCACAAATGTCATAAGCATTTCCATTCATGAATGAAAATGCTTTCCCTTGTCATTACATAAGGAGAACATAATGGGAGTATTTGCTTGTAACTCCGTAGTAGTCTGTGCATACTTTTTTTTTTTTTTTTTTTTTTCCCTTTTCCCCCTTATTTTGCAAGCATTTCCATGGATATTCCCACAATCCTTGTTTTCACACTCACTGAGCTGCACATCTTCCCTTTGCCTGGTGTCTTTTCATGTGGTAGAAAGGAAATACAATTATACTGAGATTTCTCTGTGCCAGGCTAACTTTTATTTTTTATGACAAGTACATATCACTTCTCTATTGACATGCGCATACAGAAATGAACCCTCAACTAATTGTGGCCAATAATTGCTACTAAGCCAATAGAAAACGATTTTTTTAATATATATCTTTTTGCTATTACAATAAAAGGACGCTTCTGTCTTCCTTGCTTACTGGGATTGCTTCCATTTTCTGTTTGGCAGAGCTGCCCAAGAGCCTTGCAAATGACCCCTCCTTTGTGTGCCACTCTGTGAAAATCAATATCAGGCGGGCTGTGTTATCCCTAAGGTTTATTACTGTTATCAGCACACTAGCTGTTATTAATATTTGCTGTTGATTAGTCGTGGGTATTGCTGGTATTCATTTGGTCCCTCGTGTGAAGCTGACAGGATCTCACTCCAAGGCACTAGGCATGAATATAAATAGTCAAATCGAGTGCTCGCAGTAGTATCACTAGCGTGTTTTTTGCAAGCAACTAGTCACGACGAGCGCTGCAGTCTCCGAGCATCCGCCACGAGGTCCTCCCACACAGCGCTCCTCGCTGGAGCAAGTGGAGGAGGAAGGGGGAGCCCTCCTCTTCCTCACCATCAGGCCCAGCTCGGTGCTCATCCTTGCAGGCCGCAGGCAAGGGGAAGCTGCCTCGGCCACGAGGGCACTTGGAGTGAGCAAGGACGTGCTGTCCTGGTGCCTGAGCACAGTTTCTTGTGTGAGGGGGAAAGTCGTGCTTGTGGTGTGAGGTATGCCCGAGGAGAGACAGTCCTCAGCATAAATCACGCAGAGGAGGGCTACAACGTGAAGTCACTTGGCAAAGATATTACAAACTGGCTCTGACTCGCAGCGATCCCAGTGTGCATTCTCCCCCCTCCAATGACTTCAACGTTTTTATGGTGATTCCTTGAAGGATGGAGTCTGGAAACCACCTCTGTCTTTTCTCTAATGAGTCAGAAGATTGGAGCAGATTCTGGGGACACATTGACAGACTGATCCACTTCCCTGGCCAGATACTTTTTATTGCCTTTGTTCTAGGACAAAGGGTTTATAGGATAGCCCTGCCTGTTCCCAGCCTTGACACTTGCAGACCCATTTGCCAATTCAAATCTGGTTTGCCTGAGGAACAGAGGCCTGAAAGAATGTAATGTTGCAAAAAACAGCCCATGAAAATGGGCAGCTGTCTTATTTGGCTTTCTTGTTCCCAAAACACTACCTCGCTTTTCTCTCCTCTTCATCTTCAGGATAAAGGACAATGATCAACCTGGGGAGGGTTTCACTAGGGGACTCACAAACCCAGGCACTCCTCCAGAAGGAAAGGTATTTTAGGAAAAGTTTGAGTTTGCAGGCTGTGAATATTGCCGTGTGTCCCATGGCACTCACTGCTTGCCATCTCATGCATGGCTGCACAAATCCACCCAGCATCTTTTATGCACATGTGGCCACAATCCTTTTGCATAACAGCAGAATTTCATGTGGAAAATGAGAATGCCTCTACATATCTGTGCTTTAGAGAAACTGCACTGCTGGTTTTTTATTTTTATTTTTTTGGTGTCGCAGTGCTAAACTGTGAGCAATTCAGCTTCACAGGCTTTTTTCTCTTTGTAAAACTTTGGTATAAAATAGCTGACTGCACAGTATGAAGAGGTGAGTAAATCAACCTCATCTGGTCTAAATCCAGTTGTCCGTTTTGGTCACTTAGAGACATGAATTACTCCTAACTTTCCATCCCATAACATGAGTTGCCCTTAATGCCTTTGAGTGACAGTGAGCTTTCAGGTCCTCAGGATCTCACCAACAAACTGAGTCATAGTGTTACGTGTGTGGATGCAGGATGTCACCTGGTAAAACAACTGCATTTCTAGGTCCTCCTCTGCCACACAACAAGGTTTTGGCTGAGGTTAAGGCATTTGAGGTCAGAGTTTTTCCATCTAAGGTGCACAGGTGGATTTTTCTAGAGAAAGGGGTGGGAGAACTCTCAGTTAAGAGGAAGGAAAAGCCAGAAGAAACCATGCACAGACACCTGCATGGTGGAAGGGCTTTGCCTACAGGTGGTGAGGTCACACACTTTGGAGAGGACCTTGCTGTCACCCAGCATTTAATCCTATGAACAGAAGGAGGTTTCATTATCGCCCCCTCTCATCCTCTGATCTTCCATGTACTGCTGTGGTAGGAGGCAGCAAAATGACAGTTTTACGCAGTGCTGGTGTTTTCTGCCAATTTACAAGCAAATCAGGCAATTTATGAGTTGACATTCATTTTTGAATTCATTCTTTAAGGAACTCAGTATTTTTCTGGCAATGCATGGGGGAAAAACATGGCAAAACAATGCAGTAAGTCTGGAGGTCTTCAAAACTCAGTTTATTCTTATCTAGGGCTCCAACCATTGCTGTGATCTAATCACAATTGTATTCTTATTGCATAGGGTCACTGCAGGGCAAAGAAGAAGTTGTTTTGGTTTCCATACTTTAACATATTTGGATTTCTTTTGCATTTAATGCTCAACTTCCTCCTGAGTTTGGGATGTTTGCTTTTAGGATCTTTCCCAAATCCCTGGAATGCTGAACTCTGACACTGCTAACATGAAGTGCAGGTTTCAGTTTCTGATGTCTCTAGCTGGGCCTTTTCCAAATGTGTGAGCAGAGAAGAGCCATGTGCTGCACTCCAGAAAACTCCGCGTGTTTCCTTCTGCAGAAAGGTGGGCAGAGGTAGGAGGGAGACACTCACAGAACTGGGATTCCAGAAAATGCCTGGATTTCAGGAAAAATACAGCATGAAGACACGTGCCCCTCACTTAACAGTGATTAATGGCTCATCCGTGAATACCCAATGAAGACAAACACTCCAGAGCTTCTTCTGCCAAGGAGTGCTGTTTGGGTATAGACTTTTTCAGTGCTTGGGTTGTTTTAATCCCCATGGGAATAGGCTATACGGAATGAGGTGTAAAGCCTTTTTCCTGCCCCCCAGTCTCCCGGTGCTTTCAAGCCCTTCATCCTGTTCAGGATGAGTTTCATCAGTTTTGTCCCTGGGATGTTTCCCAGGTTGTCCTGCAGACCGCAGCATGCCCTGGAGGTTGCAGACTAATCCCGTATGACACCAGCACACACCATTTCCTGCTCTCTCGCAGAGTTGTCCTTCCTTTCACTGGAACATCGACTTGGCTTGTTTTTCTTTTCCTCTTACATAAGCAAAAGCGGAGAGCTGGAGGAAAATGTGAAAATGGAAAAATAACGACATGCATTAAGGGCAGGAATGTGGCCTGCACAGCTACTGCTGCCTTTCTATCCCCACCACCAAGGCTTACCTGAGTCCCTGTTGGAAACCTTTGCACATTGGATGCTCCCCTTTTGCTTTCTTCTCTACTTTGGGATGTATTGGATACCCTTCTTCTGCAACATGACTGGTCTGGGGTCGTGGTGCCATCTTTGTCAGCTAGATAGATCCCTGCAGCAATGCCCAGGGGGAGAAGGGGAATTGCTGCCTTCCTGGGCTACCTGTGCAGCCCTCAACCCCATGGCAGGTGGGCTTGGATCTTCCACTGAAACCCACCTGAAAGTGTTCCTCCAGGCTGTGAGGTCCCCCAGGCTGCAGGAAGATCTGACAGACACCGAATTTGGTCTGAGAGATCCAACAAGCATTAGGAAGCAAGGGGCAGGGCAGGAGCCTGGTGGAGGTGATGGAGGGGGCTAAACCACCATGTTTCAAGCAGGGGCTCATGGTGTCAGGCCTCAGGCAGAAGCCTGCATGATTTCTGGAGCAGCCAAGGGATGTGGTTGGTCATCTGAGGCAGCTCTGGCCTCTCTTGGCTTTCTGCACAGGTCTAGGGTTTGAGGGACCACTCTTATCTCTTGCCCTGCAACCTCTTCACCCTTCCAAGTCAGTGTGCTTTGATGCCCGTGTCCAAAATTAGCAACCCGCAGCGAGGTTTGGGCCTTAGACAGGGAACACAAGGCCCATTCCTCTGGAACAGCCTGCTCCCATGCTGACTGCCAGCATTGGCGATCACCATATCCACACTTGGGAACAAGAAAGCAAAATAAAGGTGACATCTCCTCTCCTGGTGTCCAATTCACAGCCTATTGCTTTGGCTGCAGTTTGGTAAGCGTGACATTAAAAATGCCCCGCGTTTTCCCTTTGGCTTACAGAACGGCTCCAAGCAGAGAGGCCTTGTGCTTCTGCACTGGATGCGGCAATAAACATTTAGATTTGCTGCTAGTGCGCCGGGGCTGCCAACATGTACACAGCAAAAGTAAAACCCTTCCTGTGGCCGCAGACCGCAACATGCGAGCGATCCGTGGTATTATCCTGTTATTTAGTGAGTCATTGTCGCTGCTGAGAAATACACACAGTCAAATAAGTTGCTAACAATAACACTGGATGTGAGAGACAAGTGTTTGTTTTACTCTGGCGTAACTTATTCCATATGGTCCTTTAAAACATGTTAAATGTTAAGTCACTTCGGCCCGCCAAATATTATTCTAAGATGACCTCCTGGATTTAGCCAGCTCTTCAGAGCATAGCTATTTGAAGCGAGGCTCCGAAAGCATCTCCTGTCCAGGGTGAATGCCCAATTCAGGAGCAAGACAGATGTTATGGATTGCCCCATCTTGAGCTGGATAAGTAGGTCTTCATTCCTACTGACCGTCCATAATAACCATGTTTACTGCTGCTCTGCTGCCTGCTGTGAGAGCTTTCAGATGTCAGCCACGTGTTATACCCATGTTCTGGCACACGGCAGAAACCCCACCCTGACTAAGGGGTTAATATAGGTTTAACTTCCAGAATTTACCTCCCTTTTATGTCTTTCAAAATTGCAGCTCAGCCAAGTCTTTGTGGAAACATTCTAGCAGGCCTTCCAAATCTTCTTGGTAGTGTCAATTCATGCTGTAAAAAGACAGATATACAGCTGTGAAAGATGTTCTCCTCGAACTTTCTAGCTACTTTACCCAGAGGTTTAGCACCAAAGAAATGAGCCCCAGCACCACAGCAGACCCTTGCGTGATGTCCTGCGCTTATGTTGCTGCTGCAATCTGTGCTCGACCTAGTCCACAGCACAGCTTGGAAAGCAAATGGATTTTAAAAGTTTCTCTCGTTTTGAAAGAGAGAACTACTTTTTTTGCCACTGGTTCTGGAAACTAGATGCTCCAAGAAACAACATTTCCTTATCAAAGAAGATAAAGGCTTTTACTGTCTGTCAGTGAAAATGTGCTTAGCTGGCAATGGTTTGTCTGTTCAGCAAACAATCATTGAGTAAGATTCAGGACAAGTCATGAGTACTTCATAAAATGAATCGACACCTTTCTAGACACTTGAGAATCTCCATTTTAAAATCTCAAAGACCTACCTGAGGATCCATAATTTGGTCACAGTCCCTGGATTTTCAGAGGCCGGGACAAACCTGTCTGGATATGCACCTTGTGCCACATGTGCCTGTTATGAGCCTCAATGCATTAAAATGCCTGAAAATGTACCTCCATGGTGGGGCACTAGAAAACCTCTGGACCTTCCAGATGTAGAGATACCTAGTTTAAATCTTTGTACTTTAAAAATAGCCAAGCAGGCTGTTTTTAAGCGTGTTTTGATGCACAAACCTAGAGGAATGCTACAAAACAGGACAAGTCTGTAAGCATTTTGAGCTGTGCCACTGCTTGTGTTTGCTAGTCATTTTCTGTCCCTGTTGATAAAAACATACCCAACTTTAACATTCTTCTCTTTGAAACAGATAGTGTGATTATCTTGAAACGTGCCTTGATGTGTGCAGCCTATGGAAACTTACAGAACAAGACAGGATTCACTCCAACCTTAATAAAGCTGATGTTTCGCTGCCACAACTAAGCACAGGGCTGAACAACAGCCCTGGCCCAATAGGTCCTGAGTATGGTACTTACTTTACTTTGTCTTATTTACTTATTTATTTACTTATTTGCTTTACTTTGCCTTCTGTCTCTGTTTACTTCTGTCTTTGTCCCTCCTATTCTTCCCAGGTCCTGCTTCTTTACCAAGTTCATCTCCTTCCAGACAAGCCATCCACCCATATTTACACTTTCCTTGCTGGTCCCAGGTTTGCTGTCTGTATACACTTATTTCTTACACACCATATGGTTGCCTTGGTAATTTCTACTTTGGCCAGCAATTAAGCTAGTCCCTTGCTTTTCTTATATCCAATGTTTCTCTTTTCTGCCATTTTTCATGCTGTTATCTGGTTAGGATTGTAACTGTCCAGGGACAGTCAGCTTCATATATATTACCCTTCTGTTTGTTATCATCAGTGTCTGGTGGCACCATTTCATCGCAATGCATTTTAGGTAGCCCTAAGTCAAGGTTAGTCACCTGCGTGGATGTCACTTAGTCCCTGCTCTGGGAAATGTCCTGGTGCTGCAGTTTGGGCAGGGGCAGGCCATTTGTGTGCATTCCTCAGCTTGTAGCTGGCAGTGGGACAGGACAGAGAGTGAAGGATTTGAGAAGGACTGCTGTGGCCAGACAAATGTTCCCAACACAAGCCTTCCTGCGCCACCAGATCCTGAGAGCATCTGGGTAAGCTTCAAGATGTCTGTGTGTGCACACAAAAAGCTATCAGAAGAGGTTGCTAAGTGAGTTAATGACGCATGTCTCTTGCTCGTTCACCTGTCAGACACACCTTCCTGATGAGATGATGCTGGGAGCTGGGCCACTGACACTCTAATCTGGAAAGAGGTTTGCTCATCCAGGTCTTAAAGTCTTCCCGTGACTTCTCCCTCTCTGCAGACAATCCAGCTGGCCATGCCATTACTGATTAACCTACCCTCATGTCAAACTTCACGCTCCCTGGTTGTCATTTAACCTCCTGACTTCTTATCTTATAGATAGTAGGAGTGGGAAACACCTATTCCCTCAGCTTTGTGAGGATATATCTTCTCTTGATGTTACGGTCTGAGTTCCTGCAATGTTTCCTCTTGGATCAGGTCTTCTAGATCTCTCACTTCTCTTATTTCTTCCCACTGGTGGCTCTGCAGCTGTTGCCCTCCTTCCTGATGCCTCTGCTCATATAAACACAGATGTTAACTCTGGAGTCTACTGATGGCAAGTAAAATGCCAGACATTGTCAACAGCCCTGGCTCAAATTGACCAGAAATAGCACACTGGTGTCTTGAAGGAGCAGCATCCAGAAGCTTTCTTAGTGTGTGTGATGCATGTGGAAGGGAGTTAAATGAAGGAGGAAAGCCCTGGTGGGGCAGGAGGTGCGGCAGCAGCTCAGGTTCAGAGCCGGGGCACGTGTGAATCCCCAGGTCCCTGCTCTGTTCTGCTCCCTAGTCTCCAGCCTGCACATGCACGAGCACCGCAGCAGCCTGTGTTCCCGGGCTGACAGCTACGTGCAGGAAACTGTCTCACCCGCTGAGGAGATGGGGAGCGCTCGCAGGAGAGCAAGAGTTCATCTGAGTAAGCAGAAGCGCAGAGGGAAGAAGTTGGGGCTTGCACAATCTGCGTTAGGAAACATCTGCACGCATGCGCACGCTCACACACACACACACCCCCGTGGCCCTTCTGCACTCACAAACCCAGGAGCACAGCCTCACAACTCAGGCCGTTTCGCCAGGAGCACAGCTCCCCACACGAGCAGCAGATTTTCGCAAGAGACCTGGGGGTTTCTGACCAAGAGGTGGGTGGCAAAGTACCAGCTGCTGTTGTGTTGAGGCACCGCGCAATCTGGAAAGCTGTGCAAAAGCCTTTGGGCTCTAAACAGCTTAGGAAGAGGCCAGGTTTGAAATTCCAGGTGGGGAACAGGGCTGGCAAGTGGGGTTTGAACGGAGAACACAGCCTCACAAACAGTGCGGTTTCATTTCTCCAAAATCCTGGCTTTATCCCCACCCCACCCCAAAACAAACAAACAAACAAACAAAAAAAAAAACCATAGCCATTAGGTTATCTGGAAGTTAAATCTGCTCTTCTTCTCTTTCTCCCCTCTTTCTTTGAGACGAGGCAGGGCTGAGGCAGAGGAAGGCAGAGCTGGAGCAGCAAGGAGGAAAGGAAGATTTCAGGCTGTCCTGGCAGCGCAGCACCCGTTACAGCCCCTTAGAGGGAAAACCAGCCAGCTTCCCTTTAAGAATAGTCATTTCACATCCTCTTGTCTAATGGGATGGGTTTTTTGCAAGGTGCTCCAGCTGCTTTCTCAGCTCAGAATATATAAATAAAATATAAATAAGGTGCTCCAACGCAGCTGAGGTCAGTCCCTTCTCGCTTTTAATGAAAAGGTCTCTTCTCCCTGGAGCACCCAGCCTGGCTCGGGGCTGGCAGGCAGATGGTGCAGAGGAGGCCAAATTACCTGCACGACCAGGGGCCGCAGCCAGAGCCGTGCACCACGTCTGATTTACCCCTGGTTGCCAGCTGATAGCCATGGGAACATGGCATTAAAATCAAATGAGGGGTGTGGTGGCCTCATGTGACACTGGAGATGCCGAGGAAACATCACGCAGTCTTCAGCTGGCAATGCACAGCTTTCCAGGTCTTGCCACATCACCGTGGTATTTGTGCTTTGTTTTTTTCTTCGAGTCCCAGCTCCTAGAGGCACAGGGTTACATGCCAATATTTCATCTCTCTCATTATTTTTTTAACTCTCCTCTGGTTACCGAGTAAACTGGAAAACACGAAAACCTGGGGTTTCAAAAACAGAAGGCAAACCCGGAGAACACACCAATCAGTTACATTTTAATTACGTTTTTGTTTTATTTGGGGGAGAGGAGGGGATTTTTTTTTTCTTGTTGTTCAGCCAGGTTCTCTCCAGGCCAGGGCAGGCTTGGGGTGGCTGTGAAAAGAGCTGGTGCTTCAACCAGGGAGTGCTCGTGCCTGCTCCTTTGTAGTGGTGTCCCAGAGCTGGCACACTGCTCCTCCAGGGCCCCTTGCAGGATGCTCTTCTGGAGGCAGCTGAGTCCCCAGGCTATTGCTTTCACTGGGAAATTTATTTCAATTAATTGACCTTGCATCTGCATTTCTAGTTCCTGTATTCTGCAGTTTTGTAACAGCTAAAGATTTTTTTTTTTTTTTTTTTTTATTTTTGGTGGGAAAAGATGTTAAGGGACAGGCAGTCAAGCAGGGGACATCTGGTCCTTCGTTTTCCAGTGACTCAGGCTAGGAGGCGGTTTTGGCCTGTGGAACAGGGACGGGAGTGAGATATTGGTGCTGCTGAGACAAATGACAGCTGCCAGAAGGCTTTTGAGTTTCTACTCAAAGGAGAAGTGGGATTCTGGGGCTGCGTTCAAAGCGTGTGTCTTGTTTTGCGCACTAGACGTTTGCAAAATACTTGCAGCCCTGCCTGTTCCCAGGCTCCCTAAATCCATCCCCAGAATCTACAGCTAGTTCTGCTTTCAACCCAGCCAGGAGGTTTCCCGTGCAAAGACCTTCTTTGGTCTGCCACACATCAACCCTTCCTCCAGGAAAAAGCTCTCCCAAGCTGCTGAGTGCTCTGCCCACCGATGGATGCTCTGGATTTTTTATTTAAACCTCCGTGAAACACGGAGTAGAGCACTCGAGGGAAAGCTGGTGAGTGGCACTAGCAGAGTTTCTCAAGTTACCTCTGCAGCCTCCCAGAGCATCGCAGTGAGAGCAAAGCATAAGCTGCCAATTTTTCACAGACTTACCCAAATGCTCTCGCTGAATATTGCTTTCTCCCTGGGTCTTAGCACTCAGCTTTCCAGGGGTAAAAGACACATTCGACATCTAAGCCCTCTGCCTGGCCAGTGGACCACTGCTGCGTGTTCAGAGCTCCCCGGGATCGTCAGACCTCAGACTGTACCAGATACGGTGAAAAAGCTGGAGATCTTAAAGAGAAATAGAAGATGTACAGCACAGAGCTGCCCTTCCTACTCACCACTGTGTCCCACGCCACCCCTCACATTTCTAAGTGCCTGATTTATCCTCCAGCCAGCAAAGGCAGGTGTGAAGGTGACAGTGAAAGTGAATGCTCAGACTGCTGGAAACTATGTTTAGGAATATCTTTTTTGGAAATACAACTCACAGGGATCTCTAGGTCCCTGCCAAGAACATGCAGAGAGGAGCCAGCGAAGGTTCAGCGGGCGCGCGCTCAGGACTGCTGCAGCGAGGAGCGGTGACAGATGGATGGCAAGCCAGAGGTGACATCCCATATGCTCCTGCAGGATCTCCCTGGCATCTCCTGAGGGACTCAAGAAAAGCAAGGACGGAAATGACTAAGCACTAACCGACGAGGGCTCACTGGTTATCCTCCAGCATTATCCAAACCCAGAAAAGCTGGAGCAGAAACCCAAGCATCCCACTGAGGGGATGCTCCAGATAAGGCCAAGAAAGAGTGGTAGGATGGATGATTGTGCTGTGTTTGGGCCAAAGACTGCCCTTTCCCTGGCCACTCAACTCTTTTACAGGGAATTTAAGGCAGGAATTTCTCACACAAGGAGTACCTGGGGGGTTGTGTCCCCCTCCTCTAAAGCATGCAGGAGTTCATGTCTTCACAAAGTACTGAGTGGAGAGTTGGCCTGCACCACTCTGTCCTGTAGGCTCCGCAGCCCAGTGACTCCTGTATTCACAGGGAGGGATTGTCTTTCTGCTCTGTGTATGTAGACAATACCCAGAAACCTCCTCCAGCGACTGCAGAGAGATGCGGGCTGCTGTCGGAGAGAGCTGTGGGTGTGCATGAATGAATGAATGAATGAACCATTCGTTAGCACCAGCAGAAGAAGCTCCATGATTTTGTGACTGCTAATTAGTGGTTGTAAGTGTGTTTGCAATGGTAGGTGTTCGCTTGCATGGCTGCAAAGAGAGACAGGAAAGGAAAGGGAGATACTCCCCGAGTTAGACTCTTTCTTTCACAGCCCGGCTCCACCTTTCACTCGGGGGCTTTGAAAAACAAAGGTCTGCATGCGCCTGGAAAGATGTGTGTGAGGGTCTGGAGAGTGGGGAGATATCTTCTGCCAGCCCCTCAGCCTCACATCCCTCCTAATCAAGATCTTTCCAAGCAGATGAAGGCAGCTCTCTGGTACGGGTGGGATAACGCCACATCTCCTTTCACCTTTGCTGTCTCACATGGTTTAAGCTGGGTGATACAAGGCAGGGAACTGCATGGGCTAGCGAGCACCACCATGAATGCTGACAGGCTTTGGTTTTCTTCAGCCCCTGTTCCACAGATGTCCCAAAACAACCTTAGGCTGGAGCAGCCTTCCCGAGGGTCTGGGCAGGAGGCACTGGGAGAGAGGAGCATGCCTGGGGGCAGGCAGGGAGAGGTGGGCTGGGGAAGTGCCTGGCTTTTTGGGGAGCAGCTCGCCAGCTAGCAGAGCTAGCGTCCTGGTGCTCCCGAGGAGTTGTGCGCCGTGTTCAGCGAGACAGCTGGGAAGTAGGTCAGCAACACAACCGAGGGAAACGGGGAGCTTTCGGGAGAGCTTCACGGCTGACAGCTAATTAAAATCTGAGCTGCACTGCTTACCGTTGCAGCGATTAGATTTCAGCGTGCGGGGCGAGGAGCATCAGCAGGGATTGTGTTTGCTGCGGGCGAGCTGCTTTCCTTGTGCAGCGCCCTGCATCCCGCAGCCACTGCCAAACCAAGCACCAGGGAGACACAGCCAGGTCTGGAGCCGGGTCTGGTGCCCCGTTTAGTTGTGCTCCCTCTACATCAGTCACCCTGGTGGGAGAATCAAGTCCCATCCGATCACCACGCGTGGCCAGATGCAACTGTGCTCTTCCCCTGAAGAGTTTAAAAGAGGTGAGGCTGACAGTCAGAGTTAGCTGTTGGACACAAAAAAAGTGTCTTCTCTAAGCCAAGTGATTTGGAAATTATGTTCATCCAGCGTGTAGGCAATAAGCTCTTAAAGTGAGACCAGAACTACATACCGATTGCAGCTGTAACGCCAATAACAGCTAGCTGGCTTGCTGGTTCGTCACCTCATCACAAAGAGCTTTAAAAGAGGGTGTCGGGATGTTATCCGTGTCCGACACCAGATCCCAACCAAAGAAATGCAGTTTCCCATCCCCACTGGCAGAAAACAGTGATGTGGAAATGTCACCCTCCCCACCAGAAAAGAATAGAATAAAAATTTAAAAAAGGAAATAAATAAAAGCACAAATGAAGTCCACAAACAAGCCAGCAGTGGCATAAATTACAGGTGGACTGGATGAGGGGGAGAAGGTGTAGGACGGGGCAGGAGCTGCAGTAGTGGCTCTACTTCTCCCGGGTTCATGTTACACCTGAGCAGGAGGGCCACACAAGGTCGCCGGGTACTTGCGGCTACCAGTGCAAGGGTTATTAGCTTTGGTCCTATTTTAAGTTCCTAAACCCACAGTTTTGCCTGGAGGGCAGGACAACGGGTTCATCTGCTCCTCGCCGGAGCCAGCGGAGGGTGGAGGAGCCGCTCAGGCGCGGCGGCAGGGGAATTGCCCACAGGAAGGGTGCCTGGGCCAACCTGAGGTGCACCAAGTCCATCTCCTCCGGGCTGGCTGGGGCTGCTGGCTTCCTGCGGGGCCTCCCAAACCCACTGACCCTCTTGTGGGGACAGAAGGCTCGGAAGGTTCAGGGGCTGGCCTGGAGGTGGCCAGAAACAGGTCCTGGGAGGATGCTAAATGACCCACAGGCCCCTAGCCTGTCACCCCACAGCCCCACAGCACCCACAGCCCTGTGCAAACACCATGATGCTGGGGATGTGAAGGGGGGGGGTGAACCTCAAACCAGGGCCCTTTGGGACACCCCAAGCCCGCTGCCTCCCCACAATAGCAATGGGGACAACACGGGCACCCCTTGCACCATCCTTCCTGGGGCTTCCTAACCCAGGGCTGGGGGAAGGAGAGGGCGTACGGGGGGGGGCAGCGCCTGCCAGCAGCTCCCTCTGTCCTGCAGGGTGCAAATGGGGTCGGGCTCACCCCGGGAAGCTGCAAGGGGGCAGGATCGGGACCCGGGGTCAAGCGGGGCAGGGCTGGGGGCTGCCCCGGGCAGGGCGGGCAGGGCGGCCGGGGGTGGGTCCGCAGCCAGCCCTGCCTTTCAAAGTCCCTCGCTCCGAGGAGGAAATCGGGAAATATTTCCAGCAGCAGCAGCAGCAGCAGGAGGAGGAGGAGGAAGAGGAGGAGGGCCGGCGGTTTTCTCCCAGCCCCCGGAGGGATGCGGAGGGAGAGGAGGCTGCCTGCGGGGCGGGCTGGCTGAGTGCATCCCGGGGGCTGTGCGTGTGTGCGCTCCCTCCATCCCTCCCTCTCTCCCTCCCTCCCTCCCTCCCTTCATCCACCCTCCCTCCCTCCCTCCCTTCCTCCTCCTCCTCCTCCTCCCGCCCGCCCTCCCGCCGCCGCAGCCGCGCACCGGGGCTCCGCCACCCCGCGCCCCGCCGCGATGCCCCGCCGCTGCTGAACCGGCTCCGGCTGCTGCTCTCCCCCCCCCCCCCCCTTCTTCCCCTCCCCAAACCCCCCGACAGGTAGGTCCGCGACCCCCCGGCCCTCGCCCTGCCCTCCCCGGCATCGGGGGGGAGCTGTATGGGGGGGTCCCCGGGATGGGGGGAGGTGGGATGGGGATGGGGAGCCGCTGGGGGATGCTGCTGTCCCCCCCCCCACATCCCTTCCCCGAGCCGGGAATGCTTTTTGCAAGCCAGCCGCCTTACCTTTAGGCGAGGCGATTGGGGCTCGCCTCCCTCCCCCGCCGGCCAGTCGCGACATGTCGCGACGGGAGGCGCGCCCGCGGGGAGGGGGGTGCCTCCCTTCACCCCGAGGGTCGAGCGTGCGGGAGCGGGGAGGGGGCCGGAGAGAGCCGCCCCCCCCAGCCGGGGGTCTTACGGGCATCGTCCCCCGGGGGGAGCCGTGCCTCCGCCCGGCGGGGTGGCGGTGCCTGCAGCCGGGCTGCCTTGCCTCCAGCCCCGGGGGGGTTCTGCCTTGAAAGGGGTCCCGAGGCGAGTGGCCGGAGGCACCTGCAGCCCCGCCGAAAATCCCCGTTTTCTTTTCCCCGAGCGGCTGTGCCTTTCCCCGAAGGGCTGGCGCTCGGCAGCGCTCATCACGTAGGCTTTGTCTAGGTGGAAGCATGGCTGGGGCTCTTCCGTCATCGCGAGTTTAATTCTTTCATCGTAGCCTTGTTGCTTCCCTCCCCGCCGAGCCGTGCCCGCCGCTCGGCTCCGTCTCCGGGGCGAAAAGCGAGCGGCCGAGGCGTTGGAGAAATGCAGCAAGCACTAGGGAGAGGACCCGAGCCTGGAAAGGAAAGCCGTAGTAAAACCACAAGGTCACGGGCGTGTGGGTGCGAGCGGCTGATTTCGGGGGCTCCTCTCGCTGGCGCTTCTCTTGAAGCCGTTCCTCCCGTCCCGGGTGCTGGAAAACCGGGAGTCAGGCGATGGAAACGGGGGCCGAGGGAGGCTGGGGTCCTCTGGGTGCTCTCCCGGTGGTGTTCTCGTGCTCTTTCTCGCTGCCCCGAAGAGAAGAGGTGTGCTTTTGTTCGGATAGGGGAAGCTGGGATGCCCGCACGTTGGCATGGTGGTGGCAGCCGGGAGAAAACAGCTGGGCTGTGTGGCTGGGGCAGTGGGCATCGCCAAAGAGAGGCAGCTGTGCTGGCTTGGGTGCATCTGATACATGTCTCCTTCTCACCTTTTCCTTCCATCTGGTTCTTCAAGAGCAACTTTGCCCCTTTTCCAGCAATTAAACCAAATGGGGGCACAGCCAAGCTTTTCTAGAGCCAGAACCCACCAGTAAAGCCATGAATCCCCCCCCAGCACCTCCCCAGGAAAGTTGAACCCTCTCATACCCACCAGCCCTGTTTCTCTGGAAGCATAAACAACTCCAAAGCCAATGCTGGGGAAATGGGGAGCTCAAAGCTTCCCCTGAGCCAGGGTTTGCATTCAAGATGTTTGAGGATGCACTCACTCTATCCTCGCATCCCTGAATGCCAACACCAACTAGCAGAGATAAGCTGAGGAATTTTTCCCTGCTTCTTTACCCAACTCTCACTGAGCTTTTTGAGGTCTTCGGTTGTAAATTGCTCCTGAGATGTCTGATCTGGGTCTGGCCAGGCTGCAGCAGGTTTGCTCTCTTGGCACTGCTGTACCCAGCACAGCATGGACTTGGCTCGTGTCCTTGCTCTCAGGAGTCCCCACAGCACCGTGATGATGCCACAGAGGTACAGCCATTTCTCTGACTGTCCAACCCTTTCTTTCTCTGCTCAGGACCTTCAGGGTTGCAGTTTCCTGGCATCACATCTAGGACAGAAGTTGGTTTTCTGTTTTGTTGCTGGGTCCATACAGCCCTGCTGGCTTCTGGGGGAAAAGCCCCTCTTCTCCAGCATCCTAACGAAACTCACGCCTTGTAACAAAGCCCAGTGTCCTCCAAGGTATGGGCATCTCTAGAGGACCAACCCATTCCTCTTGGACAACACAAATGGCATGTGATACGGGCACTGTGGATAACCTAGAACAGCCCAAGTGCTGGATGCCATGATCCACATGTGTTCCTAGCTCACAAATGTCCTGGCTGTGCCTGGGTCTGCAGCGGGGTGCTCAGGGTGCTGTTGGGACTGTGGCATCCCACACGAGCTGAGCTCCTGGCCAGTGCATGAATGGTATCTCTCCAGCTCTTTTCAGGAAGCTCGTAGGGACTTGGCCTTCTCCACTATCTCTACCCCTTTGGCAAGTTTAGCTGAAACTGGGGGGAGGTGAGGGGAGCGAACAGACAGACAGACAGACATGGAAAGTGTGATTTCATACGCCTGGCTTCCTAAGGAAACCTGGCTACAAATAGAAGTGAGATTTGCTGCTGCGAAGAGCTGCTGGGGAGCCGCAGGAGGCAGATGAGGTGGGGGCTGGAGGGGTGGCTAACCCTGCTCTGCAGGCAGGTGGCCCAGGCCCTGCATGCCCGGGGGGCTCAGATTGTCTTTCCTGAGATCTGGCGGTCTAAAATCCTGTGTGTCTGCTCGGCACCGGCGTCCGGCTCCCTCTAGAGTCAGCGGTGTGAGCCTCTGGGCGATGACCACCCTCCACCAGCCTGGGCTGGACACCCAGCTGAGGGATGGAGACACACAGCTGATGGATGGAGCACACCGAGGTGGCCTCCAGCCCAAATTAAGCTGCCACAGCCCTTTCCCCATGCACGTGCCCAGGGACTTCTCCCACCTCTCCATCCCTGGATGTGTGCGGGGAGCTGGGGAAAGGGGGAGCTCTGCTCTCTCGAAGCCTTCTGCTCCTTCCCCCCATAGAACCCAGGAGCACATCCCACCATGTAGGTGACCCCCACAGAGCTACCAGCCCAAGGGACAAACGGGAACAGGCAGGCAGGGAGGAGAGCAAGCCCTGTCCTACAGAAACCCTTGGATCTGGGCAAATTCTTCCTTCCCAGCCTACCTGGGAGCACAAGGATTGTTAGCGGTGTTTTATCCTCCCAACAGTCATTTTACAGAAGAATTGGATGCTTCTCAATAAAGACAAGGCAAAAAAAAAAAAAAAAAAAAAAAAAAAAAAAGGTGGTAGGGATAGAGAAACGATCTGGAGACAGCAGCAACAAGGAGGAGAGATGTTAAAAAAAATACAGCACAAAGAATTAAGAATTAAGAATTTCTCCCTTGCTTCTCGTTTCCTGGCATTTTCGTCTCTGAGCTCGTGTATCGCAGGGAAAAGAGACAACTTGCCTCTCAGCCTCAATGCATTAAAAAGCAAAGCTGGAGACTCCCTGAAAAAAAAATACAATTCCAAGCTCAATCTCTACAAGCTGCCCCCAAATTCAACCAATCTGGCTGATTTTTTTTATGGGGGCTGATTTATTTTCTCTATTTATCTGTTTATTTTGGAAAGTTGCTGGGGAGATTGTGGGAGGGGATTGGATGCTGCATGCAAGAGAGAGATAGGATACTTGGAAAAATCAGTTGCGGACTGATAATTGTTCTAACTTTTTAATGTCCCTTACAGAAAACAGTGTGGCCTGGTGCGTATTTTACTCGATTGGCTTCATGGAGGGCTCATGCCTCTGACTATATTTGGAAAGGTTTTGATGGGTTTTGTACTGATGCAATCAGGATGCTGACGGCCTGGAAATCATTTTCCCGATGTGGAGATCCGGAGGGTCATGGGCAGGGGATGCCAACAGTTTCGGAGTGACAGAGCTGGGTGGAAGGGAGAAGGAGCAGGGCTGCAAGCCAAGGGCTTTCCAAGCTGCCTTTAAAGTGCCATCGTGCTCCTCAGCCCTGCGTGGCAACATGGCTTTTGGACACTCCAGCTTTCCTCCATGGATCCAGAGGTCCAGCCAGCGTGGCTTTTGGCTCTTCTCTTGCTTTCATGGGTAAAAATCACAGCTGGCAGGAGCTACTTTTTACCAAAGCTGCGCCACACAGCAGTGCCCAGATCAGGGCTGTTGGCATCCTCCTTGTGTGCCTCAGCTGCAGGAAGCTGCACCTAGACTCTTGGCTGATTTCCTGACTGATGGTCAGAGACCAGTTGATTTGTTGGGGCTTTTTTTTTTTTTTTTCCTACAGTCATCACATCTTTCCCCAGCGCAGGGTTTGCTCAAGCCGCCCTGCTGTGAGGCAGATTGCTGCTTTCAATGAGGCGCAGGTGTACCGGCTCCTGCATGGCCGGGAAGGGTCAGGAGGAGGTGGAGAGGTGTTAGCCCTCTGGAGAGAGGTCTTTGGGTACAAGTACACTCCTGCAGATGAGGTATGCAAAGCTTTCTGCAAGAAAACTACTCGCATTTAACTCTTAGGTGCTGCTCTCCTTCGAGAGAACCTGGGATAGGGGTGCAGGGATTCGGAGACCTCAGGTCTCAGAGGATGCTGCTCCCACCTCCCACACACCGGTGACACAGCCGTGGGGATACTTTCCCATACAGGCTGGCAGTAAATTCACCGTAACAATGCTTATTGTGGAGCTGATGTCGCAGTGGGGTAGGCACAGTCGGGTGGCTGTGACGGTGTGAAGGCTGCTGTGTTACAGCTGCTCTGCGTTGCAGAGTGCTTGCTGTCAAGTGATGGAGAGAGAATTCCCCACGGAAAGTCTCTCTTTTTGCGTGGCCACTCCTTCCTCGTGAGCCCAACCTTTCCTGCCCAAGCCCTGTAACGAAGGCAGCCAGGCTAGAGCTATTTTTTTTTCAGAGCTCTGAACAGCGATGCTGCTACCAGCCTGTTGCAAACGGCTGCGAACTTCATCACTCAAAGGTGCAGGAAAGCAGCGGGAAGGGTCTAAAAGTGGATACGGCCCGGGTGCCGTGCCCAGATGGGAGTGGGACTTTTGGGAGGCTGCTGCAAAGGAAAAGCTCTGTGCTGCTGAAGCACGGAGCAGCTCTCAGGCTGGCTTTGTTCGCAGCACGCAGCCAGCCTGGAGGAGCCTTCCTTCAGCCTGGAGGAGCTCATGGCAGAGCGGAGGCTAAAAGGCTGCTCTCTCCCCATCTGGCAGCTCCGGAGCTGGGGGGCCAGAGCACGAGCTGGCAGCAGGAGCTCTCTCCTACCAGCTTGTAAAGCCCAGTACTAGGGGAAAGCCTCGAGCTCCCTTCTCCAGGCAGAAGGCAAACATCTCTGCAACCCTCTTAGCCTTACTGCGGGCAAAAACTGGGGTTTTACAGCACTGAAGGCTGGAAGGAAGGCTGGCCAAATGTCCCTTGGCTGGGGTCTGGATCTAAACTGAGCTTGCCTCAAAGGGACCGTGCAGCCCCTTGCAGGCTTTCTCCTGTGACTGCAAAAGCAGCTGCTGGCACTTCGGGGAGCTTCTGGGGAGCGAGCTGGGGGCTGGCTCTGCTGGCTAGCTCCAGCTCTACCTGAAAGCCTCCAGGCAGCCGGATCCGGGGGAAAAAATGAGCTTTGGGTCTGCCCTGTGTTGTAGGGTTGATGCTTACGGGCAGGGCTGTGCTGATCCAGGGTGGTAGCTTGTGGTTCGTCACCACACGTGTACAGCCAGCTCGTGTGTTTGCTTTTCTTGTTGATGGCCTGGCTGGGAAATGCAATTGAGACACCTTAATGAAAAGCTAACAAAGTTGGCTTTGAAGGGAAGGCTGGCATTCTGGTAGCCTTGCTTCTCGTTAGAGAATAATATGAATGATTTGTCTGGGAATATTCCTACTGCTGGGTTTGCAGCAGCCTGCTGACCATGGGCCGAGACCCCATGCAAATGCCAAGCAAGAGGGTCTCCAGGGACTGAGTTGTTTATTTTGGACTGTGCAAATAAAGAAACGCTGCTAATTTTACAGCAGTTGCTTCTCAGAGAGATTTGGATTGTCAGGCTCTGGTTGTGTATGTGTAGCCAGCATGTTGTGACCAAGCATTTTCTAACCCTCCATAATTCCTGAGCCTGCTGCTAATAACGCTGATTATGAATTGGTTCCAGTAGGAAGAGTGGGGGGTACCCGAATCCTTTTTGATAACTGCACTGCAGAATGTTGGAGAAAGTCCAACATAGGGTTGCTGGATGCTATGGCCACTCAAAGAAGGTTGCCTGCACATTGCCAAGGCTGGTGTGTTTCTCCTTATTAAGCTCCAGCCCTTCTCCACCCATCTGGGCTCTCAAGAAAAGCTCCACGTCTCCTGTCTCCTGCTGTCTCAGGGAAAAATGTTGTTTGTACATGGAGAGCTGCATGGAAAGGCCAGAAAGATGGATTGCTCAGATGCAAGCCTCTAGGCTTTGTTCCTCCTGTTTAACGAAATATGGGACTTGATTAAAAATATATATATTTGTGTTAGAATGTTTGAAAGGGAAGAACATGGCAAATAAAGTTCAAGTGACTTATTAATCTGATTTAGTGAGTAGTTTTTTTTCTGGCTGAGACTTCCAGTGCTCAAATCCTTTTAAGACTGCAGAGTTGGTCCAAAGTATGATGGGACTCTTCTATTCTTTATGACCTAAATCAGTGACCCGAAGCATAATATTTTCTCTGGAACCATCTGTTTTCTCCTCTTGCCAAGGGGATTTCACAATGCCTGGTTGCTCTGAATAATTGTACATGTGCAAGGATATGACTTGCCACAGGGAGAAAATTAACTGAACAAGGGCAGGTGGATGCTTTGAGTTTTCTATTGATTGAAACTACTACCCTTTAGAAAGAGAGGGTGAAGAACCACAGAGCTGAGTAATATTTTATGCCCACACTACATTTTCCTTAAGCCTACATATTTTTGAAATTAATTAATTAATTAAATGCTTAGGAGTTATCTGGGATAAATAGAGTAGATACCAAGCCAGCTTGTGTTTTGACAGCCCCTTTATCAAGCATCTCCAAGAGTCGGTTTGAAGCAGGGTGAAACACGGTCAGGAATACAGATGTTGGGTGACTAATTAATGTTTCGGCTAAACTTCAATGACCATGAATGCACATCTGTTTCAACTTAGCTATCTGCAAAATGGCATACAACAAGGTACTCTTCTTTGTAAACATCATGTTTTCATTTATTTTTTACTTAAGATCTGTAAGTGACGACTAGAGCCTGCATTATTGGGAAGCAGAAGGTGTCTGGGGACTGTGACTTGGGGAGAAACGTTTGGGGTTTCTGACTCCAGCAGCAAGAGCTTCTCGTAACGTTAGCAGGATTTCCAATGTAAACAATTCCTGTATTTTAAATTGAGCTTCATACAGGAGACACGCTTTTTCTTGTTCCTCTTATCTGTTCGTATCACCCAGCTCTCTGAATTGCTCACTTCCTGCTCGGTGTATCTTTTGCCTTACTTAATTAGAAAATTGGGAGGGGGCTGCGGCAGAGAACAACAATTCCCGGTGAGGAGATGCCATTTACATATAACTGTCTTAATATATTTTCAGTATTATTCTTCCCTCCCAATAATCCCACTACAGCATTCTTCAATAAAAGCAAATCGAGCGGAGGGCGTTCATCCATCGTTACAACATCTCTGTAAGGAGTAGATCCCGTAACGTGGGTGCAAGATGGTACTCACTCCTCCAGACACTTCTTCCTTCGCACGCAGCCTGTCCCTGCATAACGAGCCCCTGCCCTGATGAGGAAGGGTGATTTCTGCATCATAAGGAGAGGGGTGGTGGTGATCAGGCGCTCCTTTTCGAGGAGGCGTTGGTGTGTCCCTGTTGGAGGGTAAATGCTTCTCCCTGGGAACGCCTGGCTGTACGCTTGCAGTCAGCAGTGCTGGCTGTGCTGAGAAACAAGCCCTCTTCGAGAAGGAAGAGGGAAGGTGAGCTTTGCCACCCCTGATGGGGTCACATCTAAGCACAGGTGACAGCTGGGACACTGTCACTGGATGCAGCCTTTAGCACAGATGGGCTGGTCTGCAGCTCCAAGCGCGTGCGGCTAAGCATCTGGCACTAAGGGACAGTGGTGGCACTGAGGGACAGGGTTTAGTGATGGGACTCCATAGGTCAGGTTGGTGGCTGGACTTGATGATCCTGAAGGTTGTTTCCAACCCAGATGATTCTGTGAGTCTATGATCTGTGGGACCCGGCACTGTGTTTACTGGGGAGCAGGCAGGTGGCAAATGGTGGGGTGAGACCTGCCAGGTATTATAGAGATGTTGTCTGTACCTCCTGCTCATGTCCGCATCTCTGGTATGGACCTGAGAACATTACCCCTCCCTTAAAAGCTGAAATCTTTCATGACTAGACTCTTGGTTTTGTTTCTGGGCTGTTGTTTTCTTTTTACGAGCAAAACCTGTTCAGCCTTCTGTAGTCTTCAGCAAGGTAAAGGTATCAACATGCTCATTTTCCTCTCTTCATAGAAGCATTTTTAAGTACTGTGTGATTAAATTAACTTGGAATGGAGAAATGTAGTATGGCAAAGGCTCTCCTTGAGGAGAAAATATAGCTTTAATAACAAGGAATCTGGCTTTTATTGCCTAGTAAAATTGAGAATTTAACACTGAGCATGCTCAGGTTTTTGCACTAAGCATCTCTATGTAATTTAAGGCATCTGCTCTGTAGGTTTATGCACTGTTAACTAACTGCAAACCTCTTTAACAGCTCCCCGACACTGCTGGAAAATCCTGAGGCAGGACAAGGGCAAGTACTGCTGTCATGCCTGATGACTGATGTTGTAAATGGAGTGAGAAAGGCCCTTGCAAGGGAAGCCGGCAAAGCTGACCTAGTGGGAAAAGAGCGTAGGGACAGGCTTCCTCTCGAAGCATGCCAAGAGAGCCATGCTTGGATGCATATGGGGCTCTTTCCAGTTTTGGGAAGGTGCAAAGTGATGCGCTGTGGAAGAAATGGCTCCAAAATCATTAATTAAAGACTGCCCTTCTGGTGCGCCGTATGACCGAGGTGCCGTTAAGAGCAAGGTTTTGCCAAGGCTTGAGCTTGCTTCGCGCAGATATGGAGTAGATGCTTGGGAAGGACTGTGAGCAAGAAAAGGCTATAAAATATGTCCTTTACAGTGAATAAAAATATTCCAAAAAATTATTGGACTATAGTAGATTTCCCTGTCCCCTCCTGCTCTTCCCTGAATTCCAGTGCAGGAGTGCTCCATCATTTTGAAACATGAAACACTTCTGCCAGCCATGAAGCAAAATAAAGAGTTTTAATTAGATGAGAAACAGGAAAATACAACTGAAGAAATAAGCTTTCAGCAAAGAGAGAGAAAATGGCATTAAACATCTGTGTAGCTGAAAGGGGTAGGTGCTAGCCCACTGGTATCATCTGACTCAGTCCTTGCTCGGATAGCTGAACTAAAGATTTGTATGTGGAAATCTGCAGTGGTCATAACACAGTTAGGGCTCATTAGATGGGTCTTCTTGAGGAACAGGGTAATTTGATTATACATTTGGGAAAGGTGAGAAATAAATTGGGTGGAAAAGAAGATCTGTTGTCTCTGGCCAGCCTCAGTGCATCTTTCCTTTTGTCTCTGCAGGTTGAGGACATTTGGGACCTGCTTGGTGGAAGCGGCCATGTCGCAAGCAACTCACCCACCCACCTTCCTGGTGAATTTCCAACTCCTGAGTGTTGTGGTGGTGCTGCTCGTCCATGCAGAAGGCATATATGCAGAAAGCCCCAGTGAAGTGCCTGCAAACAAGTCTGAGGAGTGCACGGGCTCGTACATCTGCAAAAAGGGTGTGATTTTACCAATATGGGAACCCCAAGACCCCTCGTTCGGTGACAAAATAGCTCGGGCAACAGTGTATTTTGTAGCGATGGTGTACATGTTCCTGGGAGTATCCATCATAGCCGACCGTTTCATGTCCTCCATCGAAGTCATTACATCCCAAGAGCGGGAAATAACCATCAAGAAGCCTAACGGCGAGACCAGCAAAACCACAGTGAGGATCTGGAATGAGACCGTTTCCAACCTCACGTTGATGGCCTTGGGCTCATCCGCTCCCGAGATCCTTCTGTCTGTTATCGAAGTGTGTGGTCACGGCTTCACAGCAGGGGACTTGGGGCCAAGCACAATTGTTGGAAGTGCTGCATTTAACATGTTTGTCATCATTGCGATCTGTGTTTATGTTGTCCCGGATGGAGAGATAAGGAAGATCAAGCACTTGCGAGTGTTTTTTGTTACAGCAGCCTGGAGCATCTTTGCCTACACTTGGCTTTACATTATTTTATCTGTGTCTTCTCCTGGTGTTGTGGAGGTTTGGGAAGGCTTGCTCACCTTCTTCTTCTTCCCTATCTGTGTGGTGTTTGCCTGGATAGCTGACAGGAGACTTTTATTTTACAAGTATGTCTACAAGAAATATCGAGCTGGCAAGCAGAGAGGCATGATTATTGAGCATGAGGGTGATCGGCCCTCCTCCAAAGCTGATATTGAGATGGACGGAAAGGTTGCTAATTCTCATGTGGAGAACTTTTTGGATGGGACACTGGTGTTGGAGGTGGATGAAAAAGACCAGGATGATGAGGAAGCCAGGAGAGAAATGGCTCGGATCCTGAAAGAGCTGAAACAAAAACATCCTGACAAGGAAATTGAGCAGCTTATAGAGTTGGCCAACTACCAGGTCCTAAGTCAGCAGCAGAAGAGCAGGGCCTTTTACCGCATCCAGGCCACTCGGCTCATGACTGGAGCTGGCAACATCTTGAAGAGACATGCTGCAGACCAGGCCCGCAAAGCTGTCAGCATGCATGAGGTCAACAGTGAGGTGGCAGAAAACGATCCCATCAGCAAGCTCTACTTTGAGCAAGGCACCTACCAGTGTCTGGAGAACTGTGGCACCGTCGCCCTGACCATCATTCGCCGGGGCGGCGACTTGACCAACACGGTGTACGTTGACTTCAGGACAGAGGATGGGACGGCCAATGCTGGCTCTGACTATGAATTCACTGAAGGGACTGTGGTCTTCAAGCCTGGAGAGACCCAGAAGGAGATCCGTGTTGGCATAATCGATGATGACATATTTGAGGAGGATGAGAATTTCCTGGTCCATCTCAGCAATGTCCGCGTGAGCACTGAGGCCTCAGACGAGGGCATTCTTGAGGCCACTCGTGTCTCAACGCTTGCCTGCCTGGGCTCACCGTCTACTGCCACTGTCACCATCTTTGACGATGACCATGCTGGCATCTTCACCTTTGAGGAACCAGTAACACATGTCAGCGAGAGCGTGGGGACCATGGAAGTGAAAGTGTTGCGAACCTCCGGCGCACGAGGAAATGTTATTGTGCCCTATAAAACCATTGAAGGCTCAGCCAAAGGTGGAGGAGAGGACTTTGAAGACACCTGCGGGGAGCTGGAATTCCAGAACGATGAGATAGTGTAAGTGAAGCTTTCATTTGTTACTTCCAATCTGTCATTCTCCTGAAATTAAATGCACATGGCTACCAGAGCTGCACTGGAGGTGTGTGGGTGCCAGTGAGTAGCAGCAAGCTGTGAATGGTCTTGTGTGCTTTAGGGAGCCTGAAATGCTGTGTTCCTGCCTTGTTAGCAGATCAGAGAGTGGCAGCTGCTCGGGGGCACTCCACCCTTCCAGCAGCTGGGAGATGGGACTGGTTTGTGAGGCCAGCCTCCCACCTTCTACCCAGGATCTGAGCAGATCTCTGTAGCCTTGACTCTACAGCGTAGGAGAGAACACCACTGAGCTGGCTGTTACCTCCATCCGCAGGCAGTCACCTGTCTAAATCAAGTGTGTGAATTGTGGTAACCACTTCCCCTTGACTGAGCTCACTTGGGACTGGAACGCAGTCTGTTCCACTGATACTTGCTTTCAGGTGGCTTTGGAGAAAGCCGCCTCTTCCTTCTCCTTTTCTAAGGTCCTGGGTGACTTTCTAATGCATGCCCTGATAAACTATTGTCATGCAAAGAAACTTCATGGTTAGAATGGAAGTAGAGCCATGTCTGTCTGTTTGTAAATAAAAAATAATAATAATTTAAAAAAGGGGGGGATGAAAGCTGTTGGAGGCTAGTCCTGAGTATTGCTAGGCAGCAGGTGGAAAAACTGTGCTGTAGCTTTGTTTATCACATTATGTGGAGAATGTCAATCAGCCCAGTAAATCACAGTTAAAAACATATATCCTTGGCTATGTTTTAAAGATATTTTCTTGCTCAGTTGTGGCTCTGCAAGAGCAAAAGCTGGGACTTGTGTTGCTTCAGCCTCAGGCTCTTCCTGCAGTGAGGTCTGTGCCTACAGACCAGGCCCTGCCAGCTGTAGACTTGGTAGCAAAAAAACGCTGAGTAGGACTTGGAGCAGTCCCTGATAAAGGTCACTCTGTGTCAAGAGACCTAAAAGGTGGCTTGGCTGTTGCATCTTTTACAGCTGGTCTCTCAGGAGCCAGAGCAAACCAAAGATGGGGGTGGAGAGTGGGCCTGATGTTCCTTCCTTTATCTGTACCTGCTCCACGTGAACAGGGAGAAACACAAAATTCCTGGAAGCAGCAAGATGTAATTCTTAGGCAGGATATTAGACCACTCGGTGCTTCAGATTCTCAGAAATAATTGAGCAAGAACTTCATAGCTCCGGCATTTTGGAGACCAGAACGTGCATGTTGCTCTTGCTAGGGTCAAGAGCACACAATGTGCTATTATTCCTGGTCTGCACTCCTGAACGATAACTGTAGTAGACAGGAACTCAGTTATTTGATTTGATTTTTTTTTCCTTGTGAGGGAAGCAGGAAGGTGTCTGTAGAGTTGCAATGAACTAGGCTATAAGGACATCCCCCGAAGGCTCTTTACTTTTTAACCAGGTCACTCACTGCTAGCAAAACTGGGCTGCCGTCAGGAAGACCTTGATGTTTGATTTCAGTTCCCCCGAGATGTGACGTGATTACGTGGCTTTGAGACAGTACTCAGTGGGGCTTGGGCTTCCCCCTTGTCCTGCAGCCAGCACTCTTGCTGAGATATCTGAGATATCTGATGTGGGGCTGGGCTGTGTGGCGGCGCTGCTTTCCCTCTGCCGGCACGGCGCCGGGTCCTGCCGTGCTGCTGCTGGTGGACTTTCCTCCACTGAACTCTTTGCTGTCAATGTTTGTCAGCAGCGTAGTAAGCAGGGGGTGTGCTGGAAGTGGGCTGGCCACATCCTGTCAGGGCTGGGCCCTGGCCTCTCGGGGAGTGCTGGTGTGCTCTCCCCGCTGCAAGCCTCTCCCTTCCTTTTCTAGCCGGCTATCTGCATGTGCACGCCAAGCAAGATATGGGGAAAACAGCTTTCTTAGAAAACTGAGCATGGTTTTTTGCATGCAGATGCCAGGGCATTGCCATCATATCTCTACTGTCTTTAAACCATCTCCCCCTGGTACTGCTGGGAGGGAGGGACAGTACATGGGAAGCACCAGCGTGCACTTCAGGACTTGGCAGCCTGGAGCAGAAGAGAGCTAGGTGGATGGAGTGAGAGGAGGTGGCAGCTGCAGGACCATGTGCTTACCAAGGGGCTTGTTCAATTCAGATGGGAGAAGACACACACATACATGCCTTAGTACTTTGGGAGAAGGATGGCAGTGATTTTACAATTTGCCATCTGCCCACGTGTCCAGCAGGTAGTAGGCACCCATCTAATAGGTACCTGCTACAGACCCTGTTCAGGTGTCGGATGGTGTGGGCTGACTTGCAGAAGAGTTCCCACAAGTCCATGTCTGCCTGGGTGCAAGTTCAGGACAGCCCTGCAGCACAAAGGCAACGTGGTCCTGAAGCTGAGGTGCTGCTTAGGGGCATCCTCACTTGCCTCCCTGCAACTGCCTCCTGTTCCTGATAGGAATAAAGATGTGCTAGCACAATATGTGGACTATAGAGTTAAAGCCTGTTTGCCACGTCATCGTTAGTGTTGTGCTTCAGCTAAATCTTAGCTATGTAGAATTGTGCAATTCTGCAGCATATTTGACTCAATAAAGTTCTAAAACTTCAATATTTCCCATGCTGTGGTGGCCAAGAGATTGCCTTGCTGCCCTTTCTAAAGGTCTTCAGTGCCTCTTCAGCTCTGCCATTCTAGGCTGTATTGATCAGCTCTATAAAATTGAGCAAGATATGTTTCTCTGGGACTCTAACAATGAAGGTAGGGCAAGTGCAGGAGGACAGAAACATGAAATAAAACTGTGCAAGTCTCTATTATTAGAGGGCTTGTTTGCTGGTAAGACCAGTAAAATTAGGAACTGCTGGGAGGATACCGATCTTCTGGAGACCTTCCTCCATTTCCTAAAAGGCCCAATTACATAACATGCTATTTGTTCACAGAGTCCAGAGAGAGTTTCCCATTTTGCAATCAATCTGTTGATGTCTCCTTTCCCAGAATACACAAAATAGCAATGTAAGTGCTGAAGAGATGTCCAAACAGAGATGTACAGTGGAGAAGATGTTGGTCCCCCTGTGGAATACTCTATCCTGACAGCTATGTGGGAAAGCTATAGATATCCAAATTGTGTCCCAGCAAGGTCAGCATCTTGGTGATGCTGCGCAGGCACCTGGGGCTCCAAGACATCCATAGGTGCTACAATGTAAGTTTAAGAGAGACCCTCTCCTCTAGGACCATCCTTAGCAAGGTGATTCTGGCTTTGCCTTGCATCTCTGTTAATGATTACAGATTTCTTGATGAGATGATGAACTACTAAGATGTTACAGGTGCTTCCTGCCCACCCATCTGCCCCAGGTGTCGTAATCATAAAAGAGGTCAGTGGTTTGTCTGGCCAGTGTGTTTTTGTCTCCTGATTGAACACCAAATAGCTCAAAAGGAGTCCATCTTCCTGTCTTGGAGGAGGAAGCAATCTTTACCCCAGCTGATGGTATCTCTTCTCCTTGCTGTCTTGAAACATCAGGAGGTGCATCTCTTACAGAGATGACTGCAAAGAGGTATGAAAACTGTGTGTTCTTTCGTGGTCAAGAAATAGCAGCTTCCCTCGAGCTGACATCACAGCTAGCAAGCTATTACAACCTGCACTCTGGATGTCTGCCCCCACACACCACGAGCACCAAAGTTTTTACTGCATTAAAAAGTCAGTGAGGAAGGTGTTATGTAAAATCATACAGCTAACAAATTGTATTGTTACTTCACCTATAAGGTTACACTTGTAAATGCATCGTCAATCTTACGTTAATCCATCTTGCTGTATTAATACATAAAACACATAGTTTAGCTGTTTTTATACAAGGTGTCTGCTGCAGGCTCAGGGAGTGAAATTGTTGGCCCGTCATATATGACTCGTCCGAGCCAGCTTTGGCATTTCTCGGGAAGCATAGTTCTAGGAGTCAAATGCTAGCAGTGACACAAACACCAGCTAAATCGTATGTTTTTTATGGAAAATGTCCCTGGAGATCACACAGCCTCCCTCCCAAGAGCTCTTTAAAAATGTCGATGTCAATAAATATAGATTGTGGCGGGGGGAACCAAGCAGTACTGCTTTTTTAAGTTCCCTTTTTCTTTTCCAGAAGAAGTTGGGTGAGGTATTTCTACAGAAATAGCAAAAAATAAAATCCTGACTCAGCCCTGGGACCTCTCTAGCTCTGTTTTGCATCCATGGCTTGCAGCTTCAAAGGAAAAATGAAACCTCCAGCACAGCCAGCCTTGTATTAGGACTCGGTCGAGGAGAGGGGAGCATCCCAATGTGGCAGAGAGACTGGTGTAAACTAGGCTGAAGGTGAAGCAAGCAAGCATTCCCCTTCCACCAAGAGCTGGTTGTCCCAGGAGGGAAAGGTGCAGCTGTAATGGGGTGTGCTCTCACTTCTATTTCTCCTCTCTGTTCACACAATGTTTAGTCTTTCCTGGACACTCCTAAACTTTCTTAATTAGTCTTAATGTCTTCCACCCATGGGTGTCTCTTTTAAACTGCTGTGCTCTTGTCTCAGTTGCATCCAGGGAAATAAGGCCTTCCCCTGCATCCAGCCGCCTGCAAGTGCTTAAAGGCTAATTCTTGGGTGCATAACTGAAGAATAACCACAAATGGTGACCCCACGCTGTGGTGTTCACTGCTTTGTACCTTATGGATTGATACCTCAATGCAAGAAGAAGAAATCAAACAGGCCTGAAATATTTTCTTCAGGGGGATTGACCTGAATTTTGGCTTCCTGTTGTGTTTAGGGCAGTCTGAGCCTTCCAACATCAAGCAGAAAAGCAAAGCAGTTTGGGGCTAGGGTGTTTGGCATGGGAAAAAAAAAAAAAAAAAAAAAAAAAAAAAAAAGGAAATTCACTACCACAAGATGAAAATGTGAGTGCCCACACTACCTACAGCTTCATCAGTTAGGAAGCCTGGTCTGGTCTGAGGATGGAAAATCCCTGAGGGTGGCAACTCGTCTTACTGTGCGTCACAGAAAAGACCGAGAAAGAAATGCTGCTTGGGGCCTCAAGCAACAGGGAGATGCTGCCTGCATCCGAAACCCTGTGATGTACAGGGCTGGGTGCTGGATTTCAGTTCTTCGGATGCCTCAGGAGAACCACTAAACGTCTGAGCTTGGAAATTGCATGTGCATGTGAGCCTCCAGCTGCACACTGGATGGCCACGTTTGGACCTGGCTTGCACTCACTATTGTCCTTTGCATGCAGGCCAGGCATGGAGTGATGTGGACATCATGTGTATATGCACGGGCTGATAAAAAAAAAAAAAAAACATTCCCACGTCTCAAGCCTGCAATGTACTTTCTCAGAACTGTGTCTCTATGTGTCTTAAGAGCTGATCTGGTCCTCCCCAGAGTAAAGCCAGTGGGTGTGCTCCTGCAGCAAGACATCACAGCCTTGTAGGACAAGCCCTGCCTGTGGCTTGCCTGGGGAGGGTGAGCGCGGGATGCAGTCTGTGCTGCTTGCCCAAATAAGTCATTCTGCGTGTGCATGAGATCTAGGAACTTGATTTGATGGCGTCCCCTGTGGAGGGGATTAGGCAGCGAGGCTGTGTTACTGGATGAAGCAAGTTGTGCCAGCACGTCACTTGGGGGGACATGGAGGAAGAGGGGTGAGGATAGGAGTGGTTAGCTGTAGAACTGATACGGTTTTTGTCCTTGAAAAAACAATGTTTCCTTATTTGTAATGAGCTGTTGTTGGCAATTTACCGCTGCCAGCTGCATCTCTGTGGTTGATTAAGGGAGCTTGGATCTTAAATATGTAATAACTCTCTGAAAGCCATTGAGAGGCAGTTATTAGCTTCATCAGGGCTTGCGTACACATCCGCTGTGCTCCTTTATGAAAAGGCTACCTATTAAATGCATTGTAGTAATTTATAAAACGCAGGATCTAGGCTTGTTTTAAGAAATTAAAGCAGCAATCCTACCAAAACCTGTTGGCGTGGGAAAGAGTTATCCTGGAGAACAGCACAGCTCCTTAGCACCTTGCTGGGGAGGTGAGAGCAGGGGGCAGGAGAAGCCCCGTCCCTCTCTGCAGTCTCCTTTCCTTCCCTGGCACATGCCTGAGTGCTGCTGGCAGTGGCACTGCACCAGCTGTGGCACGCAGGTTTTATTGACAGAGCAGGGACCCATCCCTCTCCCTCCTGTGCACACATGGCAAGTCCTCGAGCAACAAGAGGTAAATGCAACCCAAAAAAGTGTGCAGGACCCCAACACAAGCTCTGAGTTCAAGTTGTGCTTGGGAATCGGCCTTCTTCCCTCTGATACCTTGCCTCCAGGTCTGACCTCAGTGGGTGGCACTTAAGTAGTTTTGTGGGCTTAAAGCAAGACTGACAGAACAAAAAGCAGACAGCTGACCACATCCAAGTGTTCGTGCAGATGGGCAGAGAAGCACCTGCCACCATCTGAAGCTAAGCGAAGTGGAGAAGCTGGACCTGCAGACAAGCAACCAAGTCAGAAACAGACCCCCAGCCTGGTCTTGCTGAACCACCTTATCTCTACAGCACTGCCAGGTCAGGAACTTTGACTAAAGGTTAGTCTTTCACAGCCACGGTGTTGGTGAAGGTCTCTCTGCGCTGGAAGTGGTAGGTGTGCTCTCTGTTTTGTCATGGGCATGGTTGCAGTGAAGGTCAGCCCTCTCCATGTCAAACACCACTGAGCCTGAGGGCATCTGGGGAGATATCAAAAAATCTGCTAATAACGCTTCTGACACTGACATCGGTGGCACTGTGCTGGCTTCCAAGAATGGCGATGCTGGATGCTGGGCGACAACAAATAATAACGGCATTCTCCACTTTAAAAATATCCTAGTGTAAGGGAAAAAGTATTCCCACTGCTGTGCAAGTGAGAGGGTGACCAGCATGTGCCTCCGCCGTCCAGTCCCTATATGGCTCCATTTCCATAGTGTCTGGATGCCTTCCTACACAATCCAAGCGACAATTAAATGCGCCTGGCAGTGGGAAACAGAGCCCTGATGAAGAACCAGGGCATGGACTGGAATCCCCGCGATCAGAACAAAGCCCTTTCCAGAGGATGTCCTCCCAGTGCAGATGCTCTCAGCCCTTCGGTTTATGCCTGCCCTTTCTCCCCAGCACTTGCCCCCTGAGCACACAAGAGATAAGGGCAAGAAATGTGCCTGGAGACTGCAGATGCTGTGCTCCAAGATGCACTGGTTTCATTGGGAACAATGAAGATCTGAGATGAGATGTCTTTGGCTCGTGCAGGTGGGGAGCAGGGCTTGCCTGGCACCAGAGCCTGCAGAGGGCTTTGCATTCGCTTAGTTCAGTAGATCTGCATTCACACTTCAGGCCTGCTTGTTGAAATTTATGTTCCTCCTTAGTGACTGGATGTGTGATGGGACCTAGGGGGATAAGCTATCACTCCTACACAGGGAAAGAATAATATAAACAAAGTCAGTATTAATGGCCCAGGCACAAATGATCCTACCACAGGGGAAAGGGAGGGAAGTGTAACGGGAGATTTACCTGACTCACGAGCTCTCCAGTGACCTGGAACGTGGAAAGAATCATACCAAAAAAATAAAAACCACAGAAAATAGGTCGGCTGAGCAGGGAAGAGTGTAACGGAGCAGCGTGGGTGTGTCAGGTTGGAGTCAGGTTGGTCAGGAGCCGGCCAAGAATTAGAGGAGAAGATGTCCTGCCCACACCTTAGTGCAGAGGGAGAAGGGAAAGGGAGCTGAACATCACACCCCACTGAGAAGCATAATTCTCCTTGGATGTGCTTCAGTCTGTGCTCATGGAGGCATCAGGAGACAACCTCCAGGAAGCCTACAGGTGGAGGATGGAGATAATTTAACTCACCTGTCCCCAGAGCGAGTGTGGATAATGACATTGAGCCTCATGTTGGTAGGGGAATGCCCAAGGGAGAGCTGCTCACTGTCCCTTGAAAGTTTTCCTGGGTGAGAGATGAGATCTGCGGGCAAGCTCCAGAGCTGCCTTCAGCAGCAGTTCAGCCAGATTATGTCTGCTTCTGTACCTGGAGGAGCTTCGAATAAATCAACACATTATTTGTAAGTACCTTGAAGATAACGAGGAGATGAATAACAGCCAGCAGAGATTTGTCAAGAACAAATCTTATCAAGCCAACCTAATTTCCTTTTATGCCAGGTTTTTGGGTGCAGAAGAAGCAGCGGTTGTCATGTAATTCAGCTTCAGAAGAGCTTTTCATGTTGCCTAGCTTAGTGCTGCTGGGAGGAAGTGCGGGCTAAATGGGCCACTAGGGTGATGGGGTCAAACCTGCCTGAAAAGAGAAACGTGGCACTGGACAGGAGTGAAAAGACGTTCAGCGGGTGCTCGTCCTGAACTGGAGCTTGTTGGGAGCTGAAAGGAAAAGTTTGTTGTTGAAGTGTGCAGGTGGCGTGGACAGGTTGAAAGCATTATCAAAGCCAGCATGGGGATTTAGAGAGATGGGCCGAGAGGAAGCAGGATGCTGTGAAGACAAGCGCTTGTGCAAGAACTGCCCCAAGCACAAATTTAAGTGGGAGGGGAGTGACTGAGGCAGGGGCTGCCATCGTGACCCAGCAGCCAAATCTGAGCTCACCATGTCATGCTTTTGCAATGAATGAGGCCGACGTCATCCCGGAGATATTCACCAACTCCAGAAGAAGCTGGGGAGAGTCCAGAGGAAAGTGCAGAAAATGACTGGTGGTCTGAGAAATGTGACCCACAGAGAGAGGCTGCGAGAACTCAGACTGTTTAATTTAGACGGCAGCCTAGGGAAGAGCTAAGCCTTGAGCTATGTAAAGGGCAATCCATGTCTGCAGGGTCTTAAGGCAGCAGTGGAGGCGATTCAAATCAGACAGGAAGGAATTTCCTCCAAGTACATACGGGTCCACCCAGGCGTGGCTTGGGGGAGTGGGTAACCTCTGTCAACAGCAGAGGTCAACGTAGAGGCACTGGTTGAAGATTTACTGGAGATGCTCAGCGTGTTGTCTCTTTTAGGACAGGATTGGGTCAGACGAGGTCTTGGGAACTCTCTCTCTATCCTGTTTTTCTGTGATAGCCAGGCAAAAGCAACCATGGTGTGAGCTGCACTTCAGGCAGGTGGCTTCCGTCCTGCGTGGTCTTCTGCTGCAAACGGGTGGTGGGGTAACATGCAAAGCAACCTACAGATGGAGCAAAGACCGAACACGTCCACACACACGCAACCTTCAGAGCTTCCCTGTGGCCTCCCCATCTGGGCTCTTTGCTCACAACAACTATCTGGGACAGGGCCGGTGCTCACCTGCCAGCTCTCTCCTTTGCTAATAATTAGTCGCAATCCAGGCTTCCCTGCAGGAGAGCCCCGTCCCCGTGGGGGAAGAAGCAAGGCTGCACGGATTAAGGAAGCTAATTAGCAGGAAAGAGAGCGTTGGTGCTGAAGCCCCAACAGCCAACTTTGAAATCTAGATAAGGGAGCAGTATTTAATTATATACAATTAAAGCACCGCGTGTCAGCCCCCTGAGAACTGGCGGTCTTGGAGAGCCCTCCCGAAGGTGCTAATGAACAGATCTGAAGGTGGTGGTGGTGGATGAGGGGCTATGCATTTGAAACTTCACCTGGCCAGCATATCTGATTAGAAGACCTTGGAAAATTCCACTGGGATACCAGCTCCTTATTTCTGCTTGGCGTCCTCCCTTTGCCATAGCGGGTAATGGGAACCTGATCCCTTTGGGGGACTAAATGTGGGGATTGCTCTGCTCCTCTGACACCTAAACACTGAGCAATGGAAACATGATGAAGAGGAGACAAGGCTATTCTAAAAACATAATGGAAATTGGATAAGATCACAGGTATACTTGGCCTGAGGCAGAGAAACAGCCTTTGTGGCCTTTTCTCCAAATGCCCAGGAGAAACCAACCTGCAGGAGACAAAGCTCCTGCCCCTGTGCCTGCCAGCCAGGGCCTCCTGGCATCTCCAGGGAGCTCCATGCCGATGTTCCCCTTTGCTCCACAGTTCTACAAGGTTCTCTGAGGTTATTTTCCCACGAGTTTGCTCTAGCCACTAACACAGCTCCTTCCCCTCCCTGCTCCTTCACCTTCAGAGCACAAATAGCCCCTGACCTCTGATCCTTTACCTTGCCCTCTCCATGCTAGGAAGGCAGTTTGCATTCCCTGCAAAGTGCCTGCCTTGTGTTCAGATGTTTTTTGTTGTGCTCTGGGCTAGCAGAGCCTGCAAGCTTTGTGGGCGTCAAGAGTAGCTTTTATCCCAAAGGTGCTTCTGGGTATTAATGTAGTAAAAAAAGATGAGAACGGAAAGCTTGGATGAATCTGTATCATCTAGCAGAGAACTGCAGAGGCAACCTGAAGTTTTCTAAAAATCCTCTCCCTCAGCAACTACGTACAAACCCTTAAGAAAGGCTTTAGCTCAGCCTTGGGTGTGAAAGGAGGTGGTGCCTGCTTTAATTAGCAAATATAAAGTGCCTGAAGGCAGTAAGTTTGAAAAGCACAAGCAAAAGCCTTGAGCTCATTTTCCTGCATCCTTGTCTCCTGGTATTCCTCTCTCTGGCCTGGTCTTTATCCCCAGTTTCTTCCAGGTCCATGTGCAGAACCTGTGGGTCACATTTGCAATGCTGTCACAGACAGCTTTCCTGGTGGTTTGGTTGCTTAAATCTCACAAGAGCTGCAAGCGATGCCAATGCCATGAGGTTTGTTTTATTTGTCTGAGTGTTTCTGGTGCTGTTTTCCTTTGCAGTGCCAAGAGCTAAACCCTCAGGGGGTTCTTCACTCATTGTGTTTTAGGTGAAAATTAAATTTCTTGTTGAATCCCAGAGCTCCCAGGGTTGGGGTTTTAAGAAAAATGCTGAATAGAATCCAGAGAGCCCTGTCTGGCCCTTGCTGTGCCAGGGGAGAATTTGCTGTGTTTCTTGGGGGAGAATTGCTCTCTATTCTCCACCCTGCAGAGCTGAAAGGGAAGGTGAGAGGCTCCTCAGTGCCAGTTTTCCTGGGCCTAGAATGAATGAGTGCCTTGGTCTCTTGCGAATATACAAACAGATTTCTACAAAGCACTTGCTAATGAACTGAAACAGCAGTTTGTCCTCTCAGTGATTTGCAGGGAGTCAGTAAAAGACTTAACCTGGGGAGCTCGTTACGCTGCTGAAGCAGTGCATTTTTAGTGGAGATCCTGGGAAGCTGCTGGAGAGCTTTGGCAGCACAGGGAGGAGACCTGTGAGAGCAGACATCGATTGCCTCCGTGCCAGGCTGTGCTGGTGAGGGCGGCTTTGATTCTCAGCCCCGATCATCGTAACCTCATGGCCAGGCTAATTGCATGCTGATACCATGCTGGGACCATCTATGGCCGAGTCTCGGGTGCACAGTGGAGGAGAGGAGTGTCCCACACCAGGGTGAAGGCAGCACCACCGCAGCCTACCTGGACCCTTTGCCACACGCTTGGTACAACGCAGAGACCTGGAAAAGACATGATAAAAAAGGAAAAATTGCATTTGTATGAGTGCTTCCCCCACAGCTGCAAGCAAGTGCTTGCAGAGCTGTAATATGTTTGGGTTCATGCCCAAAAGCCTCTCGTCCCACTGAAGCCAAGAGCAAGGCTGGGGTGCTGGTGTTTGCGATGGCTAGTTGTGAAAGGCTGTTGGGCTCTTGCTACAGCATGAATTTGACATCCATGTCTTAAATTCACTGAGCTGGTATTGCACAAGTTTCAGCTTCAGTGTGCTTGCAGGGAGAGCCCTGGCTTGGCACTAGGCAGCCACGGTAAAAGCAATAAGGAAAAGAGAATTCTTCAGGCCTTGCCAAGAAAAATCACCGTCAAGGCCAACTCGATTTCAAATGGTGCATGGAGAAGGGAGAGCTAAAGTGGTCTGAACTGTCCTGTTAGTGATCAGCATTTTGGTGCCAAGGTAGCCGCACTTTGTGTGGGTGGCTATATCCATGTACCCGTAAGAGACAGAAAGGAGACAGGTAGCGTGAAAAGCTCCACATTTGTGATTGTGTCAATGTCTTCTGTCCCAGCGAGAGCAGAGGTTTAAAATTACTTTGCTGTAAATCAGGGAAAAAATACTGATTTTTGCGAATAGTGTTTACTTAGGGAAGAAAGCTCCACTTTTGAGGAAAGTTGCAAGTGCATAAATTAGTTTGGCAGTCTGGAGAAACCAACTGAAGTAGGAGTTGTGATTTATTTATTTATTTTTAATTTATTGCTTCACAGAAAATTCAAGTTACGGCTTGAACCAAACTTTCATTCACTGGTTCTGGAAACTTAAGCAGGGTCTGAATTTCAGGCAAATGCTTAAAACAAACAAACAAAAAAAAATGGCAGAAGTCAAAGCAATAACACTTCAGGATCACAACGTCTCTAAAAAAAAAAAAAAAAAAAAAAAAAAAAAAGCAGGTTGAAAAGGTAATATATTATGTTGTGCAGCTTGTGCAACAACTCTTTGCAAGCAGGGAGTTGCTTCTAGCACCCTCGTTATGTGACAGAAAATCCTGCAAAGGAGCATGGAGGAGTTGCAGAGCTGCTTTGCATCCAGAGCTGAGCGTGGTGATGTCCACCAGCAGCTGTGGGGAGCAGGGCACAGAGCCCTTTGGTTTGTGGCATGAGCTTTATTCGTTTATCTCTTCTTGAGCCTCAGCACATGTACTAATTAGAGGGGAACTGGTGAGCTCTGCTAACGCATTTGAATGCGGGTAGCTTTAGGCTTGCATTTGGATCATTAAAAATGAAGCAAAAATGATGTTCTCTTTGCACCAGCTGCTGTGAGCGGGGGCCTTGATTTGGCAGCAGTTAGCTCCCCGGCACAACGGTACTAATGACTGCTAACACGGAAAGAGACGTGTGGCATTAATGCGGTAGGGTGGTATGAGCCTACTGCGTGAAACGGGCATGCAGGGACCGAGCAGGTTGTGAGCTTTCCCCTCACCTGTGAGATATCTCTCCTCTCGCTGCCAGGCCTGGTAAATCCCCCAGGGAAGCCCACCTTGTGTCTCCTGAGGATCTTTTCTGCCTGCTGGTGTGTCCAGGCAGCCCAAGTGACACCTGAGCGAGGTTTAATTCTTCACGGTGGGATCAGGCTGCTGGCTGCAGGCAGGCCGTGTTGAGATGGAGGCCATCAGTTTTTTAAAGCCAGTGACAGCCTGCGAAGAAAGGCTTCATCTCACAGCTGATCTGCTGATCTAAGCCACGAACGTGTCACAGCTATGTGTGTGGAGGCTGCTCAAGGTGGCCTGCACAGGTCATTTCAGTTACGTCTCTGGGGGACAGGCATTGTACAGGCATGTAGGTTTTCAATCCTACAACAGCTGGGTCTGGGAAATGTTTGACTGTGGGTATTTCCTCAGAGGTCCCTGACTACAATTTCTCTTCTCAGTGAAAACGAGGAAAATTGGAGACTTATCACAGCTCACTTGTTTTTCATTTAAAAAAAAAAATCTAGAGAAAGAGGAATCACAGAGATTTTATGGGGGTATTTGGTTTGTTTTTAGAGAAGACAACCGGGGCAAAATAAAATGTCTACTCCTGTTTTCAGTGGGAGAAACCCACAGTGCAACACAGCCACCAGTGACTTGTAGGAATTTCCTGAGCTGGACAGGCCCCGTGCCAGGGTCCCGCTGTAGAGGTGAAGTCACACCGGCTGGGGTTCAAATGTGGTGGAGGAGGAGGTATGAGTTATGTCAGAGCTTTCATTATCTAATTCCTCATTGTCAACCACCTTCTCTCATCTCCGTACGTAATTGATGTGGTGGCAAATAGTTCTTGCCTGCTGGAAGCTGGCTGCCTTTTGAAATGCTCTCACCAGAGATGTGTTTTTTTCAGGCTTGTACTTCTTCTTCCTCATTATCTTGTCAGCTGGGAGCAGAGTGGAGGAAGGAGAACATATCGGCAGGGGAACAGGAGCCTGCTCGCTCTTTGCCCTGTACATGGGGGTGCCAGGGTTTCAGCTCCTGGCAGGTGATGAATTCCCATCCCTGGCAGAAGAGGTGTGAGGGTGGTGCAGCCTGGCAGGGGCCAGCCAGCTCAGTGACTGCCAGGGCTGCAAATGCCTTCAAGCAGGAAGGTTTGTGGCTTGTCTTGTGGCTGTTCTCATTTGTAGGCTCCACAGCTGCTCCTTCAGCAAAGGAGCTCTTTGGAAATCTCAATGCTATCAGCTGCAGACAAAGGCAGCTCATTTTTTAAACTCTAGTTGAGTATAAAAGAAGAGAAACCTGGGGATTTTTCTTTCCCCTGTAGCTAAACCCCCGGGTTTTCTCTGCTGAAATTTCAGAGAGAAAATCCAACAGCTACTAATTCAACCGGTGACCAGAGGTAACCAGGCTTCTGAGGAGTGCAGAAAAGATCACATCTGACAGCAAAATGGCTCTGGAGCAAGTGGGGAAGCTGGGAAGGGTCAGCAGGCATCAAGGTGTCACCACGCCATAACCCTATTTTTGCTCCTCTGGGGTTGGAAAACACTATTCTGCCGTCTTCCTATAGTCATCTCTTGCTTTTCCTCCTATTGACCTTGTGTCCAAACCCAGCTTCCCCTCTGTCCCTTCCACCCCCATTTCCCTTGCTCGTTTTTGGAGTTTCATGGCCTTGTGCCCCTCCCACGTCCTGGAGAAGCAAGGTAAGGTGAGAGGGGAGCTGCCAAACTATAAGCTCCCATCTGCAAACCTGTGGATATATAGAAGATGGGTATTTTTAGCAGCAAGAAGTGACTTGCAGACAGTCTGTCTCGAGGTGCGGCGGAGATGCCAGCACTTGAAGGCTGTGCACCCTGACCAGGTGGTTTCCTGGAAGATCTGCTGCAAGGTGCCAGGATAAATGCAGAACCCAGCAAGCAGGGGAACCTCACAGGGACATTGCCATATTGCAGGAGCTGGGAACAGCCCGGGGCCACTGTCAGGTGCTTTGCACCCTGCATGACCCCTCTATAGTATCCTGGGGAGGATGTAAGGGGCTGCCCCAAAGCTCCACTCTCATGCTCAGAACTAGACAAAAAGCAGCATATCAGAATTACTGTCTTCACCTTCATCATCTCAAGATGTTTCTGTGGCCAAATATGCACTGCGAGATACATCCCACATAATCATTACCAGCAAAAGCTGTGGTGGTTTATTTTTAATTTTTTAATTGTTATTTTAAACTGCAGCTCTCAAGCCAGCCTCTTCTCCCTCGCCGTCACTGCAGAGAGGCTCGTCGTGTTTGATGGTTGCTTCTGCCCCGTGAGCTCGCCGTTTGCTGTGGCAAAGCCAGTTGATTTTAGCGGCACTTTGGCATTGATTGAGAGCAAAACCTGGGTGGTTGGTGGTTTTGTGACTGTGCTCTGCTGAGATGCAGCATGAGTTACAGAAAGAGAAACAAAAGAGGGCTTGTGTTTAAATAGAAACGGTTCTCGTGGTTTTGTCACCACATATGGCAGGACATATGCAGAAATGAATTTGCTGCTGTTTGCCCAGTAACAATAAGCAGGTTGAGGCAGCATGTTAGGTCTCAGAAAAGGAAGAATGCATTTTCTTTTATAATCTCTGTTTCAGAAATTCAGATGTTCACTGCTGTTTTCTCAAAACGGAGTTACACAAAGTTAATTGGTAGCAGGGGAGGCATCCAGCCGCAGTGAAAAAGCAGCAGCCTGCCCCGGCGGGACTGGAGCTCATCTGCCTGTCGGGCTGCCTTGTGGGACGCCCTGTGCAGTCACTGATCTCTCAATGAGAATCAAGTGTCGTGGGCTCCAGCTCCAGATGAATGCACGCTGGCAAGCCCACTTGACTGGTTTACCATTAACGTTATGGGTGAGCTGTTGGAAGCCTCCACACAGCGGACTGAGAGCAGGGGTGCCAGCTTCTGAGCACAAAACCATCTCTGTGATGGAGTGCATGGGCTCAGCAGCGTGACGGGGAAAGCTGCTGATATCTCAGGCCAAAGCTAATGATTCTTCAAGGGCTATGGACCCGTTCTCTTCCCCCATGTCTGCCACGCTGGTTTTCAAGCCCATGTGTCTGCAGTCCTACCTGAGCACGCATCCCTACCCTGTGGTTCACCCAAGAGGTGATGGCCTTGCCCTCCCAGTGGCACAGCAAAGCCAAAATCAGCACCTCTTTCGGTGTCACACTAAGCCTAGAAGCTGGGAGGTAGGTAAAAATTTGCCAGCCAAAGGAAGGGAGGACAACGCTGACATCTGGGGTGTTACATTAGCAAAGCCTCAGCTAGGAGCAGAGGAGGGCAGCAAGAAACACCTCCATCCTGTTTCTGCAAACCTGAGCACCAGAAAAAAAAAAAAAAAAAAAAAAAAAAAAAAAAAAAAAAAAAAAAAAAAAACACCACCACTCCTTGCCAGTGAGCATCGTGCAAAATGCCCTGCCTCTGCTCAGCGGTGCTGCTCTTCCAGAGCCCTGTGGGTCCCCGATGACTTTGCAATAGTTAATAGAGCTTGATAATTCAGGACAGCATGAGGCAGGGGGGCGTCTCTGTGCATTTCCAGGCGCTGTTGCAGATATGGTGGTGAGCACAGCACGCTGAGACATCCCCGGGAAAGCAGAGCTCTTCGCGCACGCCGCGTGGCAATCATGCCTCAAAGCTGATTGACGATGCGGGCTTGTTAATTTTAACAGAGGTTAATGGATCTCATTGCTAGGAACTTAGCATCCTTTTCTTTGACCATATATAGCCAAGGTATCAACTTACAGGCCTGGGGATTTCAGCTTTCTGTTTAGATTTTAGATGAAAGGCTGCAGTTGGAAGTGATCATTATAAATATTTCCCGCTATCTGGTAGCAGGCTAACTTCAGCCCCTTCTAAGGAATTCACTGGCATTGTCTTTTACAACCGCTGCCCCTGGCAAAGGGCTTTCGAGGGGAGCGTGCCTTGGAGCTGCTTATCCCCAGGGTGTGCTGGAGGGATGGGGGCTGAGGCCCCGCATGGCCGTGGAGGACCTCTGCCCTCCGTGCCATGCCGCAGCTCTGTTGCTTTGCTGTGGGACTGCTGCTAGGGCAACGCACACGTCTGGCATCACGCGCTCCAGCAGTGCTCAGGAGCCAAAGAGAGACCATCAGCAGCGCTGCGAGGCTCCCTGTGAGCACCAGGAGAGGGGAAGCCACTGGGATCCAAAATTCTGGGCTTGCGAAGGAGATGGACGCATGCGATGAAAAGGGTCACATGCATCCTTCACTGGCTTCTCCCAGAGCTGGGGACGGGTTCTGTCCGTGCGATGGGAATCCAGGGATTCGTGGCTACTCCACGCGGAAGGGCTAAAAAGAATATAACTGCAGCAAGATCAGTTAGAAATCCTGACTCCCGGGGCCTCTGGAAATTTGTGCCACAGAAATGCCGTGCTCTTGTGCAATTTAGTGTCTCTGAAGAAGAATAAATCTGCTTTCAAAAAAATCCATCTGCATATTGCATGTATTTATAGTTTGCTGCAAGTCTTTCCAGTGAGAACTTTTAGAATTTATTTTAAATTAAAGTGACTAGCGTGACATACCACTACTTAGCCTTTTAACAAAAACATTTTAGTCTTATAAATACAGTTGCTATTATTAAACTCCAGGGAAAGCCAGCAAGCTGCTCCAAATAACATCCTTCTGGTTGCCTGCCTGAGCTCTTCTGATGCGCAGAACCAAGGCATTTGAACACCTTGTTGGAGGCCAGGATCTTATTTTCTGCTTCCATGATGGCTGTTGAAGTTGTTTAAAACTTTTTTTTTTTCCATTGCGTTATTCCTTTATATTGTTTTTCTCCTGGTGGCACTTTCTGGCCTTCTCCCTGGAAGCAGCCAGAGACCTGTCTGTACATCAGCTGCTGGGGCTGACTCTGAGGATGGCAGACATTATCATTTGGGTTAGCAGAAGATGGGGTAATTTCTGCAATTTTCTATGCCTGTAGAATGAGATTTTAGGAAATCTCAGTCCCTTTGTTCTGTCTGTGTCCATGGCTACCAAGTGATGAAGGAGCACCTCTCCTATGGGGGGAGCCTGAGTGAGCTGGGGCTCTTCAGCCTGGAGCATGGAGCTTGGGGGGATCTCATCAGTGTGTGTAAATCCCTGAAGGGAGGGTGCACAGAGGGCAGAGCTAGGCTCTGTGCAGCGGTGTCCAGTGCCAGGACAAGAGGCAGTGAGCACAAACTGGAACACGAAGTTCCCCCTGACCATCAGGCAGCTCTTCTTAACTGTGTGGGTGACAGAGCCCTGGCACAGGGTGCCACGGAGGCTGTGGGGTCTCCTCCTTAGGGATCTGGATGTGGTCCTGGGCGAGCAGCTCTGGGTGGCCCTGCTTGAGCAGGGGCCTCAACCAGAGGGCCTCAGAGGTCCCTTCCTACCTCAGCTATTCTGGGATTCTCCAATTCCAAGGAACCAAGAGGTTAAAAGGCAGAGAGCCAACAGCTTGGGTTAATCCCATCTCTTAAACACTGGTGTTTGCCCAGTTTGTTCCAAAACCAGAGCTGAGCAGCTCTTCCTCATGCAGCCTTTAAGTCTGTGTGGCTGCTAAGAGAGGGAGGAGGCAATAAATCACTTCAGCCAAAGGCATGGACCCATCCAGTCACTTAATTAACGAGGGGCTTTCTCCTTATTTGTAACCTCCTTTCAAAGCAAATGAGTGTGACTGGTAATGAAAGGAAACATATGCAATAGTTTAAAAATAGATGTCAGGGTAGTGAGGAAAATCATTGCCCTGCTGTGTGTAGCTCAAGACAGCATTCAGCATATCCCATTTGCCTGATGCTCTGTGAATGGGAGTGAACCAGAGTGCATGGGGGGTTCCTGCCCCAAAAGTGTCCTTCTGTGTGTTGCCTAAACATAAAAATAGATCCTGCCTTCCTGATCTTACAGGGTGGAAATTGAGGCACAGGGATCTGGGACCAGCCCATGGGAAGATGCTGGTGTGCATCGTTGCACCAGCTGGGGGGTTTTGGGGTTGGCCCTCTACTTTTCAGCTCCCCACTAGTGGGGCTGTCAAGCAAGAGAAGAGAAACAGCAGCCGTATCATGCCTCTTCCTGGTCAGCCCATATCTCTTAATGTGCATTATAAAGAGAAAAACAAGGCAGCCTCCAGTCAGGAGCTTGGTGACCCCAAACGATGTACCCAGGAGATATGGGGCTTTCCAGAAACTTGTGGATGTTTGTTTGCTGAGCCTCACAAGGATCCATCTTCATCAGACAGGACAGCCAGGGCACTGGGCAACAGAAACACAGTGACCCACAGCAGTGGGGACCCCTGGTGTCCCCTTTCAAAGCCAGGATTTTCTGCCCACAGAATCACAGAATGATCTAGGGTAGAGAAGACCTTCAATATCATCAAGTCCAACCATCAACCTGACCCACTGAGTCCCATCACTAAATTATGTCCCTTAGTGCCAGGTCCACACGTCTCTTAAATACCTCCAGGGGTGGGGATTCCACCACCTCCCTGGGCAGCTGGAAGTAGGAAGCATTAAGATTTTAGCTTTTATCTTTCTGTCTGGCATGGGACATTAAGAGGTATCAGGAGGCTTCTGTGGAAACCTTTTTTGTTTGCTTTGTCCTTATTCCAGGTTTCCCTTTCTTTCTATTTTCCTTCTTAATTCAGAGAGTTTAAAGGACTCGTAAATATTATGCTTCAGAATTAAAAGCAGACAAACTTATTCCGTCAAGTTCTGAAAATAGCCAGGAGTTGGCGATTCTGGGGTAGCATCCATCCCTATCTGAGCTCATGCACTTATCTCCGGTCCTTCCCTAAACGTCTGTGCCTGCATATAGGATCTGTCCCCAGGCAGTCACTCGCCTGCTGCTCCTCTTACCATACAAAACAGTGCCTGGCACTGGTACTGCCAGAACAATCGGGGCAATTCCATGTGCAAACCGGAAAAAAAGCAAACACTCAAGCACGTATGGAGGAAAAAATTAGTTAATCTCCGTGACAATTACTTTATTATTGTTTTCTAGCCCTGGAGGTTTTGTGATGGTTCGCGAGATAAGAAAAGTCTTTTTGCCGTATATGCAGCATTTACTAATCTGCCAAGTAATTGCATTGGTTGTAAAGACGGTGTGCTAATAAGCATGTGTGCAGCTGGGATGCAAAAACCAGAGCTAATCCAGCTGGGGGTGCCAAGCAATAGGCAGTGCAGAAGTAATGATTATTAATAGTGTGTGTTGACTTAGGCTGATAATGCCCCAGAGCCTTCGTTCTTCGTATCTCACCAGCGGTAAATGGATGCTTGGTGCGGAAGACAAATAGCATGTAACTAGGAAACTGCCCACCACTAGACTTCCTTCTTATATTTATATAAGGTAGTGTGTCCCAAGAGGCACAAGTTCACCAGGGTGGAGGCTTTGGGATGTTTTTGGAGCCGAGGACCACCAAAATACCAGGGCAGGGGATGGCACCCTGCTTCTAACGATTTTCATTGCAGAAAGGATTATGGAACTGTGTTCGGACGTGATAAATGTAGACACAATGCGATGTGTGGGCAGGAGCAAGGCAGGTTGCGTATGGGGAGGGCTCTTGTCTGAGTTAATTATTCCCAGAACCAGAAATAATTAGTGCTGAGCCTATTTTTGGAAGCAAATGCAAGATGAGCTAGAGAAATATTAAACAGGAAAAATTATTATGCAGTCTGAAGGATAGAGCTGGTTGAAAAGGGAGAAAAGAAAATTGAAAAAAATACAAAACCTCACAGTGTGGGAAAAAAAAAAAAAAGGCAAAAAAAAAAAGCTAGATTAACCCAAGAAAAATTCCTAAACCAACTTACAACCTAGATACTTCACATTTTCATTCTCTGGCTATTATTCCATCTTGCCAGACAGGATGATGGGTGACTGTTAAGTCACAGGGAAGGTTAGGGAAGAAATTCTTTGTTCTTTATTTTTTTGGTTTATTCTCATTCTTAAACTTTTTTTTTTCATTTTCTACCCTTCATCTGTTCCAGAATTCCTTGGGTTTGTGGGAAGAAATCTCTGATATGGCAAATGTAAAGTAAAACCATTCCTGTTGTAACTTTATATGGTTTCAGAATTTCTTCAGCTTTAGAAGGTCTCTAGCTATAAGAAGTGAGAGAGCACTTTTTCCTTTTTTTTCTCCCCATTATTGACAGTTTTAAAAAAATAATGAGAAGGTGGGAATAAAAGAAATGGGTAAGAAAGAGAAACAATGAGGACTTAGGGCAATGGAATAGGCAGCTAAAATGTGATTCTTAAACATTTTATTTCAAGGATGGTGAGGGCTTGAAATTTTTAGCCAAGAATTTCAAGATAACTTCCAATGGGGAAAAAAAAAAGTTTTTAACAAGACTTTTTTGGACAGCTCTGATAGTAACCTTATTCCTCTGAAGAAAATTTTGGACATTTAAAGGAAATGATGAATTTTTCCCTAAGCCAGAGCAGCAAGTGGATTTGACACAAATGCAGTGATCTACTCTGCCTTGCTTAAGGATCCAAGATCCCTTAGATTCAATATGAAAGCTGGGAAAAATGCCCTCCGTAAGGACAATTAGTACTTCAGAGAGAATATTTAAAGCCAGAACTGTCACAAGCAGAGGTATCTGATTGTAGGGCACTACTTCTCAGATGACACGAGCTGATACTTCAGTTGATAAAAGCAAGCAGCAGAAATGTGAAATGTGTATGTAGAAAACTGGCTTTATTGCTCTCTTGATCCGGTTTTGATTGCTTAGGAGACTTGGGCCTCTCTTGACCATAATATTAGCTTGTTATCAACAAGAAGTTCTCACCTTGTCCTGGGATTAGAGTTTGTTCCCCATACAATAGGGTGGACCTCCTCATTGCCACAGCCTGTTTAGGTTTGGGATGAAGGTAGCAGCTGAGCCAAACACCTTGTCCTCTCCTCTCACCCAGGAAGGAGCAGCCTAGGCTCCTTCTACAGATGCCCTAGGCCAGACTGACATCTCCATCACCACTCTTGCAGCCGTACCAGAGGTGTCCACAGCACAGCAGCAAGTTGTGTAGATGACCCCCTAGCTCATGCCAGCCCTGCTCCAGGCCACAGCAATACCTGCAAAGACACTGGTTATGCTGGAGAGAGCTTCTTTGCCTTCCTTGCTTGGAAGAGAAACATCCTCACTGAGATGTTTCTAGGATGGGAAACCAGGAAGAAATCACATTTGCAGGCCTGTCTCAGAGCACACGGATGTTCAGACAGAGTGATACACAAGGGATAAATGCAACCCTCACTTCCAAACTTGTCTGGGCTGTCTTTGTATGTGTTCCCCCACCAGACAAACTTTTTCTGACAACACTGGTTGGTCCGAGGGCCTTGGTAGCTGGGATCTCACAAACCTTGTCTGTACAAGATGGAGAACACAACCACAGACCACCACGAAGAACTGGGCCTCTTCCATTTGATATTTAATATGAACTGACTAAAATCTTGGGCGTAAATTGAGCGCAGCAGTGAGCAGCTTGAACTGCAGCTGTAATGGTGGAAGGAAGTGATTTTTTTATTACTTAGACTTGTGAATATGTCTCCCAGATCACATGCGTGCCCATGGAGAATGGAAATGAGGGACCATTTGGGGAGCTAGAGAACAACTGCACTCCTCTGAGAAACCTTTGTGTTTGAGGATGGGGGATTTTACCTGTGAGCCTGCATGCTTGGTCAAGCATCCATGGGACTTCTGTCATGGGAGGCCCTAGGAAGATGCATCATTGGTTTTCGCAAGTTGAAAACAACCAAAATTGCTTTTGTTCCCGAGTAAGTGGTTTGGATCTCATTTTCCCACTGCATATTGTACCTTGCAGACTAAAAAAGACATGAGAAATAGAAGTGACTGATTTTTCCATTCCTTAAGCTGCCTCCACGTGGGTTGATTGCTCAGGGGATTTCAAGGCAGACTGAAACACAGACAAATGCTGGCTTCATGTACACTCTTAAATATTGCTGTGTTTTGAATTTTGTTAGAAACTTGGCAGACTTTTGCTCAAGCTCTAACTTCCTTTTCTGCCTTCAGTTTATCAGCTGCCATAATTTCAGATGCACAACCACAGTGTGCAACCATTTAGCTCAGCACGCATGAGCAAGGGAAGCACTCTAAGAACATGTCTGGTTAAAGTACTCGTCATATTAGGAGCTGGCAGACAGGGCAAATTAGACCCAAATTGGTACATTGCACAACTGAGGAAACTCATTCTCTGGCATGTCTTATGCCATCAATCCTACTGTGCTTGGACAGGAAGCTTAACTGCTCGGGAAAAGGCCAGGATCTTCTCTCCGTTGTATTCTCTGAGCTCTGCCCAAGGAGACCTTGGGTGCATATATACTCAAGGGCATATGTATTCAAGGCAGAGGGTGTAATAAAATAGTGCCTCTGTCAGAAAGTAAATTCCGCCTTGTGATCTTTCTGAGCTGACTGCAGCCCTAAATCCTGCCGATGAGGCAGCCATAATTCCTTTTGCGAGGCACCGAAGACAGATGCGCAAATCCTAGTCCAGCATGGGAAATAGGTGTTTTTCCATTGCTCCAAAGAAGATTTTGACTTGTGAAGCCAGGGTTCTTCACTTGGTTTTGCTGCAGCATGTCCTGTTCAGAGTCAAAAATGTGGAATGTCAGAAATTGCTGGTTCTGGCCATAAACATTGGACAATTAGGTCTCACAAACCTTTGGGGATGGGGAAGAAGCAAGCAAGGTGCGGAGAAGAGATGGGTGCAAAACAGTTGTGCAAGGAAATTGGTCCCTCATGAGCAGCACCAGCCCTCAGCACTTTGATGACCTAAAGGCAGGATGGGAAAAAAAAAAAAAAAAAAAAAAAGGCTGACTGATAGCTGATGAAACTATTAATGTGACGGAATGGTTTTTTGAGCATGGTCCAGACCACAGCATGTTTGGGAGTCATTGGCAGCTTGCCATCTGCAAGGGAGATATTCGCGGTCTCCCTCAGTGCAAGAGGGAGAAATTCCCTGTTTGCTTTTTTGCTTCCCACACAAACAGATCCAGCTGGTGTTCAGACTCCAGCTGGGGAGAGTTTGGGATGCACCTCTCTGAAACAGCTTGGTTTTCTATGGGAAAGAAAGTTTTTACCACCGTAACTTTGAGCACTGCTGAGTGCAGCACGGCTCCAGAAAAGGCTGGCAATCAGGGTATGTGTGGCTGCTGAGCAGGGGAACACGATGGGCACTGCATCCTGAGGAGGTCCTGCAAGCTGGAAGAAGTGTTGATTACCGACCGTAGCAAAAGCTTCTTTCTTCTGCGGCACTGCAGGGGGTGTACTAAGTGGAGCAAGAAGCTGTGCAACCCGCTGTAACATCCCAAGCCGTCAGCCTGGAGTCACCGCCTGGGGACTTGTTACAGCCATGAGAACGGGCAGTCCTGCTGACCCCACGGCCACGCCAGCATCAGCCTCACAGGCAGGATGAAACCTTCCAGGAGGACAAAGCCTTCCAGGAGGGTGGTGTTGGTCTGTTCCTGGTCTGGCAGGTTCTGTCCTGGGCTCTTGTGAAGCCTGATTTCTCCATGGCCTTGGCATCCCCCTGCAATTCCCGCTGTTCCTGATGGCAGGGCATCCAGACAGAGCAGAAATATGTTAGCTCTCTGTTATCTTGACTGCTGATGTTGGTCAGCTGCTGGCACCTTCCAGGAAAGAAGGCAAGAGCAAGCCTGTGGGTGCCAGTGCAAATGGAGATCACCCAAAAGGTGAGGACACAGTTGTGCTTCAGAGACCTGCGGCACACACCTGCCTCAAGGAAAATGAGGGCTTTTCATTCATGTTCATTCCCTCGCTCTGCTTTCCTTTCTTTCAGCCTTCTAATTGCTGTTCCACAGCATGTTATTATCCTGGTTTATCACCCAGATGCTGGAAGCTGGGACAGCCTCCCAACCTGTCTCGGAGAGGAGTTACTCCAGAGCAAACCAGGCAATGCCTGGGAGAATAAACTAGGAAATAAAGAGAGCTGGAGAGCCTGACATGTTTGGGGTTTGATGGTGCAGGAATAGGAGGAGCCCTTGTGCCCCTGCCTCCCTTGCTGCTGGGACTGCCTCAAAGCTGAGAGCCCACAGAGAAACTAAAGCAAGTTCTGGGAAAGCAGACAGGAGCTGGAGACCTTGGGAGATGTGGCTCAGAATGGAAACGCCTTGGCTGTTTGGTCTTTGAGTCACACACACATCCCAGCCATGGCACCCACAGGAAAGCCCCAGCTCCCCTGGTGAGCTCCACGCATCTGTACGTTTTGCTGGAAATGCCATTCATTAATTAGGGCTGGCTTGATGAGCAAGGTTTGGGGGTGGCTGCACTCTGCTTGGTGTCTCGGTGTCTCAGACTGTGAGGGAGCAGGTGCCTGAGACTTAATGCACACGTGGGGCAGATCCTGCATGTGCAGCAGAAGTTTCCACGTAGCAAGCAAACACTTCAAAGATGCTGACCCAAATCCCGCGGGAGAACAAGGCAAGATTTTTGTTGGCTTATCCATGTGTCTGCATAATTCATGCAATTCAAAGTAGGGAGTAGGTTACGTGGGGACCCGTCTGCGACTGTGGCTCTTTCAAGATAAACCAGAGTGGAGATAGCCTGGGGAAAAATCCTGGGAGATGAGAGAAGCCGGGCGGACAGCCAGGGAGGCTCTGCTGAGGAAGCAGCACGGGTGGACTGGGGGTGGTGGCTGCATGGGGTCAGAGGAGGGGGTGCTTGAAGCTTCGGCACCCCACAGCATGTGGGTTCACACAGGGCCTTGTCGCACCACGGGACAAGTGCCGGAGCCCCTCTGCAGATGTTTTGTTCCCTGAATTTCAAGAGCATTGCACGGAATGTAAATCAACACGGCTTCACAAGGAGTAGGGCAGCACCTCAGGCTGAGTCTGTGTTCGAATTTGGGGGCACAACTATCCACAGTAGTGTGACCACTCAGGGTCCTGCATGTCTGCGCATATCTAATGCTCCCCAGTGACAGGCACGTAGAATAACTCCTCTCTTTCAGGAGTGAGTGAAAATTTTGCCTTGTGTCGCCAGGTTTTAGTAGCTATTCTCATCCTTTTATCTGCGTCCCCTGAGACACGAGGAGCAGGGATGGCTCCGCACAGATGCACTGCGGCACGAGCACAGGAATGAAATGATCCATCCAGTGTGTGATCGAGAGGCTTGGCTGGCTTACTCACCAGGCCCCTCGTAAAACACTTGGTAGACTTCTGCTGCTGGTTTTGGGGGTTAACCACACATTTTTTGGTCAAGAGGAGGCGCAGCCTCTGCAGGGTGTTTGGGGGCAGTTTGATTTCATTGTGTGTTTTCTGGAGCTGAGGTTTCTATTTGCACATCAGCAAGTGTAAGCCTGCATGTTCAGGAAGAGCTTAGAGGATGAGGACAGCCACGGTGCTGGTCTGAAACAGCGTGACCCAGCCTGGCCACGGCCCCGGGCCCCGCTCCATGGCCGTGACCTACATACACCCGCGCTGGCGGTGGATGTATTCCCAGACTTTTTTAAAGAGTTTGTTCCTCTTGGCCTCGCTGGGAGGAGCAAGGGAGGGTTTTTTGGGGCCAGGCTAGGCACATCTTTATCTTAGAGGCACTCCTTAGCATGCACTTTTTTGCTGCGTAAATAATAAATAGCAAGATTAATATTAAACAGCCTCTGCACTTACCAAGCCTCACTGAGCACGTGAGATCTGAAGAGCATGAAGGCCGTTTGTCCTTAAAGCCAGGCAGAATTTCTGGTGTGCCACTCTCCTTTGACAGAGGGAAGAAGCAAGTTTTACTCCCTTGCTATTCCCTCTGCTCCTTCTGCCACACCTCGCTGGATCCTCTCTTGCACTGGACTGCGCCCTTTCTGTGACCTGGAGCTCCTCCGTGCACCACGACCACCACCATCTCCTCCTTCTTCAGCAGCCTACATGGGGACAGCTCAGGGCACAGCTCTGCCGGACCCTGGCCGGGGGCACAAGCACGAAGAAAGCAGTGAAAAAATGGAAATGATGAGCGTGCAGAGCTTGGCAGAGCTGGGACAAGGTCGCTTTCTGGCAGGAGACCTAGGAGGATGCATGACAAGGACAATGGAGGCACTGTCAGTGCAGTGGGTGACACCTGATCGGCTAGCTCAGACTGCATGCCCATGCATGGGTGTGCACGTAGGCAAGGAGGGGGGCAGCAGGACGATGCAGTTGGCTTTTCCATCTCTGCTTTCTGCGACTCGATGGTCATTGATCATTTTGGAGAGCTAATCGCGTTACTCCGCGGTTCCAGGTGAATAAGGAGCGGGCGCGATCCCCGGGGATCTGACACGCTGCAAAGCAGGCATCCGTCTGCCAGGGCGTTATTGCATTAGCTAAGCATTTCTGTTCCTGTTGATGCATCCTCTGCTCTTGCATTGCTGCTGACAGCGCGTGGAGTAACACGCAGCAGCGCTGAGGCGAGGCCGGGCAGCCTGATTCAATTTCGTTGTTTGCTTGTGGAAGATTCATGGGAGATGGGAGGGAGGGGAAAAATCCAGATGAAGATGAAAAATGACGTTGCAGATAAAGGCTACTGATGAATATGCAGAGCTGGTCTTTAAATCAGCCTTCAGAGCCTGAAAGCAACACACACTCTCACAAACGCAAAGCCCAGGCTGCACATAATGGATTTTGAGAAAATGAGCCCTCGGCTCCCTCCTCCCAGCTTTACTTTTTAGAGAATGCCTTTCCTTCATTTTGGAAATGATTGCATTATCTCAAACTGCTTGTAAATCTTGTTAGCCAAGTAATATAGTTTGGACTAAATGTCTGTTCCTACATGGGCCCCAGGGGAATATGGAAAATAACCAACGCAGGCCTTTGTGAACTCCCACCATCTCTGTGAAGGAGACTCCTTTATTTTTTCTTTCTGATTAACCTCGGTTCTTTCTTTGGTGAGGCAGAAAGAGAAGCAGCAAGATTAATGAAAATTGGTTCTGTTAAAGCCAGTGTTTTCTAGCTGTGTGTGCAGCCTTGCCACTGAACTCCTCACCAAACACAGAATTAATCAAACTGGAGCGCAGGCACTTAGCTACCCTGTGTGCATGGACACACACGTGTGCGTGTGTGCAACAAGGCGCCTGCACCAGATGCATTTGCAATTGAAAGGAGCGGAGGAACAGAGACAACTTGTTAATTTTCCTATTTATTATTTATGCATTTGAGAGTTTGCACCAGCAAAGCTCATAGAGCTGCGACTGATGAGTTAATTGGACACCACAGCAGCATCGCTGGAAGAAACTGCAAGCCCGAGGACAGAAATAGCAGCTGGGGCTCTAGGAGAGCGTGTCCGATGCGTGTTGATGTGCTTAGGGATGCAAAGTTATAGCTGATGCTCCTGCCCCAAAGGGAGGAGAGGCAGGGGGCCTCCCCAGGCCCCACTGACCTGCACAGGGCCATGTTACAGGCATTATTTCTTCCCCAGTCGGGTGGCTGGACCGAAATGGCCCTGCCAAAGCCCTGGCTATTTTACTCTGGAAACACTCCCCTGCTATGACAAGCTGTTTCTTCAGGCTCTGAACCTGCTAGACATGGGTGTGAGCAGGTTTAGAGAGCACTTTCCCATAGGAAAGGCCAGGAAGACGTGACCTTTGTAAGCATGCCACGGGCTGCCTGCTTGCCCTCTGCAGCTTGCAAGTAATTTCTTTTCCAAACCAATCGCTTCTGGCTGAAATGCCCAGCCATAAAGCACAAGGTTGAGAGCAGTCAATCCAGGGAGGGAGGATAGGGAAATAGGGCTGCCATAGGTTAAAAAACACTGACGGTCGAAATCCTATCCACTGGGAGCCAGGGGAAACCCTCCTCAGAGGGTTATGCTGAGTCTTACACGGACCAGAGAAAGCAAATTCAGTCATTCCCCTTATCCAGCAAATTCAACACTTATTTTTTTTTTTTCTGTCTGCAGACATAGCAATTTTTTTTTCTTAATTATTTGCATGGATTTACAAATTGCAATCAGCATCTGGATTCCTCAGGCTTCTCTTAGAACAAATTCAGCTGTTGGCCATTGGGGTTAGATCAGCCTCTGCTAAATGAGCAGAGGAATTCCTCCTTCCTCTGGGTACAGTCTGCCAGGTGAGTTTTCCAGACCTTGACTTGCTTTCAGTTTTTATTGGGCACTGTAACAGCCACGCTTTTTTCTAAACTTGCATTTAAAGTAACTTCATTTTCCACCTAAACATCTAATTCTTTGTTTAATCCTACTAATCTGCTGACCTCAGAAATACTTTGTCAGTTATTGCCACACTTTTTCATGCTTTGAGTAAAAATAGAAAAATCCTTTTGTTGCTCATAAATCCGTCACTCTTTAATTTTTCCAGGAGATCACTTGCTCTTCTGTTAAGGAAGGATAAATGAGAAGTGTCAGGCAGACCTTTTATATATTGCTTTATCTTTAAGCTAAACAAATCCACTCTGTGCAGCCTGTCTTCCTATGGAAATGTCTACACCCCTTAATTAGCTGTCACCCTGATACTGCTGTTGTCCCTTTTTGGGGCAGAATGACAGAAAGTGAATATGTGCCCTCCCTGCAGATGTACCAAATGCCATCGTGCTGGTTTGATGCTATTTTTTTTTCAATCCACCGTTTCCATGTCCAAAGGTTTCTTTTCAGAGAGGAGCTCTTCACTGGGCTGACTGCTTTTCACTAGCGGTTACAGCTTATTTGCAATGTGGAGCATGAAGGTGCAGGGTTTTTTTTGTTTTGTTTTGTTTTGTTTCCATCAGTGTGTGCATTGCTTTGCATTAATTTCTGCAGACTTTGTCTTTCCACTTCCTTGCCCTTTGTGGGTACCTTTAAAGTTTCTCACAGACTTCTCTGACCTTAAGTCAAATCTGCATATATATGTACATATGCATGTGTAGGTATATATACATGTATATGGAGGTACATACATGTATATACATTTTGTTTTGTTTTTTCTCAAAATTTTAAAGAATTTATGAACCCCTCTATATCCTTCCACGCAACTGCATGGCACCCTGCTGTTGAGCATATCCTCTTGAACACTGACCATTTGTTCTTCCTCCTTCTTTTCTGCTTCCAAGCTATTTTTGAAACCTTGACCTCTCTCAGCTCTCTTTAACTATCGATCACTGCCTGTCATTGCCGCTATTTCGTACGGCCTGGACCAGGTTGAAGCTGTTTGAACCACACACCAGATAGTGCTGCACAGAGTGCTCTTAGATGTTTATCCTCAAATTTCCTGCTCTGACACCAGACGCCTCCAGTGATGGCTCACCCTCTCTCAAAACTTAATCCAGTTACTGCACAAAGCCACTTTGTACATTGAAAAAGCAATTGTTAGAAATTGTTGTGCAAGGAGGCAGGAGAGGAAGCCAAAACGTCGAAGGCCTGATACCGCTCTGCCAGAGAGCTCATGAGGCTAAGCAGATCCAGGGCTCAAGGTTGCACCATCGGCTGCCCATCCATCCCACAAACCAGCTGCCTAGCTTGATGCACTGGGCAAGTCTTAGCCTTGAGGCCACGTTTTCTAAAACCCAAACAAGCAAACATGCAAGCAGATCTAATTCCCCTCTGGTAACCCACCTGGGAGCAAAGAAGCAGCTTCTTTCAGGGTGTAAACCATTGCTGCCTGCTGAAGCCAGTGAAGCTGTTGATGGGCCAGCTCTTACTTTTCCAGGTGGACCATGAAATGATTCCACCACTGCAGATCCAGACAGCCTCCATCAGCAGAGGGTAGACAGCATATTAGGAAGTCCTTAAGGAGGCCAGAAACAACACCAGCAAGTTTTACGTGATGCAGCAGAGATGGCTGGCCACTGTTACACAACCTGAATTAAGATAAGTGGCAGCCCCTTCAGTGAACATGATGAGGACCACTGCCTTTGCTCGCCTTGTGTTGTAGCCTTTCAGCTTTAGACTTACCTTGAGAGGATCCAGGTTCCTTCATTTTATGAAGATTTCACAAAAAGTTTAAGCTAGCTTCATGTTCAGTGAGTGTCTTTGTGACAAATTATCTGATGACAAGGCAAGGGGGGGGGTGTTTTGCTCTAGCAAGGGCTGGTATCTCATTCAGCACGAGGAGCTGCTCTCTTAATGGTTCTGTAAATAAAAATCTGCTTTATGCTGCGAGAAATGGAGTGTATCATGCATGCTGTCACTGAGCCATTCTGAAACAATGTTAAATAGTGTAAAGGGGAAAGAGAACATAAAAACAGACTATGAGCTTTTTTTATCCCAAAGCAGCATTGCAATGTGTGTGTTGGGGGTGGAATTCAGAATTTCTACATTTCAGTATAGTCACAGTTCCCTTCAAACTGGGAGACCAGTCCCACTGAAAAGCACTAGGTATTCAGTGAAGCATTCACTTCAGGAAGCAGAAATTCTGGCAGCATCCTAAAGCGAGCTGGGCTGGTCAAGCCATGTATTGAAATGACATAGGAAAGGGACAGTGCAGTCTGCAGACAAATGAAGCCTGGGGACAGCTCTGCATGTAAAGTGATCCTGCTACAAGCACCCTCCAGCCCTGCCTGCCAGAGCTGTATTTACTTTCTCCATTGGGTGGCAGGCAGTTTTCCAGCTGCTCCCACAGGTCCCTGTCTCAGCAGGTCTAAAAAGAAAATAAGAACCCCTCTGAGTTTCTCTTGTGGGCACATAGGCGATGCTGCTTCGCAGGATCATAGGGATTTTGTCTTTGAGGGGTGACTACAGCATCTGGATTAGATCCAAAGTCTATATAAACCCTCACTTTCAGGGCGAAGTCCTGAGGCCATGCATTTCAAAGGCTGGTGGAGGCAGGTGTATTGTATGCTAGCACGTGGTTTAGCTTTTTGTGTTCTACTTGATGATTTAGGAGCTGAACCAATTCAAGAGTTTAAATGACTTTGAAGCCCAAATCTCCACAGGTTGCCACCAGAGTATAGATATGTGCATACATATACATTGTTCTAATGGCTGCAATGAGTGTTCGTCTTAGCATCCTGAGCAAGGGGACACAATTAACCTTGGCCAACACCACTGGGCAAATTTACCAAGGTCCACTCCTTTTTTAATCATCCTGCCAACTTCTCCAGCTGGGAGAGTGATGAAAGGCTTCATCTGCTGCCACAAGGCTAGGAGAATAAGGAGAAATATGGAGGTGTTCCTACAGGGGAGTCTCACACAACAGCTGCTTCAGCAAGGTTGAAGCAAAAGCAGCTCCTAGCAGAGGATGTGACAGCTCTGATCTATCATGCAAAAATGAGGGTTCAAAACCCTGGCAAAGGGTCCTTCTCCTGCATGATGGAGTGGCCTTTTGCATGTCCATACCTCCACAGGGAAGCTATGCTCTCACCTCTTTGCCCAAGCACTGTAAACAGCTCTGCAAAACTGCACATGAACTCTTCAGCCGTCCTCAGGAGTCCTGGCTTGACCACATCACAGAGCAGGACCACATTCCTGACCGATGCATGACTTTTCTTTCAGTGTCAGTAAGGCAGTGGGACTGCTAGCACTAACACTAGCATTTGGAAATGTCCTGTGGCTTAAGATCTGAGACGTCTGGTCTGAACTGTACTGAAATGAAGGACATTAAAAAACAGGAGGGGGAAACTTGGCCAAGATCCCGATGTGCCTCTATGTTTGTGTGAGTGCACATGCCAACAAAAAAGAAAAAAGAAAAAAAAAAAAAAACTGGGTATGATTCACCCAAATATTGTGTGGGGGAATCATTTTCCACCAAGGAGATAATTGCTAATTACATGAGTATGAAGCAATTTGATTTGCAAAGTTTTGTTCTTTGCAGTCTAAGAAACCTAATTTTGCAGGAACTGAGGTTACGGGTATTTAGGCAATGGAGGTATTGTTGTATCTGTCAGAGCCCTGAGCTAAAGTTTTCAGGAAAGCTGCTGCTCTTTAAAATAACTTAGCTTTATTTATTAGCTCAAAACTTTCCCAGAGCAAATGACAAATAAAGCCTGTGGTATTTTTCCAGGGCTTATTTTGAGATAAAAGTTATCTGGTATAAAGGGCTCCTCTGGCAGCTGGACAAGAAGACCATAAATCAGCGTCGGGGAGCGGGCAGAGCTGTCCGACAGATGCAGGATGTGCCGAAGTGTTTCTTTGCTCCAGACAAGCTGGGGGTGATGTGGTAGAGAGGTGAGGGCAGCTCCCTCCAGGCCCTGCTGTGGCCTAGCCGCCTGCTCTGGCCTGGGGGCCTTGTACCCTGTGAGACCTTTCATGCTCACAGCCCCTTTAACTTCTCCAGACGGTGTGTTGAGATGTCACAGAATCATAGGATGGCTTGGGTTGGAAGGGACCTTAAAGACCATAAGGTTTCCACCACTGTGCCATGGGCAGGGACACCTCCCACTAGACCAGGGTGCTCAAAGCCCCATTCAACCTGTTCAGCCTGACCAGCGTCATAGTGAAGAATTTCTTCGTTATATCTAAACCCTCTTCTAGTTTAAAACCATTACCCCTTGTCCTATCAGTACACTCCCCATTAAGCTACAAGCTTTCTTGTGGCCCCCTTTAGGTACTGGAAGGCCGCGATGAGGCCTCCCCAGGGCCTTCTCTTCTCCAGGCAGAACATCCTCAGCTCTCTCAGCTGTCTCTCTGCACATGGATTTTGCACCCTTCAAGCACCTGGACTGAACTCCCTGTGTTTTACATAGCATTGTTATCCTTCAAGTGCTTCTTCCCATCTTCATAGCAGGCTATGCTTCCCAAGGACACAAGGCCAGGTTTTGTGCAGAGTTAAACGAAGCTGAACACAGAGCAGGCATGTTTGTGGAAAGTGTAGCTGAACTGGGTTTAGATCAGCAGAGCTCAACTCACAAAAAAAATAGAGAAAAATCTTCAGGACAGATTTTAAATGTAGCCAGATCTTTACGAGGCACTGCTTTCAATCTGTCTTCTTAACTTTCCCCCTAAAATGCTGCTGGTTGCACAGGATCGTCCACTTTGTCTCCTAGCCCAGCAGCTCAGGTTTGCAGCTGCAGCCATGGGAGGGTGTCGTGTGGTTTTGTCACCCTCCTGCACCAGGGTGTCATCTCACCATGGATGGTCATAGAAACAACGAATCACAGAATTACCATTTCCTCTCATCCTATTGCTTGTCACCTGACAAAAGATTCTGTTGGTGTTCCTGTGAGCTGGCTCTGCAGGCTGCTGAGCACATGGAGCTGCAGCCCACCTGAGAGCTGGCTTTTACAGCTCAGGGTGGGAATATGAACTCAAGCAGACCTGGTTCTGCAAGAAAATTCCTGGGTCCAAGTGTTCCTTAACAGGACAGCTGGTTTGGTGACAAGAGCTGTAAATAGGGACTCTCCTGTATTGGCCATTGGGGCTGTTAGGTTGTACCTGGTTCACACCTTCAGTTTTTCTGCAAGTGTGTGAAACTTGGTTATGTTTTAAGAAGAATGTAAACTTTATCATAGCCTCCAAGCTCAAGGAGACCATACCTTTGGGTATCATCACCTAGCACCACACAGAGTCCTGCAAACAAAATTGTGAAAAAAAATAAATAAATCCTGTGCTGAGCACAAACATTTGCAACCTGGGACAGTCCACAGGTAACTTCTCAGTGGTCTGTGAAGATCATTCTGTGAGGACAGGAAGCTTGAATCTACCCCCTGAGGGTCAAAAATTTAATTGAAGTTTGAAGCTGCCTTCCTTAGAGGAAAAGAGAAAATGTGATATCATCTGCTAATGTTGCACAAGAGGCCATCAGCTGGTCCAGGTGCCTTACAGTTCTGTCATCCTGCCTTGGGGGGATGTGATGAGAAGCTCTAGGCTCAGTGCTGTGCTTATGCCTTATTTCCTTCATCACTGAGGCATTGTCTGCTCCATCTTTTTTGTTCTCCTTGGCTTTTTCTTTTTTTTCTCTTTCTCTCTCTTTTTTTTCTTTTCCTCCTGTCCTGTGCATTTTTAGTCTCAGGGCAGCTGCAGCATCCTGGCTTATTGCAGTTGCATGTCTGTGTATCATCCACATTTGATCTCCTCACAGCTGAAGAAGCTTTTCAAAATAAAAAATCACTCCCTCACAAGCACCTCACGGATGAAATATGCATTCCTTGGTAAAATATTAATACAAATCTCTTCCACACAGGCATAGCCCATGAAGATGTCTTTAAAACACACAGGGAGGCATGGATGCAATATTTACAATCTTCAGCAAAGCAATTTATATCTGCCTGAGCTCCCTGGTGCAATTGGAGCTTCTTTTTTTTTTTTTTTTTTTTTTTTTACTGGAGTGTATCAGAACAAATTAATCAACATTTTCCTTCCTAACTATATGCAAATGGGCTTTTGAAGTTTCTGGCTGTAGGTTGTAGCACTAATTGCTCACTGGGCTCATCCAAGCGGCTTGGATTTGATAAGCCGGAGAAAGCACCAGACACTTCAGTGAATTTCTAATGCAAACTGACCAGCCCATTTCCCCTTCTGCGATTATTAAAGGTCATCACAAAATGAACTGGAGAGGCAGAGTGATCTGCTCACCTTTTGCTTTGATGCTGGGCTCTCCTTTCTCTTTGTGGAGCTGGGGATGAGGGGGGGGGACATAGGGAAAAGGAGTGAACTGCCCCAGTCTCTGCTTGTACCCCCTTGTACTCCAGCATGAAGTACAAACAGTATTTGACAGTATAAATTCTGTCAAATTAACAGAAGGCTTGCAAAGCCCTGAGCCTGAACAGGGCTTCCTGATGGTGTGACCATTGGCATTTCAGAGCCAGGCTGTACCAGGGTTTGAGAGATCATCCCCTCTTGCTGTGATGCCAGCTTGCTCCTCGCCTTACCACTGAGCTCTTGGGTGCTTCACCTCTGCATAAACCATCACCAAAACTGCAGTGATAGGGCACCATCAGAGCTAGTTCTGGCTCCCAGGACTCGAAGAGGGTGAAAATTTTTCCCGTTGGGGTGTTTTTTCCCACTTGGGTGCACAGGGTCTGGTTCCTTAGCTTTAAGACACGCCGTCACTGGCTGGCCCTGATTAGATGGAGCTGCTGAGCTCCCACATCTCAGCAGCCTGGAGTGACCCAGGAATGTGCAAAGCTGTGAGGAGGCATCTCACAAACCAGGTCTGAAGCCAGAGCAAACCTGGATTGTGGCTGTCACGTCAGATCAGCACTTCTGCAGGCGGAGAGCGGCTGGGATTGCACCGGAGCAGGTGGCACTGCCTGCCTAGCCCCCTGGGGACAGAGGCTGCAGAAGTCCTGCCGTAGCTGTAAAGCCATCAGCACAAAACAAGCTGCTTTAGAGAGGTTCAGAGCCTGCTGAGTGCTGCTGGGAAAACTCTGCTCTTGTGCATGCAGCATTTTCCAGCAGGAAGTGCTACGCTCTTTACACCAAAACCGGGAAGGCAGTTTACAATTTGTCACCGTAAATGGTGACATAAATCCTGGTGTGGGGCCTGGGAGCGAGGTTCTCCCGAGGAGCTCAGCAGCTCTGTTGTAGGAAAGGCAGCAGGCAGGGAACGCAAGCAGGTGGAGCCTTTCCGAGCCTGGAGAGACCCCCCTCAAACCAAAAGCAGGACATCAGGGCACAGCTGAGCATCGGGAGAGGTTATTGCTGTCTGGGTGAAAGAGGATGGAAGTATTTATTGCAGATAAGGGCGCTCTGGGTGCTGCAGCAAATGATCCTGCAGCACCGAATGTGCAGCACAGCAGTGCAGCTCTTCAGAAACAACCACAGAAAACCTCTGAAGGAGGAAATTGCCTTTGTGTGTGTGGTGCCTGCCATTGAAACTGCATTTCTGACTGTGTGCACGTAACATGCCAAACCCTCCTTACTGCTATTGCTGACATCCCCCATAACTGCTGGGGATGCCAGGATGGGAGTCCAGGGCTTGCTGCATGGGCTGAGAGAGCAGAGACGTGGCTCAGGGGCTGCTGGAAGTCCTCAGAGCTTCCAAGAGGCATCGACAGGATGAGCGTCACTGATGTGCCTCTGCAGATCCGGCTGGGCACCTGCAGTGTTACGCTGTTAGCAGGGTTATTTCAGAAGCCTTGAGCAATGTATCGATGTGAATAATGCAAGAAACTGCCCCCCCCGAAACTCACTGTGGGGGCAAGATACCTGTGCAGGATGCCCAAGCTCAGTGATGATCGGGAGAATCAAGAGGTTGAGCAATTTGGTGAATTATTTATCCGTTATTCATTTATCCAATGTGCATATAATGCTGTGCAGCAAGTGAGCAAGCGCAAAATTAAAAACCAAAATGATGGATGCTGCCTTATGAAGGGCTCTTCATCCCTACTCTTGAGACTCATTCAGCTTTAAATATTGATGGCGGACCTTCTGTTGGCAAACAAATAGCGTGTAAACCCATCCTCCTCGGCTCACTGGTACTGTTCAGGAGGCAGAGGCTTTGTGCAGTTGTAGCCTCATGGGCTGAGGCCTGTGGCCTGTACTATCTGGGCTGAAAGCAGGGCTTATATACTCTTTAATTACTTCCAGAAGGTAGGCAATTAATCTATGCTTGAGGACTTGCCTACCTGGCAATGCAACATCAACGAGGTACGGTCCTTAATATGCTGATCCTTACAGCATCCCTCGGAAGCCGTCAGGAATTCGGGAAGGGGGTTGTGCGTAAAGAGCTGGGCTTTGTCCTCGCCTCAGCAGCTCCTCCGGGACCGAGGTGGCAGATGGATGGCCCAGAGGAGCAGCCAACAAAAGGCATGCTGGAAACATCTCTTTCGTCTCTCACGGGCTGTAGGCACGCAGAGAGGTGCCTCTCTGGAGACAGTGTCCTTGCACGACTCCCAGGCGAGCGTCACCGTGTGCTGCAGTGTGACTCCCACATGGCACACTGGGATGCTCCTGCCTGCTCCAGCAACACACATTTCAGGGCTTTCAGGCCAGCAGGTTTTCATCCCTCCCATGCCAGAGAGGGTGACGTTGGCTGCAACGTCCTGGCTTACTTTTGCTGAGCTTGTGATGATGCATTTCTCAGAGCTGGGACCACACACCGAGTTTGAAGGGCAGGGGGCAAGGTTCAGTGCTGCCTGCAAAGCTACGGTGTTCTTCAAAACCACTCATCCATGGTCAGCAGGGAGGTAGACGGGGCAGGACATGTTGCTTGCAGTATTTTGAGGGGGCTGTGCCCAACTTGGGGTGACGTTGGCCTCGCTTGGTTGCTCCACCCATCTCCAGGCTCATCCCCATGCCATCAGGAGCGTGGTTTGTCACCCCCTGAGGCCCTGCTGAACCAACTGGGGGAGCAAATCTGGCAGCCTGGTTAAAAAGGCTAAACCACCTAAACCTGATTAAAAAGACTAAACCCCTAAACGGCAGGGGTTAGGAAGGAGGATGCATTGGCCACCACGGGGAGCCTGCTCTGCTGGTAACATCTCCTTCCACCACAGCAGTGAGCCTGTCTCAACAGTGAGCTGTAACTCAGAGCAGGCAGGTAAGAACAACTGTTTCCCAGCGTGGAAGTCAGCTTTCAGCTGCCTTTACACATCATGCACTTATCTACCGGCTTGTCAGCTCCTTGTCGCTGCGTCCTCAGCAGCTTTAGGATATGTGAGCCTTCAAAGCCTGAGAAACAAATGCCATCAGCCCCTCTCTTCCCCGCTCTCTGGAAGAAAGACCTGATATTCTTTTCATATTTCAAACGCCCAAGACAAGTATCTTAAACATGGAGCAAGGCCAGTCCAATTACTTCTCTTGGTCCCATGCCCAGGGTTTATTCCGTGAAACATCTTAGTGACAAATGTTCTCATTGCGAGAAACTTTCTAGTACTTTTTTCCATTTCTTGATGCAATATAAACTTTTGCCAGAAGCTGCCCAGAACCAAGGTGTAATGCTGATCCATCCAGGCCTCTGAAAAGCGCGGCTGGAAAATATCTCAGCGAGGTGATAATCGCTACAGCCTTGAGAAATAGTTCTGTATAAATGAACTCAGTGATTTCTGTTGTGGGAATAAATTCCCCTTGGAGATATTATGTCCTTGTCCTCCTTTAATCTTTTCCCTGTGCTTTCCAGACCAGCACCCTAAGACCAAATCGGGCTGTGTTGCTCATTTTCTGTCCATTCCAGGCACAGATTGATTGCAGATACCCGCTTGGCTTGCTTCACCTCCTCTTTCCAAATCCTAGCTGTATGATAGCGTTAAGCTAAACCACTGCCAACCCAAGCACAGCGGACCAACTTCACTTCCAAGAGGAAAGGATCCTGGTGGCGATTCAGGCCTAGGCCCTTGCCTTGTGTAAAATCAGTGCCTGTCCGCTGAGCATGATGAATTTGGCCATTTTACACTGGCAGAGAGCTGACCCGTGGGTTATCACTCGCATGCATGTTGTTTCCATGGAAGAAACCAGCAGACCGCGATGCATTTCGGAGGGGAGAGGAGTGTGGCGGTGCCAAACCCCTGGCACGGCACGGCAGGGCGGTGAGGGGCAGCTGGCAGAGATCCCTGGCCGCTTCGCCCTGGCCGTGCCTCGCGTCTCGACGTCGGGGCTTATTATTCAGCGCAGGGCTCCACGCAGACGGCTCACCACTTCTGGCTGCTCAGCCAAATTAATCGTGCTGAGTGGGAACAAGGCGTACTGGCGAGCTTCCTTGGGACTGGGCGGATCGCCGCTGCTCCCCAACATGTCGCTTGGGGCTTTCTCATCCCCATCGCCACCCTCCAGCTATTTCTAGGCACAGCAAGCACCAAAATGCTCTTTTTTTTTTATTTCAGCAGCGGTCACTCTCTGTGCCTAGCTCAAGACAAACCCCAAGTCTGGTTTGACCATATGCTGCTTCCCTTTGGGCATCATAGGGCTGAATGGATGCCCAGGGGGCTCGCAGGACAGAAAATCAGCAATATCCAGGACAAAGTGATCACTTGCAGAGCCCTGTGTGACGTGTAACAACCTGACATACCGGCAGGCTGTTTGTCACTGCTTTCTCTTTCGTTTCCCCAGTGGAGCCCCATGTGTTGCACACAGTTTTTCCTGCCGAAGTTGCTTCATCTTCACAAATCCCTCCCTCCCCATGCCTCCTGTGAGGGCTCACTAGAAAGCCTGATATGTTGGCCATCCAAAGGAGCAAACAAATTGGGAATTGCCATTGTAAAACACCTGGCAGTCTGCTGGGGGCTCTGTTTGGTCATTAAATCACTAATGGTATCAGTGCAGAAGGTGAACAATATCCCCTCCAGCCCACATGCCCACCATGGCAATGGGATTCTGCTCAGACTCAACTCCGTAGGTGAAATCCAAAATGCAATGTTGAAATTTTTAACAAAACGCTCTCATTATCCTAAATAGAAAAAAATGTTTGATTCCAAACCATTTTTCATAGTAACATTAGACAAGAGTGGCTTGTTCTAAACGTGTCACTTTCAACAAAACCAGCATCTTTATGGCTGAAAGGAAATACTTTGAGAATAAATCTTTGTGCCAGTACTAGTGATAAGTCTTTCATTTCATGCTCTAATTGAACACTGGCTTTACAACTTAAAAGCAATCATCCTAAATTGCCTTTTGCTAATGTTAATGCTTCAGACAAAGGGTAACAGCCAGATTAGAGGTTCGTATATTATTCAGGCAAATCTGGGTTCTTCATACATCACTTTTTAAAAGAAAATTAATTTTTCCATGTGTCAAAAATGAAAATAGCAATAATGGATGATACACTTACATCATCCCGCATTGCTCAGATTGGCAAGAACATTGCCTCTGAACAAAGCAAGGCTTGGCCAGCTCGGATGCCCTCATGCCTAGCCAGCTGCTGGGCAATGAGTGTGCATTCTCCAAAACACCACTGCCTGTGACCCCTGCCCCTGCTTCCTCCTCTGGAGAGACCAGCTCAAGTCCTCTGCCCTAATTAGCAACATCATCACCATCTATTTGATAGATGCCACCCCTTTCTCTTCCTTGCTCTGTAGCTCGGCAATGAAGCCCCTTGATCTGAGCTGAGAGAAGAGCTGGGTATTCCTCCTGGAAGCCATCCCCAGGGCTTCCCTGTCTCCACTTTGCCCCCCATCCCAAACATGCTTCACCTCTCTGGCCCTATAAAACACACTCCTATAGGCCTCCTGTCTGCATGCCCCTGGGGGTGAAGGCAGGTTTGCACAGCAGCCCTGGTGCCGCTGTGCTCCCTGCTTTTTTGGCCGTGCCATGGGAATCCCGCTCTTTCCCAGGGCCGTGCTGAGAGTGGTGTATTTTTAGTTCTCCGTGCCGCGGCCGTGTGCCAGGTTTGTGGCCCTGGTAACGCTGGTGACAAATAAAGGTCCCCTCAAGCTGCTGGGGGGAGTGGATGCAGCGGGTGACGGAGGGCACCGCGTCCAAGCTGCGCCATCCCAGGGCTGCTCAAGCCCACGGGCTCCATCCGTCCTTCCCAGATGTGCCAACAGCTGCCCAGCAGATTGACGGCTCCTTGGGCTGAGCGGAAGGTCCTGAGATCTGCAGAAGGCACAAATAGCAACCCAGTTTAAAAAAAATAAAATAATTAAAATTAAAATTAAAATAATTAAGAAGTAGCTGCAGCTAGGAGCTGTGCCTGGCACTGGGGAGTGTGCCCCCCCAGGGAAGCATTGCCACGAGCAGGCGCTTCCAGGAGGGAGCAGTCCTTGCCCCCGGTGGGAGAGAAGGATGCAGGCAGCTCTCCAGGCCTTTTGTTGCAGGATCTGAGGCTCTGAGGAGAGCTGAGAGGGAAGGCTGTGCAGCTGGAGGCTTTCTTCTGGAGATGGAGATGGTTGGGCGAGCAGGGAGCAACGAGAGGCTGCAGCCCCCGGGAGCTCGCTGTGTGTGGAGACGAGCCTGGCGGAGGATTTCTCCTTGCTGACAGAGGGCAGCTGCTACCAACAGGGAGGAAATGGGCACGCAGGAAATCCAGGGCACGTTTAGGCTCTGAGGGCCAAATCCCAACTGGCCATGCTGCTGTCTGCCTCCTGTACTCATCCCGAGGAAGCCATCAGTGTAAATGTGCAGTAGCTCAGAAATTCAAAGCAATATCTGTGGTCTTATATAGCCCAGAGGTCCCCAGGTGCTTCACAAAGCCTTTGATATCATGCAGACAGGGGAAACCGAGGCAGGCAAAGGTGGAGGTAGAGGCAGTGTGTGCTGGGTCACACCACAGGGCTGCATCTTCCAGCATCTGGCTTGCCATCAGAGTGCTGCCCCGTGGCTTTGTGCAGACGGAGAAGCACTTGGGTTTTATCCGCTTTCTGTGATTTACTCTGCAGTTGTCAGTCTCCCGTTAAAGGTGGTACAGTCCAAAAGCACCTCTTGTTAATAGCTTGTTAGCAGGATTGGTGCCGCCGTGTACAAGCCGTATCGCCTTGATCCCATCTGTCTTGGGAAGCGTGGTCTGGAGGAGAGCAAGGATGGAGCCCAGGAGGGAGACCTGGGCACCCCCCGGTTGTGCTGCGACCGTCTCTAATTCATCTCCGCTCAGAGGAGCACTTAGAAATGTCACCGGGGAGCTGCAGCAGCAGTGATTGATCGCGTCTCCGCTGCACACTGACGGCGGAGAGCAACTTCAGCAAGAGGAGACCTTGGCTCCTGAGCCTCCCCTTGAAGTGCGGGAATGAATTATGCAAACTAATCCGTCCCTTGGCTCCTCCGACAGCTCCTGCTGCTTTCCCGAGGTCTCCTGCCTTTCCTTCTTTATCTCCAGGCAGTTTCAGAGCCATGGAGGCAAGGCATCCTTTTGTCTGGTGCTCACATGTGAGCACCCGTGGAGCAGGGGGCGATTCATCACCTCTTGTAGGATTTTGTCCAAAATCAGAGGATAAATTACTGAGCTAGTCTTGGCCACAGCTTGGTGCAAGCGTAGCTCCCCATGCATGCAGCATCTCAGTGCAGCACACCACCGAGGCGTGATGCTGTAAGGGTGCTCGCTTGAGGCAGGGCAGCACATGGGAAGGCTGCAGGGCTGGGAGGATGGGGAAGCAAGTCCCGCCAGCTCACGTCCTGGTACCCTGCACTTTTGCAACCAAAGCCTTCAAATACCCACAGCCCGCTCGTGCTGGGGATCTGCCAACAAGCCAACTGACCCCACAGAGATGGGTTTGGGCTGGCATTCTCCAGAACACCCTATTTCGGGCTCGCGTGTTGGAGATGCAGAGCTGGAATTTCTCCCCGTGCCTCAGCCGTCTGGAGTGCTAAGTCTTCTGCACGTGAGCTAATGAAATCCCGTGTGACTAGCGTTTGTGGTTTGCCACTGTTTGCAGAAGAAAATAATAGCGAGCTTAAATACCTATTAGTCACCCACAGCTCTGCATGTCTGCACCATGCATTTAGAGAGCAGATGCAATTTAGCCGGCCATGGGATTTTTTGAAAGAGTCTTTTAAATGTGCACTTGTGAAAAATCAGCGGTTAAGTACAGGAGATGTGATGCAGTTCGGCAGCTCTCGCCAGTTAAAAAGCCAGTGGCCAAAACCATTCCTAAAGTGCTTGCAGGCAGCAGGAATATTTCCTGGGTGAGTTCGGAACCCAGCTGAATACAAGCTCCAGGAAACAGATGCAAAATGCTGTGTGTAGTTTTATAGGGCTTTTTTTATTATTTTATTTTATTTTGTTTTATTTTATTTTGTTTTATTTTATTTTATTTTATTTTATTTTATTTTATTTTATTTTATTTTATTTTATTTTTTATTCTAGTTTTGTCTTGCTGGTCCAGGCAGGTTACTTAAAAACATGCCCAGTGTGCATGGATCTCCCACCTACCTCCCTGGTGTTGCTTCGTGATGCTTTGCAGGTGAAGGCATCTCCCTCTGAGCTAGGGAGCACATTCCTCTGCATGCAAGGGGAGGCAGAAGGGAGAGAGATAGGACATGAGGACAGGTACCTCCTCGTGCTCCTCGTCCTTGTCTGAAGCACCAGTGTGGTATGCAGGAGCTTTGGGGTTGGGGTGTATTGAAAACTGGGGTGAGGCTGATTTCACCGGGCTGGTCCCACATAGCACTGGCCTGCAGGGCAAAGGATGCCCTTGTTGCTGAGATCTAGGGAAAGCTGCAACTAATGGGTATCGATCAGAGGAGGAAAGACATCTGTGGGCACAAATTTATGCGCAATCTTGAAAGAAGTATGTTCCCTAAACGGGGAACAGCGTGAATAATTAGGCTTTGAGACAAATGCTAATCAGCATTACATTTTGCCTCTGAGTCTCCAGACAGAGTATTTAATCTCTGGAATTAAATATTTCCCTGGTGAGAAGTTAGACAACTCCAAGAGACTCCTGTTTGAAAAATTAAGCCCGGTGTACATTGCTTTTAGATCTCCCCGATTGTGCAGAGTTCAGTCTGTCCAGAAGCTGGCCAGCCTCTGAACATTCTGAACTTTATGTCTCCGAGCAAGACATAAAAACATTAATTCCTCCCCATTTTTATTGAGACACCAACAGAGAAACATTTATTAATCAAAGGCGACCCAAGACTGCTTGCAATCAGATGTAAAGGCACAGCATTTTCCATACAAGAGCTGTGACACAAACATAGAATCATAGAATCATAGAATCATAGAATATCCTGAGTTGGAAGGGACCCTTAAGGATCATCAAGTCCAACTCTCGACAACGCACAGGTCTACCCAAAAGTTCAGACCATGTGCCTAAGTTCACAGTCCAATCTCTTCTTAAATTCAGACAGGCTCGGTGCAGTGACCACTTCCCTGGGGAGCCTGTTCTAGTGTGCAACCACCCTCTCTGTGAAGAACCCCCTCCTGACGTCCAGCCTAAATTTCCCCTGCCTCAGCTTAACCCCGTTCCCGCGGGTCCTGTCACTAGTGTTAATGGAGAAAAGGTCTCCTGCCTCTTGACACCCCCTTACGAGGAAGTTGTAGACTGCGATGAGGTCTCCCCTCAGCCTCCTCTTCTCCAGGCTGAACAGGCCCATCTTCTTGAGGTGAAATATTTTATTAAAGATTAAAGCTCAGATATTTATTACCTAGAAAAATACCTCCCACAGGTTGCATCTCTGTTCCTTTTTTTTTCTTCCTTTTTTTTTTTCCTTTCTTTTTTTTCCTTTTGTAGTCCCTGGGGTTCCTTGGCATTAAGTACAGGAGCTGAGCCATAGGAAAAGGATGGATTTAGGGAGACACGAATTGAACCTTTGACAACTGTAGGCTCAGGCAGTTGAGGAATCAATAACTGGTATCCATCCCAGCTTTTGTTCTCAGTGGTGATGTCTGTTTTAAAGCAGTCTCAGATGGATTAAACTTATGTTATATTGTCTGGGCTTGCTTTTGGGAGTCTCAGAAATGTCTTAGATGATCTGCATGCACACACATCTATATGGGGACATACATGAGCACCCTGAGCTAGCTTTGGGGTTGGGTTTGAGGAGGGCATGGACCCTGCCCACCTAAACCCTCTACAACAGTGCATTTGTGATCAGACTTCAAGAGAGTGTGTATGCACTTTCCAAACCCCATCGGCCCAGATAGGTGTAGAAATGTATGTGTTAGTGGAGAAATATCATCTGAATGAAGCCTCTGCTTCACAAAGAAGCAAGAAGGAAAATTTTGCATTGTTAATTTAAAAAAAAAAAAAAAAAGAAAGAATGGGGGAAAAAAAATGCGTAAGGCAGGAAGAGAGGTATTTGTTCCTCTTAGGAATAAGAGTTCTGGTGTTACGGTACTTATTTTGGAAATTTCATGACAGTGATTTCATCCTTTGTAGCCACTTGTGGCTCAGTACATTTTTACCATGGTTGCCAAGTAACAATCACTAAGCGTTTTTGTATGTCGATCAGCAAAGGAGAGTGGAGGGAAGGGATAAAATCTATTTTCAGAGGCATAATCACTGGTGGCTCTTTGTAGGTTAACGGTTAAGTTTGCGCAGCAGTGACAGTATTTGGTTGAAGGCCTTGGGATTTACAAACAGGAAAACAAAGCAAAGAGACTAAAGAGGGTTTTTGATTATTGTTATTACTCTTTCTGAACGGAGTGGCTTATAAGCGATTAAGCAGGCATTAACTTAGCTGGACATCAGGTCCCACGCGCAACAGGCGTATGATAATCCCTCCTTGAGCCCCAGGTTTCGCTGTGCCAAACCTCCCGGCACCCAACTTCAGCCCCATTTCACTCACAGGGGTGCTGACAGCAGGTACAAGTGGAGAAGAGGCTTCCCTCACTGCAAAAAAGTATTAAAATTGTAAGGGAAATATGGGGAAAAGGAGAGAGATCTGGTGAAAAGTCACTCCGTGAGTTCTCCCAGCATGGCAGAAGCAGCTTGAAGCATAAAAATCCTCCAGGGCACCTCAAGGTCACCCACATCTTTCTGAAGGTGTCATGCCATGGATGGAGTTGCCGAGTCTTTCTGCAATTAGCTGGTGGAACTGAACCCCGTCTGCTTGGAAAAACTGCAACGAGCGGTGTGACACCTGTGGGAGTCCCACAGTTCGCCCTTGTCGTGGGGAAAGGCATTTGGATTTCATGGTTTTGGCCAGAAGGCCGAATAGCTTTGTGATCTGCTGGGCTCTTGGACTGGTGTGTGTTTAAACGGGGAGATAAGGACACCTTGATTTAGGCTACCAATCCCACCCTGAGATATTCTGTCCCTCAGCTGAGCCGGGGACAGAACTGAGCCTCACTGGTGGCCACAGTTCTCAGCCAGGCAACACCAGCCGTGTCCACACCAGGGGATGTGGGCTGTGCTATGGCTCATCAGCAAATTAAAGCAGGCAGCTTCCTGGAAACTGCGATGGAGATAAGGCTTAACGCTCGCATCTGCACAACCAGGCCGAATCTGGGTTCCGGGAAATACTGACCTTTAATAAGTGTTCATCTCTCACCTTCTGACTGAAAAGATAAAGAAGAAATCCCCAGTGAATTGCAGAATAATGTTTCTCCTTCTTCGTATAAAATCCAGTGGTTAGAAAGGAGCGGCTCTTTGGCAGGATTTCTAGCTCACATTCAAGGGATTTGAGGTGGGGGGGTTGAGTGTGGTTCCTTTTTTTACAAAAAAAAAAAAAAAAAAAAAAGAGAGAGAAAAAAAAAAAGAAAAGAAAAGAAATGACTTCCAGATCAAAACTTAATCATCCTCTTCTGATGGCCAGAGATCTGGGAAACAATAGAGCCAGAGCACTAATAACCACCTTTGTGTTTAAGGACCTCCTTAAGGTCTTCCTTTGAGGACCACAAGTGGGGGGAAAAAACCCGTGACATATTTTCCAGAGCCTCGCCTGGCTGCTGTCACGGAGCAGGCGAGATAAGGAGACCTGAAGGATCTCCGTTTCGAAACATGAGCTCAGTGCTGGTTTTCACACCTCCGTATCAGCCAGGTTCTGCCTTCTCCATGCCTTGCCTATCTGGGAAGAGGTATGTGGCACTGCTGCCCTGGAGGTGTCGAGAGAAAGGCAGACGGGGCCATATCTGCTTGGCTTCCACCCAGTGGGACACAAGTTTTCCAGCAGATCTGGATGTCCTGACGCACAAGCAACCCTCCCTGTGCCACCATCTGGCTGGGACGTTTCAGCCCGCACCTACCAGTGCTGCTGCTCAGTCACATCCAACGTGGCTGAGCCGTTTCTGACACCTGGCCAGCTTGACTCCTTTCCCCTCTGAGTGATTTTTAGAGAATCACAGAATCAGAGAACGATCCAGGCTGGAAACGACCTTCAGGATCATCGAGTCCAACCATCAACCTGACCTACCAAGTCCCATCACTAAACCATGTCCCTCAGTGCCACATCCACACGTCATGGATCAAAATTCATCCCAAAGCAGGAGTGATGTGGAAAGGGGTGAAAGACCAGCACCATGGGCCACTTGTGTCGAACCAGTTTCTGAGTCAAACCACGCTGGAAGGGCTCGCAAGCAGAGGGTGCTGGGCAGCCCATGGTCAGGCTATTTTTTGGAGATAAAAATAGCAGCAGAGTGGAGTAAGCCCATGGTTAATCTGGGTCTGTTAGGGCCAGGCATCCAAATCCAGTTCCGTACTTTCATTAAAAAGGCCGCATTATTTACAGAGCTGCCGAACTGGCCAGTTGCCCACTGGGGTGACACCGGCCACCGGGCACTGGGCCAGTTTGACTGGGTGACTTCAGTATCCTCCTTCAAAGGCTGCACTGAGATTGTTGGCCTAACTCGTCCTCCTGAGACCTCACACGGTGGGTCACGAGCGGAGCTGGGATTTCTCTGCTGAATGTCTCAGCCTCAGGATCACGAACGTCCACTTCTGTCTTACAGAAGCTCAGACACAGCGGGCTTCCCCGGGAGTTTCCTCGGTGGGTCAGAACCTCTCATCCTCTGTCTTGACCCAACAGCCAGCCTTTAAAAGGTGAATTAAACAGGTTTTGAGAGGTTTGGGGAGGAAAACCAGCCATTCTGCAAGAGCTGGCGTGAGCAGGGCCTGGTTTGCTATTCAGCTGTCTTGGTTTGCCCACACAGGACACCAGGCATGACCCTGCTGCAGAAAGAGCTGCACGTGGAGTTTGCACGTGGTTAAACACCAAAAAGCCCACTGGCAGGGTAAAATGATGGGTCAGGAGGAGAAGCTGCTGTTGAACTGCCTGTCACAGCTGTGACAGTTCATTCTTCACAGCGTCTGGCCTCCCCATGACCTGAACTGTGTCCTCTGCAGGCGTCTGTATCTCTGGTGACAGAGGGGGGCTGCTGAGAGCAAGCCCCTCAGTTTGGGCAGGTATGGGATGAGTCCTGTGCCTCAGTGCCTCCAGCTTCTGCTTGCAGGAATGACCTTGAAGATGCTGGTAGATCGTTGAAGTAAAAAAATTCATGGACAGCATGGAGAATCTTGCTTGGGTGGGTGGCACGGTGTCTTGGTGGCCCCAGGCTGGCAGCCTGGCTTGCCATGGCTATCTGAGCAGCAACGTTGCACCACTGCTGATGCTGTGGCTGGCTCCAAACTGTGAGTGAGGTTGCTTGGCTGGCCCACAGTCAGCTTATTAAAATGGTATTTTCCGCACATTTGTGCAGCGATTAGGGATGAAACGCAAATCACATGCAAATCGGTGCAAAGCTTTGCTGTGCACATTCAGCTCTGAAGTTGGGGACTTTTCTTTTCTGAGGCATTCAGGCTCTTTCCGTGCTCGTGTGGAGGAACAGGATGAACCTGCCTGAGATGCAAGCACGCAGCTGAACCCCAAAGCACAGAGAGGATGCTCTCTGCGAGGGCAAAATCCGCCTGGAAGCACACGCTGCCCAGCATCAGTTTGAGCTGCAGCGATACATGGAATCCAGCCCGTGCAAAGATCTTTGTTAAATAAACAGCTAGAAACCACACGAACAAGCCTTTCACAGAGCTTGCTTCCCAGCCTTGTTCCTCTTGTTTACCAGGGACTGTCTGGAGCCCAGTTTGTGAAATAGCCTGTCACACTGCAAATCAAAATGCCATCATGGTTGCTGGATATAGCAACAAAATATGTTTCCCTGAGTATCAGATCTGGAAAGAAGGTCTATAAACACAATGAAAGCAAGAAAACAAATTCCCAAACCCTTGCCACAAAGAATAATTGCGAATATATATGAATGTATATTTTTAACTTGGCTTCTGTTCCTCTTTGGCTTGCAGATCTGTAGCACTGTTTCAGCCTGAAACGCAGTGAGGCCATGTTTCCTCACTTCCAGGCAGCTTCATGGGGATGGCAGAGCCAAGACAAATAAATAAATAAGGGCTCGCAGAGTGAAATACTATATTTAATAAGGCTGACGAGTCCTCCTGAAACCCAGTTGTGAAAACTTTAAAAAGTGTCTGTTTCCTGTAGCTATCAACATGCTAGAAAAAAGGGAAGCCCTGTGGGCCAGTCAAATATTTCCCAACGGCTCCAGTGACTTTCGCAGCTGGTCTTGATTTGCCTGGATATTGCTAATTTTCCTAACACTCGTTACAGCCCTGGGATGGAAATCCTGTATCCCCTGAGACCGCCTGAAGGCAGTCAGGGCTGGAGCAGCCAGGCACTGCTGTGCCTGCATGGGCACTGCAATTCGGGCTGGGACCTCATCTGGATCAGCAGCCAAAGCCCTAAACCGAGGGGTGTGCACACGTCCAGCTTTGAGCATCGCCCTTTCCCGATGGAAAACCTCACTGAGCTTCTCCTTCTACTCCAGAGACAATCACTATCTGAGGGAGCAGCAGGCAGCAGGCAGGGAGCCGGCGCGAGCGCTCGGTGACAAAGCAGCCATCCCCAAATTACTCATCCCGATTAGCTCTTGGCTTGAGGAAACGAGGCTGAGTTCATGAATAATAGAGTGAATAACAGAGGCCTAATAAAGGACAAAATTCATGGTGGATATAGCTCCATCACGTCAGCAAACAGGTTTCCGCTGCTTGCGGCATCACCCTCTCAATGCGAGCCAGCATCGAGGCTGCAGCAGCTTTGCCTGCGTGCCTCTGGGCTCTGTGTATGTGTGTGTGTGTGTATGCAAGTGCCTATTAAATATACATGGCCCTGCTATTTGTGGGGCACCATATGTGTACCGGGGACATAACCCGGCTGGCTGGAGATTGGGTTTGTTCTCGGCTGCGCTGGCAGGGCCCCCTGCACATCAGTTGTCGCCCACTTGGAATAAATACACCTTGGGCATTTCTGCTTTCAGGCTCTCTGGAAGCCTGGAAGCATGCTTTTCTGAAGCCTGTCTGCTAGGCTTTGGACATGAAGCTGTTTATTTGAGGCATAGAAATGGAAAATCTCTTCTTCACAATTCACCCTGGAATTTTCCTGCAAAGATCAGTGAAAGCAATCATTAACATGGGGCATCATTTACAGCTCTGTGCAAAATAATCCTCCAGGCTCTCCAGCAGCTATCAATTGGAAAACAATAAGGACGATTACTAAGGATTCTTTTTATTTAAAAAAAAAAAGTGTTCTTCAATACATGCTGGGGCTGGAGGCTGCAGGCACGTGGCCAGAAACCCCAACCATGCTTGGGCCCTGCTGCAGTGATTGTGGTTAGGGCTTAAATTAACCTTAAACGCCTAAATAGCTTTATAAAGGTGATCTCCACTGAGAAAATAGAGCTGCAGGTGCGTGTGGCTATTAGAGGATCCCCACCTAGCAGTAACAAATAAACAGGTACACGGTCAGTCTGGGATCCTGATATTCAGTCAAAAAGCAGGTATCGAGATGAGGTAGTGTGAATTGGTGTGAATGCAAGTGCCATCACCAGCATGCCATCACTTCTGGTGCCAAAAGCAATTAAGGATAGCTTTGTTTCTCCCTGCCTGGGCCCCAGGCTTTACACTGGGAGGACTTTGGGCAGCCACCCCCTTAGCATCCCTCCTGCCCTCCTTCTACCCAGCAACTTCCAAACCATCCCTGTGGTTCCCACCTGGCCCAGGCTAGGTAGAAGCTCTCAAGGACACGCTTTAGGGGTGTTTCTGCCTTAAATACCTCTAGGTCTTCTTCTTTTAAACTGACCAGGTGTTTCCTGGGACCCAAAGGCAGCAGGCTCCTTCTGTAGCACCACTCCACCTGCAGCCACCCAGTGTGATGAGCCCTCTTCTGCCAGGGGCAGGCTGGAGCATGGTCCTACTCCAGGCTTTCACAGAGTTGAGCTCAGGATCAGGACAGCCAAAAAAAAAAAAAAATGAGTCAGAAAAGGAGAGCTGGTCACGGTCAGAGCTCCTCAGCAGCATCCAGGCACAGGGAAAGCCCTGCTGAGGGCACAGCATCTGCAACGTCAGGTTGGCACCGGGAGAGGATGGAGCGTTTCCAGAGCAGATGAAATCCTCCAAGACCTTGAGCTGCCAGTTCGAAGGAGCCTACGCATTTTGCAAGTTTTTTGAGTCTTAGAACTTGGTCTAATTTAAGCGAATTTTTATGGGATTGGCACATCCTAAGTGCTGGAGAGATCCTTCTGCTAAGTTTCATTCTCTGCAGCAAAGCATAAGGAAGAGAGAATTACTCAGCATGGTGTTTGGGGAAAAGAAGAAAAAAAAATCATGGGCAAGGCAGCATACTTTTTCCCTAAACCGAGTCTTTGGCGGATGAACCACTCAGCCAGATGGTGGGGGCTTCTTGTAACTCTCCCTGCAGTGGCCACCCCACCTGGAAAGTTTCCATCTCAATAGCTAAAGCCTGGCAAAGTTTCCGTGGAAAGTCCTGGGCAAGTTTAACGACAGGCGCTTCGACATGCTCTGCCTTTAATTCCAAGCCCTGAGGGCATCAGTAATCCAGATGAGCACGTGTAAGATACACGGATCAGCTGGAGAAACAGCATCTGGGAACTGTTCCCTTCCTGATGTCTGAGGCAGGGGATCGCGGCGGGATGGAAACCAACTCCTGGGCTCTGGTGTTTTTGTGTGGGAATCGCCGCTCCCACGTCATGTCGGCAGTTTCCAGCTGGAGCTGGGGGGTGTGATGTGGGGCTTGGAGGAGCCCTGCCTTCACACGAAGCGTGGTGGGCCTGTGGTTGGCACAGGAGCCAACCCAGCACGTGTGCCTCCACGGGGCTCCGCAGTAGGATTTTACATCCAGCATTTGATACGTCTATCAGCCCTCTGGGCATATGGATGGGGGCTGGAGGTGCAGAGATGGCCGTGAAGGGGAGGCTTTTTAGCAGCAGATGTAGCTGGATTTAACCTGCTCCCACAACGAGGCCTCCTCCGAGGGCCTCAACCAACAGGTCTCAGCTAATAGCACCGAATGATGCCTCCTGCTGCCACCATTGCTCTAAATGGCCCTGACACACAGCTGAGGCCTCTGTGGGCAAGGACTTTTCTCTATCACTGTTCTTAGCTGTTCCTTGCCACTTTCACCCAGGTGAAATGTGGATGTGTCCCCCCTGTAAGAGCCGCTGGCCGAGGTCAGGCCCGTCGCAGCGTGCAGCAGCAAGCTGTCACAGAGCGCTCAAGTGCTTCCCCACGCTCACGTTCCTCTCGGCCACTCCGTTCCTCTTATTTTAGCTTTGTTTAAACAATCTCCTTGGTAACAGGAGGGAGAAGCAGAATTTTTTCGTCCTTCTCCTGGGGCTGGTTTCCTGCCTATCTCAGCACCGGGAGGAAGCACGAAAGCTCTCCTGAACAAACGTCCTCATTAGCAAACACATGTTTGCATCTGTGCTCCCACCACAGGTTTTAACCCTGTGCATCTTTGGGGATTTCAGGAGCCCCCAGTGTCTCTTTCAAAGGGTTTCTCTACCCAGAGTTTCAGTGGAGAGGGCTGTATTTCACAACTTAATTTATCTGGCAGCAAATCAACAGTGTGTCGGTCAGTGAGTGGTAAGTGAAATTGTCCACATGCCCCTGACCTCGAGTCCAAGAAGACCGTGAGGATCCTCTGCTCTTCTTGGGACAGTTTCAGAAAGGCCCCTGTGAGGAGATCAGCATCAATTCTTAGCAGCTCCCAAAGTCCTGAAAATGTTTAAAAAGGCTGGGAAGCGATGGCGTTGCGCGGCACCAGGGTGTAGCTCACCAGCTGGGTTCTGGTCTTAAGAAATGAGTATCCCTGACGCTTCGAGCCTGCACAACAGCAGCATACCATATGGTGGCATCCAGAGGCTTCATGTTTTTTGTAGCCAGGTAGCACCCTGATGCTGGTCCAGCACAGGTGACTTGCCCAAGAGAGGCTGGAGCAGGGGGACACTCTGCAGCCAGCCATTTAAATTGCTAAAATGCGAGCTTTGTGCTGGAACATCCCTTGACAGATGATTACTTACAACTTCTCCTAATAAAAGTTCAATGTGACACTTAGTGACAAGCTAATAAAAGATCAAAAGGCTCTTCCGTAGCTTAGGAGCCTATTAGCATCTGCAGGGCCGCAGCAGGGAGAGGAGGCAGGGTGTGTGCTGTGTGCTGCACTTGCAGATACAGATCACATCTGCACACACGTGCACACACGACTGGTCAAGGCAGATGTTGTTTTGCTTGGCACTTTGACTGCAGTTTGCATGTGTGCACACGTGTTTTGGTAAGTGTGAAGCATTGTCAGGAGCAGCAGAGCACGCCGGTGTGAGCAGCACAGCAGAAAACGTTTCGGCTACAGGCACTTTCTGAGTCTCAAAGCAGTCACTTGATCCCTAGACAAAAGATGATAAAAGTAGTGATGGTGAAGTGCTTTTTTCTGTGGAGGCTCTGATCCTATATTTGGGTCTCCATTCCAAGATTTTGGGGGAGTCTCTCTACCTCCCATCTTGAAAAAAAGGGGCTGATTTTTGGGGCTGGCCACCAGATGCATCTCTCTGACTCAGTGCAGAGGTAAAATGAGGCAGGATACTGCTCCTGAAAGGCAGCTTGCACATTCAGTACGGATGTTTTTCCTCTGAATTTCTGCAGCATGCCCTCTGCTGTCACTGAGCATCCCTGCGTCCTCCCAGCAATTCTTTTCCCATATAGAGGGAAGGGCAGGGCGCAGCCAAGACCCCAATTGTAGCATTTTCCTGAACAAGGGAGAGCCTCCCTTGATCTGAAACCAATGCCAGGGGAGATTGAAATGTGTCTTCCTTTGGGAGGCACTGGAGCAGCTGATGCCATTGCACAGCAGACGTATTCTGGGCTTCCTTCAACCCTGATTCCTGAAGCTGAAGGCACACTGCTAGGTTTCACATGCTGTCCTCTGTTTTGTTTACTCAGCTTAAACTCAGCAAAGTTTGCTAAATAATTTACAAGGCTGCAGAAACGTCCCCTCTGCTGGCAGTAGCTTACTGCAATTCATTTTGGGAAGTGCCAAAGCCGTTTCAATAAGAGTGATGTGTTCTGTTTGAGGAGCATTGTCATGGCAACTATGTCAGGTGCACACAGAGAAGGGCAACTCGTACTTATTGGAAAGGTTGGAGCAATTATTCTCATAAAAGGGAACCTGTCTGTGAAGAAAAGCCATGTGCGTACTTGGGTGCGTGGAGAAGTGGGAAGCAATTGTATGAGTTTCCAGTTGTTTTCCCTTGGGGAAGATGTGTATGAGAACAACCAAGTAGATGGGCAGAGGAAGAGCAGAAATACCAGATTTTGGCTCCAGACTCTGCAGCTTCTTCATAATGGCATTTGCAAGGGTTTATATGCAGGAAGGGTCTTAGGCTGGGAAGAATCCCGGGCACTAAACCCCTTGCTTGCAGCACAGGCTGAATTTTTTGGGACTAACGGCAGTTTTGTGTGAAGCCACGGGATGAGTTATTTCTACTCTGTCAGCTTTCCCAGGCGCCTTAAGCAATTGCTGCTGGGGTGGTTTTGATCAAATTCACATCAAATGTGTTTTCCTTCCTAGCCGTCACTTGCATTGCACTGTTTATGCATGTTGTCCTTGGAGATCCAGACACTGATCTAGACTTAGTGACTCCTGTGTGATCCCTCCCTGCGATCCTGCCTCCAGCAGGCACTCGGTGAGCTTTCAGTGGTGGGTCACCACACCTGGATGTGCAGGGCAATGGGACTGGGAGAGAACAGCAAACACTGGTTTGTCCTGGTGTTACCATATCCAGAGCCAAGAGTCGGTCACACCTTCAGCTGTCCTGGCAAGGGGAAACTTTTAAGCATGACGAAGGGCTCAGGTCCTGTTTTGGGGCACTTCATGCATTTTTTGGCCAGCCAGCCCTTTGTGCAGTGTGACATTGGCAGATGAGTGAAGGCATGGATTAACCAGAGTGCAAAATTCACACTCAGCTCAGAGCAAACATCAGGGATTCCCCAGAAAAGCAGCATCTCTGGTCTGACAAATACTGCCCAACACAGCCTTCGTAAGGAGAGCGTCAAGCAGCATTCAGTCTAGCATTTGCAATATCTTACCTGGTGATTGTTGCTCCTCAGAAGTCTTTTCTGAAGCACTGAGCATCAGCTGTGCCTGTCATCTCCCAGCTATTCAAGCAGCAACAGCCCTCAGTCCTGCTGCCTCTGCAAACCACCTCCCACATCTTGCTTCTCCACAAGGCCAAGGAGGAGAGTGCTGGATAGACGAGGCTTTTCCAGGGCTCTCCTGGTAGCGATGCTCTGAAGCAAGACAAAGTTATGTATTTGAGCCGTGTGTTGTCATTTAAACTTAATGCATCCTGAGGCCAGAGGAGCAGTTGTTTCATGCTGCCACGGAGATGACAGCACGGCCCTGTGCTCTCACAGAGATTGATTCAGCAAGACTGATTTCTCTGAAAAAGAAGGAGAGGGCAACCAAGAAAATAAAAGCGACCAAGTTAATTTTGGCTCCAGTGGTGGAGAGAGAAGGACAATTTCCCCTCCCTTCCCAGTTTGCAGTGCCCAGGCTGGTGTGCTCAACATTTTGGCAGGCATTGGGCTGTGCAGCCCCATTCAGATTTGGGCTGCTGGGCCAGCAAACTGAGCTGCCGCATCAAATCTGCTTACGTTTACCCTTCCGAAAGCATGTGTCAGGCTTAGCTTCAGGCAGGTTTTCCTTTGCCCTCCATGTCATGTTGGCAGCATGCTTTAGGCGAAATTTTCATCAAGCACAGACATTTCACGTCAGCAAGCTTGGGATCTGCAAAGGGCCCTTTATGGGTGATTCACGGGGCATCTTACAAGCACGGGACCCCATCGGCACGGCGTTAAGGATGGCCAACACCACGGTCTCTCCTCTCACTCCCATTTCCATTTGACCATCATGTCCAGCCCATGGTGTCAGTAGTGCCAATTTATTCTCTACAGTGGACTAATTAACCAACTGCAAGGAAGTACATGTCACTCTGACAACTACCTGCAAACTTTGCACACCGATGCTCCTATTTGCTAGAGCCAAGTCTGTACCAAGCCAGAAACCTTCTCTGGTTCCCACAGCTCAGCCACTGTCTGTGTTGGGGAGGTTTGGTCTGCCCTTCTGCTTGTGCTTGGGGGTGTTGGGATATCTTCCCCTGTCTTTTATTGGATTTTAATGGTTATGCATCCGGAGAAGAGGCTGAATCTGAGCTCTCTGAGTCGCAGGGTCACCCAGAAGACATTTTATGGCCTTTATGCATCCTGAACTGCTGGCTGGGAGCTGGAAGTGAAATGAGATGCCCCCAGAGAAGGCATCTCCAGCCTGTTGGCATGAGTGGAGCCAAGACTGGGCCCCATGACCAGTGTCTTTCCACCTAGGCCCATTGCCTGCTACAGCTGCCATCCCCATACCCTTGGCTGGTAAAGGCCTCCAGAGAGCGTAGGCTGGGGCAGAAATCTTAATGAACCCTCTCCTCTCTCAGAGCCCGCTGTTTAACAGATAAAACTGTGCGTGACAAGGTCGTTTGCACAATCTAGCCCACGTTTGAGCATTTTCTGTCCCCGAGGAGGGAGTGACCCTGTGCTGGCAGGGCAGGCATCGCGTTGCCCTCCCGCTCGTCCCCCTGCCAGGCGCACGTCACCTGCAGCCGGGATGAGGGCTCCCAGCGCTGTCACCTCCCTGCTATCAGGTGCAATTTTCTTGTCAACTGGTCTAAGAAAAACCTCGTCTCCTCCTTTTCCTTCCCAGCAACAAGACAACTTCCCTCCTCGAGTAGCTGTCAGAAATTTGAGCAATGAAGCTGCTAAGTGCATAAAAGCACTCCCCGGTGCCCGGGTCTGAGGAGCTGCGTGCTGCAGAGGCAGGCACAGGAGCAGCTAGGGGTTTTTTGGCATCTCTAGGAGAAGGAACAGGGCTTTCAGTGGAAGTCGGATGGGTGACAAGCTGCATAAGAGCATTATTCCCTGAACTGATTCAGGAATAAATGTTTGTCTGTCCCGGCAGTGAAAGCATGCTATGGGCAAGCAACTCACTGACTGCTGTAGCAGCTGGTTGTGTGTTTAGAGATGTTCATTTTTGTGGCCCACTGGGCACGCCTTCGCTAGCTGCATGCAGGACTTGGTTATTTCAGCCCCAGCTCCTGTGTGATCTGGGCACAGCGATGAAAACCACCTTTCAAAAAATGCCTGGGTAGGTTGCCACCAGTCGCTCCTGGTGCTTCCTGAGCCTGCAAGAGAGCAAAGTCTGGCTGAGGTATCTCTTGCCCTTCCCAGGGATGTGTTCAGAAAGCGTGGGTGGGCTGGCATGCTTGTACCAGGTACACATCACCCCACGAGACCAGCAATTTGCTGCCCGTGACACCGAGCTGGCGTTAGCAAGCACGTTGCTCTCCCTGGCACCTGGGATACTGCAAATGCCAGAAGTTTACCCAAGTTCAGAGTGAAACGTGAGAAACCTGCAGAGCATGGCTAAATACATAGAAACCTGGGCTGGCTGGAAACCCTGAGACACGGATATCTGGGGGCTGGGAATGCTTCAGTTGGAAATACTGTCTGTATGCTCGTCCTGCTCATACATCCTCCTACGGGCAGGTGCTCTTGGCACTGGTCAGAAACTGTGCCGGGTGGCCCTTGGGCATGGTGGCTGTTCCCTCATTGCACCATCCTTGGAGCATCGCCCACCAAAGGGATTTCTCCATGGGTTCGAGAAACCAAAGGTTGTGTGGGGATGCTCTGCTGAAAGGTCTTTACACTGTGAGTGAAATGGTGTAGTTTGAAACGAAGACTATAACCCCGATGAAGAGCGTGGGTCTTGGAGCAAGGGCAGGAATTTGTACGCCGTGTTCAGGAAGATCCCCTTCTTTCCCTTGCTGCTGGGTGTCGGTGAGAGGAAAAGAGCTGGAGCTGCAATTCTGCAAGATTTGTTTTATTCTTTGATTGCTGGTACATGGAAATGAGCTGAAACTCATTCCCTCAGCGATTGCCTTGGCTACGGACTCGGGGACGAGCAGTTTCTGGTAGAGAAATGCAGACAGTTGGCTGCTTTCTCCTTGGCAACACTTTGCCCAACTTTTTGTCAGTGTGAGCACATGGGGGGAAGGGGGTGCCTGGAGCCAGGTGGTTCCCATGGGTGGTTGGCAGCTCTGAGTGGAGCCACCAAGCACATTCCCCCAGTATTTCATCCTCCCTGCCTGGACACAGGCAGGAGGAAAGTCCACGCACTAAATGCCCCTGACACATCGTGGCACCAGCTGGGCTGATGCCAGTGCTTTCTTTTACCAGCAAGAATGCATTGCTGCTCACAGCAATGGTCCCATATGACTAAATCAGAGCACAAAGCTGGGTAAGGCAATAGTTTGTCTCCCGCTAAGGACCCAAGACCTCTGCTGGTTTTTGAGGGAGTCTTGCTGTGCAGTGGGGGCGTTTCAGGGTGCTCTACAGGACCCAGCAGGAAAAAGGCAGTGCCACGGAGATCAGGCGTGCTCTAAGAATAAGCTGTGTTATTTCCACGCGCTTGTTTCTCAGGCAGATGTGGTCTCCAACACCATCAGAAGGAAATCCTTTTCTCTGGGATTGCAGCATCATCCCAGGGACTCATTTGCCTCAGCAATTTTTGCTGATTGGGAATTCATCTTGGAGAGCAGACTCGCTGGTTTTTCCTCCCACCCTTTGTCCCAGCAGCCTTGTTACAGCAAAAACCAGCAGTGCTCCTGTCTACCCAACACAGAGCACTCACTCGCACCCTGGGAAGACCACCTGGAAAGCTGCATTACAGCAGCACCTGCTGGCAGGGGCACTTTCAGTCCTGCGGCCCCATTGTTCTGGTCCTGTTTGTGTTGAGTCTGAGCATCGGGAGCTGCTTTTTGTATTTTATGGGCACCCAGGGTTCTTCTTGTAAGAGAGGATTATTGTGCGGAGCTTATAAATGCCGCACACAGAAAGCCAGAGCACGCCCATAGGCAGTTTGCATCTCGATTCCTCTGCTGCCCTCAGTATTGCTGAACGCAGCTTTTTTAATTAATTTTCCTGAGAAGGGCTTTTTTTTCATACGTGGAGGGGACGCGTGGGATGCAATTTAATGGGATTTGTCAGGAAAATTATTGATTTGGTTAGTAATATTTTTGAAATCGTGCCATTCTGTTAATACTGCCGGGCCCTCGGATAGCTTGGCTGTGAGCATTTTTGCATCCTTCATTAGTTTTTTAATACACAATAATTTCACCTAACTCATCAATGCAAAGCAAGATCGGCTGCGCGCTCGGTACCTATTTTTCCTTCGTACAAACCCGTTGCAGCAATAATTACCAACCGAAGAAATTATTACAGATATTCATTATAAAATACAATTACACCGAGCCGCGCTGTATTGTTACACTCTTCACAGCCATCACTCGCTCTTGAGTAAACGGTTTCATTATGAGCATGAAGGGCAAACTTAATACACCTCTGACTCATAGCGAACGGCACAAGGAATCATCCTGGCTGTTCCTCCGAGTGCTTGGCGGTGTTTGCTCCGAGTGAGAGTAAAATGTCGCCTCTGCTGCCAAATACTTGTCAGGGCACAGAGGGGCTTTGCCACGCAGCGTGCCGAGGAGCTGGGGATGGGACCGCAGCATCCCTTGCCAGTCGGAGCCCGTGAAGCCCATAGGGAGCAGCCGAGGGTTGTGTTGTGTGTGGATGTGCGGTGTCGGGATGAGGCAGAGCCCCCGGCAGGGGCTGGGTTAAGCGGGAGCAAGTTGTCGAGGGGCTGCGTTGCACCCTGGGTTTTGGGAGGCACCCTGACCCCACAGACTGTGCTCGTTGTCTCGGCCTCTCGGCTCCTGCCCTTTGCTTTCGGCTGTGCTGCCCCTCTGGCTGTGCCACCGAACCCACTGTTTTCTCTCCGCAGCCACCTCCTCCTGGCGTTTCCACCCTCCTCCTCCTCCTCTCCCTGTCTCCCTCCTCCCTCTTCCCCCCTTACTCTTGAATCTCTATTTCTTCTTCTCTGTTCCAGCAAAACGATATCAATCAAGGTGATAGATGATGAGGAGTATGAGAAAAACAAGACCTTCTACCTAGAGATCGGGGAGCCCCGGCTGGTGGAGATGAGTGAGAAGAAAGGTGGGGGACGTGCTCCGGGGCTGAGCCCAGCCTGTGTGTCCCTGTCTGGCTCACTCATGCCTGGCACCTGCAACACCGAGCTCACATCCCCAGCGCCTGCGGGAAAAGGCAGGAGCAGGGGCCCCCCAAAAACCCCAGGCTGGCTGGTGGGGATGCTCCTGCCCTTCCCCGTCCGCCACAGGGCGATGTGCAGCCGCTTCCCTTCCTCCCCGACCATCTCGGCACCACGGCGGACGTGAACTGCATGCGCGTGCGATGCCAATCATGTGTTTGCCTTTGTCTTGTGTTCCCACAGGAAATTCATTACCCTTAGAATACTTGACCGTGAGGAGTATGAGAAAGAGTGCAGTTTCTTCCTTGTGCTTGGGGACCCGGTGTGGCTACGACGAGGAGTGAAAGGTGTGAGAGTAACACCAGACCAGCTCTCGAGACGCTGCCGTCCGCTTTTCTCTGTGTCTCCCTACTCTCACACTCCTTTCTCCTCGCGCTCTGGCTCCCGGCCGTTTTGCCCTCCCTCCTTCGAAGCTTGGCCCCTTGCAGCTTTTTGCTCTGTTTTTCTTTTCTCTTTTGTTTCGGGGGCACCCCGTCTCGCTCACGAGGGCCCCCCTGGAAGACCCAGGCAGGGAATGATGAGCATCACCATCTCCTAGGGATGTTTTCAGCACACTGGCCTGCCACACCGCAGCCGCAGCTTCATTCAATCTCGTAGAAAATTCGGTCTCCAGAAGCAAGTGACACTGCATCATTTTTATCAGAAGATAAAATAGCCTCTGCTTGAAGTAAAATGCCTGGCCAGAGCAGTAATTTTAACCTTTCTTATGCTGGCACTAGGGTCTGGAAATAGCTGAGAAGCACGGCACAAGCAGGTAATGCCGTAAGATGCAATCAATCCAGGAGAAATCAGGTTACACTCAAATAAAGTTTCATGGCTCTGCACTGGATAATAGCTTCTCATAGGAATAATAAAAACAATTTCCTCTTTCATCACATAAAATAAAAACATTTCTAAACTAACTGAAAGCCTTCCCAAAAAGGCACGGCTCACTTAGTTTTCCAACAGTTTTTTTTTGTTGTGTTTTTTTTTTTTTTTTTTTTTCCCCAGGAAATTAACTAAAAATTAATGGCAACAGCTAATCCTGTGCCCTATTGGTGGCCGAGCAAGAAGCGGTTTTAGAGCTACTTAAGATAATTAGTTGCCCTACAACGGCCCCTTATTAAAGCCTTTGTAACAAATTGGTAGCAACATTTGTTCTGGCTTTCTCATTTCTGGGACAAAAGCTCTCCCTTCAGCAGACATGGGGCTGGCACATACTACTTGTGCAGGGCCAAGAGGGTCCCCAGCAGTCCCCATGCTGAGCAGGGAGGTGCCACTGCATTTCAGCCTCAAATCACATCCAGCAGCAATGCCACATTCCCCTTCAGAACAGGTGTCATGCAGGTCAGCTGCACCTTCCCCTCTGTCAGGTTTCCTGGTGGTTTTTGTGACTTGCTGGGTTATATGAATAGTTAGCAGGAGCCAGGCTTTTTTTTTTTTTAAAAAAAAAAAAAAAAGTTTCTCACCCTCCTGGTCACAAAGATAATTTAGAAAACCTGAGGGATGTTCAGCTTTGCAAACTCAGTAGCTGGAAGGCAAGTCAAGATTTTAAAGGATGCTATTTCTGCCTTGACCGTGCTGGGGTTTTTTGTGTGTTCGCCTTTTTTTTTTTTTTTTTTTTTAGTTAGGTTTTTGTGCTTGGTTTTTCACAAGAGGCTGTGAAGTGGGGTGGGCTGTGTGCTTGGTACCCTGCACATGGGAGCATCCCTGAAACGTCACCCTTGGGCCACACAGCCAAGGTGAGGTCCGTGCCTCAGGGGCCAGAGACCCACCATGCACCAAGGGAGAGCCTTTTTCTTTTGTTTCAGACACCTAAAATGCTGAGTGACCAGATCCCCAAGCCAAACCTTGCTCCAGAATTTTCTTCTCTCATTCCATGTCAGAAGTGCAGCCTTCAAGTGTAGTCATTGCTCCCCAAAAGGCAGCTGGAGGAGGTCAAAGCCAGTAGCCACTGCACGTGGGACGTATTGTGTCCTCCCCCGAGGCAGAACTGCCCCCGAGACCAATGGAAGATCTTGCACATATGATTCGAAGGGGAAAAATGAATTTTTGGAGTGTGCCTTTTAACTCATATCCACCCCATGTTTGCAATCATTTTTATTTTAAATCTGCAGTCCCATGAAATGTTTCTGTTCCTTTATTTTTAGTGCATCACTCTCAACACTAATGGTATCCTGCAGCTTTACAGATCTGAAATCTCTGCCCTGGGATCTGGAGTCTTTCTGTGGATATCCCTTTTGATTTCATTATTCATTTACTTTTCTTCTTCTGTGTTTGTCTCTGTCTGTCTCCTTCACAGCCCTGTTGTTGAATGAGCTTGGTAAGCGCGCATTCCTTTTTCTTTTCCATTTTTCCAGTTTGTCTACATATTTTTGGAAGACGATTGATTTTGTTTGACATTTTTCTTTGCTCACAATGTTCTCTTTTAGGGCGGTCAGCACTATTTAAGTAAGATCAGGTACCTGATGCCCCAACAGCCCTCGGATTAAAACCCCAAACTCATTACCTCTCATTAACGAGAAGTAACCCGCCATGGCGAGGAGCATTTTTTTGGGAGTGGTGTTGTTACAGCCGTAGCAAACCCACCGACATGCCGGGTTACAAAACCATGCTGTGCAGATTAACCCATCACCTCTTATGCTGGCATGGCGAAAAGAGGACAGGATAGTGACTTAGAGGTGGGACAGATGGCCAACCCAACTAGAAGAGGTGGTGCAAATGGTGCCTCCAGCATCTACAGCCAAACCCAGCCTCTGTGTTTTCAGGCCGGGGAGGGAAGCAGAATACCCTCAGCCTCCAGGTGGGCTCTGCAGCCTATGTTAGGTGCTGGGGGGTGGCTGATGTGGCTTGAAGAGCTCACATTTGGGCAGGGTGTCCCCACATCATCCCTAGGGTGCAGGTCAGGGACCAGCCCCCAGCCCCACATGGGGCAGGCAAGGACTTCCATGTCCCTGGGGGCTGCGGGGGGCTGCTGTGATGATGCTAACCCTCTCTTTCTCTCTTTCTCTTTCTCTTTTTCTCTCATTTTTGGTTTCATCTAGGTGGCTTCACCATCACAGGTATGGACCTCTGCTATCCCCCTGCCCACCCCCACCACCCCTTCTCCTCTTAACGGCTGTGTGCTCATCCTGCTCTTTCCTCTCTCTCGGTTTCCTCTTTGCTTTTGTTCCGCCCTGGAGGGAAACTCTGGAAGGGTAAGCAGGCGGCAGGGCCGCCCTCGCTGACACCGCGTCCTCTCACAGCACGCCCAGCCTGCTGCACACCCGTCATGGCCACTGCCCTCGGCGGGGCATGGCGGCCATGACACGGCCTGACGGGATGCAGAGCAGCCCCTCAGGAGCACTGCAAACGATCCTTGAGGCTGACGAGGTTCTGGCCGCGTGGCCGGACCCTTTGAGCAGCTCCCTGTGGTGGTGACAACTCTTCAGGCAGGGGGGCAGCCGGGCAGGAGCCACGCTAACCCCGTGTGCAGTAGGATGTAGAGTTTACTAATGGCACAACGAGGGTGTGCATGGGGTGTGCGGTGCCTCCTGCTGATCTCCTGCTGGTCGCTCTGATAGGAAAACCCATCTTCAGGAAGGTCCAGGCTAGAGAGCGTCCTCTTCCCCGCACCGTGGTCACCATCCGAGGTACCTGCAGCGTGGCACCCATGGGCCGTGGCGGTCTAACACGGACTGACCAGCGTGTTTACCTACTGACCCGGGCAAATTAACTCCTCTCTCCAGCAAACCCAGCCCCTCTCAACCCCAATGGTCTTCTGCTCATCCCCAAGGGTGGGCTGTCACACCAAGAGAGGGTGACAAAATGTCCCCCCACCCTGAGGTTGCACATACATTGGTGGAAGTGCAGAGCAGCTCCATGGCTCTTGTAGTCTTACTGTTGCCTCCTCTCTCAGGGTTTGGGGCCAAGCCATGCCCTGGGGACAGCTCCTGGCCATGCTTTTTCCTCCAGCCCCATGCTCTCCAGCTGCCAGCCCGATCCCCAAAAAGTAAAGCCCTGCTTAGGAGGGTCTCGTCCCTTCCTCAGCCCTGGGGCTGCTGACAGCTCTCTCTGCTTGTAATGGGGTGATGGAAATGTCCTAACCACACCTGGCTGCAGAACTGGAGGGCAGGGAATTGGAGCAGCCTTAGTGGTGATCTGTTCCCCACAGCAACCCTCTGGAAAAGGCAGCAGATACCAGGGATACTCCCCAGCCCTGAAGGTGAATTAGACTATTCCTGAGGTTGGACGAGCTGCAGACCTCTTTTGCCAGCATTCCCCAGCAAAATCACCTTGTCTATCGCTCCATGACCTCCTTCTTCTTCTCCTCTGCTCTGTCGCTCATGCTCCTGCCTGGAGGCTTCCTGACCTCCCCCTCCGATGGGAAGCCAATTCCAGAGAGTGACCGGCCGGACCTGGCTCACAGGTGGGCTCTTTGCTTTACAGAGGAGAACGAGGAGAAGCAGCCACTGACCAGCAAGGAGGAGGAAGAAAGACGAATTGCAGAGATGGGGCGCCCAGTCCTGGGGGAGCACACCAAGCTCGAAGTCATCATTGAGGAATCCTATGAGTTCAAGGTACCACCCGCATCCCCATCCTTCTACTCCTCTGCTTGGGGACCCACTTTTTGCATAGCATTGGCCAACGCACGCTAATGGCATCGCAGCAAAGTGGGGCAGCTACTGGCATCACAAGGTCTCAGACCATTGCCTGTGGTTATTACACACACACATCAACCAGGTGAGCCTGAGAGCTCACTGGGCTCCAAAATGCTGCACGTTACTTTCAGATATAAACTTGCTATCACAGTGATGCTTTATAGCCTACATAAAGGCAATTTTGAGTGAGCCCTGACCCTGGGATTCCTATGGCAAAGCTCTTATACCCTAAATGCAAGCAGCCATTGTGGCTTTGTGGTGAAGCCTGCCCAGGAGCACCCCCTGCCCGCTGCAGCCACAGTGCCTTCCCCACTAGCACTGAGCTTCAGCTCCTGAGCAGTGCACAGTGGCAGAGCCTCGCTCAAGTCCCAGTTATTTACAATGCTTTGAAGCAGCCCGGTAAAAATTCTTCCCAAGGCATTGTGAAAAACAGGAGCTGCAGCACCTCGGTGCTATTTGCTGTTAAACCTCCATCGAGACCACTCAAATTCCCATCATGAGCAGGTTTCAAAAGACTTTTTTGAGTGGTAATGAGGGGAATTGGAAATACTTACATTTGCTTTCACTTCCGAGACGCTTGACCTCAGCTTAGTGTCTGCTAAGCTTTTTCCATAAGCGAACGGCTGTAAGCACCAGTGCCAGTGGGTTTTAGCCCCGCATCTCCAGTCCGATAGCCCCTAATTCTCTCTTCTGCATCTCCATCTGCAGAACACAGTGGACAAGCTCATTAAGAAGACGAACCTGGCCCTGGTGGTTGGCACAAACAGCTGGAGGGAGCAGTTTATTGAGGCTATTACTGTCAGTGCGGGTGAGTTTAGACTGCTGCTCCAGGTGAATTATGATCAGCCTTGCTCGTGTCTCGGTTTGACCGTACCAGTAACACAGATCGTAGTGAGGCAGCAGGAGGAAAAACAGGTGGTGGAGTTATTTACAGCATCTGCATAAATAAGACAGCTGATTAAATCTTTTCGTGAGATCACCTTGTCTGATGCGTGGGAAACCTCTTGCAGTAAGTGTGTAGCGCCCGGCAGAGAAACGCTCTGGGTGCTACCAGATGGCAGAGGGGAAAATTCATTTCAGTGGGAAAGATCTGGGGGGAAATCGCAGTGTTTCAAGTCAGAAAGAACAGCATGGAAGGTGCTGGTGGGAAGTGGCAGTGCACGCCCTCTCTGGTGCTCCCTGCAGTGGGGACAGTGCTAGGCTGAGGGTGCCCAACCCTGAAGATAGTCAGTGTCCCCCCCTCAGATAGCCAAAATTTGCCCTTGACCCCTTGTGTTCGGGACAGGAATGCTCCTGTTCTTCCAGCCCTCTGTGGTTTTGGTTCAGCAGTAGATTATGGCTCAGCTGCCCAGTAGCTGCAGCACACATCCTATCTCTGCTCACATCAGATCATATCTGATCGTATCTCCCCCTCTCCTGAAGAACTGCCTTTCCCTCAGAAATACCCTCCTGTACTGCTCTCGCAGGGACCAGCACCACGTTTACCAGTATGCCCAGTATAGGATGTATTAGCACTCCCACTTCTGTTGTAGGTAGAATAAGGTCTCTCACAGATGTGGTTTTAACAGCTGGAGATGTTATAACTCACTGGCTGGATGTTGCAGCCTTACAGCTCAGCCTGGGCCCTGCATCTGCAAGCATTAGGGCAAAATCAACCAGCCTAGATTAAATTACCAGAGAAGGCAATAGGAGCCCACCCAGCTAATTTTGCATCGAAATGCATGAGGGAACACTCATACTTCCTACATCGAGCTCCTCTGTACATGGCAACCCCTACCCAGTACAAGTTAATTAAAAGTGACGGCTGTACCATTTACCCTTTGCATCTGAAAATGAGGACAGGACATTGCGCAGCAGCTATGCCCTCAAATTGCCATCCCTCTCTTTGTAGCATAGTTATTCTTAGAGCCTCCAGCCAAGAGCCTCCCATTATTTCGGATACAGCATGAACATATCAAGCAAGACAATCCTCGCTGCAGGTTTCATAGCTAATATGGATAAAATAATCTATGCCAGAATCAATTATTTAATTGGATCCCATATTAAAGCAAAGCTAATCACTGGTGCTTGGATCTCATCTCTGCGAAGTATGGAAAAGACTGCAGCTACATGAAAGCCCCATCACCACTACTCTTTGAATACACAACTACCATCAGTGCTAATAGGATGATTAACAGACATTTAATAAACGTGGCATAATTCAGTGGGCGTGAGCTGTCCCTTGCAGCTGGGGAAGATGAGTTTGTCTCTGAGCTCTGAACCTAAGTTTTTGCTAGGATTTAGCTCCTCAAGCAAGAACTTGCTGCAGTTTGTGAGCTTGTACCTGAATGGGTCGCTGTCCAACTTTGCTCTGCATTTCAATTCACCTTAACAGTATCTGGCCAGCTCTTGGAAAGAGGGCCATTATTCCTGCTTAACGAAATGATAGACAGATGTGGATGAGCATTATGACAGTGGTGCTCATGTTCATTTTTCAGTCTATTTTATCATCTCTGTAAAGATCTAGATCCACAGCAGTCCTGCTGCCAAGTAGCTTGGGAAGAGGATTAAAATACCTGCCTCAAAATTACGGTGTCAGCACAGTGTTTCCTGCCAGTACCAGCCTTTGTGCAAAAAGCAAAAGTCCAGCCTAGGCTTCCCAGGCTGAAAAAAATGTTCCTTATCTCCACCACAATGCACAGGAATGGGGCATCTATGTCTGCCAAAATAATAACACCATGCTTCCGATTAGCTACTGTTTCTGCCATAATGAGTGCAATGCCTTAAAGCCAACCAACACATCATTTTCCATCACGTTATTGTACAGACACCAAGTTTCCCACTGCCCCCATCCTATGTCTTGATCTGCAAAGGCTCTTCAAAGCCAAATGATACTTGTGCAACGTTGCACCCCAGCAGGGTGCTGAGTAGGACTTCCCCAAGGTTTATTCCCATAGCTTTATTTAGCCAAATGTTGAAAACACACAAAGATGGAAATGTCCACCACCCAGGGTAGGTGTCCCAGGGCTTCACCACCCTCCTGGAGGAGACATTTTCTCTGGCTCCATGCCCTGCTGTGCACCCCCCAGGATGCCAGCAAAGTTTACATGCACTGGAGCTGGAGCAAACCAAGAGCAGGTTGGCTCCCTTTACAGGTTACCAATGCCCTCGTGAAGGACTGAACTATCTGGGCTATTTCCTTTTCTTTCTCCCACATGTGTGTGCTCTCTGGGAGGGCACAAAGAGCTGAAACTTCAGTGCTCAGGGTTTGGCCACCTTCTTAGGAAGTATGCCATTTGGTCTCAAATTTGGCTTTTCATTGTCACCTTTGCATCAAGGCAGAAAGCAGTTGTTGTTAAGAGCAATAACGAAGCAAGCAGCACTCGAGCAGCTTTCCCCAGTAGCTCCACTGTCACAGCATGGAGCCCCCATTTAAATGTGGGGTTAATCAACACCTATGGATTGGTACATGGTATACAGCAAGACCACTTGTTATCCCTGAGGGAGACTCTATATGTTTTCTTATCCAATTAAATATCTGCGTTGTGGGGGAGGATGTGAAAAGGAAAGTAGCCTTTTCCCTTTTGGGGAAGGGGCTACTGAGCAGGGGCCAAGTCTCAGAAAGCATCTGGTGGTCAAACCCAGGCAGAGGTGCTGGCATGAGGCTCTGTATTTTCTGACATGCAGGTCAGTTTTCAAGACTGATGCTTCTGGAGGGTCTCTGTACAACAGAGAGGGGCCAGGAAGGGTCCTCGTGCCTCCCTGTACTTTGCCCAGAAAATGAGATATTTGGAAGTCAAGGTTTTGCAGAGCCCAAGCCATGAGAGGTGATGTTTGGGGGCTGCAGGAAGCACAAAGGCTTTGCCAAATTGAATGAGCAACTAACCAGGCACTGGTGGTTTTCTCCAGGGGAAGACGATGACGACGATGAATGTGGGGAGGAGAAGCTGCCCTCCTGCTTTGACTACGTGATGCACTTTCTGACCGTCTTCTGGAAGGTCCTTTTTGCCTTCGTGCCCCCGACAGACTACTGGAATGGCTGGGCTTGCTTCGTCGTCTCCATCCTCATGATCGGCATACTGACAGCTTTCATCGGCGACCTCGCGTCCCACTTTGGCTGCACCATTGGCTTGAAGGACTCAGTCACTGCCGTCGTGTTTGTCGCGCTGGGGACATCGGTGCCAGGTAAGGGCAACAGCAGTTTGTTGTAAAGGTCCATCTCTGCCCAGACTGTGCTGTATCTGTTTCTGTGGACAGCCTCCATGGCGTTTGTTCTCAGAGTCTTTGATTAAAATGCTGCCTGTGTTGGCACTTTCTGAAAGTCTTCTCCTTTGACATTGTCTCCCAGGTGAGGTAGGTGCTTGTTCACACTTAGGGTGCTCTACCCAGCACAGACACCTTTGTAGAAGTCCAGATTCAGCTTTGGTTCAGGTGGATCGAGATGCTATTGAGCCAGGGAAGCTGCTAGAAATGCCGCTTGTGGAGCTGCTGGAAGGCTGTGACCCTGCAGATATTTGGAGATGTGTCTATGAACTGAGCTTCAGAAGACAGCAGAGACTGAACACTGACCAGGGGGAGAAATAACATGAGTTTCCATTGCCACACACCACAGTGCTGACCAGGCACGGTCTAGATCCTGGAGATTGGGCTGTAACCCAACCTGACCACCTCCAGCTTCAGTCAGACATTTTCTCACCAGTCCCAAGCCTCCAGTGGTCAGCACTTGGGTGTGCAAAGGCCTTGAAACTGGCCTAACACTATAAGAGCCCCAAAAGGAAGCAACAGAACTAAAAGGGAGATCAGGTTCAGGCAAAAGAAGGAGCATTTTTTAGATTTCTGGCACTAGAACTTTCAGGTGCAAGTTTTGTAGCACTGTCTCATACCCTTGACAGCCAAAGTCTTCCCTTCTGTTTTTGTTGACAAAAGTTGACATTTCAGGGAACATTTAAGAGAAAAAAGAGAAAATCTTTTGGGATATATTTGGCTACTCCTGTTTCAACTGGGAGACACTCACAGATGGTGTAGTGTTATCTGGGCATTATCTGAGCTGCTGGGTTTGGATCTAAAGCCAACATTTCCCTATGGCAGAGGACAGCATCATGCTGGTCAACTAGCCACAAGATCAGCAGCGTAAAAGTCCAGGCATGTTTTATCACAGTTTTATCTTTTGTTGCTGGTCTTGAAGCTGTTGGAGTAGCTGGGCAAGTGTGCACGTACCTGCCCGGTTTTTCTCCCCTGTTAAATGGGTGAAAGTTGTGTGCTTCTTTCCCAAAGTGTCAGGGTCTTCAAAGGACACTGGACTTTAGTGAGGCACAAAGCATTGGTGAGAAATCATTAAAGCAAACACAGAAATGAAAATACAAAACTTAAGCAGAACTGATAGATGGAGACAGACCATTCCAGCTCCCACAAAACTCTCCCAATCTTCACTTCTTGTACAAGTCAGCATATTAGTGGATGTGGGGAAGGGGCCAGTACACTGTAGTACTGGGGAGAGCTGTCTCTGGCTTGAAGCACCATGGGGAATCTGCGAGCCATACTGGGGGAAGCCCCATATTTCAGGACTTTGAGATTTCCCTCCTGGGCATTCCTGGACCTTGACTTTCCTTCCTCAGGAGTGCCTGTAGGCAGAGCCTTGGGTACCTTTACCCAATTCTTCATTCCCCCAGTGATGCTTTTGATTTCTATCCCCACGCTGCCCGCCACCATCCCTCCTTACCTGCCTGTTCCCTGAGGGTTTCTCTCTGCCTTCCCCTTGCAGACACATTTGCCAGCAAAGTAGCAGCGACACAGGACCAGTACGCGGACGCCTCCATCGGGAACGTCACCGGGAGCAATGCCGTGAACGTTTTCTTGGGCATCGGGGTGGCCTGGTCCATCGCGGCCATCTACCACGCGGCACACGGACAAGCCTTCGAAGTTTCGCCCGGCACCCTGGCCTTCTCCGTCACCCTCTTCACCATTTTTGCTTTTATCAGTGTGGGTGTGCTGCTCTATCGGCGGAGACCCGAAATTGGAGGTGAGCTGGGCGGGCCGCGGACTTCCAAGCTGCTCACATCCTCACTCTTTATCCTCCTGTGGCTCTTGTACATATTCTTCTCATCTCTGGAAGCCTACTGCCACATAAAGGGCTTCTAAAGGAACAATCAGAGATAGTAAATATATATATATCTATATGTATCTATATAGAGCAATATATAGGTATAGATATAGATATAACGCTGTGTATAATGAACAGAGAAAGAATAAAAGAGATTTGCCATGTTCACACACCTGCTGACGGAAAGCGGCTTTGGAGCGTCCTTTGAACTAGGAGGGACCCCAAAGCTGGCCGGACCCCCTTCCCAGGGGTCCCCTCTTTGCAACTCTACCAGCGAGAGCAGCCGGCAGCGACCGAGCCCCGTCCCATCGCTCTCACCGCCCCCCCAGGAGGATGGATGGATGCGAAGGCGACCGGGGCGCGTTGGCACGGGGAAGGCCGGAGCGGCTGGTGAGAAACGGAGCCGGTGGGCAAGGGAAGGAGAGGCGAGCGAGGGTCCTGAACCTCCGAGCATCCTCCATCCGCCTTCACCACTTGGGAACGTCCCCTCTGGCCCTGGCAGAAAGAAGCGAGAGACCAGACTGAAGAAAAAGGGGAAACTGGGAGCTTTCTAAGGATAGAACACAACCATTTTCGTCATTCGATTTTTTTTTTCTCATTTTGATGTGTGTATAATTAGCATTTCTCCTCCCTTCCCCCCCCCATTTTCCCCTTTTCCCCCACCCTCCGTGCTTTGGGGACGCAGCCTCGTGTCCAGTGTCCTACGCTGAGGTCCCGCAGCGCCCGTCCTCTGCCCAGCCCATGGCCCCCGCCTCGTCCACCCCCCGGGCATGCTGTCGTGGTACTAGTAACATTTTGCATGACTGAAATGAACCCTACCTGTATATAGCATCCTATAGCGATAGTCCTTCCAGCCATGTGGGTTGAGCATTGCAGATACAAGTGTTTTCACCTGGTTTTATTTATTTTAGGTAGTTTAGTTTCTCCCATAGTTGTTTTTGTTTTGTTTTGTTTTGTTTTTTAATTTTTTCATTTGGTTGTTTGTTTCCTCTTCACGGGGAGGGTGGGGGAAAGGAGGGAAAGCTTTCACCATTCACTGCTTCGCACATGGGTCCCTGAGAAGCAATAACAGCCACGCGGGTGTTTCTGTGTCCTCGGGGGCCAAGAGACAGCCCCTGTTTCTGAGTCCTAAGCCATCGGGATCAGTCCTCAGGGCTGCTCCTTCCCCACAGCCGTTTGGAGGCAGAACAGTTCGGTGTGAGAGCTGAAGGGCCGTAACGGGGTCTCCCACACCTCTGAAGGTAGCCGTGAAGCATTCCCTGAGGAAAAAAAGGACACGTTTGCACCGCCAGCAGCGCTTAGCACTAGGCCCTGCCTCTGGGATCGATCATTCAGCATGCAGCGAGGGCGAGCTCGGTGCCGAGCAGGGCACAGCTCTGGCATGGAGGTGAGGTGGGGACCGGTGGCCTTGGCCAGGGTGACAGAGAGGAGGCAGAGCAAAGGGGATGCGTCCAGCACGGCATCTCCCCTCTGGAAAGGGTGAGACAGGGCAGGTGTCGCTCAGCACCACCCCATATCTCCAGGATAAGGTTGTGCATGGTGTTGGGTGTCTCCTCACCCTACACCACCCACCTGGTGGCCCAGCCAGGCAAACCCCCAGCCTGCACGTCACTGGCGAGCTCCTCTGACCCGGCTGAGAAGCACCTCTGTACCACAACCGGTTGGCTGGGGTATCTGTACTCATTTTGAACAAGCTGTGGAAACTTCAATTAACCTGTTGTAAGATTTTCTCCAAGAGTCTAAAGATATTTTTTTTTTCCCTTGTCAAAGCTTTTTTTTTTTTTTTTTTTTTTTTTCTTTTTTGAAGGGTTCTTGGGGTTTTCTTTTTGGTTTCTCATTGTTTTGGGGGAGGAATTGAACACAAATGCAGGTTGTTCAGGTCTGTGATTACCTTTATGTACAATGATTTCATTTTCGTTTTGTTTGGCTTCATTGATTTTTCTTTGTGTGTATTGCCCACCACTATAGGCAGTGAGTCCACTAATTGTGATGATCCTTATCAATGGTACACGATGCACAGACAAATAAAGTTTGTAATGATTCCTCATGGATCCAGTAGTGCTCCTGCATATTCTCTATGGAACCCCCCCCCCTCCCCTTCCCTCTCCTTTTCTCCCTTTACGTTGCACCCATTTCTTATTTATCCATCGCTTTGCCTTCGTTGTGTTTCTGCTGTTGGTGGGGGCGTCGGGGCCTCCAGGCACACCTTCCTGCCCCATCTCACAGCTTTCCTCTTGCTCCATCGCCGTCACGCCTCGGGCTCAGCGTGCTGGGGTGCAGCGGCGGCTCTCAGAGGGACGCAGGAAACCGCCCAAGGACAAAACTTGCAAGTAAAGCCCATTTGGGGCCAGATGCTGCTCCTGTGCTGAGCGCCCTGTCAGTGCTGGTTTGCCCCCAGACTCAGGGAGAGTCACGCAGCTGCCTGCGAGGAACTTAGCAGCCCTTTTTGTCCGTGCTCCCCAGCTGCACAGAACTGCTCCTGCTCTTGATCCAGCCTCGTGGTTCGGCTGGCAGGGCCCCCTCCAGGCAGTGCACATGTGTGGAGGGCTCCGCAGAGGGACGCTCAGAGCTGCAAAGAGCCCGGGTCCCCTCTGCACCATTAAAATGTGTCCCTTTGCAGGGGACCAGGCTCAGGTCTGTAGGCTCAGGATGGGGCTGCACAGTGAGGCCGGCAGCAGCAGCAGCGCCTGGCTTTGGAGCTCCAAAGCAGGTAAATGATGCTCCCCTACAGCCAGAGGATTTAATGCAATCACTGGGCTGCATGAGCCTGGTCTTTTCCCAAAAAAAAACTAAGCTGCTTTTTGCCATCTGAGCCACTGACCCTCGCCCTGCTCAGCATCCTCCAGGATGAGTGCAGCTCAGCCGCCAGCCTTTGTCAAGCCCCAGCCAAGCGCAGTCGGTCACGCCCGTGTGCCTCTCCCAAGCAGTGAATTGTGAGAGCGAAGCACTTCTCCTGATCTGGTAATTACATCTTCCGCAAGGTGATGCTGGTATTTCACTCTCATCATCCTTTTGCTTCTCCGGGATGAATCACAGTCGCCGAAGTCATTAACAAGTCAAACGGGACGCGTGTAGCGGCGCGGTTTAACAGGCAGTAAATAAGCGTTCTGCTCACAGAGCTTTCCAGCGGGAGTGATGGAGCACTGCTCGCTCAGGACAAGGCCTAAATCACACGGCTAACACCAGCCTTGTTTGTGCAATTATTCTCCGCCAGCCCCGTGCTTTTGGCATGTGCAATGAGCTTATGCAAAGAGTGATGCCCGTTTGCCTGTAAACTGCACTCCTCCTCGATACACACAGACTCTGGAGGTCCCCGGTGCCGGCATTTGTGGGTTTTTCTCCCCGTTTTCATCACTTCCTTCAAGGACAAGAGGGCAGAGGCAGGCTTTGGACCCTTTCTGGTAGCCACGTGCCTCAGATATGTCAGAAGTCTGGATGCGGTCTGTAAACTTGCCGTGCTATTTCTGCCGTGGGCGGGGAGGAGAGGAGCAGAGGCCGTGTGTTATTGTTAGGGTTATTTTTAAGTGCTTGGGTAAGAACTGCGCGCAGCGGTGTTGGGGACCTTATCCATACCTAGGGAGGAGCTGCCTTACTGAGGGGGAGCAACCAGAAAGTGTCGGTGTGACAGGGGCAGAGAAAAGAGGGAAAACTTCATGCCAGAGGGCGTTTGCATTGCTTTTCCATAAGCTTTGGCACCCGCGCCATCCAGGGAAACACGTTTGCAGAGCACGAGGAACCCCTCCGGCCTCTCCCGATGACCGACCACACGCACACGCACAGCTGCAGGAAAGCCTGTTTATCTTGTAAAAACTTGACTTGCGCAGGAAAGCATCCAGAGGCATCTGTATTCTTGCAAAATGCCCCCGGGGGACAATAAATACAGCCGGATTCCTCACCTTTTAAGGACTTGAGCCTCCCTCCTTTTGGAAGCCGAGGTGCCAAGAGCCTCTCGCCAGCCAGCGACAGCCCTCGTGAGAAGGGCCGGGAAAGCTGCCAAGGCGGGCGCTGCCGGTGGGATGTCCAGCATCAGGGAGCACGGGGATGGGGGGAGCACCAGGGGGTCCCACACAGAACTGGAAACCCCATTTTAGGTGCTGCCACAGCAGGCACCCCTGCCCTGACGGCTGTGGCTATGGGTCTTGGTGCAGCTGGTGGTGGGAAGCAGCATTGGCACCGCACCCCCGGCATCTCGGACTCAAGGCTGTGCAAGCAAAGGAACCTGCAAGTTTCCAGGTTGAGGAGGACAGAGGGTGGGCGTGCTGAGCCCTTCCTGCTCATTCTTATTGCCCTGCTCTCCCTCATTCACAAAGTCTGGAAGATTAATCATTTCTGATGAATTTCCACTGTTATCAAGGCCTACAGACACTCTAGTTCCCCCAAACCCTGGCTCTACACTTCAGAGCAAACTGCTTTAACGGGGGGTTCAAGGTCCGTCTCAACTCCTTTACCTCAAAACAGCGCCTGTTCTCAGTGCTCTGAAAAATATTCACCCCATTAAAGTGGGCAGAGTTTGATTAAGACCCTGCCCAGCTGTGTAGTGATGGCATGAGGATGTTCAAAGGAGGGCGCAGACAGGAGACAATGTCCTTCTTGCTGTGAAGCCTTCAGTCACGATGACTTGGGATGCTTAGCCACACTTAGAGTTCCTAAACCCTACCAGGGCATGGAGGAAAGCCACGGGGATCTCTCCCTGCACCTCTTGACCTCTCTGTAAAGGCCGGATTTAGTTCTTCTCTATTTCTAGTTCAGTCTGTGTCCCTAGCTGCTATCAGTGAGGGGTGATAACAAAAGCCTTTGGAAACTGGTGGCTTTGTGACTCCTAGGGATGCAGGGAGGTGCATGACTGGATCGCTCCTTGCCTTCAGCCCTAGCCTTTTGCGTTGGCTTGGTCTCGCTGAGCAATGAGAGCCACAATTAGATGCCCCATGGCTGGACTCCCCCCAAGCAGAAGGAAATGAACAGGCACCTGTTGTGCCTTCCTTTGTTGGCTCCGTGTGGCTCCCGTTGTCTGCACAGCTCGTGAGCAAACACATTCGTGCAGCGAGCCGGGCGGGAGCACTGCTCATCCTCCTTCCAGCAGCTCCAGAGAGCAAAAGGCTGCGATAACGCTTTGACATGATAGCTGCTGCGTTAGTGAGAAAGAAAACTCTCTGTATTTTTTTCCCTGATGACAACTCTGCTTCTGACAAGGCTTGTCCAGCTCGTCTTTTTTATTTATTTTATTTTTTTTCCACAATGCATTAAGCCCTCAGCTGTTGAGCAGGAGGCTCAGCTCTGCAGATAAACCAGCTTTTAAGCTTGCCCATTGAGGATGTGGCTCAGCAATCTGACAAAACAGTTTTGTTTGTGGATGTGCAGGGAAGTTGCCGAATTCCCCTAAACATCATAACTCTAGCGTGCTGCTACGTGGCGGTGAAAGCCACAAAATGCCGGGTTTGGTAGGACACAGCCCTCTGCTTCTTGGGTCTTTGTGATGAAGAGATGTGGCATGAGGTGTGCTGTCAAAACCAGGACTTCCCAATGGGCACCTTCATACCTCCCATAGCCCATGGGTTGCCTGGAGAGGTCCCTGTTGTCCACCAGGCCCAAATCTGCTCTTAGCCAAGCAAGAAGAGGGTGCAGAGGTTTGCTGTCTCCAGACAGAGGTACCTGCAGGCAGAGCCAAGGGTGAGGCCTGGGCTCCCCGTGCTCGCATCAGCCCTGATTTCAGCTGGAGAGGCCTGAGGGAATGACCATAATGTTCTGATAAAGTGGAAAATGAGACAGGAGCTAGGCGAAAAGCAGCTGTAGCAGGAATTTAAGAGTGATTTTCCCCTGTAACGGAGAGGTCCGGTTATCTCGATGCTCGAGTAACCACTCCAGCTCTCAAAAGCCATTCCGCACACTCGAAACACGGGGAAAGCAAAGCAACGGCTCCTCTTTCTGAAGCAGAAAACAGCCTCTTGCCACGAGCCTGCAGAGGACACAGCGGCGCAGCCCTCTTGGCCAAGGCCCAGCCAAGCCAGCAGCTTCTCCGTCCCGCTCTCATTTCCACCAGCGAGGCGGGCTCGGGCCTGATGTCAGGGCAGGAGAAACAGCTCAGAGAGACTTGGGGGCCCTCAAAAAGCCAGGGGAAGGGCTGACCCTGCGAGGTGGGCGCTTTCCTGCTCTCCCGTGACAGCCGCCCAGCACCCCCAGCACCCGGCACTGCCCTTGGGGGCTGATGGCTCCCGCCCAGCTCGCGCTTCCAGCCTCCCTCCCCACCATCTCTCTTCCTCTTCCTTGTGAGCTCAACGGCACAATGCAGCTACACTCTTTGAAAAGCCATACTATTTGTTGGTACGACTCTTTTATGACTGTCGATTTATATATATTTGTTGATAAAAGAGGCCATCTTGGGAGACGCTCGTAGTCGACTGGGAGATAATCACCCGGTGCTGTATATTCTGTACATGCTGTATAAACAAACAAACAAAAAAAAAAAAAGCAAAGTATTTAAACCTAAATGTTCGTGGAGAAGGGGTGGAGGGGAAGGTCGGGACTGAGTCATCCCATGGGGTGACTGGGGACGTGGGGACGGGGACCTGGCATCAAAACCAGGGCAGAGCCCGAATTGGGGTCGCCAGCACTGCTGCCATCCCCGCTCACGGCCGCTGCTCAGCCACCCAGCAGCGTGAGCTCCACAATCCCACTCCCTGCTGCCTTCGAGACCATCGGAGGCAGCCGTGGTAGCCCGGAAAGTCGTGCTAAGCTCATCTATTTTTATATATTCGTGGTGTTTTCCTATTGATAGAGAGTAGTGAACGAGTAACCCCGTAGCTGAAAGTGAAATGTTCCAAGTAACTATACGACTGCAGAAAATGTTTGTAATAATAATTTATTTGAAATATTCTGCCAAAGATAGCTCTCTAATGACCTGTACAATGTCGTTTCTCTCTTTTTGCTCTGAATGTCATTGTGAAAGCACCTTTCTCCCCGCTCTCTTTTGAAGATTTGCTTTTTTTTGTATATTTAAGGGCAATGAAAGACGCCAATGATTTTTTTTTTAATTATTTTATTTTAACCGGAGCAGTAAATGGCGTAGCAGGGAGGCACGAGATCACTTTTTAGCGGTCAAGTGAAGAACAGGACCCAGCAGAAGAAAGTGAGTTCAGGGACCCCCAAAAGCCATTCCCTGGGGATCCCAAAATCAACCCCAAAATCCCAGGAGGGGATTCCCAGGGGAGCCCCAGCCACTGCAGGACACAGGCAGGTGGTCTTTACCAGGGAGAAGCTGCCCAGATGGGTCTGTTCAGAAATTACAGAATTTTATTTTATTATTTTTGTGTAGGGAAAAGTCTTATTTCCCTTCTTCATAGTTTCCTCTTGAAAGAACTTTTTAACATTGGGAAAAAAAAAGAAAAAAAAGGCATTATCTTTAGTGATCCCTACACCTGTTGCACTGGAAATCCCTCCTCAGCTGCATCCTTTAGGCTCCACCACATCAGAGAGACTTTGGGCTCAGCTTTCTGTTATTTGGTCGTTTGGGTGTGGGTTTTTTTTGTTGTTGTTGTTGGTTTTGTTTTTTTTTTGCTTCTGAGCAGATTCGCAGTTTCTTATAATTCTTGGTGGTAAAGAGCCAGAGGAATTGATTGGTAATACGGAAACGGGATGCAGGCTGTGGGCATCGGGAGGCAGGGATGTTGCAGGAGCCAAGGCATGGGATTAAAGCCCCGGGCACAGTCTGCAGCCATGGGAGCTGCAAGTTTTTGGCTCCTGCGTGCAAAGCGCTCCCCTGAAGCCAGGGTTACGGTGCCACGGCATCGTGGAGACAGGTGAGCAAAGCAGGGATGGCAACCGTGAGAAGAATTGGGTTTCTGATCACTGTGCATTTTGTTAATTAGTGAATTCAAATAGTTTTATTTTTACCAAAAAAAAAAAAAGAAAAGAAAAAAAAAAAAAGAAGAAAAAAAAAGAAACCAGATAATCTTTATTCCAGTACAGACAACTGTTGACATATATATATTATTTGAATGGTTTATATCTTGTTGCTCTAACTGCATAAAATGGGAACCTGTTGCAAGGTGTGTCATTCCGATGTACAAAATAAATGACTTTCCCCTGCATGCTGCCTGGGTATGTTGTGATTTGACTTCCGAGTTACATTTGAATTGCCTTATTCAAGAGGTTGTATGTTACCTAACTGGGGAATGACCTGGCACTGTTCATCACATTACGTGTGTACTTGATGCTGTGTTGTGTCGAATCCAGATGAGCTGTCTGTCATCCGTGTACTTCGTGGGAGACCTTTTATCTTGTTAAACTGTGCTATGTAAACCTCTCATTGCCTGAAATAGTCAGAGTTGTATAAATCAGTGTCCTCAGCTGTTTTCCTAATTTTATCACATTTCCTAACACAAAATATAGATGTTTGTAAATTCTTCATTCATTTTGTCTATTTTTATGTACGAGGCCTGTTTAATCTGGCAGAGCAGTGAGGCGAGGCAGAGCCTGATGCTTTCACTTGGGCTCGGTTACATTTCCATCCCCAGCAAACCCCAGCAGCTGATTTGCAGCAGCTGCAGCTGGAATTAGGAACCGACACTTGCTGCCTTTATCACTTCTAGCTCAGATAGGCTGCTGGGTTTTCATTTCCATTTCCTAGGTGTCGGGGGCTAAAGGGTTCCCTGCCTCATCTGGAAACAGGCCTCGCATCTTTTCTTCCCCCACGTGCCCTGCAGTTTGGGCAAGCTTCAGGTTTGGAAGATGTGGGAGATGGAACAGGACGAGTTGGGGTAGCATGGGGAGGGGTCACCAGAGACAACCATGTGTAGCACCCTGGAGAAGACCCAAAGGAGGAGAGATGGAAACAGGCACGCCTCTCTTTAAAAAAAAAATATATATATATATATATATATATCTTTAATTGCATTGTTTCAAAATGCAATTTTAAAATACAGTTTTTAAAATGTGCTTTTAGAAAAGCAATTTTAAGAATGAATTAAAAATGCAGTTTAAAAAAATGGCATTTTAAAATGCAATTTAAGAAATGAAATTTCAAAAATGCACTTTAAAAAAGCAATTAAAAATGCAATTTTAAAAAGCGATTAAAAATGTAATTTAAAAAGCGATTAAAAATGTAATTAAAACAAAAATGCGATTTAAAAATTATACTTAAGCCAAAAGATGCAATTTTAAAGATGCATATTAAAAAAAAAAAAAAGGCAACTTAAAAAATGCAAGTTAAAAATGCAAATTAAAAAAGCAAACGAATGCGATTTTTAAAATGTAATTAAAAGACAAATACAAATTAAAAATACAATTTAAAAACAAAAGAATGCGATTTTAAAAACGCAATTAAAAAAAAAAAAAAAACAAAGTGCGATTTTAAAAATGCAATTTAATAACGCAATTTAAAAACGAAATAATGCAATTTTAAAAACGCAATTAAAAATCGATTTTAAAAAACGCAATTTAAAAATGCAATTAAAAATGGATTTTTAAAGTGCAATTAAAAAAAAAAAAAACAGCAGACACCATCAATGCCAAGGTGTCCCCCCCCAGCTCGGGGATAACGCGGGAACCCTCGGGTCGCTCTCAGCACGCCCCCGGCGCGCGCGCGCGCCCGGGCGGTCCCCGAGGGGGCGTGTCCTCTGCACCCCCCGCCCCCTCGGCCGCCTCCCATTGGCTGCGGGGCGGTGCGGCTTTCCCGCGCGCGCGCCGCGGCGGCATGGCGGGAGAGCGGGCGGTGGGGCTGGTGCGGGAGCTGCAGCGCGCCGCGGGCGGGCACCTCCCGCCCTTCCGGGTGAGCGGGGACCGGGAGGGGACACCGGGAGGGGACCGGGGCCGGGATGGGGCCCCCCGGGGCTCGTCCTCACCGAGTTGCCTCCGGTGCTGCAGGCGGAGGAGCTGCGGCAGGCGCTGGAGGAGATGCGGGCGCTGTACGAGCGGAACCAGGCGGATGTGTGAGTGCCGGGGGGGGGTCCAGGGGGTCCCGTCTCGTCCCATCGCGTCCCGTCCCGGTGTAACGCGGCTCTTCTCGCAGGTCCGAAGCGAAGGCGGGCCGGACGGATCTGATTTTCCTCATCCGCTTTCGCCACTGCTGCCTGCTGAGGAACCAGCGCTGCATCGTGGCCTATCTGTGAGTGCCTTAGGGAGCACGGGGAGGGGTGCTGGGGACCCCAAAAAGAGCGACCTGCCCTCGGTTCCTCTGTCCAGCCAACGGGGCTGCCTCTGTTCCCTGCTGGCATCACCAAAAACCAGGAGGAAGACCACTTGCTCCTGCACTTTGAAAGTTTTAATTAACAACGAGGCCAAAAATCCCTTCCTTTAGAGGGAGGAGGGTGGGGTAACCACAGCCTTTGCCGCCTGCTCTGAGGGCAGAGCCGGGTATGGTGAAGGTGCTGCTCGTGCCCCTTGGTTCTTGCCCCAGGTACGACCGGTTGCTGCGGATCCGAGCACTCAGGTGGGAGTACGGCAGCATCCTGCCCAACGCCATCCAGTTCCACATGTCGGCTGAAGAAGTGAGTCTGCCTCGTCTTGCACCGTTCCCCTCCTTCCACTTAATCTCCCCAGTGGATTGTTTAGTACAGTCAAAAATGGATGACCCTCCCCCGTCCCTACTAAAAAAATAAGGCACTTCATGTGCTTTTCTGTAAATGTCAGTCTGTTTCGAAATGTTCTAAGGGTGCAATCCTGAATGTACAATGAGTACAGGTAATGCCTGGCAATTCAAAGGATTGGGTGGCCTTCATTAGATCCCACTCGCAGCCAGCAGAACTCTGGCCTCTACGTGCTGTTCTCAAATTCTCTCTCAGGACTGAAGTACAGAGCTGCTCATGGTGTTCTCTGCATGTGTGCTAGCCTGAGTCCAGATTGCTCTGTGTCCTGGACAGTTATTCCCTTCAGACGAACTTGCATTCGCTGTTGGCTGCCAGGAAGAGAGGTCTGACAGCACAAACAAACTGCATCTCACTCCTCAGGCACCCGTCAGCATGAGCTGCATGGCTTTGCCTGAGGCACTGCTGTTGATGTCTGCAGGTGGAGTGGTTCAATCGGTACAAAAAGTCCCTGGCTACCTACATGAGGTCAGTAGGCGGAGAGGAGGGGCTGGACCTTACGCAGGACATAAAGCCTCCCAAGAGCCTGTACATCGAAGTAAGTGGAAGAATGGCAATTTCTGTCTGAACAAACAGTTTTTGCCCAGCTGTCTCTCCTTTTTCAGATATTTTTACCTCCCTCCCCATTAGGAAGTCCTTTGAGTAAAGCCTTCCAGAGCACCAAAGCTTCCACAAGCTCTGATGCTTTCCAGTTTAAACTCTTCCTGCCAGTATTTTATTTCTTCTCTTATGGAGGGCTCAAATTACATTGAAACATGAATTATATGCCTGCAGGGAACTGGTGTGGTAGGGGTGAAGAGTCTGAACCACAGTAAAAAGTTTAAGTGTTTATTTTGCAGAAACTTAACTCTTCCTTTCAAATAACTCTTTGGAGTGATTAGAAATCTTCCCACGTTATGGGTTGTGAACAAGGCGATGTTTATTGTTATTTTAAATGGACTTTGATAGGTGAGACTATAAATAATTTTACACAGTTGATGCAACCATCCAAGAGCACATGAAAAATTGTACCAGGCACCAGCTGAAGTGCTCTGTTCCTTTACTCTCTTACAAAGAACACATGGTGGCAGTCAGCCTGCTCTTTAAGACTGTTTCAGTGTTAACAGACAGGCAGTTCCTGCTGTGTGTGTGGGGAGGTCCTCCTGGAAATGCTGCTGCTATTCTGCAGGGCTGGTCTTTGGTTTCTGGAGAGCTGGGTCTGCTCACTGGTGCTTCTTGCTCCAGGCAAAGGCAGGAAGAGAACATCAGGTAGAGGGTACCTGGACTTCTGGAGCATGTGTTTTAAGTCAGCAGTGCTGTGGGGTATTTGCTGTGTGAGGTCTGTTGATCCAGAGACTGCTGCCCCTCTGCTCTGCAGGTGCGGTGCTTAAAGGACTACGGAGAATTTGAGATCGAAGATGGAACCACCGTCCTGTTGAAGAAGAACAGCCAGGTATTTGTGACAAAAGCATGTGGTCCTGCGGCCCTAACCCCTTTCCTGTTCTTTTCCTTTTTCTCTTTCACTCCTGTGACGTGCCCCAGGCCTGCAGTTCAGCCCTGCCTGATCTGGCACCCCTGGATTTCAGGGAAAAACATGTCTGTGTTTCCGTGCAGCACTTCTTGCCCCGCTGGAAATGCGAGCAGTTAATCAGACAAGGAGTCCTGGAGCACATCCTGTCCTGAGTGTGCAGGACAGGAGGGACAGCCTTTGCCTGATGCCCTGTGCATAATGGGGAGCGAACCCTGGTGCGTGCAGGACTTCAGCCACCTCAGCATTTCTGCACAGAGCACCTGCAGCTCCGTGTAACAGTTATTACTGCCTGACGTGAAGACCAGCTCCAAGTTTATAAACTGTGCAGACCATATTGGCCAGCGCTGCGTGACCAAAGGGTGCATACTGGTAATGTAGCAAGCCTGGGAATCCTGCCATTGTATCCACGCCCCACAGCTACATGCAGGTTCTGTGAATGCTGTCGGGCTTGGAGCAGCTCTTTGTTCACACCGTGCCTTCGGGAGAAAGAGGCTGACCAGCTGGGCTGGGGAAGCTGGGAGAACATCACAGCTGCAAAATGAAGAGCTGCTTCAGCCTTCAGTTTTTATAGTTCAAGAGTCAATGTTCTGTTCATTAAACACTCTCTGACCTGGATCTCTGGGCCAACCCATCTTGTCCCTGCAGGGCGCTGCTTCACTGGTTATTTAGGTGTTTCTGAACTCTTCCACACGTCAGGTCAGGCTGAAAGAGCTTTCCAGGACTAGACACAGCTTTGTCTCCCAGAGGCCTATAAATGTGCTTTCTTAAGGTGCTGAGTGAATGAGCACTGCAGACTGTGCCCCTTTCTTTATGGGGTCACCTTCCCCAGCACCCTGGTCTGGTAGGGCCTGGGGGCTATCGGGAGGAGGGGTGGGAGAGGGAGCAGAAGGTTTTAAGGATTTTAAGCATCAAAACAGTAAGATGGCAGAGCTGCTCTCCCTATAGTTTTCATAATGGAACTGCTCAGTTTTGAGTAGTGGCTGAGGAAACGCTTCTAAAAACATAAGTTCTGTGTAAGATCACAGGTTTCCCTAGCCAGAACCCAATACCTTAGGGAAGAACGTAGGTAGAGGATCAAGTGTTCAGGCCATTTTTGCACTGCTCTCCCAGCCTCAGCCAAGGAACATCCCTGAGCTAACCCTGGCTTGTTCTGCCACCCTGCATGAACTTCCCTCCTTGCCATCACAGTTTCCCTGGGAGCCCCTAGAATCAGGGCTGCCCCCGAGGCAAAGCAAGAGGAATCTCAGCTGTTCACTATGGTAGGAAGAGCACCCCTAGACCAGAGGCCTCAGTCAGTCTCCAGCCCTCTCCTCACATTGTCCCTGTCCTGTCCTGTCCCCCATGGCAAGGGGCTGCCCTGCCAAGCTGGGAATTAGAGGCAGTAGCTGAGTGTGGCTGTCATGCCAATTTATTCCCTTTTATTCTTATGCCAACAACAGCTTGATATTTAAGCCTTCTTGCTTGTAGTGAGTTAGCCTCTGCTTTACTACCCTGATGCAGTCAGGCTTGTCTCTCTCCTGCAGTAGTCACCACAGCCCAGAACCCCCGGAGTCCTTTCAACCCCCACCTAAACACCCTTGGCCCTGCACAAAGCAAGGCAGTGATGTAGTAGCAATGATGCATCCCTCCACGCAGAGGGTAACACCCCATGCCGATCAATAAAGCTGGTATTTGCTCACACGAGTGCTTTGTGGCCTTTTCAACAGCTTATTTTGTCAGTACTCGGTGTCAGTGTGTGAAGAGTAACAAGGAAGGCAAGGTGCTGCCCTTCACTTACCCTGCCTCCTGGTCTCCTTTGAGGAAGCGCAGTGAGGACGGCTTGTTGAAGTACAGTACAAAGCCACCAGTGCTGCCCCCAGCCTTGGAGTCTCAAACTGGAAGAGAAGCCCCTCTGGCCTGCTCACCACAGAGATGTTGGTTTGGATCCTAGGCTCAGGCTTTAGGAAGCTTCAGGCTCCGTCTCCTAGAGCCCAAGAGGAACTGTAGGGAATAAGAGAGTTCAGCATCAGTTTTAAGAGGTTCCTGAAATTCAGAGCAGGCAGGATGGCAGGAGTTGCTGCTAGCATTGCACACATTTTAGTGCCACGATGCAGCTTTCCTGCTCAGTGAGCCAGATGCAGGAACCTGCAGCTCTCCTGCCCTGGCTTTTCACATGTAACAGGGTGGCCCCAACAGCAACCCTCTGCAGAGGAGCGATTCAGGACCTTCCTTGAAGGACTCTGGTCTCAATTTTCTACTTTCTACCCAGGAAAATTCTGGCAATATCAGGGAGGACAAAGCTCATTTCCCAACCCAGCCAGATCTCTCCTTCCACACCTGACAAGTCCGGGCCAGGTCCAGCAGCACGGCTGCCACAGCAGGCGCCCCACTACACACTCAAAGACGCCGGTGTGATTTTTCCGATGAGCTGCTTCAGGGCCGAGGCCTGCTCCTCCAACACCTGGTTCTTCTCCTCGGTGCTCTTCTGCTTCAGCTCTGCCGCCTGCAGGGCCATGGCAAACCCCCTGTTCTCCTCACGGAGCTCTGCAATCAGCAGCTTGTTCCTGGAGAGCTGGGCCTGCGGCGAGGACGGGAAAGCTTTAAGGCTCAGCGTGCCCTCAGAGGGCTCCCAGCACGGCAGAGAAACGCAGCTCCATCCCCTCCTGCACCCACCTGTGTGTCCTTGAGGTGAGCTGCCCTGTCTGCCAGCACGGCCTCAGCGCTCCTCAGCTCGCTCTCCAGCCCCTCTGCCTGCTCCATGGCCGCCTGCAGCAGACGCTCGTGTTCCTCCTGCAGCGGGCAACGAAGCCGAACGTGGGGCTGTGCCAGCACCCACCCGGCCCCCAGCACCCCCACACCACACAGATCTTCACACTCTTCTCTTCCAGGTTGGAACTGGATGGTCTTTAAGGTCCCTTCCAACCTGAGCCATTCTATGAAGGGCGAACGGGGGATCAGCAGGATGCAAGAGCAGTGGGGGAGGGCCTAGAGCCCACAACCTTCCCTAAGTCAGCACCAACCTATTTTAAGACAAGACACAGCTCTCCCAGCAATGTTTTCTGTTAAAAATAAAAAAAAGTAAGCCAATAGTCTTCCTTCTCACAGCTGTGCCCAGAAAAACCCAGGGAGAGAGAAAATTAAATTTCCCTGGATGCAGTTTCTGTGTCCAGATGTTTAATTATGATTTGTTCCATCCGTGCCCAGGTCAGCTTGACTGAATCACAGTGTCCTGAAACAGAGGATGAACACACAAAACCCCAACACCTTGTTGACCCAATGCTCTACAGATAAAGCCACCCCACTCTGTGCAGGCTACGTCTCCACATAGAGGGCTCAAGTTCTCTTTCCCAGGCCTGAGCCAGCACAGCGTCTCCCTGCATGGCTCCTGCCCCACTAAGGGGGAAGGTATCTGGCCTGGGGTAGGTGGATTGGAGCGGGGAGGGCTCTTCCTCAAGCACAGGCTGGTGACTGGGTTCGTGAGGAATGAAAACTGCAGCTGGAATTTGAAGATCAAGTGCATTTTCTATCAGGGCTCTTGATGTGCAGCATCTTCCACCCAAACCTCTGGTGACCTCAGCCACCTCCCAGGCTGGCAGCGCTCCCTCTGGCACCCGTGACTGAGCTGCAAATCCTCGCTTACCTGCGTCCTGAGCAGCTGCCTGTGTGCCTGCTCAGCCTGCCGATGGAGGTTTTCCTGGAGCCACCGAGCCCTGCTCTGTTCCTCCCTCAAGCTGGCTTGCAGCTGCTCAAACTGTTTCTTTGGCACCATGTTGTTCATCTGCGCCTTGGCCTGCTGCAGCTGCAGCGCATGCCGAGTCTGGGCCAGGCTCAGGCTCGCTTTGGCTTCTAAAAGCTGCAACACAGAAAGGCAGAGAGCTGGTTACAGCTTTGTGCAAGCAAGGGGGCAGCCCCAGGGTGTGCTGCAGGTGAGAGGAGAGCTCAGGCAGCACCCCCAGCTCTCATGTCAGCACGCCCACAGCAGAGCAGCAGGACCATGGCAGAGGTGCTTGCCAGGCAGCCTGCAAAGCCAGGGATGGAGACTGCTGGGAGCTGCAGGAGGGAGTGTCCTTTGTCTACCCCAAAGAGGAAGAGGACAGTCCTTTCTGCCTGGGGAAGGTGCCCAGCACAGCCCTGAGCAGGGCAACACCAACCCCACAGGGGCTGTTCAGCAGCCTGCCACGCTGTTTTGATACCAAACAGCACCCACCTTCTCCTGCGAGGCCCTGAGCTGCTGCCAAAGCAGTTCCAGCTCCATCCAGCACGTTGCATGCTGCCCGTGGTGCTCTGGCCTTGCTGCCATCTCCGCTCCTTGCAGCTGCTCAGCTTCCACCAGCCTCTGGCTCTGCAGCTGGGCGGTGGCAGGGCCGGTACTGTGGCTGGCCTCATGCTCAGGGAGCTCGCAGCTCAGCTGACACAGCTTGGTGTTCAGCTGGGAGACCTCCCTTTTGCTCTTCTCACTCTGGAAAACATTCAGGAAAAAAAAAATGCAGAGGTTTAGAGAGGGATGAGCAGTAACAGAGACTTTACCTGTCCCTGCTGGGTCCTTAACCACAAACTCTGCTGTGACTGCAGGACCGCGTGTACACCTAGGACGTGTGCCCTCATTTCCCAACCCGACCAAATCCCAGCAGCTGTGTTCAGGAGCTGCATTCGTGGTTAAGAAAACCCACGCAGCTGATAACCCTGGAGGAGGCTGCCAGGAAAAGCAGCGAGGGGGACTAGGGTCTGACCGCAGAGATGCATAACAGAAATATTAAGGTTGGTGTGAACGCAGCACGAATGGAAAGGTAGGCAACGAGAATGGAACAAGGGCTACAAGAGCAGCCTCCAACACCAGAGGACACCAGCCCCCAGATGTTGTTCCCAGGGCACCATTCCCAACAGGTCTGACAGACCACAGCACAAATAACATATCAGCAGGAAGCCTGCACCTAACACCAGGGTAGCAATAAAGCCCACACACTGCCCCTGCTAGCCTCCCAGGAAAACAGGCAACCGCTTTCCTCCCAAAGAGGAAAACCAGACAGCAGATTTTAAATTTTGAGCCTGTGGCCTAAGGTTTATGGAAGCCGAACTCAGCAAGGGTCAGCAAAGGCCCTCCCTGTTGCAGGTGATGGCCCTGGAGGGTACAGAAGGTATTTCCACAAAGCAGTCTGCGGTTCAGAGTCACAAGGAATCCCAGGAATGGGAACGAACTTGACAGCATCCAACACTCATCCATGTTACACACAAGCAGTCCTGGCCAGGCCTTTTGCACGTTCAAGGGTTTGTGAGCTGGGTTCTAAAAGCAAAACTAGGTTTGGATGTTTGAAGCAAGCATTCCTGTTCTCCTCCACAGGCAGATGCAGATTTTGCCCTCCTAAACCCTCCAGCCAAGAGTCTGTCCGTGTTAATGGCTTCTTACCAACTCCATCAGCTCCGGTGTTTCAGCCAGCTCTTGCACCTCCTCTCTGCCCAACTCACTCACGTGTCTCCTGTCAGGGAGAGGGATATGATCAGCTTCAAGCCAGACAGCCACAAACGCGGCCCCCACTTCAGGGAGCCACACATCCAGTCTTGGCCCGCAAAACCAAGCAAAACCTGGCCAAAATGGTCCTGAACTGACTTTGGAGTGTGTTGGGTGCCTCAGCCTACTTCAGGGAAAACAACTGGGGACACCCAAAGTCCTGCAACATTGCCAGAGGCCTAAATGCCCTGATTAGGGGATGAAGTGCAGTGGGAAAACCAGCTTAAGAGACTCTTGAAACCAACCACAATGGAAACCCAGCTCCCTGATTTACAGTTCAGTGGGTGAACCCAGTCCCTATCCCAAGCTTCCTAAGGCAGCAGCCTGACCAGAAAGTTGATGTAACTGAGAATCCCACCCTCAGCATACCTCTGTCCCCAGTGCCTTCCCCAAACCTGAACCCTCTCCTCTGGCCTGCCCAAGCCAGGCCTGGCCCAGCACAAGCAGCTTTCATGTGGAATGAAGTGGGTGAGAATGCTGGTTTTTGGAAATGAGTAATCAAAAGGCAGGCTGAGACAGCAGAAATCTAGTAAATGCACCTGAGTGGCAGTCCCTTTTACAAGCATTAGCTGTCCACCCAACCGCCAGCCTCCCGTAGCTGGTTCCTCCCTTACTCATCATGTCTGCTGCCCTTCCTTGCCTCCCTCAGCTCTTGCTGGAGCCTCCCAAGCTGACTTTTCAGCAAGCTGTTCTCCTTCAGCAGCCAACACAGGTCTCCCCTGCAGGGAGAGACAGCAGAATGAGAAAAACCGTGCAGAAATCGTGCAAAGGCCCAGGTTGCTCTTGGCATCCTATGCAGGCTCCCTGCTCTATTCCCATTTGCAAGGACACCAAGAACTAAAGAAATCTGCCTGAGCTATTGGGTGGATGTTTCTCAAAATGTGTAGGGACAATCAGGAGATGCCAGAGGTAGAGAAGGAGCAGGTCTTCAAGGGAAGGGAAATAAAAGGGAGTAAGGACACACAGCATCAGAAGACAACAGCTGGAACAGCTGTGTCTGCTGGGTGAAGGCAAACCTAACTTTGCTCCCTCTGCTTCCTTCCCAAATGCAGCCCCTTGTGTACCAAGCTTTTGCTTCTCCACGACAAATGCCTTCAGCTCTGGTTCCAGCTTCTGTTATTCTCTATTATTTGGGCTTGTTCCTTTGCTCTGCCAGAAACTCTCCTATACCTACCCCATATCTCAGCTCCTCTTGCCCTACAACTGGGTTGGCAACCTAGCAAAATCCTCCTCTTGTGTGCTGCTGAAGCAGACTCTGGTCCTGGCAAGAGGCCATGAAGAATACGAAGGGACAGTGAGGCAAGTGGGGCAAGAGATAAAGTTGGGGGCAGTCATGGGGTGTGCTGAGAAGCAGGAGGGGAGAGGCACGAACAGTTTCCTGCCCAATTCCTCTGCAGTCTCCTCCACAAACCCATTCTGTCCCCTGGGGAGGTTACAGAATCAGAACCAGAAGCATACAAAGGATGATCATCCATTCAGTGATTACCTCACTCTTGTGCAAACCAATCTACATTGGCCAAATAAAGAAAATTAAGCCATTTTTTGCTGCTTTTAAGACAGCAGATGACAATGATCTAGGAAGTAGAGGCGAGTTTGCTGAAGAACAAAGCAAGAGAAAGATCATAAGAAAACATTGATGAAAAAAGAGAACAATACCAGACCCCAGGCCCTCTCTGTCCCTGCAATGTGTCCTCAGCTCTTCTCTTTCCTGGTGCAGCTGCTGCCTTGGACAGCCTACATCGTCAAGGAGCTGTGTTCCTACCCTGGCCTGCCCAATCTCAAGCTCCTCCTCCAGCTCCAGTCTCTGCACACATTTTTGAGTTGCCTCGTACCTTGCAACTGTTTCTTCCAGGTCTCTTTTCTGGCCTTCCACCTTGCTCATCTCAGCCTTGACGCTTTTTTTGCTGTCCTTCTTCTCTCTTTCAAAGTTTTGCCTTATCAACTCGATTTCCTTCTCGTAATAGTTTACCTGTTGGAGAGAGACAAAATTTGGGATATTAGCACCATTCTCCTGAGAGCTCCTCCTCTCCTCCAATAGCTCTAACTCAGACAGATTTAGTGGTTCCTGGTGCCTGCTGAACTTAGCAGCCTCTAACAAGCAGATATCAGCGGGTCCCAGCTTCCCCAGCAGCCAGCACTGCTCCCCTTTCTCCTTGTTTGCAGTACTGGGACCCTGGAGAGAAGGGAGAGGCGGGGGCATCATTATTTGCAGCTCCTCCATCCTTCCTCCACCCTGCAGAGCAATTCCTTGCCCAAGAGGTGGCAGTGAGGAGCTGCTGCTCCCACAGCTCCCAGCTGGATGCAAGGTGACAGGAGACATCCACAGAGCCTTTGCCAGCCAGCGAGGGCTCAACATCTTCCTACCAGCTGAAATGGGCAGGGGAAGACAGGTGTTCCCCCTCCATTCACCAAGCAGTCGTGCTGAGAAGTCAGACATCTGCTCCCACAGCTCTCACCTTGGTTTCCAGCTGCACCTTCAGGTCCTGAAGCTGTTCTCGGAGTTGCTCCGTTGTAAGTGATGTCTCTGTGCATGCAGAATTGGGAGCCAGAGCATTGGGAGAGAGGCACATAGAGAGAGAAGCTCTATGAGGATAGGTTTGCAGACAGGACTGAATCCACTGCCCCTGTGCTTGATGCTCAGGATGGGCACAGACCCCAGGACGTGCTGGAGTCTGGACCTCTGGCTCTCTAGTCCACCCTCCTGCTCAGACAAGGACTATCACCAAAGCTAGGTCAGGATGGCTACAGCTTCATCCAGTCAAATCCCAAAAGATCTCCCTTCTATCTCCCTTCTACATGGCAAGCAGTCCCAGTCCCGCGATGGCTACATCACCCCTCTGCGCAAAAACTTTTTTCCTAATGCTCAACCTGAACCTCCCAACCCCCAGCCCATTTCTCCTTCACTATATCACATATACCACATATCTACTACACACCACACTCCTGTGAAAGTCCCACCACCGGGAAACCTTGCTCTTGTCAAGACAGAGCTGCAGCAAACCCTCCCGTGTTTCACCTGCAGCCGGCAGCCCTCGCTCGGCCCTGCTCTCCTGCTGCAGCTGAAGACGCAGCGCTTCCAGCTCCCTCCGCAGCACGCCGTTCTGGTCCCACAGCACCTGAGGCAGAGACTGGTTATAGTACAGCTGTGAAGCTCTCCAGGGCCGTGAGTTGGGAGCACTGGGTCTCTCAGCAGCTGGGAGCACTAAGGATCTCTCACAGCATGAAGGGCAGAGCCCCTCCCTTGTCACCATGGGCAGAGAATGAGGCCGGGGGATTTTCTTCCTCTCCAGAGAGATGACAAATTTGGAAGGCCAGAAAAGAAATGAAAGTCAACACAGGGCCCACAAGGCAATGTTTCCTGGTGGCAGCAGGTGAGAGGGTGCTGATCTCATGGGAAGCACGGCATGGGGCAGGTCCCACCGCCCACTGAGGGCAGAGAGCTCTCCCATTCCTGAGCTGGCCTCTGTCCGGTCTCAGTGCCAACATCGCCCCACAGCAAGTCCCAGAGCTGAACACCACGCTGTGCAGTGAGCCACGTCCACGTGGATACCCGGAGCTGGGCACCTGCTTGAAGTAACAGCAGACAAGGGATCCTGCCTCCCTCCGCACTACCCACTTCGAGTGGGCGTCAAATTATGTCCCACATTCTGCCCCATCCAGAAAACTGATGGGCTGCAAGAGACTAAAGGGCTTCCACTGATCCCAATTTAAAAATATAACCAAGCAGATCTAGAGAAAAGCAGAGGCAGTTTGCTTAATCTCCATTCTAAACAAAAGAGCAGACAGAGGAGGAGGAGGAAGGCTGCCAGCATTCAGCAAAGGGAAAGGAGAAACCCAAACGGGTGCTTTCACGTGGGCGGATGAAACCCAAAGGCTTCATCTCCATCCAGCAGCACCTGCATGAACCACCCTGGGGCAGCTCAGCTGCAGGAACACTTCCAGCACCAAGCATCTCCAACATCTCCTACCCTCTGGTGCCACCTGGAGCACTGCTGTGCTGGATAGTGCTCCGGCATGTCTGCCTTTAACCACAGCTTCAGGAGGGGCTGTCTGCTCAATCCAAAGGGCTTTGCTGCAAACGCAGAGATCCCAGCCCCTGCTGCAGTGACTCAATAAGCCACCATCTCTGCTCGGTGGCGGTCCCCAGCCACACACAGAAGTTGGAAGCAAGGACAGTGCAGGAAGTGCTGGACTCTGCACGCTCAGGAGCCAACACAGAGAGCACCCAACAACTCACAACATGCAGAATATGCAAACCATTAACAATTACAGAAGGGCAACGGAGGCTGTGCTCACATCCCAGAGAGCCCAAAGCTCTGGGCACAGCGCCATGCAGGAGGTGCAGCGAGCACAGCACCAACGCCAGAAGCACACGCACACCAGGTAGCTGGACAGGCTCACCTTGACTCTCTAACAGAGTCCAGCAGCAAGGAGTTTTGGAGGCATTGTGAAATGGGGACCAGAAAGAGGAAGGGGAAGAACAAGAAAGGATTTAGCTGACAGCATCCCTTCCAGAGGAACACAGCCTCCTGTTTGTATTTAAGGGGAAATACCTTGCAACAGAGTGGTTTGGAGTGACACAGTCCCCAGACAACACAGCCCGTGGCTACAGAAAATTGGGAATTTACAGCCCATCCCCTCCCCTTTCCCAGTACCCCAGCAGAGGAACCAATCCACAGAGGATCACAAGCTGTGGGACAAGGCATCAGCCTGCTTTACCAGGGGCACGGCTGTGTCGTGCACCCTGCCAAAAGGTGCTGAGCAAGGCGAGAGGGACCCCCTGCCTCCACACTCTGATCACAGCTGCCCCCTACTCCTCTGCCCCAGGCTAAAGAGCCCCAGAGATGTGCAGATGACAGCTGTGCTGCCACAGCAGCTCTGCTGGAGAGCTGCCCGCCCGTACCTTGCACTGCCGCTCGTATTCCAGCACGATCTCCGCAAAGCGCTTGCTCGGGGTCAGGAGCTCCGGGCTGTGGGGCTCCACCTGCTCCAGCTGCACAAGGAAACACTTTTCATCAAGGAAACCAGCATCTCTACAAATGGAGAGCCAAAAGCTCTACAAAAATCATTGCTGTTTTGGTGCTAAGCCCTTAGATTCAGGAGAAGGGTTCCTCCTGACACCTGTACGATGGGTCAAATGCAGAAGGAGGGGGGAAATGCATCTTTCTTCGTGTCAGAGACACCAAATTACAGGCAGGCTGACCTTTCCAAACTGGCTCCTGAGAACACAGACTCATTTTTTCCCCCAGATCCATTTCACCAGGTTCTTCGTTGCAGTGGAACCCTTTACTACCAATTCTAACAAACAACTAACCCTTTACTTCAGTACTCGTGAAAAAGAAAGCTTTTCTTTTCTTAAAACCAAATTCTGAAGTTCTCACTTGAAAATTTTAAATTTGTCTAATTTTCTACACTTGCAAACTTTCTTCCTTCTTTTTCTTTCAGACTTTATGAGGCCTAAATCAAAAGTAATTTTTCTTTCCAGGCTGTCATTAATTTGCAAAATGAATTTGGGGTGGAGGGGAACCCACAACTGAGCTGTAATATACAAAATTTCACAGAAAAGGGTCAATCTTTTGACAAGTTCCTAAAAAAATCCTACTTAACCACAGTAGAGAAAGAAAGGCTACCTTGTCCTGCACAACGAGGTTGAGCTCTTTCTGCAGCTCCAGCACCAGCTTCTCAGAAGCCAGCAGTTTCTCAGTCATCTCCCTGACCTTGTTTTGCAGCTGTGTGTTCTCCTGCAGACAGAAGGGAGAAGATTCTCTTGATGTTGTGGGTGCTCACGTCGCAGGATGGGTTCATCAGTCATGGGCCTGCAACAGGGAGCTGTAAAACACTGGCACATCAGCAGGCTGAAAGCAGCACAGCTCACGGGAGACCCTGCTTTGGACGGCACGGTGCTGATACACACCACGTGGGCTGGGGTTTGGCTTGTCCCTCCAAAGGACAGATGCAGGAGTAGGTTTTGCAGAATAATAGCTAGGCAGCCCTGTAGGCTTGTCTCTTGTCTTTGCTTCACAAACCTATGGCTTCCCTCACAGCCAACAAGTGTCTAGTCCTGAGCTCTTTCTGCATGAGTACGTTGACCTGCACTGGGAACATCCCAAGCACAGGGACACGTTTGTCTGTGTTCCTGTCACGGTCCCTGGCACAATTTTAGCCTCAGCCATCAGCTGTTCAGGTGCTACTAAGGGCCAAATCATTCCCAACAGAAAACACAAGGCCTCAATAATGTTACAGCAAGGGAACGAGCTCTGTATTTTAATTCATTGTGACGTATGTGGCTAATTATATTTTCTCCATAAAACTCCTGCCATTCCCACCAAAAGCACGAAGAACTATCTGTCTTAATCACCACCTCCACTTTGCCTCCTCCTCTAGAGTGAGGACATTTCATCCAGGGCGGTTTTACTCACCCTCATCATGAGGTTCAGTCTTCCATGCAGGCTGGCCTCTTTGCCCTGGAGGAGCTGTGTATCAGCCTCCAGCTTTGCTTGATGGTTGAGTGCTTGCTGCAAAAGCAGCTCCTTTGCCTGCATCTCAGCTTGAACATCCCTGGAACAGACAAGCAACGTGACTGAAGCACATTCACAGATTACCCTGAGGTCCAGGCATCCCCGCTTGCCCCACAAAAAGCAGAAGACAAGAACTTGTTTGGGGAGGGATGTTGGAACCATAAATGATGTGCACATAGCATAAGAGGTCTTCAGGGACTTCTCTGCCATTGATACAACAGCCAAGCAAGTGAGGTATTCAGAAAGGAAAACTGGGACAGGGGGAAGAGGCTGTGGGCACCCACAGGAAAGCCATTTTCCCTGCCCAAACAAAAGAGCCCCTCCTACTTGAGCTTGCCCTGGCTGTGCTCGAGGGCAATGTACTGCTCGTCCAACTCCCTGCCAAGCTGCAGGCAGCGTCTCTCCGCTTTCTCCAGGTCCAGCTTTGCCTTGTCCCTCTCCCTGCAGATCTGCTTCACCTGGATCCTGCAGGCACAGCGAGCGAGGCATTCAGAGACACCCCATGCACCTCACACAGGGGCCCTCACAGCAGCCTTCCTTACCTGAGGCAATGGAGTTTGTTCGCGTAGGAGGTGACAGCCGCATGCTGAAGCCCACTCCTGGGGACCATGACCGCGCTGCCCAAGGCTGCGGGCACCTCTGCCAGGCTCCCCTGCTCCTCTGGGCTGCTGCTTGGCCTCTGGAAGAAAAACACAGACTGGAGTTGCTCTCCCCCCTCTTCCAACACTTCTACTGTTACACCAGCTGATCGCCCTCCAGTCTTAGAGACACTCCCCGTATCACAAATGGGCTTTGATCATATCCGTCCCAGATTTTCCCCAGCCCTGGGGTGGCCAAAGCCAGCCCCTGATCACAAACCTGCCTGCAAGTGCTTCTTCCACCCCAGATCTGTTTGCTGGAAGTCCTGGTTGCTCACTTCACTCACCACCACCAGAAAAGCCCGCACCAGGGACCTTGAGGATCTCCTTTAAGTTCTTCCAGGGCTCAGACAGCAACGACAAATTCAGGTTTGGTGAATCTAGTGCTGTTGCTGACGCTGGAGAGATGTGGGCTCACACAGCTTGGCAGGAAGGATGCTCACTCTCCTGTGATGTCAGGTAAAAAAGCAACAGAGGGAGGTCAGCGGGACAGAACAGGCAGAGAAACACCGACAGCTTTTAATACTGAAGCTCCAGGGATCCCATCAATGTTGGGGAAAGTTCCAAAAACAGCAAACTGTCAGGAGGGAGATGTCATGAACCACCTCTCAGGCAATGACAAGGAGCAAGTTGAAAGCAACAGACCATATACTTGGGTCTCCCTACACACCCGTGAAAATGCCGTATCCACAGAAAGGCCAACAAAAGTTATACAGCATGCAATGGTCTTTTGAAAACTGTCAGACAGGGACAGCCAGACAACATTTTGTTTGGCCTAGAAGTTAAAATCAGGCTGAGGTCAGCTTGGCCCTCCCTGACTCAAAGGTGAGATTCAGCCACATTGACTCAAAGAACAGGATCCATTGCCAGAAAGCCAAAACAGGGCTGGTGACATCTCCAAGAGCACCAATTTCATTCCAGGTTTGGAGAAGGCCTTTCCTCTTCCACCTTAATGCATTAAAGCAGCTACTTCAAAAGCATTTGCAACTGCACAGTCAATCCTTGGGATTAAAAGCACCAAGAAGAAAAAGTATATGACATTAAACAATGAAAATATGGATGAAATTCACTCCACGTGCTAAAAGGGTGACAACCTCAGTCACAAGTGGCACAGAGATGTCAGAGCTTTTGAAGCCAGTGTTAGAATTGGGGTGACTTTTTCCTTCTGCTAAGATATGCATCCCTCTCCCCTCTGTAAAAAGACCAGAGTTAAGAGCTCTGTTGTTCAGCTTTATTGTCTCATTCCACCTGTACAGGGCGTGCTCCTACCCAAGCAGCTCCCGAGGGAGCCATTCAGTCACCACGCAGCGGGTGAAGTCCAGACCATCCCCAAAAAATGACCAACATGTAGAAAACTCCCCAGGTCACCACCCTCAACTAACATCTATTAAATCACTCAATTGTGAAATGAAACATCTCTGCCTGAACTGCTCTCAGCAGGACCCGTTCTTTAGGAGTGTATTTTGGGGGGAATCAGAGGAACCCTTCTAGGTGCGATGGCTGGATTTGTGTCTGCAAGATGTTGTATAGATGTGATGTAGAAACAAAGCCCTGTGTAAGGAGCTGGCCACGACTTACAGATGCAGGGTTAGGGGGAAGCACCTGGGGGGGCTGCAGGTGAGGGTGACCAGTGGGATCCCTGATGGAGGAAACCTCCCTGCTTCCTGCATCCCATGGAGCACCAACAGCCTCGATGCTGGCATGCCGTGGGGCTGGGCCACCTGTGCTGCCCTGAAGCCTCCAAATTCCTAAAAAAACGAGGGTGGGAGAAGAGAAACTCAGCAGGCGCAGGAAGCGAGGCAGTCCCTTTAAGCACCAGCACCCCCCTCATTATCATTTTTTACACCACAAACACACCACGATTTCCAAACCTCCCCTGACACAGCTTCACCCCGCTCCCTCTCACCCTCCCGCCGCTCACCAGACGGATCGGTGCCAAAAAGGACCAAAAAAAAAAGGTGCGGGAAGAACAGAAAATGTCCGACGGGACCGGAGGGCGAAGAATAACACCCACCCCTCACGGGCACCACCGCCCGCCCTCCCTTCCCTCAACCGCGCATGCGCGTTCCCCCCTCTGGCTCCCTCAACGCCGCCCGTGCGCATGCGCAGTGCGCGCCGCGGCCTGGTCTCTCGTGTGAGGAGGCAGCGGGGGAGGCCGCGGCCATGTCGGGCTCGGCGGGCTCGGGCGGCGGCAGCGGCTCGGCCAGGAAGCGGCTGATGAAGGAGGAGGACATGACCAAGGTGGAGTTCGAGACCAGCGAGGAGGTGGACGTGACGCCCACCTTCGACACCATGGGGCTGCGGGAGGACCTGCTGCGGGGCATCTACGCCTACGGTGAGGGGGGGGGAGGGGAAAATGGGGAGGAGAGGGGGAGAAAAGGAGGGGGAGAAGAGGAAAGAAAGGGAAAAAAGGGAAGGAAAGGGAAAAAGGGGAGGGGAAGGGAAAGGGAAAATGGGGAGGGGAGAGGAAGGGAAGCGAAGGGAAGGGGAGAAGGGGAAGGGAAGGGAGCTGGGGGCCATGGGGGTGTTGGTGTGTGTTTTGGGGCCCCTAACGGCTGTTCCCACAGGGTTTGAGAAGCCGTCGGCCATCCAGCAGAGAGCCATCAAGCAGATCATCAAGGGCCGGGACGTGATCGCACAGTAGGTGGCCGTTCGTTGTCTGCAAGGTCTGCCAAGGGGGTGAATAGGCAGGGGTAAAGCCGGTGTGTTGTCTCTGGTGGTATAAAAACGGATGTGGTTGCCGTTGGGAAAGGTGTTGCTGGGTCACTAGTGGGAACTGGCGGCTTTCTGGGTTGTATTGGCTTAGCTGGTCCCAAGGAGGCCTTATAGCAGCCTTCCAGTACCTAAAGGGGTCTATGGGAAAATTGGAAGAGATGCTTTGGCAGGGAGTGGAGTGATAGGACAAGGGGTAATGGCTTTAAACTGAAAGAGGATAGGCTTTGATTGCATGTTAGGAAGAAATTTTTCACCGTGAGGGTGGTGAGGCACAGCAGCGCCTTGCCAGAGAAGCTGTGGATGCCCCATCCCTGGAGGTGCTCAAGGCCAGGCTGGATGGGGCTTCGGGCAGCCTGGCCTGGTGGGAGCTGTCCCTGCCCATGGCAGGGGATGGAACCAGGTGATCTCTGAGGTCCCATCCAACTTAAGCCACTGCTGGATTCTGTGATCTAACATTTCCTTTAAAAAAATTAAAGATCTTCCGAGACAGATGGCAGAAAGCTGAAGTACTGATCTGATAAAGAGTAACTATGCCAGAGCCAGGGAGCCTGGAATAGACAGTGCTTTGTCCCTGATGCTACAGTCTTTAAAGCTGTCTGTCTGCAAACCACACTGTGATCATAACAAAACTTTGTGGCAATGTTCACTTGTTTTCAACAAATGAATGGCAGTTCCTTTGGGCAGAGAGGTGGAATGTGTTGAAATTGCGTGTGTTGTTTATCCAGAAATGGAGAGCGTTCACCAAACATCTGTTCCTCAGGTCACAGTCCGGAACAGGAAAAACAGCAACGTTCTCCATCTCCGTTCTGCAGTGCTTGGATATACAGGTAACTTCACGTGCTGAAAGGTTGTTTGTTGTTTTTTAATTAATAGATTCATCATCATAAAAGCCTCTGTTTGTTAAGAGCAAAGAAATGAAGCATTCCATTGAACTCTTAGTTGTGGGCAGTAAAATTGAGGCAAAATTCTGACTGAAAATTTCATTAGTTTAGCTGTTAAACCCACCTTGACGAAATACATTCAGAAAAAAAATCTTACGAAGTTGGTTTTAATAGCTGACCTCATTCATACAGTTTTATTTTTGTTGTTAGAGGGCTAAGTTAATCTCTGAGCAGGCAGATTTGCCCTCAGCAGTCCTAACAGCATTGTCGACCCATCTGAACAGCTGCATACATTGCACAAAATCAAATGCAGACTGGTGACTGACATGTTTGCTTGTGTTTTACTCAGTGGTACCATGTCCATCTAATTGTTTTTGAAATATCCACTCAAGTGTGTAGATGATGAGTAAAATGATTTTCTGTGGGCTGTTACTCCTTTAAGTAAAGCCTAGATTGCCATTCACCTGTCACTGCCTGGGGTTGTAAAAATAAACGTTGCGTGTTGTGAATGAAAAGGTCGGCTTTTTGCTTTGTTTCTGTAAAGTGCTCACAGTAGTTTTCAAATCCAACACTTCAAAACATTATTTTTGTGCAGTGCAAGGTTTTTATCTGAACTGGAAATAGGAAATTTTGGTCGCTTAAGTTTCTTTCTAGTCTCCTGTAAGATGAGTACACACTTCTACAAGTAATTTCAGCAATTAGGTAGAAAAGCGAGCTGTCAACTGAAGAACCACCCAAAACCAGACTTGTCAAAAGCAACTTAATGTAAGAAGCTGTTACTGTGTAAGTGCTCTGTGTGGGAGCAGCTCTCTAGGTGCACTGACCCATGCAAACACTAGGTTTTAGCACAAAATTTTATGATGAATCCTTGAAGTGTGACGTTTCAGAGTACCATGACATCTGTTGCCTGTTACGCTTGGATGCTATCTGCCACGTGACCAACTGCCACCATTGCCTGTTCTTGTCAGGTTCGTGAGACCCAGGCCCTGATCTTAGCACCAACTCGGGAGCTGGCGGTACAGATTCAGAAGGTAGGAGCATCTCAATCACCATCCGTAAAGCACTTGCAAGGCCTGCTGCCAATTCCCAGGTGTTTCCCAGCAGAGCTAGGAGTGCAGCTTCTGCTTTTTCTTTCTGGAAGCATTTACATGTTTTCCTGAAAGGAATAAGAAATTATGCTATAGGGCTGTTTTTCCCATCTGTATTATATCCGTTCTTGGTTCCATGGCTGTGTTGTTTAAGGTATTACACCTTCCTACCTGAATTTTTAAGGACAGTATTTTTGTAAAGCAGTTATGATCCCCAGAGACTGAGTCCTCAGTGTTTGAAAGCCTGCCCTTGAGGAGGTTTGGGTAACAACTAAAACAAAATAGTATTTTTATTGAGCTTACATCTTCTGAAAAAAATACTGAATGGCCATGCAGCTTCAAAGCTCTTCACATATAACAAATTTCATGAGAGCTCAGTTGGTTAATCCATCCTTTGTGTCAAAACAGGGTCTTCTTGCTCTGGGAGACTACATGAACGTCCAGTGTCACGCCTGCATTGGAGGCACCAATGTGGGGGAAGACATTCGAAAGCTGGATTACGGGCAGCACGTTGTAGCTGGCACTCCAGGCCGGGTGTTCGGTAAGGAGCTCTGAGAGGCTGCAGCCCTCCAGGTTCAGATGAGTTGAGCCAGGGGAACACTGCAGATTTTGTGCACTTAGATTCGAAAGAGATAAGTCTGAATTTACTGGAGTAATATATGAAATCAGAGAAATCAGTGGGGAGAATATTGGGATTTTCTGTTTATATTTTGCATTTCATTGTTGAATGGTTCTTTACTCTTTTTTGTGCTAGCAGGTAATTTTTAACAGGGAAGATACTGCAATCCTAGGAAAGAGGTTAAAGTCTTAGAGGAGAGAGGAGCTGGGTCTGTTTGAATGTCAGAATTAGGCCCATATTTTCTGTGTACCAGCCCTCCCTAGCTCTTTCTTAAATCAGGTGTACACACAACTGTACTTCTTAGTTTCACGACATAAAGATTTTTATATTTATTGGTAATGGTGATTGCCCAGTGGTAGTGTTAGCCTTCAAGCTCACATCTTCTGTATCTCTGAGGAACAGGCAACACTTTCTTATGTGAATACCTGTCACTGGGAGAACACAGAGTTAGTCTCCGTAAGTGCAAGGACATAAAAATGCAAAAAACAATTTGGTGGCTGCCAAACTGTTGGCTTCGAACAGCACACTTTAGAGCAGGTACTTTTTTATGACAGTATGAAGGAGTTACACAAAGCAATGTGCTCCTTCGAACAGGAGGCAGATTTGCCCACTCTGTTGACACAAAGTTCAGGTAGCACTTTGCATTTTTCACATCCAGCTGCAGTTTCTTTGGGAGACTGGTTCACCTGTGTGCAGTTACCAAACAGCCTCCCACAGGTGAGGTTCTGAGAGCTTCCCTGCAATTCATGCTCCCTTAGCTGAATGGCAGAGATGTGCCCGTGGTTGTAGGGCATGCAGTGGCTCTTGGGTGTGCTTTTTTTCCCTCACCAAACACTAGTCCCTGTTGGCAGCAGGGGCAGTGCCTGTCCTCCTTCCAGCAAAATGCACTGACGGGCTGAGAGCAGTGTAGGCTCGCTTGCTGTCAGAGCCTTTTCATCTTACAAAATGAAATCTTACAGATATGATTCGGCGTCGAAGTTTAAGGACTCGAGCCATCAAAATGCTGGTTTTAGATGAAGCAGACGAAATGCTGAATAAAGGTAAAGCAATTCTTTCTACTCAACTCTGAGATTCCACTGTGTCCCAGGTGTTAGTCCCGCTCCTTAAAAAGAACTGGTTTTGCCAAAGCTAGGCAATTACATTACAGGCTGCACCAAACTACGTAACATGCCTAAATTGTCCAATTCAGGTGCTGTGTCATTTTCAGTAGTTAAAAATTCTTGAGTGCTGCCTTTTGTACTGTACTGCGCAACGCAGCCATGTCCAGGTGTGGGGAACTGGGGAGAGGTGAGCAATGGGTTATGCTGGCTGAGTTATTGATTCAGTCACTGTTCTCATAGCTCAGACTGTGAAAAAAGAGGATTTTAAGGCGAAAGACATGCTAAGTGTCCTGTGCTACCTGATTTGCTTTTGCAGGTTTTAAGGAGCAGATCTATGATGTGTACAGATACTTGCCTCCAGCTACGCAGGTGGTTCTGATCAGTGCCACTTTGCCTCATGAAATTCTGGAGATGACCAACAAATTCATGACCGACCCCATTCGCATCTTGGTCAAACGGTGAGTTTTCTTGGAATGTGAGAGAGACAAGTGTTCCTTCTCACCAGTGCAGTTTGACTCGGTATTTGCAGATGTCCTTGTGTCCCACTTTCAAGCAGCAGCAGACTTGTCTGACTTAATCCTCATCCGATTCTGTTCGCTGCTGTTCAGCCTGACTCCCCCATCCCTCCACATAGAGCAGTCTCTTCTGGAAATTCACCTCTCAGGCCTCCCTGCTTCCTGTGCTCCTCCAGAGGCATCCTCCATTAATTTGCTATTATATAGTATGGCTAGAAAGCTTAAAGCTGACTGATTCTGGAGGTAGAGCTTACATCTGGCATTGCCACAGATGTTACTGAACTCGCCAAGAATCAAGAGGAGTAAGTAGGCAGCCTGGCTAGGGAGGGCCTCCCTCTTGTCTGATCAGTCTCTTTTGCTAAGATGTTTGAACGTAAAAATAATGAGAACAGAAGCATTTCCCTTGGAAGCTGTCTAAAGCAGAGAGGGTGCCCAAGTTCATGTCTCTGTTGCACAGGTAATGTTTGAGGCCTTTCTTAGAGCAGACTTCTCCAGGGACTTCATAGAATAGTGTCTGCTTCAGTGCAACCCACTACACCCAGGGCAGAGATGTGAGCTCTGCTAAACCACAGCCACCCCTTTTACCTGTGTTATTGTCTGTATTCACTTCCTCATGGCATGTTACAGCTCTTCTTCTCCCCTACAGTGATGAGTTGACCCTTGAAGGAATCAAGCAGTTTTTCGTGGCTGTGGAGAGGGAGGAATGGAAGTTCGACACCTTGTGCGATCTCTACGACACACTCACCATCACCCAGGCTGTCATCTTCTGTAACACCAAGAGAAAGGTACGGTGGCCACCAGATGGATACATTATGTATTCCTCTCTCAAAGAGGAATTTATTCCTCAAAGAGGAATTTATTCCTCTTTGTGAGAGGAATAACAATATTTATTCCTCTCACAAAGAGGGTCTCCTCTGAGAGGATGACTAGGACAAACCCAGCTAAAAGGCCTAGTTGTTTCCCCTGTTGGGAATTGTTCAGTAAGAAGAGAGCTTAAATGTGTCTTTAGGATGTGCCTAACGTAAACAACAGGTTACAGGCAGCAGCACTGATGTAGTTGGTAGGAGCTGCCTTTTTGGACTAGTAGAACTCATTGGATAAGAATGTGCTTATTGTAGTTGTTTGTAAGCCCAAAAACAAAACCACCCTTTTTGAATAAACATCCTTAATTCCTTTCCTTTGGGAGTTCATGGAAGCCTGTCATAGAGCTGATGCTCTGTAAGGACTATTTACTTCCATAATGCTTAATGGAGCTTCCATTAGCTCCGTAATGCTTGTTAAAGTGTCTCTCACTCCTTACCAGCATGTGTGTTCAGACATTCTCCAAGCCCAGCTTGCGTAGTTGACTGCCATCAGCAAATAGCTAAGCCAGGCTGCTTGGCTGTACCCACAGGTAGACTGGCTGACAGAGAAGATGAGAGAAGCCAACTTCACAGTGTCATCCATGCATGGGGACATGCCACAGAAGGAGAGAGAATCCATCATGAAAGAGTTCAGATCTGGTGCAAGGTAAATCCCTTGAACAGTGTTTACATCATTGCTACATCAGGTCAGGATTTCTTCAATTGTCTCATAGGCTTCTAAGACTGGTTCCTTTAAACCTTTCTCTCAAGGCCTTGTTCCCACTCTAGCTTAAAATCAGAACTCTGATTCCCATCCATCTTCTTATGGTGTCTCAGGGGTGGGGGATAGTCACCCTCCAAGGAGGAATGCTCCTATTTGTAGGCATCGAATTGGCCTCTTCAGCAAGCTAGTACAGGCTGGGAGTTGCTGCATTTAAAATAAATCAAGGAAGATAGATGAAAGCTGGCTCTGCACTATCTGTCTCTCCCCTGAAGGCTGGCAATTCTGCATGGGACAGCAGCCTTGTGGATGCTGTCAGCATGCTGTGGGGAAGCCTAGTGCTGGAAAGACAACTCAGCACCTCACACACCATCAGAGGGGTGCAACAGGAGTCATTGTCCCCTTCTCTTTGCAGCCGAGTCCTCATCTCAACAGATGTTTGGGCTAGAGGCCTGGATGTGCCTCAGGTGTCCCTGATCATTAATTACGACTTGCCCAACAACAGAGAACTCTACATACACAGGTAAGCTTGTTCCCATGAGGGAATGCAGCTGGCTCACTCTTCCCTGAGGTGGCTCCAGTCTCTCTTTCCTTCCACCTCCACAGAATCGGCCGCTCAGGCAGATACGGGCGAAAAGGTGTAGCGATCAACTTCGTGAAGAACGATGACATCCGCATCCTGCGGGACATCGAGCAGTACTACTCCACCCAGATCGACGAGATGCCCATGAACGGTGAGCATGGGCCTGCCCCAGGGAGGCTGCTGGTGCGCTGCAGCTGGAAGGGATGGAGGCTTCGTTTTGCCACGTGCCTCATTCCCAACTACACCCTCTTTTCTCCCCCTAGAGAATCAGGGGAAAAAATTGGGAAAATCTGGGTGCACTTTGCTGCTGGGCTGTTGCTTTCAGCCCACTCAGTGCATACTTACATTTTCTTTTTCTTATTCTCTCATTTCAGTTGCTGATCTTATCTGAAGGTCCACGTTCATCAGGGAGTGGTACTCATCTAACCATTTGTTAGCCTCCATAATTATGTCTTGGACCCACCTCCTTTTATTCATACTGCTGGTCATATATTCCTGAGTTGGGCTGCAGTCAGGAACTTGTGTAAATAATGTCTTTACTCCTGCCCATGTTTTTCAATAAAAAAAAGGAAGTTTTACCATAATTTGTGCTTACTTACTCTAAACTAAGACAGTCACAGGCAGGAAGCTTTGAGATACTGCCACAATAGGGTAGCACAATCAAAAAAGCACTGGAGACCATAATAAAGTCATAAAATACCAGGCATCCTGTTCAGCCTCTTACACTTGCTGTGCTAGCTGCTAGACGTTTTAGATTTTAACTCATTCTTGCTTCTCAATGGATCAGCCTTACATAGAAAAAGCTTATGGCAAGCTTGTCATAAGCTGCTTTAAGAAAACTGAGTTACAAGATAGAAGGTTCCTGTCATTTATGACCTTTCAGAGTTGTTTTTTTTAATTATTCTGGATGAATATTTTCCCATCAGCAAGGAACCTGGGGACTTCAGCAGAAGTTTGTAAAGTTGAGTTCCTGTTTAACTTGATGCCAGCTGGGAGAACACAGTCTAACCACAGTAGAATAATCACTAACATTCATACGTTTCCTGAAGTAACCAAAAATATCTTTTATCTTGACACCTTTCCCACAACACACATGCACTCACCAGCACTGGCCTTTAAGGCACCAGTGCCTTTAAGGCACCAGTATCTCCAGTAACCAGCGTTCAGGGCCTCGTCTGTCTCCAGCTGCCTCCCGCAGAGGGCAGCACTCACACTACAGACGTGTCTCTTGGTCCCCCGTGCACCCCAAGGACCTTCCAGTCCCTCTCACAGGAGCTCTGGTCCCTGGTTGCCTAACAGACCTGTAAGTGCAGCCAGCCTGGCCTCGGGGCTGCTTCACCAGCTGGCTCCCACTTACCTGGCTAACCCAGACCCCTGTTCTACACTAACACATGCCCTGGCTCTACAGCTGCTGGCACACGCTTGCCATTTACTCCCATCTCCCCACACAGCCCCCATGGCCCAAGGTCCCACACCAGGTGGCACTCAGGCGTCTCTTGAGTCCCCCCACCCAGGGAGCAGGTTAGAAACAGAGTTAAAGGAGAGAACAGGTCAGAACACAGCAATCACACACAGACCCAGGACAGACAAGCACACTCACCAGCAGCCTGCTGACATACAACCAGCACCTTTCATGCCCTTGACTTTCCATTTCCCACACTTGTTCCTCTCCAAAATCACCTTGATCTTTTTCTTCCTGCCTTTGGTTCCTCCCACGTGCATCCCACAGCATGTTCTGCACAGTCCCCAAGGCCCCTTCCCCGCACCACTAACCTCCCTCACTCTGCAGTGAGCCCCTACTGTAACACCATGATAGGTTTCACATCCCTTCGGCCACAGCAGCAGGAGAATCCTGTGCTCTGTGTATGCATGCAGACAAGCCCCCTAACACTAAATGACTAACCTAAACCTTCAGAATGGGAACCTGGGGCAGTGGGGGAAGGATGACAATTGTCCCTACCATTCTCTGTGCCTTTAAGCATTCATTTCATAGCTTCCTGGCACAGGGTTCAGAATTCTCCCCTTCCCCACTCCCTTCCACCATCAGTCCTCTGATGCTGACAGGGTAGAGTCTGGGTCAAGTCTTGCAGCCTCACTAGGGTCACCCCTGGGCAGGGTTCTGCTCTCACCATCACTGCAGGGCACAGCGCAGCCTCACAGCTGACAAACTTCTTGCATTCTCCAGGAAGGTACAGGGCAAGCATCCTACACGCCTCCTCAGTCTTTTGACTAATAAGGAAAAGAGATTCAGCACCAAAGCATTAGATTGTTTAAATAACGGTATTTAATCTGTACAGTTTTAAAGATACCATAAAATGCAACATTCCTACCTCATCTTCAGCATCATTCACCTGGAGCTGAGCCCTAATCTCTGGAAATCAGGTAACAACCACCGCTCCCTAGAAGCTCCTTAGGGTACAAAAGTCACAGTGCAATTGCTTTAGTTCTAAACAGATGATTTCCCTCCCTGATGAGAGGGGAGCCTGATGAAGCTCAAACATTGATGGAAATTTTTACTACTGCGGAATGAAGAAAAAAATGAAATACAAGCTATTGCACACAGTCATTTCCAGCTGAAACTACAGCAGTTAACTCTTTAGCTGCCCTTGTACTCCACACATCTGAAAACGCCTTAGTTGATGCTTAGTCAAGAGTGAAAACAGATCCTGTAACAAGATTTCAGAACGATACAATTGTCGGAGGGCAGAAGCTGACACAACTCCACAAGTCAAGAAGCGTGCTTTAGAAGAGCAGAAAGTTTTCCTAAACAGGGAGGGGATATGAGCTAGACAAATGTCATCTTTCAGAGACAAGCATGAGAGAAACATCAGCTTCAATAGAAAGCTATGAAGTACAATAGACAATCTGTTTACATAATTGTCAGGATAAGTATTTGACATAGTTTATGTAGTAGAATACATACTTAAACATCTTTTAAAAATAAGCACGAATTTAATTTCATATATACACAACTGATTTTAATCATGTACTGAAAATAAATTACAGGAAATAACTTTAAAATGCAACAGAGGACAAGAGTTTCACAACAAACATTCCCACTGATTTTCCCAAGGGGGTGAGAGATTGCAGTGCTCAAGGCAGGTAAATATCACAAATATATCAAAAAACTTCAAATTGTTGATGCATTCACACATTTACATGAGCCACAAACATTCCTTTACAGGGACTGCACTTAGCTACCACAGAACCAGGTTTTGCCATAAACTACAAAACTTTGATACAAAATCGTATTTATATATTTATATTTCATATACATGCCCTATCTGTGATTTCTTAAAAAATAAAAACTAAACACACTGTACAGACAATCCTAACTCATTGCTTGGTAGCTGTAGGCAACGTTTTTGGATGGAATTTCTCCCCCAGTAGAATTAATGGCAATATTATATACATGAAGGCTAAACTGCAGAAAAAGACAGCTCAGTTCTGATATGCACCTCCCTCGGGACCAGGTCTGCAAGTTCAAGGCAAGACACCGTATGCTCTGACCCACCGCCTCCCTCACCAGCTACTCCTGCCATCCGCGGCGTGAGGAACCAATACATGCATTTGTGTAACACTGGTACAAAAGGCAGTAAAGCAAGATACATACTGCAACGGAGTGGCTCTAATGGCTTCACCAACTCGACACACAGAACAACTCCTGCCTTAGAGGTGGCAAGGGGACGTGGCAGAGCTAGGTACATCTGGTGACAGCACCCTTCAGGTGGGTCTGATTGCTACTTCCCTGAAATTACCTCCTGCAGAGGACAGGCTCCCCACTGTAAGCCAGAAACTGCATCAACTCAAACACCGGGGGAAAAAATGCCTCCCCCACACACTCCCCAAAACGCACACATGCACAGTTCACCAGGACTATACTTAAAAACACGCACCCCTCCCTCCCACCCCAGCGGTCTCCATGGCACCAGTTTGTCTCAGGAGCAGAGCACTGACAAACTTACTCTCCCCAGGTGATGGCAGCAATCTGTGAAGCCAGTCACACTAAACTACTTCTACAGTTGATTGTAAACTTTGGTTTATTTTTTATTTTTTTTTTATTGAGTTCTCATGGTACAGCAAGCATGTCTAAGATGAGAGGGCAGAGTTGAAGAGGAGATGAACTGTCAGTCTGTCTTTAGTCTGGCATGGTGAGACACCTGCTCGGTCAGGCCTGCTTTGATAGAGTTTTTAACAGACTGTCTCATATGATCCTCCACCAAATTATCACTCATGGGCTTCAACACCTGTGGAATGAGAAATGTGCAAAGAAACAAAAAAAATGATGTAACCAAGGAAAAGAAAATATAAACGCATACAAAAAGATGAGACTCAAAATAATGAAAAAACTTGGAATGCTGAAGTCTGAAACAAACTGACATGAACTGAAAGAGAAATGAGTTTTGCTGCTACGGTAATGAGGTTAAATCAGCCACATGCTATAAACACAAGTGATATCCCTCCTATACAGCAGTATTTCTCTGAATTCAAACCACTTTATAGTTCCTAGAAGATGGATGTGCAATTCCATACCCTATATGCAGCATCAGTCTGGTATGGTTACAGCATTTATGCAGACCGGCCCAGACGGTCCAGCTTATTGTCCTATATGTGTAAGTGTGAACACTTCAGATACAGAAAGAAAGTTAAAAACACTGGCTAGTTTTTCTTCTTGTTATTGTTGGATGAGAGTCGCTGTCGCGGCACTGATGTAAGAGCACGGCGAATCGTTCGGCATCTAAGGACTTCAAAGAGTTTGGAAAACACCTAAAACATGAATTGAGCTGTTAGGGAAACTGGCTCTTAGAAAGCAGCAGAAAAAGGCAGTCAAGGTCAGGAAAAAAGATCACCAGTAGCTTCTTACCTTCCTGGGATTCCTCTGAAGCATGGAAGGAAAAGAAAGAAAAATCAATAGCAAGAACAACAATGCAAGAGACTCGGACCAGAATCTGTAGCTGCTTTGCCCATTATCAGTGTGGTGTAACTGTAACAATACCACCAGCAAGCTCTTTTGGAGAACACCTTCCTCTGGCCCATAAGAAGCCATAACCAAGTTCTCCCTCATCTCAGGGAAGGCCAAAAATCAAATTAAACCCTACATGCTCCAGATATCCTACAGCAGTAGTGCTATCACAGTGAGCACTACACATCCAGCTGACACCTTCCATTTTTCTTGCAGTGCTCTTCAACCCCGAGATGCAAAGCAAGAAGCTACGGTGGTAAAGAAGAGCCTCAATTTTAACCACTAGTCAAGGGCTGCAACTCAAATTTTAGTACCTGATGCTCAATTTCTTATTATGAAATCCATTTTGTCTCTCCAGTTACTTTACATGGCAGTTCATAACCTTACACAGTCGTTCACAGACAAGTTTAGTGTACCACTGCCTAGAATTCATCTGGAACAAAGTCACTTTTCAGATGTGGAAGACTGTAGCAGTATAGAAGTCTCCAGTTAGTTATTTGCTTAACACCTTGTAGAACCTATTTTAGTGAGAAAAATGAAAAGCTACTCAGAAGAGTTGGTCAGGAGCTCTCCACACCGGCTGTACTAGGACAGCTACGTCACCTGGATTCAGGCAAAATCTTTGTACAGAGGCCTTCGGTTCTCTCACACTGAAGTCTTCTTTCAGGGGTTAACCTGACTGGCATGTGTTTCTTGTAACAGCAGTAGCACCAACTGCACCACTTGAAGGGTCACAGAATACACAAGTCTTCCCAGAGGAAGAAACTTGTTGCACATCCTCTCATAGCAGCTACTGCACGTTAGTCTGGTTACTCATCATCCAGTTTTCTTTGAGGCCTAATTAGTCCTCCAGTGTCACACTATCAGGTGAGGTGAAGAAGGGCAATGTTTCCACCTTCCACATTTCTTGAAGTACTTTACACACCACATCCATAGTGCAAGTTTGCCACTTTAAACTTACCTTTGAAAGCAGAATTCTCTGCCCCAAGAAGTAGTATGACTTCTAACAAATCCCTCCACTCTTACCATCCAAGCACCTAGCAAAGCTAGTGAAGCCTTTATGTAACACATACACACATGTATTTAAGTAACATTCCTGGTTTAACATTCCTTCTGTGGGACAACACTGCAGAGTGGTTGTACTCCTGACCTGATTTTCCCTGCAGCAGAACGAGTGTCCTCCCTTAACTCTAGACCAGCTTTTACTCACAACACTGAGCAGAAACTATTTGATATGTTTGCTCAAGGAAAGATTTTTCATGAAAACGAATACCAACCTGTTCCCATATAGCTTCAGCGATCTGATCAATGGCTGTTCCAACTTCTCTGAATTCCCCAGAGTACTTAACGTATGCCCAAGTACAAAAGGATATAAGAGCTATCCCCAGCACGAGATTACACAGGGTAGCTATGGAGTTCATACCAAGGAACCCAGTCAGTCCTGAGGTTATATACATGGCAAACATGACTGCAAATAGAGTGGCAGGGGTACGAGCAGCATAAAAGATGTTTTTGCCATCGTTGTGCTTCACAAAGTTTGCATAGATCTCGTCAATTTCCGTCTCGAGTTGTTCCTGGTAGCGCCGACAGAACTCCTCCCCTCCCATCTTCTTCACCGAGCAGAACTGCCTGACAGCCGATTCTCTGTAATCCTGGTGCTTCCGCTCGAGGTCCGCCGGGGCAATGTAAGGCTTATCTCCTCCACAGATCTGTAGGAACAATCAGAGGTGGTGTCAGCGCATCCCAAATATCTTGGGCTGTACTGAAAACAAACCTGCCCACCTCTCAAGCCAGCAGACTACCTCCTGCAACTTCCTTGGCTCTTTAAGGTCTAGAGTCCCATCCCAAGGGAAGCAGCCAAAGGTTCTGTGCATCACGGCTCAGCAAGAGCCTTATCTGTCTGTTAAGATATGAAGCCATAGCATATGACAGAACTAAAATTTTCAGTCCATCCCTTTGGGCAAGCCCAGGAGAGGAGAGCAACCACAACATATTTTCCTGTTATAAGGTGAAATAAGGAACACCAGAAGGCGGACAAAGCTTGGCTTGAGGAAGGTTAGATAGCGCTCTGAAGCCCTCCCCTCAGCTTTTCACACCATGTCACCCACCTCAGCACGAGGTTCACTGCTGAACTTGAACACCAGTGAGGTAGATTTTGCACACTCAGCAACTTCCTGCTTATTGCTGCCACTTGCAGGTCCCAGGGAACTTACCAGGTGATATGAATAAACAAGAACTAGCTGCTGACATCTTTAGCCTGTTCTTCCCTAGACTGTCCTCTAGGCTTGATTCAGCTCAACTTGTGAGAGAATGTTTCTGCTGAAGGGAAGAGACCATGGACTCAGATACCTGTGATGTGGACACCCACCATCTTCCTCTCCCTAAATCAGCATGGGTATGAAAATGGTTAGACTCCAATGATGACTTCTCTGTAACACTGATGTCTGACCTCTTATGGACTATGATTAGTGATTACCTAGGCCAAAGGTCCCAACTGCTCAGATCAGCTCCAACTCTGAGTCTGACTGTAAAGGTCCATGTCTAAAGACTGAAGATTCTTTCCATATGATGTCACACCACAGCCTTTCCTCTCCTGCCACAAGGCAGTGCTTGTCATCCTGTGTCTTGAGCACACCACCTTTAACCTCCTCCTGCTGCTTCCCCTTCAGCAGGGCACTGAAAAGATCGCTTTCTCAGAGCACAGGATACCCTTTCTGCCTCACAAGTTGCATGGCTTCACTGACTAGCTGCTTCAAAGCAACGGGATCCTGAAACCATCACCCCACCTGCTGCCCCCTGATGAAGTTTAACAAGCACCTGTCTGATTTTTCCTTATTACAGTTCTCTGTACCTGGCAAAACTCCCTGGAAAACAGGTCTCTCAACCTCCAAAACTGTTTTTGCACATTGGTCAGAGTACTGAAACACTAGGAGCTTCTGATGTATCAAGACCACCGCTTGCCACACAAATACTACCACTGTTCTCATGCTCTGTGCGCCTGCACCTGTTGTTCCTCACATTTAAGATCATCAGGGGAAGAGTATTTTGTTTATGCACACTCAGCAGAAGAGGGCTTTTGTTCACCAGTAGAACTCAGTACAGTAAGAAATACCCATACATAATCCAGTCTTAAGTGATGTTCCTAAAACAGAACTTTCAAAGTCATGTCACATTAAGAACACTGAGACATCTGGATAGAAGTTGATTTAAGACATTTGTGTTTTTATCTATGCTACACTCTACAGTGACACAAAAATATACACAATACTGGGGAAAATTACTATGGAAACAAAGTCTGTTTGAGAGCACGTCTGTTTCTGTTTATTCCTTACCCCATGTAAGAAGCCTTTTGAGTACAGTATCTCAACAGCCAGTAAAGAGTCAAGGTAGGAAACAATTCAGCCTTTTTTTTTTTTTAATAGAAGCAACCCATTAGTTATTTTAAAGAGATTTTCCAAAAATGGAAACAAATGAAGGAATCCCTCTACACCAGCATTCTCAAGTCAGCCTGCTAACAACTGAAGCTGGCTAGCCTGCCACTAGCATTAGGTCTTAATCTAACTTCAAAACTGAAAGCTACTTCAGTCATTAAGACCAGAATTAGCCCAGTTAATGGGGAGCTCTGTTTGTGGCATGTTATCACCCATGTGATTTCACATTTAAACCCACTGGTCCTGTTGTAGAGTTTCTAAATAAGCATAGTCTTGTTAAGCTCTGCAAGACATGCAACTGTTTCCAGAATTTGCCATGATAAAACATTGCTAACACCAGGAAGTCAAAGGGTGAAGTCCATCCAGGCATTCAGCTTGGAGTGGTGTAAGTCACTACCTTCAAGAGAAGAAGCGAGTAAGAAATCGCATATTTTTTTTCCAGACAAAATAGCTTTTGGATTAAAGTTTTTGTTTGTTTTTAAAAAGGGGTGATTTTAATCCACACATTGGACAGCTAGTGAATAACCACTATTCAAAAGTGTGAAGCCATCCTAGAACTCTACCCTTGGGTCTACCCTGACCCACCACGCATCTCCTCACCTGTCTGCACATTTCGCATTACAGGATCTTTAAGAGCAACAGGAGGAATTAGCAGGTGGTATATTGACCTCCCATTCCCACACCTCCTCACCAGTTTACATCTCAAAGAATCCTGGATTTTCTGCAGACACCTAACCTCAGTGCAGAGGACACAAAACACGTCCTGGAGCCTAAGCTACTTTTCCCCATCAATATGCTCACAGCCAACACCAAACATAACACTAAAACTGAAGGCCCGTATTCGCATGCAGACAGAAGTTATCATACCTGCTCCATGCCTTTGCTGTACAAGTCTTTTGCTCCTGCCACAGCAGCAAGATTGTTCGCCTCAGCTGTTGCCTAGAAAACATTGAGCACCACGTATCACTACAGCATCACCAGCAAGTTACACACATGTAGTTACACTGCCCAACACACCCCACAACCACCAAGGACTACCAAGGACTTCGATTGCCAAGAAAATGCCCCACATGAACAAAAGAAGGTTAATGATAGATACTAAAACAGAGCGACTAGAAGAAAGGGGGTTTGGGGCTTTCTAGGGCAGCTGCAGACAAAATCCCACGTGCTTGTACAGACTTGCCATCATGAGCAATCTCTTCTGAATGTTCTACTGTTAAAAAGCAAGTAAGGATCTCTAAATTACTAAATGTTAATCCTGATATGTCACTACCTGTGAAGAAAGAAGCGAGCCAATATTCCTGCATTATGTGCAGTTTTGGCGTCAGAATTTGTAAGGACTTAAGGCACCTTTCAACCTGTGTTGTGTCCAGGACAGTTATTCTAGCTCATCCTGCAAGATGGCATCTTCTGTATCTCACAGACACATCTATGGCATGTTAATTGGAAGAAATGATAGCAGCCTTTGTTTCACTGTGACAAGTTTTCTGAACCATTCCTCCTGCCAAAGTCTAAAGAATTGGTTCATTGACTCCATTCTGGCTGTTTATTCATCCTTCTTATCTTAATGAAGTGACACAGGAATCTTAATTTAAAGAGTCTTATAAATATGAAACCGTTAAAACCAGTCCTGGAGTCCACAGTTGGATGAAAATTCTTCAACCCAAGCAATTTAAGGATTCAACACAGAGCTTTGCACAATCAGTTTGTGTTCAGATCATTTTAAAGCTGATTTTTGGGTTGATCCAGAGAAGATGTAAAGAAGATACAGGCCTTAACTCAGTGTACTTATCCAACCTAACAACCCACACATGCAATAAAGGAGCCCAACACTTAGACAGTGATATTAGCTACATGACTTTACGCTTTTTCCTTTCTGTTTGCTGCACCAAAAGCCCTGCGAATAAAGTCTGAAAGATACTGACAGAAGAGCAAGTTACAGGAAACATGCTTGAAATTGAAGCAGTTAAAAAGAAAGCAATCGGTTATACCCTCTGCTCCATTTGGGGGATGGGACTGAGGAAAGAAATGTGTGCCCAGGCTACACAGTTCAGTCTGCTTTCACAGCACACAGCTCCTTCAAGAGCTACAGCTCTGTGCAGGAACTACAGACTCACAGCATTCATGACCTTCAACTGCACAGGGCTTATGAAATACACATTTTCTATCAGGTTATTTGAAAGAAAAGAAAATACCTGCAGCATAGACTTCGGGTGAGGTAGCTCCTCTCCTTGATAGATTTTAATGTAAGCCTAAATGGAATAAATAAGAAAAAAGAGGTTTCTTTTTCCTAAGCATTTATGATTGAGGAGAGGGAGAGAAAAGGGATAACATAACAAAGAGCTCAGAAGTCATTACTTTGTAATAATGGTAAGCATTCAATGAATCAAGTTTCTCCACACATACAGGTCTGGCATTCACCCATTTACCCCCAGTGTTTTAACTCCTTTACTTTCCCAAAGCCTAACATGAAATCCTTATTATCTCCAGTTTTAGTAAACAGAAGCAATACTTTCACAAAGCATTTCAATTAACGTGCTTCCATCAGTATTAAAATAAGTCGTTCATCCCTCTATCAAAGCGGTTCTCTTTCAATAGCTGCTGACAGGCTTGCTTTCTGTGCAGGCACCAATAAGCCACTGAGTTTGGTCTGTGCATGTGTTCACTTTCAGACTTTCTTCCACTTCAAAATACAAGTTTCCATGCCTTCCATAAGTAAGGGCTGTGCACTTGAGGCTGGGGCCTGGCAAAGTTGGGGAGTACCTTGAGGAGATGCAGCCACTATCTCAAAAAAGTGACAGGTTTGGCAACAGCCTTCCGCTCCCTCAAATGCATTAGAAGGTCTTTGCTAGGCAGGGAGCCCTCTTCCAAAACCATGAAGACAACCAACTTGCACAGACTTTCTGGCAAGAGGTCTGTCCAAACAGCCAAAAAGCATAATTTATTTCCCCATGCCTTGTTCCCTTGGAATTCCCTTGGAACATACACAGTGTTGAACTGCCAAAACACCACTGGAAGCCAAGTAGGCAGGCTGTCCCTCTGTTCCGCACCCTGCCAATCCTCGGGTGCTTTCTTTCACCATGGTTCCCCAAGGCTGGAAGAGAACATCCTTCATGTATCTCCTCCAGCCCACAAGATGGCCCACGTCCTACAGCACAGTTCTTGGGACAGGTTAAACCAACAAAGCCATGCCATGAACAGCCCCATAGAGACACTGCTACTGCTCTCCCCCCAGCTTGTCTACAAGCCTCTGTCCTGAAGATTTTCTCCCTAGAGGAGATGAGAACAAGGTCATCAGGATCCCTACATACCTTCTGCTCTAGGTGGTAGGACAACCTACAAAAACCATTAAACAGGACTCTGCTCCCAGGACACCCTCCTTGATTCTGTAGCTATTTCCTCTGAGTAAAAACCCTCCGGTTTCCAACTCAGGCTTCACGATCTCAGCTTTAGATCCACAGTCACAAGGGAGCAGTTCTCTTCAGTTATGCAACTACTGAGTTCCCACAGCACCCTGCTTAGCAGATCCCAGACTGGCTACTGCAACGTGAATCAGGCAGCTTTTCAATAGCTGCAATGTCACACTCAGTTTTAGGGTGCACTCCTTCCTAAACTGCTGTTGAACATGCACTCCCTGCACCATATGGGATCGAGCCTTACTACATAAGAAAATGGAACAAGAAGTGATATGCAGCCATGTAAATACAGAGACTGAGCATATGAGCTCCAGAGAGGATTTCATCCTTAGAGTAGCCACGACTTCTGCATCCCACATCATGCCTTTCATTTGCAAAATAAAGAAATCCTTTTACAAGTGTTAAGAGTTCTGGTCTCAGATTCACCCCTTGCATAACTACTTTCATAACATCAGCTCTGTCCTGCCTCCAACGCTCACACTCAGAAGAAGCAATGCAAAATTAATGCCTTGAGGAATGCTACTTTCTTGTACAGAACCAACTGTTTAAGCCATTCTAATTCAAAAAAAAAAAAAAAGGCTACACATCAGACCAATTCCTGGTGACATAGGGATTATGTTATCACGTTACTGCTGGTGTCACCATGATACCAGAACAGCTCAGGAGTTTAACAGCTGCAGGTATCCACAAATATTTTATAGCATGAAATGTTGTTACACATGCAAGTGTTTAAAAAGCATCTTCCTTACAAGTAAAAAAAAACTGGAGGGGAAGAAAAAATATCTGATGTTTTTACTGCATATCTAGAAGTTTAAGAGCTGGTTTACTATCTGTATACAAAAACCCTCTTAAAAAAAAAGAAAACAATTTCTAAAGAGTAAAAAAATCTCTAATAGAGCTTGAAGTATTTTTAGCTTATTTACAAACTAATAAAAAGCACTCTTTTGCCAATAGTAGTCTGGAAAAGAGCTACACTGTCAGGAAGCTGTGTGCCAGTTCTGGAAACAGTAATGAAATGAACACAAAATTGAGCTGATCAGTGAATGTCAGCCTAGATACCCTCATCTTCTCTGGGAAGAACATGCCCTAAAATTAGAATACTTTCTTTTAAGCCATTAACAAAAATAATTAGCATAAGTTTGCTTACCTTGAAGTATTCTACAAGATCTCTACAGGTCACCTTGGATCCACTAATCTCTTTTTCTACCAAGTTTTCAGGGGCAAGCAGTAACGGTACCAAATTCCGTAGTTCTTTCTTAAAATCCTCATCTATATCTAGTAAAAGTCAGAAAACAGTGGTTAGTATTTAATCTTTTGTTTCCCAAAGGAACACTGACAACCCATAACCCCTCAAAATACCATCACAAGCCTTAACTGCATTTTTAAAATATTTAAAGGCTTAAATACATACTATAGCTTCAGTAAATTCTATTTACTCTTGAAATATTAAATTCCAACAGAGAACAGAACTCTGTAGTCCTTGTAGTACTCAAAGTGCGTTTTCCCTATTACACCAACACCTTGCACAAACCCACAGATCTGTCCCACAGAACTTGTCAGTGGGAAACTGCTGCAAAAATCTTGTTTTCAGCCTTTGCCATTCTGATATATTCTCTCTATTGGGGGAAAGGCAGTAATTGTAAGAATCCCAACTGCTTCGCAATTTGCGGTGGCAGAAGCCTACAGCTATTTTATAGTCATTCTAGCTTTTGACCTTTGCTTTTGAGAGTTGTTACAGAAAAGCCTTTCAATAACAAGAAAGGAAAGTCTACATTTTATGAACGCTCACGTCTGAAACCTTTATTTTTCTTTAGAATCCTTATTATATGACCTTTAGGGATGTCTCAAGTTAATCAAGATTACAATCAACATCCAGATAAAGATATCCATTCCATCTTACCTTTAAACCAAGAACACACAATACGCATTTCTAGATTCTATCATTTCACCTTTTAGCCCTACACTTTTCTAATCAAGCATTTCAATGGCCAACTATTTCAGTGCTTAACTTCTATGATAAAAAGAAAATGAATTCAGTGATCTGAATCAAGAAACACAATGGAAAGCTTCCTACCATTCAACCTCCCATCGAAATTTGGATTTGTTGCAACTTTAAGACCAGGGTGGGGCAACAGGAAACAGCCAAGGTTACTGAAACAGGAGTGAATATGCTTTCTTACGTTCTGTAACTCTTCATGCTGGTTTTGCTTTACCTGAAGAAAAAAAGAGGTGTAAGAGCTGCTAATACAGATTTGCAGTACCTCAAGATTAAATACCAGCTTGAAAGCAGTAAGAGCACAAGTGTGTTTAGACTTACTTCTGAACCTAAAGATGTTAAAGATGTAGAGTTCTAAACCCAAGAACCCTGCATAAGTGAAACATCACAAGCATTTTAAGAGCTAGATCATTGTGCATCACTATCTTGACAATGAGGTGTCACTTAAGTTAGATCAGAGTAGGACTACTAGACATAACGTACCTGCAATCTTTTCTCTAGGAACTTTTTTCCTCCTTCCAAACCATATGCATGTTCATAGGGGTAACTCCAATCTCTAATTAAGAACATTAGTGTCTGTAAAAGGAAGAACAACAGGGGTGAATGGTTTGCATCATTCCTAAGGTCAAGAACTATCACACGTAGCTGTTTGAAATTTTTAAAAATTCTAAACTTGGCTATTCTAAATTAAGTAGCTTTGTAGTTTTGTGGTGCAAGTAGTTGCTAGTTTTAAGAAAAATACACCAATATACACACAAGTGCAACTTGCTCCTTATCTGAAAGGAAGTACTTCAGCATCTCAAAAAGAGAGCTTCCCTGTTCCATGGGTTTGCCTTTTACTACCCCAGAAGGATTAAACATGGTTGTTTCCTCCTGTCAGCTGAAGACAGAGAACAAACCTTGACATTAATCTTATCTGAGATGAGGTGCTTGAAGAAGACACCATCTTGCCTGGGCCAATCACAGGAACATAAAGGGCTCACAGTTGCAGGGTGAATATTCTAGAGACACGAGAGTCTCAAAAACTCACTGCTGGTAGCATTACAGGTTAAGAAGAATCATCTGATAATTCGGGTTTGGAGAAGTCTCAGTCCTTGTCTCCGCTAAGTAGAAGAAGCCTCAAACTCTCCTCTAGCCTAGGAAATAGTCAGGAGACGCTAGCAGTTCTGGAAAATTCAAATACTGTAGCCATTAATGCTTCAAATAATGAAAATGCAACGTCCCTCAATTTCTTCAAGGCCATATGACCTATATTCAGAACCACGCACCAAAGACCAACCACATCTCAAGAAGAAATGAGTTAGGAAGGGAAGGAAACATGAAACTTTCTCCTTGAATTCAGTGCATCACTTGACGCTTCCTTTGTGCTTAAAACCCAGGCACAAAGCTATAGTTGCCTAAAATATGATCATCTTAAGCATTCTTCTACTGTTTTTGCCAAGAAACATAGTGACAGAGAAGGAAAACCAGTCTCGTAAAAAACAGACTAACAGACTGGCTTCAGCCCAACTAAGTTCTCTTCATAATTATCCTGAGATAATTTTCTACACATTCAATTGCTTAGACTCAACACACAGTTACCTGAAACGGCTTTTGGTATATTTCTTCCATAGCTAGTCTTCCATATTCTGTAAACAACTGAAAAAAAAAAGAAGAGCGTAAGGGTGACACACAGAAAACAGTCTTCTACTGTAAGAATCCTTTATGTCACTAGATAACAATGCATTCAATCTTAAGTTGTATTACGGATCTAGAGTGGTCAGTGCAGCTCAAGAACAAGTACGCCAATGGTCAGTGAAATTCAAGGAGGAGACAATTCCCGCTGGTTTCACATTGCCACTCCAGAACTGGCACTACACCGGGGCTCTAAGTGGGTGGCCAGTGGGCTATTCTCAGAGGAAAGCTGACTGCGTCTCTCAGCCAGGCAGTTTCCAACACTCATCACCTCGGCTAAGGAGGTACGCCTGTCTAACACTTGCCCCCTTACTTCCTACAAAAAATTTATTCCCGGAAATCTCAAGGAACTTGGCTTGCGTTTCAATGCCTAGTACCTCAGCTCTAGCCAAGTTCAGCAGCTTCCCAGATCTCTGCTTCAGCCTGTGACCTTAACTCATAATTGTTCTTTCTCTTCAGCAGAAGAAAAGCGCTAGCTGTCTTTGCCTGGTTGCTTTCAGGCATCTTTAATGCTAAAAGCAGCATTCTTCCTCACTGGACTAAGTGGGCCAGCAAACCCATGAGAACAAAAAAATCACATGCTGGCTGTTTCAACCAGGTTTAACGCTGTCAGGTGAGGGTACCTCACAAGCCCCTTTATAAACTTTGGAGAGTGAGATGAAGGAAGCCCTCTAGAACAAGGTAACTGTTCCTTTGCATTAAAGCTCATCCCTCGACACCTCAGGAAAAAAAAGTCCGTGGCTGAAAGGACAGTTTCCCCTGTGTCAGTTACAAGAGCATCTGAAAACTTACAAGACTAATTTGACACAAGTTAACTTCCAAGCCCTTGTCACCCTGAGCACAAAGAAGCTCTGAAGAGGTCGAGCACACCCATGAGTGGCTTGTTCCTGAGATCTTAACTTACCACCTCACTCCATTCCCTCCTACATGGAAAATATGCAGCCAAAGAGTAAGAGTATTTCAGAATAATATCTCCTTCCCTCAGACCATGATTCCTTGTTCCCACCTTCAGTGGGCAGGGAACAAAAGCATTTACTTTTACTTATTGCCCTTCTCCTCCCTTTCTTCCCTCAAATCCCATCTACTATAAAAGAAAGGGAACACTCCATTCAGACTGCACTGAGATTGTTGAAGGATCAGGGTGATCAGGAAAGTCTACCTTTCAAATAATTTACTAAACCTTTTTTTTTTTTAAATGGTGTTTGTTTTCCCTGTATGCTTTGTTTGGTTTTGGTCCAGTGATACAATGCTGTTAACTGAGAACAGCATCACAAGATTATGTTGAGTTAGTGTATTTCTACTTCCAGTATTGGCAGCCAGTCTTTAGCAGCACTGAACAAGACAGAAGTCCTTTCAATCAGAGGACATGTAAAACAGTTTTAAGCTGTGACGAGGTCGTGGCCTGAGCACAGGCAGATATTTGTTAATACACAAGCTAGCCTTTGAAGCTACAGATTTTAACTTAAGGAGATAAGGCTCTTACACCATTCATATGAAGCCAGAATTGAGTGGCCTTTGATCACAATGTTCCATTAGAGGATGAAAACTCCACAGTAGTGAGAAGACAACTCTCATCTGCTCTTGTTTCTAGGCAAAAATGAGACTGTAAAAGTTTTTCAGATGAAAAACTAGAGAAGGTTCCTGAGTGGAAGATAATCTTCCTGCCATGACACAAGCTCCCAAATTTCTACAGAAGCTAGTTATGAAACACTATCTGTCTTCTTACGTTAGGGAAAAAGAAGAAACATGGGAAGTGTCTTATGTGCTTTCATAAATCATTTCCCATTCTAATCCTTTCAGGAATTTTGGAATTTCTTACATAGAGACCAGAGACTTTCTAATGTACAGACCAGACTAGACTTAAGATTTCACCAAATTAGGAGCTTATGCTATTTTACATCTACACTGGCAAAGAGGAAGCATCACAGATGTTGATGCAAATAACGTTTTAATAGGCCGAACTAGTTTTAGTATCAGGTCAGCTTTCATGTTTTATATTAAGTAGGAAGCTGCTCTCAAATCACAGTTACATTAGTAGTAAAATCAAGAACAATTTCCAGACTGTTAATTCAGAAACAGCTTAATATAAATTCAGCATATTCTTACCTGCAAGTGTTGAAGGTCATCTTCCTGAATATTCTGGGACAAGTTGTATACCTGTAAGAGACAGTAAAGGAATTAAAATGCAATTTGAAACCCTTATCTTCATGCAGCCTTTGTTAGGCATCTTGAGTGGTTTTTTTTTTTTTTTTTTTACCACCTCCAGAAATATTTAACTACCTGAAAGCCAGCCTCTAGAACAGTATCAAAGAAGGCATCTCAAAAAAGTCACTCCCTATACCAAGTGGAAGGGACAAAAATCACTGCTGGCCACCCTAATCCTTCCCAGATCATCCTTCCAAGGAAGCAAGCTGTAAAGAGATCTAGTAGTAATGCCGAGTGCTTCAAATCATCATATGGGTGTGAGAGGAGGACTGAGAAGGACATACCTATCTGTCATCCTCAAATCTAAATGCTCCAGGACTCAGTGATCTAGCAGCATCACCTCTGACACGGGAACAGCTGAGCAGGTAGTTCACCAGTTTTTTTGCTTCCAAATCTTCCTGGAGAAGTTGGGCTTTCCCCAGGGTGCTCACAACAGCTTCAATAAGTTCAACCAATACTGAACGGCAGTAAACTCAAAGATGTATCAATAACCCATAACTTGTCCTAATCACAGGAACAACAGGGGCAGGGGGACAGGGCAAGGCATAGGCAGTGTTCTACATACTAAAACATCACAGTTCACAGCAGTATGTCTGAACAAGGTCACTTGACATCCCTTAAAAACCTGCTTACTTCTTGCACATCAAGACACAAGCCTAAAAGGAGTACTGGGCATAGCACAAGAGAATCGTCAGGAGTTTAACAGTAGCAGCAGACGTACATTTAACAGATAAGTGTAGTTTCACCCTTAGTTTTGTCATCTAAAGTCTTCTAAAGCTTCTGTACTACATTTGCATAGAAGCAGTTGCTACTTTGCCATTTTTGTTTGGAATTCCCCAGTTCAGTCAGCAATTTAACCCAGCTTGGCCTTGAATGACCTTGATTCCAGAGAAACTTACCTATATAACACTGAAAACTGGGACATTAAATGTGAAATCTTCAGTAATAGCTGGAGGAAAATACGCAGGCGAACTTTCTAAGCATGGCTAGAGAGAGACTCTTTGCATACTTGAGCAAGAGGGTTCCTACAGCTGTCATTATTGGCCAGCACAGGTATTCTCACCTGGACAGAACTCGTCATGGTGCTCAGAGCAAAAACCGTTGCACAGTCTTTGATAGTGGATTGGCTATCAAAGGCACCTTGGGTATCCATGAGTAGTACAGCAACCTAGAGAGTTTTGAAGAGCAGCAACAGTTAACCAAGTTGTTACACTTTCAAACTCCAGGTCATTGGGTTAAATTCTGTTTCAAGTAGAGCATCTCTCTGCTTCCCTACCTATTTATTAAACCTTAGCCAGCTCCCTGCACACACATTTATGCACACCTACAGATTAGTAAGCAGCAATACAAAACCATATCAGCAGCCTTATGTCCTTGGCCTTGCTACATTAGTTACCCTCTCCCACAGAAATAGCATCCCTCAGCTCAACAAGGCACAGAGCAGAGTAGAAGGTAGTTCTTCCTCACTGGAGGAGCTTCAGTCTCAGCTCTAATAAGCTATACTGGATTGTTTTAAAATGTGTCTTAATTATTTCCAGAAAAGCAGTGACACTGACCATCTGCTAGAATGACACGGATGGATGAAGTCTTATCATTAAGACCACTTCATTTCTAATTGCCATCTTTGGAATCTACAATTCCCTTCTCTTTCAGTTAGGGCTGACTGATAAGCAAGAACAAATGAGTGATTTTATTTTCTCAAAAGCACAAACAGATCCTCACAACTGCTGTTTTTTAGCCAGATAACTGTTTGGTTAGGTATAAAGTTTAACAAAACCTTCTACAGGCCTCTAAACCACTAGCTGGTTAAGATCAGTGTCCCATATTAACCACCAGATATTTCCTTTTCATCTCAGCAATGCAGAGGCTATGAAAGTTAAATAATCAAGAGCTTACAGTTCAGGAGAACACAAATAGCTGAGAATACAGCACTGGTATTACAGAGCAAGTGTTTACTGACAACATTAGAAGTTGTTACAGCATGAAAATAGACACCCAAAATCAAAACTATGCAGTTAGGTTGATTTAGAGTTAAAATGCTCAACAGTTTTGATAGCGTAGAGTTTGTGCCATTTACCCTGCTGTTAGACATGCTTTTCTTTTTGCGGGCTACCTGTTAAACTACACAGAAGGACTGGCTTAAAGACACCAAAACTGTTTATAATACTCACAGCCATGTGCTGCATTTCACTAGAACAAAATCACAAGCTAGAGCACATACTCAATCCCAAAACCAACAGTGTTTGTTAGAACTGTTCTTATCACAACATTTGTCTATACATGGTATTTATAGCCAATGCAGTTCTAAAACATCCACAGGAAAACCCACCCATAAGCCTTGACAAAGTAGACTTTGCCAAAATAAAGTAATCTCAGAATGGGACTATTGTTGGAGACCGAATCTTTTAAACCAGCAGGAAGACTCACACCTGCACTGATAGAAGGTTTCCAAACAGATTACACAGCTACTGAACACACAGGAAAGCATCTTTGAACTGCTTCCATTAAAACCATGGCACTAAAGCTATCCACCCAGAGGCAAAAAATCACCACATACACCTATTTAAATCAAGTACTTACCTTTGTTCCGTTGGGCTTATCAATTACAAACACTTCGCTCCAGATCTGAATGCCAGTGGTTTCCCGTTCACATCCACCTCTCCATGTAAACCCAGTTAAAGGCTCAGTGTTTCCACCTATCCAGCAAGGAGAAGTCTACAAAACAAGAAGAAAAACTTATTAAATACCAAGGAGGAGATTTGCTGTGCTGTGTTTTTGCAGACTTCCATGGCACACCCTCATTTTCCTCCAAGCTGACTGACAACACTACATAAAGTATTAAAAGCCCAGTGCTACTCTGCTGTATGTTGTGGATGCTCCACAGGGAAGTTTTGCATCGGAGTCTACCCTATTTCAGCAGTTACACAACTCTTCAGCCTCTGAAGAGCACACGTGAACAGCATTCAGGTCTCAAGAACATCTCCAGAGAAGGAGACTCCACAACCTCCCTGGGCAGCCTGTTCCAGTGCTCCGTCACCCTCACTGTGAAGAAGTCTATTATTAAGTTCATTTATTTACACAAAGTTTATTTATTAATAACTTGGATGGTTTTGTAGTTAGAACTCCAAAAGGAACAAAAAACTAATCTTGACTTAATCCCTTCCCTCTCACAACTAGGTCAACCGCTGAACCTAGCATCTAAACCCCCACACTAGCAGAGACCAGCACAAGACTCACACTGCCAGCCTGCAGAAGCCAAAAAGAATAGGCAAGGACCAGACAATCCATAATCTCTCCTTCAGTCACAGACCAAATACTTCTTGGTGATTAGGATTCAAGGAAGAAGATCAAGTTGAGAGTTTGGTACACATCAGTCAACACACCCTACACATTACAAGTTTATGGGCAAGTCACCCACTTTGGGAAAAGCTGTCAGAGCCAAGTACAGTCTGCAGCTAACACTCCTCAAGGACAGGCAATACATGGAGCAGTGGCTCACAAAGAAGATCCCAGACATTATATGAACAGATATAACCCAGAAATACAGTTTATGTGCTGTGGAAGTAAGGAGCATGAATGGGCACTCCAGGGAACTTTCACTGTGATGCATCTGTTCTGTATACACACAAACACTGAAATCCTGGAAAAGCAGTAGACAGACAAAAGTTGAAGTAAAGAGAAGGTTTAGGGAAAAGCCTTTATTTTACAGGCTAGAGCACAGCACACTGACAGAAGAACAGAAACACTCTTAAAGAATTTGCCCCTGACCACCCAGGGAAGATTACCAGCCAGGAAAGTGTGCTTTTAAAGGAGGTCAAAGGAGAAGCTTCTCCATGCACTACGCTGTAATATATAACTTGCTAACTCAACACTGGAAGTTTTCAGAAGAGCTCAGGACAGACCTCTTCACATCTCTGAGAGCAGTGTGTGGCACCCAGAGGCTGCACAGAATAGAAATACTTACTGTGAATAAGTGAAACTGCTTATTTCAAAAATGGAGGGAGGAGAGGAATGATAACTGCATACACCCTCCATGCCCAGCAGCATTATTTGCTGCAAAGCAAGCCTATGCTAAGAGGAGAAAGTCAATTAAGCAGTTCTGCATCAGCATTCTCCCAAACTAAGAGCACACCATTCAGCTTTGCTACTTGGATGAACCATGGCAAAGGTGAAAAATAAGATGAGCACATACAAAATACAGGCACAGGCATCCAAGTGAAGAGAGGCACAGCTCCTTACAGGTAGTTTTTCTGTATTATGCACATACGCCTTCACCAGTGAAAATAAACACAACCTGAACGGCGTTCCCTTGCAGGTGTTTTTTCTTTGTTTTTGGGGGGCGTGTTTGTTGTTGGTTTTGGTTTTTAAATCATCCAGAGATGTTTACTCATCCACTGACCAGTGTAGAAACTGAAGCTCCAAGACTGCTTTGGGCTTCAGAACACTCCAAGATCCAGTTCTGCAATGCTGAATCAGCTCTCACGGGTATATGGTAGTGGAATCTTGTTTCTCAGTTCTTCAGAAGAAACTGTTAAGTTACGCAACAATATGATCCATTCTTAATTTATACAAATTTGGTCCAGAAATGTATTACCCTTACTTGAAGAAGCTCAGAACAAAACTAATTAAGTACCTCAATCACTGCAAATTATCACATTTATTTCCACATATGATGCATGTCACAGGGAACTTTGGTGTCTTAAGCACAAATTCAGCTCAGGCTGCTTCGTTCTGTGGACTATGCAGTTAACCCTGTCTCTGACTGAGCTTTACATCACACTGAAGTATTCCTAGCTTGTTACATCATTTTTTTTCCAAGAAACTCAGTGTTTTAAACTCCATCCATTAAGTTGACTTGAAAGACATTCAAGGGATGGGAGAAGTGAAACAGAAGGCTTTGTTCCTAGAAGAAATCAAGCTTTAAGTTGCACTGCAGTTCTATATCATAGCCCTTTTAAATATTCCATACCAAGGAAGTGACCAATGCAGCTTTATTTGCATAGTGCCATTAATATGCAGTACATCTAGAAAGGTCGCACCCCTGTAAGAAAAAGCTTTCAAATCTAAATTTACTAGTGTCTCCACACCTAGCTCTTAATAAGGCTCAAAATGAAACAGATCACAGGATCCTTGCAGCAGCTTTGCTGAACACACAACTGCTGCTATTTTGTGGCGAATTATTCTGTCCCCTTTCAAATAATGAACCTTAACACTAAGTATCAGTGCTTGAAATGAGATGCCACCCTTCTCCCTGAAGATACTAACTAGCTCCAGCCATTTCAAAATCCTACCTTTGACTTCAACTGGCACAAGAACAGTAACTTTTCAAATGACCCCTAGCTTTTCAGGTAAGACAAGAAAATAGGATTCTGACATATCTTGGCAAGTTCTTCATCACAGACTTTAATATCAACAGGACAGGATAGCCTGGAATTGCTTGATCGGTGTATAAAATGAACATAAATGCACTGGTATTTTGTGCAAGGGCCAACATTTAGTGCACGGTAAATACATACCTGAATTAAGCCTGAAGACAAAGATCAGACTTAAAAAATATATAAAACTATACCAAGGCCTCCCCTCCTGTACTAAAACCACTTGCATAAACATAGAGGACACCGTTTGACTTGATAAAATTCAGCAGGGCTCCAAAGAAGAGGCGTTGCACTCATCTTCTCTCATCCTCAACTCCTAACACTCAGTTTGCAGTGGCTCTGATGCTTGTCACGCTTTCCCTAAGCCAGTTTACGTCACTGAGCTGGCAGGAAAACAATTCAAAGTACAGTGTCTCTAAGGCATCAGTGAGTAGGATCAGCTCAGCTAAGGGCCTGCAAGCATTGTAGCTTGAGAACACAAATGCCTGGCCAGAAGCAGCAAATGGAGAGTAAGAAGCAGAGCCTTTTAGGCAAGTGATGTTGTTGCACTAGATAGCTGAGTTTGTCTTCTTCAGACAGTGAAACAAATGGTATTTTGAAGGACACCTAGAGAAAACTGAGAAATGTGGCTGTACGGTGCAGTGAACAGAGGCACACTGTTAAACAAGGCTGAAAGTGTCCCAATCTGTTTTGCTCTCTGAACTTGTTTTGCAATCTGTAAGTTCCAGTGTTTGCTTAAAGACCAAGCCTATTTTTGGCAAGAACTAGCACTGCTCTACCTAGCACCCGTTTAGCTCTAATTGCTATACTTCTTGGAAGTTTTGTTTGGTTTTGTTGGTTTTGCTCTAATATAAACAGGACACTGGAGAGGATTTAGACACATACAAAAGGTGACCCACTGAACAGCCATATCAATGTTTATTTCTCCCTAGACTCAAGAAGTTGGGAGCACCAGCTTGCTACTCTGTATTCCTCCTACCAACATCCTCAGTGGCTTTCTTACAGAGCTCTTGGCAGATCAGTGAGAACTCAATAGCAAGCATTACTTGGACTGAGAGAAAGGAAGTCTTCATCTGCCAACTACCAGCAGCTTCTTTACAATATTCCCGTATTTCCTGTAACTGCAGGGTTCATCTTCATTTCTCCTCAAGCCAGCTAGCACAAAAGCAAAATAGATGCAATCGTGGTTAATTTCTGCTACCAAGCATTCCAACTCCAAACAACCATGACCACAAAGGAATCCATTCTGTTCCTTAAGTGCTTCAAAAAAGCAGTAAAACACTGAACTGTTAATATTCACTGTGCAGATTAAACAAAACACGGCACAACCCATGACAGAAAGATGTATATGTTCACAGGAAGTCCTATGCCACCTTCTCCATAACAGCCAATAATTCAAAGTATAGTAGAGACTAAACAACAGCAGCCAAAAAACTACAAAGTAAGAAGGAATTAAGCTTCAGATTAGGCATTCATTAACCCATGACTTAAAAGGATCTAAGAAATTCTTGGACTATGTTCAGAGACACATTCCAAGCAGGCAACAGGAGACTTTCTCCCTTTTGCTGTATTTCAGTATCTCAGTAAACAGAATTAGTCCTCCAGGAGCTACCTGACAAATTTCTTTTTGCAGCAATTGATAAGCTAACGCTACAACTTGACTGCAGGAGGCTGAGTCAAAGCAAGATCTTCCCAAACCACCACCTCGGTAAGGCCTTGCACTACTAGAAGGCCCTCCTTGAATGCTCTCCTTATTCAAGTTCTTCTCAAATCCACTTATATCAGGACACCAGTAATTCACTTCATGGCTGCAGTAAATGTATGTTGTAAAATCGTCACTTAAGTACACTTCTTCACATAGTAGCAGTATACTTAGAGGGAGAGGAAGCCAGCTGCTGTAAGGAAAAAAAATACCTGCTATTTGTGTTCAAGTAAACAAATACAAATGTGAACAACTAAAACTATTTTTTTTCCTGCCAAGGAAAGTCCAAATTACTCACCCTGTTATACATGTATCTAAGCATGAAGTCCAGCAGAAAAGATTTTCCTTTGCGGAAAGCTCCTGCTACAGACACAACTACTATGTTAAGATCTTTGATGTGCTCCTGAAGCAAGATTTTTTCCAATGCTTCTTCATCTAATTCAAAGTTATGGTCATCTTCATGAGCAAGAACAATCTGGATGGGGCGCGGCTTCTCCAAATCCACCTCGTCATCCGAGTCTGGCAGGGCATCTGAGTCAGGTAGGGCATCCTCCTCTTCTTCCTCCTCATAATGCTTACCTGCAAATTGACAGGTTACACTACGTTAGTAAATCAGAGATTAGGACACTAGACGTTTTTGTGAAGTGAAAAATCAAACTGGGCTTGATGATGTAGTTGGGAACGTGTGCAGACAAGATCAAGAGCCGTTCCCTGTCCATTTTCAAACCTGGCATGTCATCTACACTTCAGATTTCAGCATTCCCCAAGTTTTAACAAATCACAGAAGAAAACTGATTTTACAGCATCAAAACCCATTTAAGGCTTCTTAGGTAAACTTGCATTAAAAACCTACAGGCCTTTTCTCATCTGGAAAAAAATAGTAGAAGTAAGCTTTTTTTGTCCTCTTTGGAACAGCGTATAGGAAGGTGATCGTCTACAATTGTGAAAAAACAAATGTTTTCTGTCAATTTTGGTAGCCAACACATACAAACAAGACCACTGATCCAGTACATTACCCCAGCACCACATCAGCAGAAGACTAAATTCCTAATTCCAACTCATTACACCTGTTTCAATTCTCAAATATGACACAGACTTCAGAGTGCCTGTTCACTGCTTGCAAGAGGAAAAAAGCTTGTTTGCACATGTAAGGCCTAACATCTTGGGGATTAAAAAAACAAGCACTGAAGCAGTTTCTGGCTTCATACTTTTCCTATGACACATTATTAAGCATGATTCAGTAAGAGTAAGTACCAACTGTTCCAACAGAGTTGAGAATATTAGGAGCTCGTTTTTTAGCTTTCAGTCTTTCGGGTCAACCCTTCAGAATCCATTCTTTCAGTAGCTGAAAGAACTACTACTCAGGTCAGATTTCATTATTGATGAATGATGAACTAAAACCAACATGGCCCTACAAACATATATCACAGTAGTAACAGTATTTTAATCTGACTTCCAGAAGTCAGGAGTTACTGGGTGAGAGGCCTTTAAAAAGCACAACCACACAAGTGTAACCTGAACTCTGCTCCTGTCCAAGTACCACAATAACAAAGTTTGTCCCAGAGAAAAAAGGAACTCCCCCACTGGCCTGATCCCAGTTTTGCTGTCGAGCTTCTGGAAGGGTTTTTGTGTGTACAGAATTGCCTCAAAACTCAGATTTACAGCTTGCCATGCTCTGTGAGAAGTCCACGTGCACAAACCTGACTGAGGCATCTTCCTAACAGTTACTCATCTGGGAACATCTCAGTTTCAGTCCATTGGACTGCTTGCCATGCCTACATTTCCAAGCATTGCTTCTGCCAAGAGAATGAAAAAGCCATTTCCAGTCACACGATGTACACAGGTGTGTTACATGGCCCCATGCTTTCTGCAGGAGCAGCTCAGGAGTAGCATTTTCTTGCACTGTGTGCCACAAGGCACCACGGAGCCCACCACGGTTGGATTCATCCATGGTAGAGACCCTGCCAGCACCCACAGGACCTGCACCAAGCCATTCCTGCCAGATCTTGCATCCCAGATCCCATCCTCAGCAAGACTTAGGAACAGTACTCAAACACAGCCTGTTTTGTGGATGTAATGAGACATTTGAGTCATTATCAGGGACTTGAAAGATTGGTAACACAGTGACCCTGGAGTTTTTCCAGAAGCTGTCTCTTTAGACAGTTCTGACAGCATTTCACTTTCTTGCAAATCAGAGGGGACGCTTCCAATCATCATGTTGGTGCTGCTTCAAAGGCCAGCAGCACTGAATCTTTTTTAAAAATACATATGTATTGGTTTGAACAAATAAAGCTAGTGGAGAACTTGGTTTGAACAGGACGTAAACTGGAGTGTAAGCCCTAAGGAGCTAGAACCACACTCTAGCATTATCCAAGTGGGCGTGCAAAACGGCTCTTAGCATCACCCTCACTCAGTCTGGTTGACAAAGCAGGCCAAAAAAAATTACACCAGCATGTCTGACAAACGGAAGGAATAACTTTAAGAGCAGCTGTCAGCAGGACATCAAGCTACACAAACTACATTGATAGAGTACGGGTTGCCATTTCAGAAGAAAAAAAAAAAAAAAAAAGATCTCACCTTCAGCTAACACTTTTCTATTCTCAGAAATTAAATAAGCCCTCTTTTGAAAAAAAGTTTACAAAGCAGGATTTGCCCCACATAGAAAGCATTCTTTGTAAGCCAGAAAACACAGGAGGCCCCAGCGAGGCACAAAGATTTTGACAGTAAAGAAAGCCTTTGGCATCACAGCTTGGAAACAAAGGGAATAATTCTATTAATAAAAACATTAAATAGCTCCAAGAAGAGACTTTTGAGTTATAGCAAAGTACACACACCTCCGCTTCTAAGTATTCCCCAGACAAGTTCAACTTGGTTACTTAAAACAGCCTTATATTCTTTTATTTAAATGTGTATTGCACTGATAGCGCTAAGGCATCAAGTTTGTAAGCTAAGGTAGACTGCAAAATAATCCAAAGCAACATCTGCAACTTCTCTGAATTGCAGCCAGACATTAACCACCTTTTCCTACCTGGAAATCATCAGATCCTTAGCAGACCTCAAAGCAGGAACTTTAGCAACGTCCTTTTGCCAACACAGAAGCCTCCTCACATCAAGATACTTTCCAGACAAACAAGCAGTGTGATCATTTATCATTAACGATTTCCAAACAAGCAGATTCTCCCTATCACAAGCTGATAGCACTATCAGGAGCCTGCACAGGATACATCCATCGAAAGTCCACATCTTGTTAATAGTCTTCTGCACCCCTGCAGCTTATATAACTCAGAGGGGATAAAAGATTCATCTCCAGTCCCGTTCAATTCCCTTTATATTTCACTCACCAGGAAAAATTTGAAAGTAAAATCCAATACATCTAGCTGTGGGGAGAAAAGGCTGGTTTGGGGTCTTTTTTGCTGTCTTTGGTTGGTGGATTTGTGTTGTACTAGGCTGGCTAGTCCAAAATAAAATCATCTGACAGCTCTCAACCTGCCTGCAGAAAACGCTATCGTAGACATGAATCAAGCACTTTGAGGTTGGAGAACCACAGCGTTGACAGCTGTAAAGGAAACTCGATCCATCCAGAAGAGCTGATTTCCTAACTTCATCCTCGAGCGTCACAGAGCAGCCTTCCCTTCAAGAGATTTTGGACAGGTTAGGTATTACCTGGACAGATATCACACGAGGTTAAGCATGTTAACTGTGGAATGAGCACTAATGCTCGTCCCAGCAATGCTGTCATTGTATGCTAACCTGTCACTGGCTCCAAGGCAGGCATCATAGCTCTTTTGGCTCTCCATGCACCTTCTGGCAGCTTACCCTGTTACTCTGGCTAGTTGCTGTGTCAGAGCACTGGAATATGCTGGAAGGCTTTCTAGAAGGCTTCAGTGTCCTGGGCAGAAGGATCACATTCCATTTCCAAGAACTACTTCCAGAGCAGTGTCTCAAACAATGATCAGGACAAGCAGTCCTACTTCACCTTTTTTTTTTTTTTTCCAGAAGCTGCAGAAGCATTACAGCAAGCCTGGATGTAGATCATATAAAAAAAAAAAAATCTCACAGCACTGTCAAGGAACTGATGAAATTCAGAACATTCTTATTGACCTATACCTGATTGTTAGTAGGGGTGGATTTTTTTTTGTTGTTGTTTCTCCTCCTTCCTCACCTGCCCCAGCAGTCATAGTACACTACTACAAATACAGAATTTAGGTGGATTTGTCCTAAAGCCCCACCTAAGGGCCACATGCCACTCTAGGTCATTCTAACAACCCAGTCCCAGCAAATTAAGTGTAAGAAAAACGAGGACAGAAGTGGCTTTCCAGCAGGATCACCCTACACCAGAGTGTTTCCAGCCAACTGGACGGTAATCTGGATTTGCACAGCTCGTGGCAGCCTCCCTCCACAGGTCTCCATGACAACACATCCAGGAAAGCTCAAGAGGCAACCAGAGCAGCACGATTCTGTTGCCTTGGGTGGGATTTTTGTTTGCTTTGCTGTTGGCCTTTTTTGTTTTGGACTTTCCCAAAGTGTTAAGTCTTCCAGTTCTATTCCAGGACTGGGGTTACAGCTCCAGCACATCCACTCACGAGGACTTGGTTGTTCCAGGGGTACGGCACAGAGCTGGTCCTGATGCTGGTGGAAATGCCCACGTGCACAGAAGACTGGCCCTCGGGCTTTCCGTACGCACAGAACAGCTCTCATCTATCACAACACATGGCGTTGGAGCTTGGAGAGCAGCGTGGCAGACCCAGAAAGCCATGGCTTTGTTTTTACAAGCTGCACAGCTGCCCTTTGAGACTCGTGCACTATTGAACGAATGCACTTCGGACTGCACTCACATACCCTGCTCCGGCCAAAGCTAATGCAGGAGGACTGTCGGCTGGACTCATCCCGAAGTCTGCCATCCGCTCAGTCCTCATCCTGTAGCTGTTTGCTCATCACTCCTTTCTCCATTTCAACCTCTTCCAGCCTGCATCCTTCATAGTAGCAGTAGAGCTGCTGCACAATTTCAATGGTGTGTAATCGCTTCCTGAGCCAGGGAAGCAGGCTAGGAGACACAGGAGAAGCAAAACCATGCAGCAAGGCACAGAAGCAGACAGACGGGAGCGGAAACAAATCCAGCCTCAGGAAGAAACCACTGGCCAGCTTCCCCAAGAGCTCTGCACTCCATCAGCAACTGCTACAGAAGGCGTGCTGCCGACACTCACCAGTTAAGTGTCCAGAACAAGCAGCATTTGTTGAAACGCTAAGCCAGGTTTTGGGAACAGTAACTGTCTGTGTAGGTACAGGGAATATTTTATCTGAACAAACCCAACTGAATCAGCCGCTTCTTAAAGTAAGAGGTGAAATGAACAGAAGCTAATGCCTGCTTCCCCCAAAGGGCACAGAAGCAGCTGATGACCTATTTGCCCTGCAGTGTAAGAACATGGGAGTGAGAGCAGTCAGCTCAACTTGCATGCTATGAGATAAGAGACACAACCTGCTTTAAATGCAAGTTTCTCCCCCTAACCACATTCATTGAAACCAAATACCAACAGAGCTACCTTCAAGTTTCAACCCAAATACAGCCTGAGCTGGTTAAACACCTCATTCACATTCCTTCATAAGAGGAAAGACACTAATTGCTGAACTCTGTTTTAAGATACAGTGTGTGTTTCCAATCAACAAGCCCCAAATGCCATCTAGTAATTGCTTCTCTGGACACTGGGGTTGACCCAGATAACTGCACACAGATGCAGCACAACACAGAAGTAAATTTAAGCCACTAAAAAGCAAATGGGATTGAAGACTCGCATTATAAACAGGCAGCTAAAGAAGTCACTTTCATTTAGGGTAGATGGCTCACCAGTGTTCCTTCCATTTGCTCTGTCACCAGGAGTTAAGAGAGACATGGGAAAGTCCAAGTCTTCCAGCTCGTAGTCTTAATAACCCTGCTTATATGGAAAGCTGCACTTTGCTAGATGTCCATTGTAAATCAGAAGTTCTGTCACAACTTGCTACATCAGCACTCGGCATCCCTCAACTCTTTTTCCCAATGCTCTACAGAAATAACACATCTGCATCCTTACAAAGTGACCCAAATCCACCCCAAACACACCCCACTCCACCCACAGTTCAGTCCAGGTCCCCCCACACTTGAATGGGGAAGCAAGCTGAGGCAGACTGCACCAACTCTCACCTATCTGGCTTGAAATCCTGCTGTACCTCCACACCCCGAGGGAGTTCACAGCTTCAAGTAAAAGCTTAAAATAAGTTATCGTGAAGAAGTCACTGCACCACATCTAAATGCGATGCTTTCTCTCGGAGCCTCACCTAGGAAATCTTCATTAGGCAGGAAGACAAATTATTTAAATGTTTCTCATTTCGATGTAGTGAACCAAGGGGAGTGTAGGCATGTGTGAATTCAATTCCAGAGCAGAGAAAAAAAATAGGTTAACCTTCAAGCCTTATTTGGACAAGGTAAAAAATCTGGCACATCCGATGTAAAAAAAAAAAAAAAGTAGGTTTAAGCCACAAAATTGTCCTCTCCTTTCTCCAGCAGTCCACCTCCAAGCAATTAACTCCCAGCAAGACCCGTATGAAAGTTACGGGGCTGCTGCATATCTTAATGCATCGCTGCTTCCCTATTGCTGCCTAGCAAATACTGCCAAGTAGCTCATTTTAAGGCCAGAAATAATTAAATGTTTTGAATACTTCAGCTATAAATAGGACTGATGAGCTAAGTTCCAAAGACTTATTGGATATCCAAACAAGAGTGGCAGAGGAGAAGGGGGGAGAAAGGCACATTTAACTCTCTCTGCTCCTTCAGGGCAATGGGATGTTAAGGGACAGATCTGGAACTGTTACATAAACTACTAGCAGAAGCAAAAAACCTGAAGCTACAGTTCTGCCAGGAAAAAGGAAAAAAGATATTCTGATGACCTAGATACCTACGAAGCATCATAACTGATCAGACAATAGGTCTGTCTACTCCCGAAGTGCTTTAAATTGCTTTCTCTGTTGAAGGGTCTGCATGCAGGAGCAGAGAGCTCTCCCACAGCCATGCAAAACACTACGCTGGCATTTTGCATTCTCCATTAAAATGAAGCCTCCCTCCAGCTTTTCTCTCCCCTTCAATGAAGAGGTGCGGCAAGAAAGTTAACCTTCAAATTCGGCTGTTTTCAGTAAATGCACGCAAGCAAGAGCACACCGATGAGCAGATGCTAAGGCAGGAGCAGCACAAACTGTGACCCAGCCCCGGAAAGCAAGCAGCAAAAAGAGTTTTTTATATAAAAGGACTGCTTTCCCGAAAGCACATCGTGAACTTAGAAGGATGTTTCTCCATAGCTACAAGGGAAAACTTGGAGGGTAGGGATAGTGACAAAGCACGCTCCTCATCCTTCCACTCTGCTGAAAAACCACAGCTATTATTAGCATACTCACTGAAGAGCCTACCAGGATCTCTACCCACAATAAGGTTTACCAGTACTTTTCCAGCCCCCTCAAAGAATGCTGCTTTAAAATATGAAGACGAAGGTAGATGGAAGTACTACAAGGCCTTCTCCTCACCCTTAAGGTCGTTGCTCACCCAAGAAAATCCAGCTGGTATTTCCTAATTGTTTTAGTGCATAACTGCAGCTTACATACTTTGTATGCACTTCCCACATGTCAGCAACCAAGAGAATGACCAGCTATCCCAAACCATGGTTTGGAGTGAGGAGAACAGGGAGATAGGAACAAGGTGGGAGATGCCAACTGCAATTATCCCACGTTTGATCTTTAGATTAGTAGCCAGAACAGCTTTAGACACCCTGCTGCATCTGTTCTGTGGCCACAGGCTCAAGCAAGTGCTGAGTTTTGCTACACAGGGAGACATGCTGGAGGGCAAGTTTCCGTATTCACTTCCAGGATAAACAAGCTGTCAGTCAGGAACATCAACAGGTTTAAGGAAAAGAGCAAGTCAGGAGGCTTCTTCTGGATCAGGCCATGCTCTCATCTGAAGCCTCCAAGCAAAGTGCTCTTCTAGCCCAGCCTTCAGCCTGCATCCAGTTTCCTGCCTCCCCTGAAATACCTGCAGCTTAGACAGCCTCCATCCAGCTTTTCCAGCACTGTACTCCATAATTTTATTAGTTTTCCAGATTTAATTTCAGAGGTAAGAGCAGTGCAGGGAGAGATTGTGTTTCCATTAAGAAACTGCCTTCTCTAGATCATGTAACCAGCAGACCTGACACAGTAACTACCTGCAGACATCTTCATGGATGATTTTGGTCCCTCCCTCCTCTCTCTTCTGAGGAAAATGGTTAGCCTGGCAGTGTCAGTAACACACACACAGTGTTTTCCTCGGTCATGCTTCCCTTTCACATGCACAGCAGAGGGAAACACAGCACATACAAACAAAACAGCGCCCAGAACACCGAGAAGCAAAACAGGAAGAGGCAAAGCCGACCACACAAATCACATCTCGGGGATAACTGAAACAAAAACAAAGTCACACCTTGTGTGCAGTGCTTTCATAGGGGCTGAAGGAAGAAATTGTTTTCATGGGGTTACACCACGAGCAGTTTTCCCCGCAGTCCCTGCTGCTAACCACTAACCTGCAACTGACCCACACAACACCTAACCGAGCCCACACCATTCACAACCCCACACCTGCTCTCCATCATTTCCACATCTCTGCCAGGCAGAAGTCCCTTGCAAAGACACCAGCTCAAAGTGCATCTTTTCTGCCAATGGGACAGTGCCAAGAACTGCCTCCTCCCTCCCCTGCTGCCTCTCCAAGGCTGCTCCAGCAGCACAGCCGAGGTTTAAGCTCCCCCTCACACAAGGGCTCTCCCACTCCTTCCCATTCGCAGCCCCACGCAGCACCACGCTGCCTTCCCTGCTAATTTTGCAACGCACCCAGCGCTGCTGAGAGCCAAGCCAATTAAAAAAAAAAAAAAAAAAAAAAAAAAAACACCCCAGCAGAAAAAGCAATCCAATACGAATCGTTTTCTACGAGCTCTATCAGTTCTGTAAGAGTCCAACAAGCACCAGAGGTGAAGACAGGCAAAGTGGAGCCACGCAACTGCATTATCTGACCTCAGGGCATAGGGTAAATTCATCTGTACTGCTGAACAGCACAGGACTGCTGCCCTCTGCGTTGGCACCACTGTCCTTGGTCCAGGCACAAACTTATCTTGAACAAACACGCACACGAGGTGATGTGGTGTGCACCCCGCAGCCTCTGAAACAGCTGCACCAGCACAAACGAGGGGGAGGCACAAGATGCTTGACTCAGCACCGGTGCCAAAAGAAATGTTTGGCTTTGTTAACTACCAGCCAGGCAAGCTGGAAAACTTCTCCAGAGCCCCCGAACACACAAGTACAGCTAAGGAGTGCGTTCATGTGGGGACTGACCGAGCGATATGTGATAACTCTGTGAAGATGGGGAGACAACTGGGCTGTAACTGGATCGGACAGTGTGTTGCCAAGGATTTGTCTAGATGTGAAAGAGCTCAGATTTAGGTAGGGTTAGCCAGCACACTTGTTAACCTTCACTTAACAAGGTCTCCTTCTTCTACAAATGCAGGTTAACACCAGCTTTAGTTTTGTCAGGAGTGGGTAACTGGTGGCAAGACCTTGAGCTTAGCGCAGGCCCTCCTGCGCTAGAGGAGAGTTCCCTTGGACACTCCTACTGAAAATACTGTACCTATTCAGAGATCTCTGCTGAGTCTTGGTTTCAAAAATCACAGCAGTTAATTTGTCACATGGGCGCTGTAAAACTCTCCCACTTCAGTAGCTCGGTTCCACGCTACAAGCACCTTTGCATCAGTCCAAAGGGCTCAACGCTTACCTAGTCTTCTTTAGCATCATTCACGGCCCTTGTTAATACAGCAGCCTCAAACAGCATTAATAAGTCTTCACTTTTTTTTTTTAGCCAGCACTTTCCTGGAACAGCGAATGCCATTGTTACCGGTGTGCTAACAGTCTAGCCTTGTGGGGAGCACAGCACTGAGGAAAAGAGGGAATAATCCCAGATTTAAGGAGCAGAGAGAAGGGAAACAGGTTACTACTGGTATTTACCTCAAGCTCTCAGTGCCAATCCAACTACTTTTCTGCAGGACAGCACATCGTATGCTTAATCTACAAGTGCTTTAATTGCCACCTCACACTTGGGTACAGGAAGAAAATAGGCAACTGTCTGAAGACTATGTTTAATCCTCCTGCAGCCAACAGATTTGTCTTTGTAGACCCCATGCAGTGATCTCAGTCTGTGGGTGCCAGAAGTCTTTCTTCTCAGTGTATTGAGGATAAACCCTGGGGATAAGGCCAAGTTTACAAGATGAACCCAAACAAAGATAGCGGTGTGCTGCTTTGTAAAGCTCCCCAAAGCTTAACCTGGTCAGTTCTAGGGCACTACAGAAATGAGAAGTCAACAAGGGTTTAGACCAAACGGCTCGGTTTGATATTTGCTTAATGCAACGGTGATATGTCTGCAACTCAAAGTACTTACACCCAATGTTATTCTTAGTCTCAGTGTAGCACAAGCCAACTTCCAACCTCTTTAAATGTAGCAGACTGCATTTTAAGGGTCTTCCAAATAAGCGGGACTCTCAGTAGCACCTGAAGGTTCCACAAGGAGTTATTCACATCTGCTATCCAAGCGTTCACAGTGAACAGCATTTATTCTTCTATTGCTATTTAACTTCATTTTTTTCAGAAGTTGCTTCTTTTAATGCTCCTATCACCATTATTTTATTTGGAAAGATTCTTTCCCTTTTTAAATCTCAGAACAGGATGTACAATAGATTTCCAATAGCCACTTATTTCTACAGTACTATTAGATGTAGAAAATACCCCAGTTCCGTGCCCCAACACCCGAAAGCACTGCTTACTGCACTTTTCCAAACAATTTCCGTACTAAGAAGCCTGACACGGTAGCATTTAGAAACATTTCCTTTTAAGTATTTTGTGCTGCATTCCCGCCCTTATCCCCATGACAAGCTTAAGACTTCGTTGCTTGGAAGATATGTGATAACGCCTCAAGGGCAGCTTTCAGCCCTTGTTTGGAGTCACACTGCTGTCATTACCAAGAACAATCCCCTAGTATTAGTTTAGAACTGCAAAGCATTCAAGAAAACACTCCAATTAAAAGCAAGATGACTTCTGAAATTATTTTTCTTGTATCAAGAACCTTTAAGGTAGCTTTCTACACCAGTATTTTCCCTGCTATTCTATGTTTGTGCAATAGAAGTAAAGGAAGCCGAGCTGCCGCCTCCATGCCCAGCAGTTCAAGTGAATGCTCCTCTCCTGAAATCACTACAGTAATGACTGCCATATTAGGCAGAGGATTTACACATGCTTTCGTTTCTCCCCATTATTTAAGGTTCTGCACGTAGATCACAGCACAGAGATCAAGGTAAACAAAGAGCCACAAGCCAAAACCAGAAGACCCTTACACCTACCTCTGTGGCTGGAAATGCAGAAAGGGGTGGGGAAGGGAGGGAAACAGGACAAAGCATACAAGTTTGCAGGAGTGGTATCGCAGGATTGGGCTTACAGAGACAGTTAAAATAACCACAGTCACTCTTCCACTCAGCAGTACCATCCTGTTCAAGAAGATAAGAGGTGAGAACAACTTTTCCAAGCACACACAATGTACGAGGATTAGTCCTAACACATCAGTACAAGCAGTTAATATACTCTCCAACAGGCTTCTATACGATTTTCAAACCAAGGAGAAAAAAAGCCTTGTCCTAGAATCATTACACAATTTATTGCTCAAGAGACACTTCAAATATTTTACCGATAGCCACAAAAGCTTACAAATCCAACATGCCTGTATTGTGCTCTGACACTACCTACAGACTGGAACCTGATTCTCATCTCAATCAAGCAACAACTTGCATAAGACCAAACCACATTCTGCTTTCCAGAATCAATTTACTGATAATTATATTCTAAACCCTATGCCTGTAATCTGTATTTTATTAGTTAAACATTTTATTAGTTCAAGTCTCCAACTCTGCCACCTTCCAGGTTTTAGCTTCTTTCAGTCTAAGAGAAACCTGCCAAGGCTTAAGTAGCACCAAAAAAAAAAAAAAAAAAAAAAAAACCACCTTGCCATGCAAAAGCCACTGTCATGTGAGCCCACAAATACAACCAATTAGTTCATTCTCTACACTGAAAGTAAAGCTAGAAGAAAAAATTAGATGTGAACAACATGAACAAGACACCTCAGAAAATTCTTCCTACAGCACCCAATCTGTAAATCAGAGGCCCAGTGACCAAGCTGTAAGCTGAGTCCTTTCTCAAAAGGCACCCTGTGCACTCTTACAGCCTTGACACTTCTTACCCATTCCTGTAAGACAGAGAAAAGCAGGGCGAAAGACTTTTCAATATCAGCCTTTCGAGAATCATTTCTGCATTTTGTTTTCAAATGAACTTCTCTTTTGCATTAAATTTGCTAAGAAAATAACGCATCATTATTTCAGCCTCTTAGCTCTGCTCATGCATTCACCAAGCCATCCTGTAACTCAGTTACTTGCATCCAGTCGGGGAGTTTTTGTCAGGCCACCCTGGACGCTGCGTGGCTCAGTAATGCCATCTTTGGTGTCAACCATTCCACTTTAAGCTCTTCCAGCCATTAAGAGGAGCCAGCTAGTAACCACTATAAAATTAGCATAGCTATTTTTTCCTCTGTTTACTTAATGGGAAAGGGAGAAAAGACCTATTTAGCTTCAGAGATCATACTAAGCACTAAGACCTACTATTCACACACCAGAACGTGGAACAAACCAGCCTTGTTACCTTAAGGAGTAACAACCCCACGTAGTAGCAAGGGTTTGCAGTAGCTGACTCCAGGCAAAGCAATTGGATAGCTTCAGGATATGCAAGCACACGAATAACCTGCCATGGAGGCAATTCATTAAGTGAACTTACCCTCCATGGTGCTCTAATGGCATGCGTATGCTCGCTCCCAAAAGGAAAAGGAAGGGTGAGCTCCTTGCTTTGCTGCAGAGCAAGAACTCCGGTCCGACACCAGCAGGTAGTTACTTGCTCAGCATTACTTTCTGCTTTAGGTCACCTCACAGCAACTTGTTTGTACAGCTACAGGAGATAATGGGCGTGATAATGGGCGTAACCTTCCAGTCTTGGGAGATAAAATTCAGTCAACTAAGAACTACCAGTGGAAAGAAGACAGACAGATCCTCAAAATCCCCCAGATTTCATTTCGAGTTTGCTAAGTGGATAGAGAAAAGACTTCCAAAGTTTAAACACCTTCTGAGTTCCTCAGATTTTTTATAGTGAATGTGTTACAAAACATGTCTTTACTATACAAAAAAAATCTTGCTTTCCTGGAAATGAAAGCTACACAAAATATATTAATATCTTTCTGATATAAACAGAAGTTAGAAGCCAAGCCAAGTTAGCCATCAATGCCCCGAGAAAATCAGTTCCTTTTACATATTAATTTGTTGCTAGTAATGACTTGATTACCATCCTTACTCTAATAGGCAGTACTTGTTTTGTATCGATCATCTCTTCGCAGTTAAGCAAAGTAGCAGACATCAATCTTAGCCAAGTTTTCACATGTATTTCAAACTTGCTCATGAAACATATGTTTGTTCTGGTGTTCATAACAAACCCCCACCCTGCAAATATACTCAGATGTAAATCAACTTTACAGCACTACAGCGTCAAAGTCAGCTCTAGGATAAATTAATATTCTTAATGTCAAGAACAACCTTCAGCAAATAAGTAAAGCTGCTTTCATCTTTCCTCCTGGACAGCTCAACATTAAAGTTCAGGTTGCTGGAAGTGTTTTGAGAAATAGTCCCAAGTGTTTTGAGAAATAGACCACTCATTTTCCAGTAAGAATAAAGTCTTCAGAACCAATGCCTATAATTACTTCTGAAAGTTTCTAGTGGCTCATGAATGACAAACACAGCAAGCCTACGCAGATACCTATAAAATATTTGTGTCTTGTTCACTTTCCATAGTTGAGATTAAAGACAAAACCTTGAAACGCTAGTGTAGAAAGTTTGAGATGTTACCACAGGATTTAGCAAAAAGGTGGAAAACAGCACTCAAACTGGCAAGTTGAAGATCCCACTGTGGGCACAGCACACAGCAAGAACAAGGAAACAAGTCGAACTTTAAAGATTAAAACTTCCCATTAGAAGACTGCCATATCAGAACCTCAAAAATCATCCCCCGGATAGAGTTCGTTTTGTAACTACAGTGCAGTTACAAAAAACAACTTCAAACTTTACTGAAAGACAGATTTTAGTGAAACTTGGCAGCTTTCCTCATGAATGTCCTTGGAGCTGTTAAAACCTTTTACAGGCTGTGCTGAGATGTACAACATTCTACTAATGACAGGCACAAAGTTGAAACAAGTTACAGTGCTGAATAAAACCTGTGATCCAACTTGTGCTAAGAGATTAGCACACCAAGACATGGTTCACTACCAAAGCAAAAACAGAGTCATTTACCTGCACTTCAGTCTGCTCGTTACATCTGTTCTCACAGTTGGGCAACCCTCAGAGCTGGAGAGGTTGTGACACTGCCATCAGGAGCTAAGCGCTTTGCTATTGCAGAGAAAAATCCCCATCCCTCCTTCTCTCCAACACACCTGCATTTATCCACAGTCCAGGCAGCTCGAGGCAGTGCTCCTGTTCTTACTAGGACACGGGGAGAGCACAGACACTCAGGTATCACCGTATCTTGCTCCAGTCAGTAGCACTTCATTAGTCTAGTCAGTAACGAAACATTAATCACGGATATTGAACTGGAACACAGGGACCACAGTCACCACACGGCACCTGAGACGTATCAGCCCCCCTATGAGATCTGGCTCACGCACTCCAGCCCACCTGACCCAAACAGGAGCAGCCTCCTGAACAAGGAGAGGGCAACATATCTAAAAGAATGCTTTCTGGGTAGTTCCAGCACAGAACAGTTTTTACATGAACTATTTCAGAAGTGCCTATAAGCTGCCAGCAAGGGAACAACATGAGAAGGGAAGAATCCAGCCTTCTGCAACACCCCTCTCCCTGCTTTCAAAAGATTTCCAGTTGAAACACCAGAGAGCTGTGGCTATTATTTAAGGAGGGATTATAACATCATTAGTGACTTTACTGTAAGCTGGAACAGAACAGCTGTTAAGCAACACTTGGTAGTGGTACAAGAGAAGTTCTAAGCCTCTCCTGTTACATTCCTCTTCTTCCAACTATTCCAGTCTACCACACTCCTTTATTTCATTATACAGAAAGCTCTTCTGCAGGCAAGCACAGATCACCCACAGCTGTACAGGCAGACCCTGTCAATTAAGCTGCTCCATGCCTAAAATACCTAAGCAACTTAATAGTGACATGCTCTTGTTTCCATCGCTAGTGATGACATAGCTACCTTAAAGGCCACTTATTACAGGTGTGCTGGTGCTTACTCTGACCCCAAGAAAGTTAAGCAATGGTCTAAACACTTTATCTAAGATTATTAAGCCACATACTGCTGAGAGCAGAGAACCACCAAAGAAAATTCAGCAGCGCTAGCAGGGGAGGGAGTAAAAAGAAACCAATACTCAAGCAATTATATCCTCGATTTCAATCTCTGGACTGCTTTAAGTCATTAAAATTGCAGCACTGCCAAACATACCCAGCCACTTCCACACGCTCAGTAGTTTTTGCCTTTTCCTCCCTATAAGAAAGTCAGCAGAGTGGCTGCCCTGCACCTGCCAGTTTACAGCGCTGTTAGACTTCCCCATTCCTCACTGGCTGGCAGATGAAGCCACTCAAACCAACAACGCCACATGGCACCTGCTGGCTTTTGTTTTAACCGTGCCCAGTTCAACCACTCCAACAAATTAAGCGAGAGTTGTATGGAGATGTGAGAACAGTTCGGTGCTAAAACCTGATGCAATTCGGATTTAGTCTGGTAGTCTGGTTTAGTGTGGTAGCCTGGTTAAGTCTGGCAGTCCCTCTGCAAGCCCTGGGTCCTCCATAAAATGGAATTACGGTGGGTACAGCTGTACAGACGAAGCTTTTGAGCTATCCTGGTGGGATATCCTGGAGAAACGAACCCGTACAAAGGCACATATATGGCTGTAGAGATGAGGCGTTTGAGCAGCGCTGGTAAGACCCCCTAAGGGAGACGACCTCGCGCAGAGGCCCTGTGCAAACTCCGGCCGCAGAGCCGCCCCCCCCCGGCCCAGGAGGCCGCATTCCGGCCGCCAGCCCCGTGCCAGCCGCCTCCTTCCCCGCACCGAGGTGGGAAAGCGGCTCCCCGGGGCCTGCCCCGGCTCCCCCAGCGCCACAGACCGAGCCCAAAACCCCCGGAGCCCCCCGGATCCCCCCTCCCGCCATTTTGAGGAGGACCGGGGGGGGGAAAGGAGAACACCCGGGGCCTCCCCCCACACACACACACACCACCGGGACGCGGCCCCGCGCCTCGCCTCGCCGCCGGGAGCCGCGCGGGCGGCCCCGCTGCCGTTAGCGGGCGCCTGAGGGCCGCGGCGGGGCCGTTGGCGGGGCCGTTGGCGGGGGGGGGGGGGGGCGCGTTACCTGCGGGCTCGGGCCGTTGGCGGGCCGGACCCCTGCGCCGCGCCGCGTCCCTGGCCGCCATCTTGTGCGGGTTTAAAATTAACTCGCCGTGACGTCAGAGCTCCGCCGCCCAGGCCTCGCGCGGCCGCTGGCGGCGCGCGCGCGCTTCAAGGAGCGGGCGCGCCGGGTCCTAGCGCCGCCCGCTGCTGGCAAGGGGCGGCCATGAGGTGTTCCCCCCCACACCCCCCCGGCTGTGCCCCAGCAGCTCTCATAGAGGCACCTAGGTTGGAAGAGACCTCCACGATCACCCGGTCCAACCTCTGACCTAGCACTAATAGTCCTCCACTAAACCATATCCCTAAGCTCTACATCTTATACGCCTTTTAAAGACCTTCAGGGATGGCGACTCCACCACTTCCACCCACCCCAATGCCTCACAACCCTTTCAGTGAAGGATTTCTTCCTAACATCCAACATAAACCTCCCCTGGCGCACCTTCAGCCCCTTTTCCCTCATCCTGTCACCAGGCATGTGGGAGAACAGACCAACCCCACCTCCCTACAGCCTCCTTTAAGGTATCCATAGTGTTTCATTAATCTATAGAAGGGTGTTAGGCTTGTTATTAAAGACCTAAACATTATTCCTGCTCAGTCTGAGCGATCACCACACCATGGCTTCTTCCCCTGGTCAATGTGAGGTGGGAGCAGCTTTGCAGAAAGCTGGCTCGCCACAGCCACATACCCACTCCCTCTCTGTGGAGGTCCTGAGTTACGCTGCCTTATCCCCGAGACACAGCTCCCGAGTGACAGCAACCACAAGTTTTAATTAGTCTGGCCTAAGTGGAGGTGGAAGGAGAAGTCAGATCAAAAGCCAACACACTCTCTGTTGTGGCCTCACAGTTATTTCTAAACCACCTGAAAATCCTTCTTTTGGTAGCACCTTGGGCCTTCATCACGTTGGGATCCATCCCACTTGGTGACAGTCCCTGCCTGAGGGACCTTAACATCCAAAAGAGCCAGCACAACCAGAGCAGGTAACTGCAGGACGATACAGCGGCCAAACTAATCTCACACATTCAGTTATTCCACTTTTAATAGTTAAAATATACAATACCATAAAACCATCAAGAAGAATTTCACTGAGCTAGACTTAAGTCAGTATAAACAGCAGCAGAATGCCACCCCTTCGTAGAGAAGGGCAGAGAAAAATCTTGCCATAGGCCTCCTGCAGTTTAATATCCCTGGCTTATTTGTGGCAGCGTGCTATGGAAAGTGAGTGCGTCACTGCCCGTCCTTCTAGCCTCATCCCAAGTCAACAGCAAAACTTTCCTTGACATCAGAAAGGACCGAGAACACACTCTACTTTACTTATTTGTGACATTTAGGAAAGGAAAGATTCAGGAATATTTCAGGCATGTATAGAAGATCAGGCAACAGAAATACCTTGAAGTAAAACACATTGAAAGCCAGAAACTCTGGTAGCTATGATGGAGTAAAGATTCAGCAGCTCAGTATGAAAACTAAAGAGCTGGTGAGAATAAATAAATAAATCTTAAGACGTTTCCCAGTTCAGTTGTTAGTAAACAACCTTATTTCTGATCAAGTCAGGAACAGTTTACGTGGAGAAGTGTTTGAAATACTGCGTGTACAGATGGATAGATTTCTACCCCATGCAGTAGGATTTGCTGCTGCTGTAACGTGAGAACAGAAGTCAAGAACTTAGAGGTCAGAAGGCTCCAGCTTCATTCTGTCCTGTTCCCATGAAGAAAGGAGATGTTCTCTGAGCTAAGAATTTTGCCCCCAAAATGTTAACTCCTGGCAGTGAAGGTCCCCATCTCCACTACCCTCCCAGCTGCTTGCCACTTTCCTCGGAGGCAGGCTAGCAAAGAGTTGGTGTTAGGACTGCTTAAGCCAAGCATTGACTTGACACTAAAAAAATAAATACTGGATCAGACTCAGATTTTTCACACTTTTCTGTGTAAAGCACTTCTCTATCCCTGTCTCTAACCTTTGTGATGCTGCTGGGTTTGCTTAAGGTGACCTTCAGGGCGACAAATCAGCAAGCCCAACACCCACCTGAGTCACACTGAACACCACGCCAGGGCTGGGGAATGGAGCAGTCTCCCATCCTAAAGGGCAGCGGGTCCTGGGATGAGCTGGAGAGGCCTCTAGCAGAAGTATTGCACTTACCAGTGTCTCTCCTCATCTGTTCAGGGCTGTGGAGTCCAAACAAATGACAGGGCCGGTCTCGCTCTTCCCTCCAGGCTGTGCAGGGCTGTAGGCAAAGCTGAGAACAGCCAGCAGTGAGATAAAGGTGGTTCTTCTGGCAAACCCCCCTGTCCTCAGCAAGAAGACATCCCTGCTGCTGGCTCTGGGAGCAGCTGGGGGGGAGCTGCTACCCGACCAGACACCGCCGAGGCAGCCACGTCACTCAGCCAAGCCTGAGATTTCCTAACAGCCTCCCATTGAGAAATCCACCCGGCTCTCAGGCTTGCTCACAGAGCCAAACGCATGCCCCTTAGAGCTAGGACAAACCCCACAAGGCCTCTCATCTTGCTTTTCCCACTGAGACTCACCCAGGCTACAGAAGACTCTATAGCAAACCTTGTTCCCTGCCCACACACTGGGGCCTGCCCGGGCTGGCTGGCATTTACCTCACCACCATTGTGAGGACCCCAGCCCCACAAACAAGCTCGGTTTCCTTGCTTTTTTCCCTCACTTATGTTCTCCGCTCCCCACAAGCGCCTCTCTCAGATGTGTACATCACACAGGTGATCCCAAACTCATCACATCACCAAAGAGCACTCAGCACAGCCCTGAGCTTGTAGCTACGTGCGTGTTTGCTGTGGTGTGGAGCAAGCATATGACTTAAGGTTTGCCCAGGCAAAGCTAAAGTAGAGCTGAGATCATATCCATGCCAGGTTGGATACCTTCAGCCCTGCATGAGCACAGAAATACGGGGCACCACCCCTACCTGGGCAAAGCAGCTTACCTGCAGAGAGCTCTGAGGAAGCAGAGAGGCTGTTGGGAGCCAAACGAGAGTTGGGAAGAGGAGGAAAAAAACAATTTACCAAATCTCCTGAACCTACAGCTGTCCTGCATGCCTAAAGGAGAGGCCGTTTCAGCTGGCAGCAGCACATGTGCTCAAGAGACACCGAGCAGCCCCTCGCATACCACTCATTTATAGCAAGCTGAGTGGGAGACACGTCCCATCTCCCCCGGTGATGACTCAAGAGCTGCTCCTCTGGGGAGGAAGGATGAAATATCGTTGAATTTTAGCTGTTGTCGGAGCAGCTCAGAGCGTGTTGCTAGGCACCAGCTGCAGGAATTGCCTGCAGGTGCTTTCGCATGAGGGGCTGGGCCAGTTTACTGCCACCCCCCCCCCCAACACAAAACTGGGATTGCAGCCCCAGTGCCAAACACCTTTGAAGCGGGGCGTAATCCGTTCTCAGCCCGAAAGAGTCGTTGCACAATCTCCCCAGGATTAAGGGGTTTAAATCAAGGGGCTGTAGCACAACCAGGGGAAGGGCAGTGGGCAGGCTCCAGGGCGATGCTCTGCACCGTGGTAGTGCTTTGGGACGCTCTGCTCCCTTCTCTGGGGTGGTGGCAATCCCGCAGGTGCAAATGGGGAGGAAGTCTTCTCCTCTGCCCTGCCTTATCAGGGTGATTGTCTTCCCTTATCAGGGTGATTGAAGTTTTCAGAGGATTGAATAACTAAGTGGTTTACTTCTGCTGCTGGAAACGAAGAGCTCTAACCAGCTGAAGCTTTCATGTGCAAACATTTACTCAAACTAATGCCTATCATTTGGCTCTGTATAAACACGGTGCAATCTCCATCTTGCTGTTATGCAACAGCATAATGAGATGTGGCCACCTCCAAAGCCTGGGCTCCATGCTGACTCTTACAGAGGGTGCAGCGCTGCTAACAGAGCACTAACGCACCTGCAACCCCCCGGGGCCCACGGCCCACAGCAGAAGGAGATGTCTCAGTCTACAGGCAGCACACTGCCCCTGGCCTTGCCCAGAGGCTGCGTCTGCCTGCAGCTCTGTGACCTGCCTCTGTGCAGGTCAGCGACACCAGCCTGGGGGTGGGGAGTGTGTACACATGTGTCAAATGGCAGCATGATGAAATGTTTTTCCACAAAAGTTTAATTTTTTTTTCACCTATCCTGGACCTTTCTATGTACCTAGGGGTTCAGGTCTCTTTGGTGGCCTTTCTGAATGGCTCCTCAGCCCAGCAAAGCCACCAGAGAGAAAAGACTTATCCATCTGCCTGGACTCTAGCTCCCAAACCTCTTGTCCTAGAAAAAGAGGGATTGCTCCAGCTGTCACTGCAATGCCCGTCAAACAGAAATAATCACTGAACCAGTAGGGCCTCCCCCCAGGGCACGGAGCTGTTGTGCTCTGCTGCTACAAACAGCGAGGCTCTTGGCTCAAGAAGAGGAGAGCTCAGTGGTGCCCACACGATTGGTGATACCATGCTTCAGTCCACATTGCTGGTGCTTCTTCAGCATAAAAAGGTCACGTTACCAGAGCCGATTTGGGATGAAAGCATCAATTTAGGGTCTCGTTTGGGAAAAATGCTGAGTAGACGTTTTATTATTTAATGTAGTGGAGTGAGACTGACTGCTTGGCGTGCTGCCCTTGGAGCTTACCTGAGCTTTCGCATCGCAAGCTAACTCCTCCTCCCCAGGGCCAGGCATCGCTGGCTTGTACTGATTTGAGTAAAGCGGTGCAGCTCTACACCCGGGGAGGGTGTTTTGCATTGAGCCCTGTGCAGGCAGACCTGGCTCCTGGTTGTTTGCAGGGCTGAATGTGATTGCCCCGGTGTACAAAGGGTGCTCATTACCCAGCGGAGTTTATTTGCATCCTTCACAGCTACGTGACTGGGGCTCTGCTGGGCAAGATTTACAGGTCCCACAAGGAGGCTGGTGGTTCATTCCCAGGGTTTCAGACGGTTTCTTCCAGTGCAGGTCCAGACTAGCTGTGGGAGAGATGAGTTTTGCTTAAAAGAGGGGTTCTGCTGTGAGTTCCCACGGCCCAAAAAAAAGCTGAGGTGCAGCTCAGCCACAGCCCACCCTGCCCTGCTTGGCTTCTCCCCTGAATGGGAGAAGATTTGGGCTATCTTGAGCCTTACCAAGGACACAGGTAGCAAAGCCCAAGCTCAAAGAGTCATCAGCAGGAGCTGGTGTGAGACCCTGTAGTGGCTTCTGGGTCTCTGGGGATCAGAGCTTCATCCACCAGCACGATGGCCTTAGGAAAGGAAAGGGCTGGCTCGCATGTTCTGCTCTGAGCCAGGCTTGGTTTGGGGGCACAATCCTTAACACAGTGCTGAAGCTGCCTGGATTCAACCTCTGGCATCAAATCCAAGCCTGGGGCTGAGCCTAGACGTGAAGCACCAGCCCATCTCTGCCTCCTGCATTTCCAGATTCAGGCCAACCTAGGCCAAGCCTAGGACACAAAGCAGAATGTGCTGCTTAAATCCGCCTGGATTAACGTGTGAATTTAATTAGATCGAATCTACTCTCAGTAAAAACTAGATTACGCTCTAGAAAATGGTGTTTGGTCTTTCTCCAAGCCCCTTTCAATGCACCTGAGCAGGGGGCCTGCACCACGGCCGTGGGTAACTGCAGTGAAACAGGCGGTCGAGCTTTAGCAGTACCCAGAGGATGGAGTGAGAGCAAGGTCCTGTTGCCTTTGGCTTTATGCCAGACTGACACAGAGGTTGTCCTGCCCCAAAACTCCTCCATAACATGGGAGAGAGTGGGGAGGGCAGAGCATGGGCAAGGCACAGTCACAGGAGCTGGTACCTGCCCGCCCCAGACCTGCTCCCAAGCTTGCTCCAATGCCACCAAAGCGCACGTGTCCTCGCAGAAGAGCACAGTGCAAGTTTTTTTGCCGAGAACTGCTCATTGAGAGTGTGTCTGGGTCCTCCAGGAAGACAACTTTTCCAGAAGTAAAATGCACTCAGGCGCTGTCCTTGCTCTGTGCACCAGGTCAGCCACAAAAGGCCAGTGTGACAGCGGCTTTCGGCACATCGAGGCAGTTTGACAGGAGAAGGCTCCGATGGCTTATCACAGGAAAAAAAACATAGGAAGATTTGGAAATAATAGTCAGGGGGATGTCATCTGTTTTGAGCAGATAAGTAACGTTAGCTTGGGAGAAAGAGAAATACAGAAATGAAGCTTTTTACTCCTTACCTGGTTCTCCCCACCTTGGGTAAATGCAGCCTGGGTGTAGTAGAGGGTTGGCTGCCCAAACTCAAATTCGTTGGAGATCCCAGGATGAAGTTACAATCATTTGTTCTCAGTTTAAACAGTGGGTGAGCACCACAAAGGATAGCTTAAGATGTTTGGAAAGGTGTTAAAAGGAAAGCAAGCAGGATTAAACAACAAAATAGCTGCGTTAAGCCAGAATGCCTCCCTGGATCGCACGAAGCCGGGCACCGAAGGACCTGCCAGCAGAGAGAGATGAGGACACGACGTGCTGCAGCTTTGCAGCACCTGGGCTGTGAGCAGTGCACCGTAAAGGAAAAGCAGGGCAGCCTGCTGTGGGGGCAGGTGAGCCGTGTGTGTGGCACGAGTGATCTGCCCCACAGCAGCCTCCGGGATGGAGCAGAAGGGACCGCAGGGAACCCATCCCGTGACCCCCCCTCTGCTTTGTGAGCATCGTTCCTACACCACCCCGACACTGCTCTGTGCCTGTCGGAGCAGGATTTGGGGGCACAACGCAACTGAGGGATAACTCGAGCTCCCTTCATGCCATCCCGTCACCCCCCCGCTGTCTCCATTTCCCCTCTACCCTCTGAGCTGGAAACAAGAAGAGCTCACCCTGCCCTGTGCCAGTTTGTTGAGCTGTTCTCCCTCACCCTCAGGGGAGCACGGCCACCTGCCAAATCTCCTTATTAGGAAGAAAATACCCAGCAAAAATAGGCTAACTAGCTGTAAATGCGTGCTCAAGGAAGGCAACCCCAAGGCAGCAAGGCTCACAGCACGGCATGGCCTCTCCCCAGCTTTGTTTGCAACAAGGATCACCCCTCGCCCTTCCTACAGCGCTCCCGGTGTCCTCCACGTGCTTTTTTTCAGCTGCTTTGTTCTGCAGCATCTTTGAAATCATTTGCACAGGGCTGTTATCCGGTCCCAGGTGGGCAGCAGTGCCCAAAATCGGCGACTTGAGAGTGTGAGGGTGGCCCAGCCCCAGTTTTTGCTTCACCACAGCTTTGAGAGATGCAGAGAGCAGCTCCCTGCTGCAAACAGCGCGACGCTGGGTTTGCAGATAGCTCGTGCCCTTGTGAGCCTGCTGTGCCAAAAGCAGCTGGCAATGGGGAAGCCCAGAGCAGCAGCGAGGACGGGACAAAGCACGGGATGCCCCAAAGTATGTAATTGCTTTTCCTGCTTCTTGCCTGGGGTATGGCAGCCCTGCAAAGCACAGCCTGTTTTCCAGGCAGCTCCACCGCCAGCTGCAGCCACCCGGCAGGCACAGTGGCCCCGGACGATTATTTAACAGGGGATTGTATAACACACGTTACATTTCTGTCCCTGACCTCAGCCCTGGGACATCTCCCACCCGGAAAACTTCCAGGCTAATCTTTCAGACCTTGGGGGGGAGCAGCCTCGGGCATCTGACACCATCCCGCAGATGATCGGGGGGGACCGGCTGGCTCCGGGCTGCCTGGCACACCCCAGATGCAAGGGAAGGAGGAGAGGAGGGAACTTAACACCCCACCACAGGCCTAGTGGTGGAGATTGCTGGTTTAGACCCATCTCAGCCAGGAGCAGTGAAGATGCCCGGCTGTTAGTAGAAGGAGAGGGGCTTGGGAGGATTTAGCAAGAGCCCGTGGTTCTTTGGGAGGCAGGTACAGGGAGGATGGGGCCAGTCTTCCCGAGAGGTCAAGGCAGTATAACATAAATTACAGCCCGGCTGGTTCAGGCAAGGCATGAGGAAAACTTCCCCAGAAGGATGGCGCAGACCTGGGACATGTGCCCGGAGAGGAGGGGTCTCCATCCTTGACATTTTAAGCCCCAGCTGCCCAAAGCCCCCGCTGCTCTGCCCCAGCCCTGCTCTAAGGGTGGGCTGGATGAGAGATGTCAATGAGCCCCTTCCCACCAGCACTGCTAAAAAAAAAAAACAGCCCCAGAAAATTAAAAAAAAGGTTCAAAAGGCAAAATCTGTTACTTAAAATCCCTGACTCTTTCCACAGCTGGGCAAGGGAGCCAGCTGCTGCAATGTAATTAAGTCCAAGCATTAATCGATGGGCCTAAAAGGCACGATGCTGTCTGAGAAGCAGGGATCTGAGCCCGAGGGCTGTGCCTGTCAGCTCCAGGAGATGCCACAGAGGTAGGCAGCACAAACCATGCGTGCTTTCAGAGAATCGTGGTGGTTCTTTAACCCAGAAAACTTTCTGGCTGTTTCAAAGCCGAACTGCCCTCACCCCTTGGGTTAAATCTCGGTTGGCAGAAGCAGCAGCGCCTTGCTCAGAGGGGTTTGATCGTGCAGAGCTGGTTTGTTTCATTTACAGGCCACGGGGAACTGCTGGCAGCTTCCCTTCCCCTTTCTGCTCGCTCCTGTCCCCGGCCAGGCAGCTCCAAAGCACCAGGGCAGCTTGTGCAAGAGTTAACGCAGAGCCTGGAGGTGGAGGACGGTGCTAGAAATGCCAAACTGAGCTGCCCTCCCCCAGGAATTACAAAATCCATGGCCAAGGTTAAGTGCCGTGAAAGACCTCTGGACTGGGGCTGCCTCTTCGGGAACACGTGCCCTGGTCCGCACAGGCAAAAGGAAAACAAAATACAGCACCAAATACAGCAAATGCAGAAGGAAAGGAGAGCAGGGGAGAGCCCAGGCTGAAGGCAGGGAGGGTGATGGCTCAGCCAGACCAAGGTGCTGAGGTATTCACCGCGTTACGGAGTTGCTGCGTGACCAACACCACTCACCTTCTGAAACCCTGTCTGAGGCCAGTTTCTGTTACCTTTAACGAGGACAGAATCCAAAAGGAAGGCAGACACCTTCCCCAAATAACCAACGGGGGTTATGTCACGCCCAATTGTTTTCGTTTGGCCACGCGCTACCTGGCTCCAACGTTGCAGCTGGCCCTGGGCTGTGCCAGGAGCGAAGGCAGTACAAAGGAAGCCAGGGAAGGGGCCAGAGCTCGGCAGCAAACAGCTGCTGAGACCGAGCCTTGGCCGGGCTCCTGCTGTGACCCAAGGCAGCCTCCAGCAGCATTCACATTCCTCCCTCGCCAGCCTCTCCGTCTACAGCCCGTCGTGATGGTGCAGCCTAATGTTCCCTCGCTAAACCTCTTTGCGTTTATTTAACAAATTCTTTTCTGAGGCCCCACACCACTGCATCTGGTCACTGGGTCTTTTTCCATTCTGTCCCCCCGTGGAAGTGAACCCATTTATTCTTCCCAAGGCAGGCTGACGTTTAGCCACTTTCCCTGAAGCATCAAGGGCATTTGCACATGTCTGGAAGCGTATCAGCTCCCCCAAGGAAAAGGGATGAAACCTCCTCCCTCGCCTGGTAGATTAAGTTGCTTACACAAGTGGAATCAAAGCCAGGTTTCTGGGTTATCTAGGGGAGCTCTTTTGCAACGCTGCTTTTTAGGAGAGGGGTTGCAGAGACGCCTTCCCTCACGCCCCGGAGCTGGCAAGGCTGCAGCAGAGATTCAGACATCGAGTTTTCCAAGGCGGGGGTTTCTGGATAACCCAGAGAGGATTCCCAGGGCGAGGATGGGTTTCTGCAGGAACAACCGTACACACACCACCCTCTCCAAAGCGTAGCCATGATGGGCAAGGCGTGGGCTTGCTGCCCTTGGCACACTCCTGCAGTCTCTCTTCGCTCACAGATGTCTCGGCAAACTGCCCCACACGAGCCCGAGGGGCTGTCCTGGCAAATAACAGAGTGCTCGGGCAGCTGGGAGCTCCTGCACACGTCTGGCTTCGTACATCCCTGCGGTGATACAGCACAGGGACTGCAGGAGAGCATCCTGTGACCTCGAGCAGCCTACGAGCACAAAGCAAAGGCAGAGTAAAAGCTACCTAAGACAGGGCTTGTGTAAGGTGTTACCATCCCCAGCCCAACCACCAGCCTTTGGCTGCAGACCCTGCCCACAGCTGAAGTGCTGGGAGAGGTGGGCACAAAGGGACCCGAATTCCTTGCTGCCACCTGCTGTCCCCTGCCAGCAGGGCAGGGCCCTCCACAAGGCACTAAAGACCCCAAAGCCTGGCCTAGAGACCCAGAGACACAAAACCAGGAGCTTTCCTTCCTAATCCTCCTGGTCACACGCTCCAAAAGTGCATCTGATGGAGTTGTCAGGTTTGAACGTTGTGTCAAGATTGCCACAAAGGCTGCCAGACCCAAAAGAGGCAATTTATTTGCAATTCCTCAGGCAAAGGAGGATGAGAAGACGCCGTACGTGTGTATGTAACTCAGAAGCAACATCCAGTCATGTAGATGGTATGAGCTGGGCTGTGCCTAGCACACAGGGAATCCAGGACTATACATAGAGAGCCATTTTTCCATCTTCTTTATTAAATATGGTATCATTTATTTGTAAGTAGAACTAGAGGCCCTGAAAGCAGCCAGGAGAGGGATGAGAGGCACAAATCCATAATGGGAGGCCTGTAGAGAAGTAGCCACAAAATGTCACTGTGGCAACAGCCCCCCCCATCCTTCACTGCCCTCCTGTACTCACTTTTACCAGATTCCTGGCAGAAATCAGCAAGTCCTCACCCACACAGCCCATGCAGGGACAGGTTCAGGCTGCGCCTGCTCCCCACACCAGCACGACCAGTCCAGTAGCATTCCCTGAGGTGCCCTGGGCCTCCCTGACCCGAGATAATTGTAGTGCCAGGAGGGCAAGCAGCCCGGCTGTGCCCGTGAGGACCAGCACGCTTGTGAAGCAAGCTGAAGGGGCAAGCTGCTCCTTCACTAGCAAACCAGGTGTTGGCACTGCACAGCCCCAGCTACGAGGCTGGCTCAGGGTTAGTGGTGGCGTTTGGCTAAACAGACTCCTCGCAGAGCTGCGAGGACAGGCGTGGACAAGTTCCTGCACTACTGGTGAAACTGGGAGCTCTGGGCCATCTGTTGTTATGGCTCTGCTGCGCCCTTTTTGGCTCATGAGCTAACCAGGCCTCAGCCCAGCCCTTGCACATGACTCAACACAGGAATGGAAGAGGCTGACGCTGTTGGAAACACTGATTTTCATGGTGTTTAATAGGAATCCAGCCGATACAGGGCTACAGGCAGCCACACTACCACTGGGGAGGTGGTAAACATTAACACCTGAAGAGGAGAATAAGAGAAGTAGCCCAAGTGCTTGCAAAATGCTCCCTGTGAAAGGTTTATCCTTACCGGGATGCTCACTAGAAAGGTCCGCAAGGGAGAGTTCCTGGAAAGCTCAGGCTGTTTTCAGCAGTGAGAAATGGAGGTTGTGCTGGTGGTCCTGGGACTAGTGCCACTGCTCACTCTCTGCCAGTCTAAAAGAGTAAGGTTAGCTTTTACTGTCCCTGCATACTCCAATGTGCCTGCTCTATTTCCTAAGAAGCTTCAGAATATGCGGAAAGCAAAGACAGATGAACAGTCTTTGCTTGAAAGCTTTGGGAGATAAAAAGGAAGAGCTCTCTTTATTTTTAATGACATGGTCATCAAGGATACAGACAGCTGGGGCAGGTGAATGCAACGCTCGAGCATAAATAGTTTGTCATGGCCTATGCTAGAAAAGCCATGGGGTCACACCTAACTGTGAACTTGGGGTCCATATCCCAAAAGACACGGGGAAGTATCACCTCATTTGTCTTCATGGAGGGAAACTCATCTTTTTGGGTGTTAGGGTAGGTTTTCATTATTATTAGATAAAAGCTGTAGCTGTTAAAAGCAAGACTAGAGAGGATGTTACTCTGAAATGCTTTGAAATAAATCAATAGCAGAGTCCTAACCTAAATCCTGTCATTAGTTCTTACTGCTTCATATTAAGAAAAAAAAAAAAAAACACACACAAAAGAAAGCGTTAGAGGCAAAAGAAAGATCTTTAAAAAGGCAGACAACTTTAGCAAAAAGAAGATGAAAAACCTGCAGAGAATTATTGGGCGAGATGAACGTACTTAAGTATAACTAAAATATTCTGGTTTGAGCTATATCCTCAGAGCTCAAGAATTTATTTCTAATTTTAAAAGCTCCTCCCAAAAGAATAGGTAAGTAAGAAGTGAAAGCTCAGTGAGTGGGATTCCTGCCCTAAACTAGTGAAGAGTTTCAGGTGCCCATGGTTCAGCCAGCAGCTACACAGTAACTTCAAGACAGATTACCCAGGCCAGTGTCTGACGGGGCTGTTTCTCAGCCTCCTGAAGCCTCTGGTGAGGGTGCTTATCTGGAGCTCACTGATTTAATCTGATTTAGCAGTTTCAGTGCTGTGGTTAACAGAAGAGAAAATAGAAGCATAATCTATATTACATTCAAATCCCTGCATCAGCACTGTAAATTTAAAAAGGCCAGAAGTTTACACTTAGATTACAGGGAAATCATCAACTAACACGAATTGTGCTTCCTAAAACATCCAAAGCCTGCTGTTTTAAAAGCCTATGGGAGAGAAAATGAGTCCCACAGAGAGGAGTTTTAGTAGGCAAGCACCTCAACTAATAACTTCTAGGGGCTTAATTGATTGCTACGGACTTCAATTTGCATGGAGCACAGATATTTGCAACCTACTTTTCTTACTAGGTTAAAGAAGGATGAGCTCACTAATGGAGAGAGGAAACGGTGGCAGGAGAAAATAAACAGGTAATGGCTTACATGAAATTAAATAATTACATCTTGTACTCTGCAGCAACTGCTAACCTCAGCCATCCCCCACGCTACAAACCCACTGTAGTGCTATGGTCTGATGAATTCTGCTATATGGCCCCTGCCAGGACCAATTGATATTCCTGGATGCTTTGGAAAAGAGGGTTAATTATCTTGCTTTTTAATGTACCACGTAGCTGCTGGCTCCCTGTTGCATTTCTGCAGTACTCATTCCCGTGTGTGAAGGCCCATTCAGGCTGCAGCTGCTCTACAAACACCAGAGAAGGAAAAAGTTAAATAAATCATGCCAGAAATGAAGACCTCACATCAGCAGCTGCAACGTTCAAAAGGAAGAGGAGAGAACCTATCTAAATTAATGCGTGGCTCTAGCCCAGGGAGCTGGCAGTGAAAAGCCAGCCCAGGAAGGCTTGGCATAGGACAGACACCAAGGCTTTCTGAACGCAAGAAAGGGGACTGAAGTTATTTCCCTTAGAGGAACGCAGCCAAAGCACTACTAATCCGGCTGTGCTAGGTTCCTCCACATCCTGTGGGAATCACAGTCCGTGGAGAAAGAACCCTTTTATTTTTAACGGGGAAAGAGCATTATGCATTAGGAGACTTAAAAGCACAGAATATTTCTGTTCCATTCACTTGCTTATACAACTGTCTAGGAATGGGAGCTCTTTACCTTTTACAAATCAGCTGCCGGACTCGGGGCCCTCATCATCCCCACTCCTGAACAGCTATTTGCTTCAGCTTACCTTCATCGCAGACTTTGTCCCCTGCCAGCTTTAGCAAAGAACCTGAACGGCACGCTAGAAATAATGCCTTGCCACGTGAACACATCTGATCACCCCTCTCCACAAGTGCCAGTTTTCATGGTGCAACTGAGAGCACGGTATTATTTTACTGGCTACCTGGTGCGTCTAGGGTGAAACAGGTGAGGCAAAAAGAAAAAAAAAGCAAATCCCTTGGTTTACAGGTGAAGAATGACACCAAGAGTTTCTCAGCTCAGCCTTCCTTTGTGAATATTAGCATTTTTCACAGTTCAGTTGACTCCCAGACAACTTATTATGGAAGCAGAGGTGGGCTGGGATGAGGGTAGATTAGTTTAAAACATGTGCTCTTAACAGTTGAGAGGAAAAAATGGCATAAGCTAGAAGAAGTGAAAGAAGTGCAAATAACCTCACTTCTAAGACAGAATGGCCTTTAAACATGTGCAGCCGCTTCATCTGGCTGCAGTTTAACATCCACCTCTCATCCTTGCCAGCACCCGAACCAGGAGACAAATGCAGGTCCAGTGAACTGTGCTCACCCCTTGTTCCTTTGCGCCTCCTTTCCAAGGGTCTCACAGCAGCTCTTGTCTCTTGCTTAGACCGGATTAGTCCACACACTCATGAATTCCACGACAAACCAGGTGAGACAATTTACTTCTAGCATGCTTTTATTCACTGAGGCCTTTCTCAGTCTTGGAGCAATGCAACCTACAATATAGAACAGCATTGGCAGCGAACCAACACACCTGAAGCACTCTGGGGAGCACCAGGCTGCAGTGGTGACTTTAATTTTTCCTTACTTTGGGGCTGTTACTCACAGGGGATCTAAATCAAGATTTGTCTTGTTTTTAGGGCTGACAGATTATTATATTTAGCCAGATATACAGAGGGCAGTATCAGCTCCTCTGTGATAACACGCCAGGGTTTGGTCAGAGCATCAAACACGACAGCTGCAACGTGTAATTACTGCAAGGCAAATCTTACAGCAGGGCACTCCTAAGTTACCTTTGAGATTCCAGATCTGTGAAGGTGGAAGGCTCTCAGCTTCAGCATAGCTGCATCTAGTTTAAGGTCAATAATCAGAAGAATTATGTTTTCTGCATTAAGAACTCTTCACAGAAAGCAGAGCCCATAACCATGTTTTATTTTCCCATGCCTTCTTGCACGCTATTTCTAGACAAGGCCATGCCAATGCAAACAAGATTATTTTTAATACCACCTCTGTAATTGCCAAAAGGGAATAAACCAACAGATTGGGTAGACATAAAAAGCTGAAGTGTCCAAAAATACCCGAGTAGCTACCGATGTAAGAATACAAGGTATTTTCAAAAGAAGACTCACGAAAATCCAAGAGATATTTAAACACAACCCAGAAGTGGAAAAAGAAATGAGCAAGTGTGTTTGTGTTCTCAGACTCCAATGTATTATTTAAAGGAAGAGACTGAATGTCTCCTGCTAAGACATCATAATATTCAAACAAATTCAAGCTCTGTTCACAAGGAAACACACAGCAGGAAAAGGAGCAAGTTGCATTTAATTACAATAGAGGGTTTCAGCCAGTTACAAGCCAGCTTACCCCAAACATCCCCTACTAAAAGACAGAATTAGCAACATCACATTAAGTTGTATCATTCCTTTCATGAAGTAAAACACCCGAACATTTCCTGAATGGTTCCTTTTAAATCTTTTCTTATATCACCCTAGTGATACACTCCATCTTGCTGTGGTGGTATAGAAAGTCAAAAAGCAACTCTTCCCAATTCTTGCATGTAAGGGGAAATGAGTACAAAGAAAGATTAGAGTACCATGAAAGAAGATGAACAGATCTCCACCTCAATGTATCATTTACTTCCAATGAAAGGTGAGCAATTAGAAAAAATAACCTTTTTTTTTTTTTTTAAACAGTGGAACAGACGTGAATATATTACAGCGTGAACGCAAGCTGCTTGCAAGCAAGAAATATGCATAGCAGTGCTCACTATTTTGCATATATGGCTTATGCAAGAGGGACAGAAAAAACTGCATTGAGAGACCTTAGTAGTTTAATTTTAATCTGACAAATACAGTAAGTGGTAGGCTGCCAAATTACACACAAACGTCACTCCCCTCGGAGCAACTCTTTACCTGCCCCACTGCTTTGGCTCTATTCTAAAGAGCAAGATTACAGGTGAACACAGACCTCGATTTTGGAAGGAGGAGACCAACCTCATTCCTCCCTGAGGACAGCTATCTATCCTTGTGGGCCCAGGAAATGACATTATTTTCTTTTTACAGCCAGAGACCAACAAGGAATTTTCACGTTCTCAACTTTTACATGAAGAAGATGATTATTTTATGTAGGAAGAAGGTTAAACAACTTCTCAGTCTCTACTCTTTTCTTCCCCACATGGCACAGGCTACTCATTTTGCAAAACAGGGACTTCCAGTTGGTGTCACGTACTCTCAGATACACCAAAAGCTAGTCTGTTTTCAGTGTTTTCAGACTGATCTGAGCAGCCACAGGAAAGATGCTGTTCACCTGAGCATCTTAGGCACTGAATGCTGTGATCCACCGAGGATACAGAAACATTAAAGTGCTTTTTTTTCTTTTTCTTTTTTAAACCTGAATGCTCTTAGGGTCACATCCTACATCCCAAACCGGACCAACAGATAACACACTAGTTTTAATGCTTAACTGCAAACCACTTGACTTCTCAAACAACATTGATACAAATAGCAATGCAAGTTATGACAGGAGGAACTGGTTTCCACAGAACATTCAAGGTGATGGAAGAGAAACGAATGACTGGGAGAGATGTTTCACAATTAAACCACTTGGCAGCACAGAACACTAGTACCCAGCACTACTGGCAAGTAGCTGGCTATGGCACATCGCCTTCCAGGCTAGAGTTCTCTGGAAGCAGTTTCTGGGAGAAAAGCACGAAGGCTGAAATAGCACTAGCAGTGCCACTACAGTGCAAGTCTGTTTGTCATCTTCCAGACTAGCGGCCGGTATTATTCCAAACCTTGTGCAGAAAGAGTTGCCAAAGAGCAGCAGTCCTTCAGTTCCCAGTTCAGATGTATTAGAAGCCTGCTTTGAACTCCTGAAATACTCATTACCTGGAACATGAATAAAATGGAGGCAGACAGGATGAAAATGAATCATAGTTGATGGGAAAACCTGAAGAACAGCTGACATTTCCCCTGGTGTCATTACGTGTATTTGCCTTGAAATTAAAAACGGGGAAAATCTAGTCTGTATTTAAAAACATGTGCAATGCCCACAGTCTGTAAACATACTGCAACATACTTTCTCAACGACAAGCATACTGCGTTAATATAATTTTGCATAAAGGATGGATACGGATAAAATCCATAAAGACAGAATGAAGGACTTGTGTGATAAAAGAAAACACCTGATGAAATTATTTGGATCACTAAGAGCGGAACTAAAAGAGGCACTAAACACTTTGCTGCAAAATCAGAAAGGGGAACAAGCACCAGGCCTGGGACAAGAGCTCCCAGACTTCCTGCTTGGATTCCTGTTTCTGGGGGTTGGGCCCAAACAAGGTGCAACTTCAGTTCTAGAAGAGAGAACTGAGGCGCCGAAGTCCTGGGACACAAGTAACTCATTTTCCCCAAAGTGGAAGATTTCTCATCTCACTAGTTTCACACCATGTGATTAGGGTTATATTCTCTGAACCCTGCAGAGACAACCTCAGTTTAAGCCAGAGGCTAGTCAAGTCTATTCACACTATGAATCCTTCCATCATCGTAACAAAAGTGTAAGGTAAATCAGACAAAAGTAAACATTGATAAAGGAATCCAGTGTAAATGAAATCAACAATCCAGGTATGGTGGGGCTTGCTTTTTGTTTTAACTTTTTCCACCACCTTGATCTCTACTGTGAATAATCTTCTGTTCTCATATATCCAACTTTTACCATTTAATAAGTCATAATAACTACTTAAAAGAATTCAAAAAGGATATGTTAAACACCAAGATTTAAATTTAAGTTATGGAAAATGAGGATGAACACACTGATACAAGCTTGCAATTTTAATTTTAAAAAGGCCCCTATGGTGGGACTAGCTATAGATGCCATCATGCTAATGCAAACTGAAAATAGTTTTTTTTTTTTTTAAAAAAAAAAAACACACTATAAATAAGTATGAATTCACACCATACACATGTACAATTAATAATTTGCTATGTTAGCTTTGTCTGAACTATAAATCAAGTAAGCCTACACTGCTAAAAATTCAGTATGTGCAACATTAACCTGATTAAAGCGCTTTATAAATACAAGCTTTTTAGAATTGCAACATACTTCACCACTTAACATACTGAAAAACAAGTTCTACATTTAAAATTCCAATGTAACAGTTCTATTTGCCAATTAAGACTACAAATGGAAAAATACTTGCTAATCTTTAAACATCCTCAAAAACGCAAATATATTTCAATTTTGGAAGAAAACAATGGACATTTTAAGGTCTGAATGGTACGCTGCCTTGTTTACACTACTGGTGCTTCCTTAGAGATCTGAAGATACTACACTAACGAAAGAGAGACTTTGTAGTAAGCTTACAACACATATTTCTTAGAGGCAAAAAGAAAAAAAAAATCTGTTTAGTATTTTATGAAGGAACATCCATTTATTATAAAACAAGATAAAAGATATTAGAATTAAGTTGAAACAAGGCAACATTAGAGCAACCACTTTAGAGCTTTGTGAACGAAGTGTAGTTTCAAACTTGCAAATCAAGGTGAATGTAGCTCTTAACATGCAGTCCTCTTCTCTATAAATGCGATGAAGTAGAGAAGCAAAGCTTCAAGGTATAAGGGTTAGAGCCATCTGTCAGGAAACAATATGGAACATGCTCAGTAAAGTGCCCTGCGCATGGCTCTCCTGCTGATCAAGGAAATCACCTTGCATAATCTGACAATTTTACCACTTCTGTGGATGTAATGCTTCCCCCCAAACCCTCAACAGCCAGCAGACACCAGATGACCTCTAAGTAGGTGTTCTTTATAGTTTACCAGCATTTTTTAGACATAAAAGCAAAGTGATGGGCCTGATCACAGGGAATGCAGACAGAATTCCAAATATCGTACTATACACAAGAAAGACTTCGCCATTATTGCTGTCTGCCTTTCCATCTGAGCTGTTTACAAGAGTAGTGTTCAACAGACAGTTTCAAAGGCAAATTGCATAAATATTTCACAAAGTCAGGATTTAGAATTTCTATCAGAGATAGAGTGACACTGGACAGTATTTATGCATGTCTGATGGAAAAAAAAAAAAACATTAGGACACCCAGGACTTCCCAGAAAGCCAAGCATAAGATAATCTCCCTTTACTTGGAAAGGCTCCCAAGTCCCACAGCCAGCACACGGTTGGTACTCTCAGGTCAAGGAAGATGCATCAGCCAACCTTATTACAGCAAGCCTTAACGAACGGTCCTTAGTTTAAAATATTGTGTTTTCCAGCAATAGCTGTATGTGATTACACATCAGGGTTTGCTTTTTTTTTTCTTTTTTTAATGTTGAAAGAGTAAATTCTTCTGTTGTCTAACTTGACCCCAAACAGAGATAAATGTGAAGTTGTGAACAGTATGTTATCAAGAGTACCTTAACGAAAATTCCTGCCCCTGAAATAATTTTAGTCCATTATTGAGAAGGTGCACAAAGGTGGGGGAGATAGGAAAGATTTAAGCTAGTGAAACTTGCCAGGCAGAGACAAATTCTTAACAGCTTGGAGAAGGTAGCTTAAAATAATGTTAGGCACCAAGCTGGATTCAAAGTTATGTTGGTGAACACCTGGAATAATTCCATTTACTTCTATAAACTGTCTTAATTGTCCAATGCAGATCTGTCCCACTGTGCATTTAATTAGCAGGTGAACTCCCTCTCCATTCTTACTAGTTTGGCCTCCTTCTTATTTAGTTTGGCCTCCAAGTTTCCGATTTGAAAGAGAACCCACTACAGGAGCACTGAACTCACAGCAGCAAGCTGTGCAACTTCCAATAATCTTCTACCCAAAGGTATTGCAAATTTCTCTGCACTTATTGAGAAGGATACAAAAGAGCTTTGGTAAGACAGTATATGTTGGGTTTGATTTTGATGACAGTGGATTTTAAGCAATAGTTTTTCTGCCTTCCTTTTTGTGTCACAAATTGCTTTTTTTTTTTTCCCCCCTACAACATTCCGGAACTTCGAAGTTGCAGAACATGTTTGGAGTTCTACAGGTTGACTCAAAAGCTAGGAAAATTAGTGTCATTTAGACAGAACCTAAACTACAAAGGACTAGATACACTGTACCAGGTATATTTGTATACTGTGATATATATATATACACACACACACTCACACACACACTAAGCATGTAATGAAAATAATGCCATTTCTAGCTGCAGACTGAGCTGGTAAAGCTTTACTTTGTACAAAGACAATAACAACATGAAAGAAAAAAACTGATAGCAGTAATATCAGTAAAACTGACTTACTTGGGACTCTTATCTGGTAGTGATTAAGTACAGTGAGAGCTTCAACTGCATCTGTCTTACATTCCCATTCCAACAGACCAGAGAGTGTTTTGGCAGAGGCTGTCAAAATAAGAAACAAAAAAGAGGAGGGGGGATAAATAACCTCTTCCTGACAGTGCATGCTCTCATCAGAACTGGAACTTAAATAACCCCTTGAATGGGTCCAAGTTTACTTACGTTTTGGATCAAACACTTTGTATTTAATAAAGCTGAGAACTTCATGATCCTCACATAGCTGTCACAAAAATAAAATGAGATGTAAAACCCCAGCAAAAATGCACATAAACACATTAGCAAAAATCTACGTTCCTGGAAGATACACAGAAAGGAAAACACTGTCTCTTTATGAGAGTTTCCAAGACCTTGTGGCAAATGAATATTTAAGAATCTTGTTTAGATTAATAACTCTTTAGAATACCATACTATAGTCTGCAAAGCAAGGCTTCTGTACCCATGTTTTCCCAAACATTTTATAGGCAGAGTTTTTAGAATATAGGTGTCACTATCACCTCAAATATACATTTAAAAAACAAGTTGTTTTTGACATTTCCACTTCAATACAGTAGCTCAGAAGTTGTACATACAAGCATATCACTTGTGAACCAGATTTAAATTTCAAGATGAAGCCTGAGGCACACAAAAAAAATAAAAATCACTGAACTGAAAAATAATTACCACTGACTCCACTTCAGAGGCCCAGTATAATATATCTTAAGCATCCAGTGTTTATTTAGGATGCAACTGTACAAACTGTTCCTTATGCAAGCTCTTCTCCATTCTGAAACATCTTAGTAGTCATTAGAATAATCATCTCAGGGAGTCAGTAAACCTTTATGGACTGCAGTCTTAATTTTCACTATGTTTGGCTTTCTTTAACAAGTTTTTTTCTCACCCTCCACAAAAAAAAAAAAAAATTACTTCCAAGGTCTCGTTTTTCACTTTAAAAAGAGAATAATGCTAGAATAGTAAAAATACAGTGGCTTCTATAGAGAGAGGCTACAAAGCTATTTTAAGAACTAATTATCTCCCAGTTGCTATCCCCAAACTATCCCAGTTATTTCATTTTAAAAGTAGCACACCATAAAGCTAGGATAAGGCCCCCAAGCACTATTTGTCACAGTCATTGCAACTGCCTACCTTCACAAACGTTTCTTCAGTTACGCACAGGGGAACATTATAATAATGCAGCACACAAGAGGGTGGTTGGATGATGTTTTTAGATGCTTGGCCAGCACTGGTGAAACGATTATTCTTACTCATTGCAAAATCTTTGTAACTACTCGTGCCATCCTCCAGTTCAAATATCTGGCTTGGAACTACTGAATGCTGCTTGGAAACACTGGGATTTAAGAATATAGCGTAAAAGATTTTTAAACAATCAAGACTTGCATACTTCGCACACAGATTATTGATCTAGCCAGAACAGACCTGACATTTCTTTACAACAATTTGAAATAGAAGAACAAGAAAAGTTGGATTTGATACCTTCCTTAATAACTGTAGAAAGGGTGGATAAGACACATTAGTCAATACAGCTTATTAACAACCAATCCATTAGCACCTATATATGTCATTAGTATGAGTTTGCACTGAATTTGACAGCTGTCAAATTCACAACAATATATTGGAGTAAAATAATAGTTGTAAATTGGAAATCATAACTCTAACAATGATAAAAGAACAACAGGATACCCTGTCTTTGCAACCTCAATACGTCTGCCCACTCTCAGACCATTAATCTTACAAAACATATTTACCAGACATTAAGTCTCTTTCCAAATAACTTGACATTGTTGAGATGTGTGACAGCTCTTTCTACAGCGTACTCATCACCCATTTCAACCAGTGCTGTGCCTGGAATAGTCTTCATAAATTTCACCTAAAATAAATAAGGAAAAAAAAAAAGTGACATTGCGATGAACAGCCCCAATTAAGAATTTCACACACTGTCAGGGAATATTTTTCGACCGTCCCAGCCAGGCTTTCTCCAAAATAACTAAATCCACTGCAGTAGCTTCAAAGCTTCTACCAAATTATGCCTTACCTTCTCAATGTTTCCGTACAAGCAGAACAGGTTGAAGACCCTTGAACAGTTCATCTTTAGCTGATGCAATCCACTAACCATGACAACTGACCCAGAAGGATTTCCACCATGCATGTATGAGGAGGATGCCTGGGGCAATGGATAAGCAACGAGTTCTGGAGTGTCTCGAGATCCCATTCGGTAGCGGCTTGGTAATGGCAACAAGGGACCATGTGACCCTAAGGAGATGAAACATCATGTTATCAGATGGTTAGAAACAAGTCTCACTACTTAATCATGCATTAAATCCCATATACATAATGCATAATTAAAATGAGCAGGGTGAAAAAAAGGTTTATCATGGTTTCCATTGATGTTTTTTCCAATTTAAAATAAAAAAGAGACCTCTTCTATCTCCCTTAATATTCTATGTCTATTCTTATATCACCAGATAACAAGGGAGGAGCCATTTCATGGTATTGTTTTTATACACAAATGGAAAAAAATGCTATTTCAGTAATTATTTTAATGATAGCTTGAATTACGGGATATATTCCTTCAAGATTATCAGTTTTCATTATTAGTACTAATACAAAACAAAGATGATTTATTTTCCACTACTGGTAAAGTGACAGGTACCACTTCTTTTCAAATGAAGAGATGTTGCTAGCATGCAATATTTTTCTTGTTTACAGGAAACATCAGTATTAGACAGAGTAGGGGATCCCTGTTCTTCTGAGACAATAAATATTATGAAATTCACATAAGCTGAGTATAGAAGGGACTTTTGCCTTTTTTTCCCCATTAGCAAAAAGCAGTAATGAGGAGGAGAAAGCAGTACAGGAGTAGAAAGCCACGTTACTTAAGGTGGAAGCGTGCATCAGAAGAATGAAAAAAGAAGGCCACTGAAGACAAGGCCCAACTCAAATGCTGGTGATTTGAGGAGCCTTTGGAAACAGTAGATAGAAGGTCAATGTACATGGTGAAATAATACATTTCAAAAGAAAGATGCAAGACAAATCACATTGCACCTGACAGTAAATAATTGGAATAGTCATATCTAAATCCATGACATTAGTTTCTCAACCCTTAGGTCTTGATCCAAACCATGAAAATAATGGCAGATCTTCACTTCAGATAGCACTGGTAATAACTGCATCACTTTATAGAACTAACTCCAACATATCATTCCTAAGTAGTCACATGGCTATACCTTTTCAGAACAAGTCACTTCTTTGCACACAAAGATATCATAGAGCTTTTGGTTGCATGAAACCATTGATGAAGCTATGCTGCCATTTTCTAGAAAAAAAACAGCTTTCCCAGTGGTGATGTTACTTTCCAATCATTGCTAGAGTGATAGCAACTGAGAGAAAACATTCTTCAAATGAACGTATTTGTAAAGCTGGATACTCTCCATAGAAGGAAGAGTTATGGCAATGAAGACTCTACAGATTTGAGTCCATCACTAGCATTTTTAGACCACGGACTGACAGCACCACATGCACAGAACAATAGGGAACTACTCACGCTGTAGAGGTCCAGTTATGCACCGATTGAATATTTGGAATTCCACATAACATGTACAGAAATCAAAACCACCTGTCATGCTGTGTTACTTACCATAACCATCATGTCTAAATGACGATGGGTGCTCTCCCAAAATAGCTTGCCTCTGGCGGCCCTTCCCTCTGTCTAACATACGGGAAGGGAAAGGAAACAGTTTACTATGGACAAGTATGCACATGATGTCTCCAGTTAAGACACAAAGCTTCTAGTTAAGAAGCAAAAATGTAATTTGAGTCCTTGTTAATTTTAAGCAATTTCTCATTCATTATACATCTAAAACCACAAGGTATAGCCCTGGGACACCGAAATTAAAAGACTGTCATTTGCATAACAAATTCCACTTAAGCTGATTGGGGGCAGTAGCCAATGAGGAGATGCAGACATTTAAAGACTAAGGAAATACCCAATAGTTTTCCTAAACAGACATCACACATTAGTATAGATAACACCATACAGCAGGATTTACCTATGTGTCTCTTAAAACAAATTTGAAATGCAGTACTTTTGAAAGACAGTACCTGAATCATAATATTAGCTTCAACAGCAACACATTTTCAAAGTGGGCTTCTTTCAAGAAGTTTCAGCATAAGCCAACAACAACCTGTATTACATGGTTTCATAATCAGTAAACAGAGAGCATTACATACGTGTACATTTATATTTACAGAACACCTACTGACTTATGGGCGTGCTGAAAGGATTGTACATTATTGCATTATCAGCAGCACATCACAGGTCAACTGAAGAGAAACATTACTGAATAATGCGCTTAACCAACGGTCAATCCTTTAAGAAAACCCAGTTCTCTATGTCATAAAGTTAAGCAAGGGGTCTACATTACTGGAGGAAAGCAGTGCATTGCAGTCAAAGCTGTATTTTCTAACCAGATACATGCTCCATGGCACAGAAAAATATATTTCCAGACTTCTTTGTGGAAAGCATGGGGCAAGATATTTTTCAGCTTAAGATAGTTCCACGGAAATTTAAGGGTGACTGCTGAAAATGACAATCCCAGCCCAATGCAGCTGGAGTTACTTCCCTTAAAGAACAAAAAATATTCATGATAGACAACACAACAGTGGGAGATGAAAATGTGCCCTTTCTGCTCAGGATTTTGAGAACAGGTTCCAGACATTTACTTTGGCAATAAAGATTGAATAGAGAACAGTGCTGAGTGCCTTTGCCCATACAGAGCAAAGATTATTTTGGTCAAGTTATGTTTTTCCATTCCTTTTTCTAGTCATAGCTCTGTCGCTCTTAGCTCTGGAAAAGAATTGGGCAGTCATATTAAATATTTTTAGCATTTAAACTGTATGTAGTAAACATCTTTCAGAAAATCAAATTTATCATTCCAGTCTGTGGAAGCTAAATCCTTTGAAAGTGTACACAGTAATAAGTGAAAGACTGTAGTTTCTAAAGGAAGAATTCCAGGAGTTCATAGTTTGACAAATATTTCCTCCTGGTGGTGGAGCAGTCCACTACCCTCTCGTTTCCCCAGGCTTGTTCCTTCCTTGAACTAACTTCATTGCGCCAGTAGAAACATTTGTGCAAACAGGCAATGGAACATAAGAACTGATCTGTGTTAAAAATAAAGATTCTTTTCATTCAGGATTTACAATTTTTATTTTTATTTTTATTTTTATTTTTATTTTAAATCAGGTCCCTGAGTTGCTGAGTACCCTGTTATTACCACCAAAAGAAATGTTCCAAACTACAGTTTGAACTCTCTGGCTAAAAGCCAGTAGAATACTAAAGGACAGGTGGATTTTTTTTGTTCAGTCTAATGCAGTATGGGCTCAGAGCCCCAGGCACTTGTTAAGAAGCTTTTTTAAGCACAGCAATACTCAGGGGAAGTAAGTAATTTGTTACCATAGAGAAAAGAGTTCTTTAAAAAAAATATCATTAAGAAAACACATTTCCTCTGTGTCCTTTTTTTTTGTTTGGTTGTTTTTTTTTGGGGTGGAGGGGAACACAACACGGGGGGCATGAGGGACAGGGGAAAAGCACAGGGGGAGCAGAATGAAATTCTGAAAGGATGCATTAGCATGCCTGTCCTCAGAATGGAATTCCTCTGGACTAAAATCTTGTTTGGTGAAGTCAGACCACTACAGCTTGGGTCAGATTAAGTTCAAAACCTAAACAACGCTGCTGCAAGAGCAAGTTGAAGCACACATACCAGAACTCAATCAAAACAAGTCCTGGATTACTTCACGGACGTAATTGCTCTAGACACCTGCTCTCTTTTCAGTGTGTTCATTCAACAGTTTACATTCTCATTTTCCAGACAAATGGATGTGGGCCACACTAAATGAAAAATCATGCTACGTAATACAAATATAATCATTTTTCACGTATGTGCAGTAGTGATATACACCAAACAGAGAATGGCATTCAGAGTAACAAAAAAAGGAAAACAAAAGAGTAGAGTAAGAGTTCTTGAGAAAGAGCAAGCTATACCTCTCAAGTTTTTCATTTTCCACTGTTGTTTTTTTTTGTTTCTTTGTTTTTTTTTTTTTGTTTTTTTTTTTTTTTTTCCTTGGGGAACACTTAGTTCATACAGCCATATCTGCAGGCCAATTACATAATGCAATTACATGCACCATATTACAAGTCACCCTCCAAACACCGCCATGATCAGAAGATACGAGGGTTATATTAATCCTTCAGATTTTCATATCCAATCCCTCATGATTTTTTCTTGTCCTCGATTTTCTTCAAAGTTGCGTTTTGAAATTTGAGAAAAAAATTGCACCCTCACACAAATAGTCATAATATACAAGCTGCAACCAATACTGTAGCTCCCTTGTTAACTTTTTACAAGAACTTCATTCTGAAAATTCAAGCCCTATGTTTTGAGTCGTACAACAGTTTTACAAGCCCAGCGTCTCAGCAGAATTACTTTGAAAGCGCATGTCACTTGAGACAGCTAAAGCCCAGGCTCTCATATAGCCTTTGATAGGTAGATACTCTATCTTGGACACATTGTCTTCACTTTTCTAACTTCACATTGCACACATTATTGTACATAAGTTACTCAACACTGCACTCAGTATTTACAGATTATTTTTAAATAAATGCTTTACAGGAGTCAGGCTACACAGCAGTTTGTCTTTACATATATAGTCATAATTCCCACTGACATGAGTCAAGCTTCGGTAGTTTTTACAGCTGAGTACTCAAGAGACAGTATGCCTGTATCAATTATGAATCTCCCTGTTTTAATATTTAAATATAACTGAGGGGACCTATCTGATATTGCACTGCTCAGTTCCAACTATCTACGGGTCAGGACTAAACTTCCCTGCTAATAGACAATATTGACACTCTTAAGACTGAATGCAACTCTCATATACAGCAAGTAATAAGATTACAATGTCAATGATATCAACAAGAGAGGTTCTTAGTTTTGGAGGTTCTCAATTTTTCAGTTTTAATTTTAAGGGTAATAAGACCATCATACATACAAGCTTGAACAGAGTGGGTACAGTCTATCATGTTATTCATCCCATGCAAATCTGAAGTACTGAAAAGTGTCCTCCTTTTAAAACTTGTGGTGGTGGTGCATGCAGTATGCAGACAAGGTGAATTGCAAGTCTGAGGTTTTTCAGAGGGTTTGATTTTTTGTTTTGGTTTGGTTTTGCTGATGCCGATGTGGTGCATGATGAAGTGTAGAGTCAGCCTGCTGAAGTCCTCTATCCTTCTTAATGCCTCGTCCAACATAGGGGAAAAAAAAAGAGTCCTTTCGCAGGAGAAGCAGTGTGCAAGTTTGTAGTTTGTAAGGAATAGTCTGTACCAGGTTTCCTCTCCTCCAAAGAGAGAGAGCTGCTTGGAGAAATGCAAGTCCTTGAGAACTGCGAAGGTGCTTGCAGGTGTGGGCTCCTTGTTGAACTAAGTGGCTCAAGCACACGGCAGTAGGGGGCACTAGGGCTCAGGGTTAATTTCCTGGGTTACAGGTTGGCTTGTGAACACAGCCTTCAGCAGCACTGGCTCGCTTTGAAATGACTATTGCGATACAGCCTGACCACGTATAAAGGATTGTCATTAGTATAGCCATACATCTACCGCGATAACGTACGGAAACCTACCTCGTCGGCCCAGATACGGTTTAGTGTAGTCCCAACTATCGTTGTCGTTTCTAATGACATTAAGTCGAGTTGGCTGTTCGAATAAAGTAAAAGTGAAAAAGGTTAAGTCTGGAGTATAAATATTTCGCTAGCAAAAGTAAGAGAGAAGGTCCAAGCATTACCCTTGCATATTCAATTTTTAGTGTACAGCATCCTGCATAGATATCTGCTCCATTGAGTGCTGCCTTTGCCTTCTGGGCACAAAACACTGATTCAAACATGCACATCATGTTAAGGATTTTTTCCCAAGGTGTCTCATCCACATCCCTTTCTTCTGAAATAGATTTATTTCTGTCGCCTGCAGATAGTTCGCTATAACCATACAAGAACTCTAAACTCTTTACAAATGTAAATTTTGTTGATGCTCTGAGTTTATGTTATTTTGAAAAGGATACTCTGGTGGATTTAGTAAGTTTAGTCAGAGGAGATAGATGCTACCAGCAATAGACTATTTGAAACACAACCAAAAGGGAAAAATCAAGCTGCATCATTGGGAAAGAGATGGAAATTTGTGGGTGAGAAGGCGTGACTTAAGACAATGCATCCCTTCTCACAGCTACCAGCAGCTAGAGACATGTGGGTAGGGAGTCTAATGAAGTCAGCAGTTCCTTTACAGTGAAAAGAATTGAGTAAACCCTTTTTAGCTTGTTCGCCAAAGAAAACAATCACAGAACCAAAAGGGATGCTCTGAATGAACCAGCAGACATCTTGCAATCAACAACACAATAAGCAGATTGCTTTAAATCCACTGCTCAAGGCTCCCACAAGCAGGTTATTTCATATCCTCTGCATACCCCAAGATTAGTTCTATTACTATCAGAAATTTGCACGTGCGCCTTGCCTCACAGAAATCCATGATCTCATACATATTCAGCAACATACTGCACCAGAAGTCCTGAACCCTGCAGCAGACCATTTTGTGCCATCACTTGATATAGTTACTTAAAATCTCATAAGTATTCTGTTTCAATGCCATGTCCCTTTTGTTTTTACCAAATTCATTCAGCCCAACTTCTTCCACTGTGACCTAAGCTTGCAGTGGAATTTATTTATTTACTTTAACTAGCTCAAGTTTGCCAAAGGTTTGAGTGAGAAAAGTTAAGCTTCTCAAGCCTCTAGGAAGTTGTGTGCTGACTAGAATTGTAGGACCACATCTGCAGAAGTGAAGAGTACTGCAATTATCACTGAAATTTGAGTAAATTTTGGAACCTTTCAGGCAAGTCTTGTCTTGAAGCATCGCCCCTTCAACTGTGTATCTATACTGCTACCTATACTTCGCATACATTTGCAAGGTTGGTTTTCTTTCTTCTTTATTTTTTTTTTTTTTAATAATTGCTGTTGGTTTTGGTGTTGTTTTTTTTTGTTTGTTTAAAAGGTATGTTGCAGAATTTCATTTAAAGGGCAGAAATACGGTACTTTCAGAACACGTGCAGTATCCTCCCCACAACTTCCCTAATCTTTCACAGAATAATCCCCCAACAATACAACAAGCCACCTAACCCAAACAACGCTGCTTGCCACAAACTTACCACACGACCATAGGAAGTCAAAGATCCTGCTAAGATGCACGGCTTAAGCCTTCTACACAGATAAACAGCAATTCATTTGCTTTTATGAAATTCAGGGCAATTCTTTTTGCCTGACAAATCATCAGCGCAGCCACTAGTTAAATCAGTGACATGTTACAGAAATGATCACTACTGAAGCACTAAAATGAGCACCAATGAAGCCTGCCACACGGGTAGTACCTGAAATCACAGAACAATACCTGAGATTCCTGTACAATTTTCTCCAAATAGCAGCTACAGAAATGGACGGCAATCAATCTCTAGGAATAAGTCTTAGAGTTTTATAATCTAAGGCTTAATCATATCAGACTTTGTACTCTGCAAACCACAATAACACATTAACAAGTCTGAGCATTCATCCGATGTACAACTTAATTCCACAAATACAGTAAACAGTAAGAAAAGAGAGCAGGGAATTTTCTCAACACCCAATAAACTGGTTAAGAAGGCCTAAGCTGGTCTCGTGCTTCATTGAAGTCAAAACAGTAAGACCAGCAGTCTATATTAGAACTATTTCAGAAGTTTGAAGAATCCCTTACCCATTTGTTGAGAATCCATACAGCTAGAAGACATGAAACTTTTCTGCCTAATGAGTTGTTAAATCCACGGCATATTTCATGTGAACAGTTATTACCTTAAGGTCACGTATAAACATGGTTATCAAGACCACTGTTGACAAATCATTTTCCTATGATGATTACATGAGTGACGCTTTGTCTTATACACATCAGAAATTAAAATGTCTTGGGTACAAACTAAATATTTGTCTCAAAATTACATTGTATTTTTCTGTGATTCTCATGTTAAAGCCCCATATGCAGTAGAGAACCTACAAGAAAAAAAAAAAAAATCACACTCCAAAAAGGATATTCAACCATAGCTTGTATTCCATTCCTCTTGAATATCACAATGCGCTGAACTTTCCCAACAGGGTTGCACACAGTATACAAGACATCCTAAGAAAGAAGAAAAAACTTCCAGTTAGAGCTAAATTTCAAAGAATTTATGTTCACAGAACATTTTCTTGTTTTAGCATGTAAGTGACAAAAAGCAAAGAAAAGGCTTTTTAACTTTTCATTTACAATTTTCCCTATACAATTTATAGTTCTACAATTAGCATTTTTATAGGATGGTGTTACACAGGCAGCAAAAACTCAAAAACAGGAAAAAACTTACACAAGAAGTACTCATACAAGTATTAGTTTAACAACAAGTATCTTAAATTAAGAGTGCTAAAATGCAATAACTGCATCTACGTTCCAAGCTGGTGCTGCCTTTGAATCACACGCTGTAGCCTCACTGTAGTAGTTTCACCAAAGCAAACAGAGATAAGATGGCATTGTAGTTACAGCACAGTTCATTTCTCAAAACCCCCGCAACTGAGATTTTGGTTTTGTTACTGTTGGGTTTTAATTGTTCTTGTTCATCTTCAGAAAAGTCACGTAGGGAAGTTCACAGTACAACCTTAGGAAGCTTATCTAAATGAGAATTTCAACCCTATTCACCTAAATTAAAAGACACTAAGTAGTTGCTGCGTTTCCCCACTTCAGGCAGAGAAAAGTTCTGGGAGAGAGCACTGGATTCATACAAACTCACTGTTAGAGCAATGCGTTCACAAGCGTTTCTCTATATTAAAAGGAACCAATAAAATTTGAGTCCATTCTCAGTGCAGCAGGGGAACCAAACACTAAGGACAGAAACTTGTCTTACTCCTAACACCTCATAAGCCTGACTTGATCTGATGCACGGTACCTCAAACTGTCCGTTACACACAATTCAGACATAATGGTACCAGAAACTAGACTCAGGCATGAATTTGGCCACGAAAAATGCATCTTTTTAATCGTGATTATACACCCACACTCAGAAATCTGAAGAACAGGCCTTGAGAAGCTAAGAACCTTGGAACCATGGTTTCTTGAAACAACAGACCTGTTAGATCACATTTAAAGACTTGAGGGCACTGAAGGTTGACTAGACAGCCAGTTTTGTAGTTAACCCTAGCAGGTGAAGGCACTGACATCTCAGTGAATCACTCTACTATGATCTGTTTTTCCCTTCCTTTCTATATATCTAAATCATATTCATTCCAAGAATGTAGTGTACATCCCCAGGTTTATTTGGGAAACAAGAGAGAGAAGGGAGTAGGTGTAACATTTATTAGCTTCTGCAGAATAAGATAGCACTTGGGAAGCAAAGGGCAGGGGAGCATGCTGAATTTCTTAAAAGACATACACGTAGAAAAAAAAACAGAAAAAAGGGCATCTTATTGCTGGCTACAGTTGCAGTGGCATAACTCCTGGCTCATACAAAAGTACCACAAGCCTTAATATATGGATGTGTTGCCACATTAAAAAAATAATAATAATAAATCTGTCCATGTTTAGGGGCCTTGCACCAGACACTCTAGTCTCTAGTGACTGTTTTACACAGCTAAATGAAGCAAGTAAAGGAGTTTGTCAACCTTAGGTTTTTAAGACAATGGACAGACATTTTTAGAAGGGATTCTAAATGTCCTAACCCATAAAAATGAAACTATTTTTATTTTGTAGGCACACTGAATAGCACAAATGGCTGCACTCCATCTCTTCTTGTTTGGAAGAAAAGAGTCCCAAAGACTTCCCAGCTCCAGAAGACAGTAATTTTATGGCATATGCCTTTCTTTCAGAATTCACCTTTCAAAAGATTCCTTCAGAGTTAATTAAAAAAAAGTTCTTTCAAAATTTAAGCTCTACTCAAAACACCATTTGTGTGGTTAACCAACAGGCACATAGACAGGTGTTTGTTTTTTTTTTTTTTTAATCTGTTAATTCAGATACTTCAGATTATCAAATCAACCAAGTAATTCACAAGATAGAGAAATGTGGGATCATATTTCAAATAAAGATTTAACGCCCACATTACCTACGCACTAGAGCATCTTAATCTTAGAGCAACTTAATCTCAAAAGAAGTCGATAGTTAAATTTAAAATGTTCCAACTACGAAGGCATACCACATTTTCCTCATGCAGGTACAGAAGTTCTTACTCACCCTCTAAACCTAAGAGGCAAGAACAGAGGTAGAGCTGAACACACTCATAAAGACTGCAGAGGCATAGGTCACTTTGATGTCTGTTTGAACAGACAAGTTTGCCTGTTCTTAAACACAAATCCTTGACAAAGGTCTGCACACGTGGAAATAAATCAGGAAACAGAACTTCAAAGAGCTCTATATGGCACCTCTTGGGCACAAACATTCTCAAAACACACCCTCCCCTCCATCCAACAAGGGGTGAGAAGCAATTAGGAGTTAAATACAGTTAACCTGCCTTTCTTTCCTTCCCTGCCACACGCCTCTAAAAATAAAAATAATAAAATAAATCTGCTAGAAAAGAAGCAAGTCATAATTATAGTGGCTGGAATAAACAGCAGCAAAATTGGAGAACAATTTAGCTTCTTCCACAAGATGCCCTTGAGCAGACTAATTTCTCTGCAAACAACGTATGTTGTTTTGAAAGAGAAGCTCTTAAGAACTATTGAGCAGTTTGTTGTCATTATTTAGACTTGCCACTTAAAACTGGTCACAATATTTCATCTGCATCTTCTAACTGTATCATAGAATCATCTACAGAAACCTGTAGAAGAGTTCACACTTAGGAGAGAATAATTTAGAAGAAAAAGGGGGTGTTTGGCTTTTTTTTTTCCCCCTTTCCTCTCCAATAATGCAGACTTTGCCACTTTGCCTGAGGCATCCTGAAGTAACTGGAGCACCTACCTCCAGCTGGGCTGGAGCACCCCTCCTGTGAAGACAGGCTAAGGGAGCTGGGGTTGTTCAGCCTGCAGAAGAGAAGGCTCCAGGGAGACCTTATAACGGCCTTCCAGTACCTTAACGGGGTCTACAAGGAAGCTGGGAAGCTGGACCCTGCCAGGGAGTGCAGTGATAGGACAAGGGGGAATCATTTTAAACTAAAAAAGGGTAGGTGTAGATCAGACATTAGGAAGAAATTCTTCACTCAGAGGGTGGTGAGGCACTGGCACAGGCTGCCCAGAGAAGCTGTGGATGCCCCATCCCTGGAGGTGCTCAAGGCCAGGCTGGATGGGGCTTTGGGCAACCTGGGCTGGTGGGAGGTGTCCCTGCCCATGGCAGGGGGGTGAAACTGGACAGTCTTTAAGGTGCCTTCCAACGCAAACCACTCTGCGATTCTCCAAAATTGCTCTTCCCAGTGGCTATGATTCAACTAGTCTGCACTGTCTGTGCAGACTAGTGCAAGCTCTAGTGCTTGCAATTAATTTTGGAAATCTGTCTGCTTTTAGTGCTCATTCGTATACTCTGGACAGTCAGGAAGAAAAATAAAGTGGCCTTTTTTGTTGTTTGTTTTTCTTTGTAAGGAGCTGCTGGGCTAGAGGCTTCATGCTCAGAATTTCCATGAAACTCCCCTAGCCAAGTCTGATGTTTCTGCTTCCACGGTTTAGTCAAGCATCTACTTTGAGTTCAGCTGCTTTTACAAACCAAGTTTAAAATACATGAATGAAACAGTTTCCAAAATCTGTTTTACAGTCATGTGCAAAGAGTAATTCAATTTACTCAATGGATTTGTTCACACAGCTCAAAGCAGGTGTATTTTTAGATCCTCATGAAAATGCAACTCATACCTTGTCATGCTCTTCTACAAATAAAACTGATGGAAAAAAGAAAATTCACCATGTGCTAATGAATCAAAGGCCAAAAACTTATCTATGTTCACAACAAAACAAAGCAAAAAGCATGATATGGAACTGTTTGTTTATAATTATGTAGTTCCAGGAATGCTAAGTTTCAATCTGCTAATAAATTCTGCTTTATGCGCCATTGATAGAACACTTATATTAAGTTACATGGCTCCACACAACCCAAGCACTTCAATTGATCCCTACTGTCCTATGGCTATACATTTCTCTAAAAACAAGTAACTTATGCCTATATCATACATATATCACAGTGTAACAAGTCTGCTTTAAGCAGACTTGTTTTTTCCCTTGAAGCATTCCTATGCAATTCAACAGAGGTTGTAAATTGCTATGAAAAAGATAAGCAAACATTCAGTGCGTGAGAAAATATGTATCATTAAATACTAGCAAAAAGTTTCTGTATCACTAAAACTCAACTAATTCTGCCATAAACAGATGACAATAAATTAGGATGCAACTGTATATATACCACGACTACAGTAACTGAGAAGTAAAACGTATCAACCCTCCAAAAAAAGTGAGGAAGATTCTACCAAACTGTAGTTGATCATCAACAGATGAAGGTTTCAATTTTCCACAGAAAAATACCTAAGAATGAATAGCTGCAGTAGAATAACCTTCCTTACTGGAAAAACAACTCGCTGTTTAAACATACCCGCCTCAGGGCCTAAAAGCTAAACAACGTTCCTGATGTTATGGTAACACATTTGGAAATACTTCTGAAGTATGAAGCAACTTAAACATTTCAAAATCTTGACCACTGGAGTCTTTAAATGTATTGCAAAATATCTGTACAACAGGACTGAACCATCTCAAACAAAAAAAAAACAAAACACTTTTTTCCCCCAGAATCTGCATGTTACTTATATGAAGATGATGTAAACATTTGGTAGGTGACTATAATTCCTGACTCAGCTTGACAGTGTAGAATTTTAACAAATAGGACATAGTGGAAATAATGTAACAGGTTGTTCCTCAACAGCCTTTTACTATTAAAATAATAATAATAACAACGTACCACTGTAATTGGGTAGAGAGGATTCTGAATGGACAGCAGGAGAACTTTATTTCCACCAGATGGGTCATCCGTGTTCCCTGGCCGAGTAATCCTCTTACTTGTTGAATAGTTGAAAAAGGCCTGCTGTCCAGCAATGTATACAGGTTCATCTGCTGCAAACGTTACGCATTTCTTGGCACTTTCTATGTTTTCAAACTCCACCAGAGCCTGGCGCTTAAATGGCATCATCATGACGTAGCTGGTAAGAGAAACATTATGGTAAATTCTCTCATACACTTACTCTGAAATCCAGTAAGTGTCATAGGTAATTTCGTTTTTCTGAAGAAGTCTAAACTAGGACATAAAAGGAAGCAAGGTCTCCCTTTCATGAACCAGGTCACACAGTTCTACAGCACTCACATAAAACTAAGAAATGCATCCGTTAGAAAAATAAGTAACGAGCAGTAGTTTTCCTGAAAACATTAAATACAAATGAATGTTCAACCGATACGATGATTAAGTAATCATTTACTAGAACTACCTTGTCTTTTTTTAATTTTGTTAAAGACATTTATAACATAAGGGATCAAAGCAAATGCAAATTACAAAAAGCATTCAAAGCTGGTACATGAAACTAAACACCTTTGTTACTATGAGATTAAAAATACACTTTTTCTGACACAAAACTACCTTAGAAGAAATAAACAGAACCAAACAGTTAACCAACAGTTAACCAAATTAATATACTGACAAACCCAAGAGGCCTCAGCAGGTTTAGTTTTTGGAACAATAAACTTCTCAGCCTAAAGCACACCTATCTGTATTCCTTAAAAAGCTTGTGCTCATTTTATTAATTTATTTTAAGATATTGATAGAAGTGTAATTCAGTTATTTAAATATTTAGGCAGCAAAAAATACCACTGTACTATTTACAAAATGTTATATAACTTCATTACGAGCACTGAATTGAAAAGAAACGCATGCTTCCAGAATGAAGCACTCAGGATAAGCTGTCTCTACCAATTCACCTTTATTGTTTTGCTCACGGATGAAGAATGTTTAGGGTATGTAACCTTTGGACGCTGAAGGAACTATCATAAGCACACCTCCCATACAAAGCCTGTGGAAAAAAACCACCTCATCTGCTTTGTGGCACATCCTTATCCCTGGTATATCCATTTATGTCAAGACAGCCACTCTCCTGCTATTCTGCAGTTCTGTTACAGCTCATACGTCAGGCTAGGATTAGCTGTGCTCCTGAGGTCTGACAGCAGATGCTAGAACATGCATTGTGTGCTTAACCAGACTTCTGTGTGGAAAAAGAGAATCTTTATGCAGCTAAAAAATTGTTACGTTTTCCTACCAACTAAGTTCTGGATTCAAAGAGGCCGTTGTAAGGTATTTAAAGAGGTCTAAGTGATTTTTAAGTCATTCTTTCAACCCGTCCAGGGACATGACTGGACACTGTTCGACCTACCATATGGTTCCAAACTTTTCAAGAGCTTCCACAAGATCTGCTTCCACAACGGATTCACACAGCCCTCGGACATGGACGACAGGAGAAACAGAGACTTTGTGATGACTTCCCCCTGCATCCTAGCAACAACAGAACAGCGACATTTAAAATTCAATACAGAACGAGGAACACTGCTATCATTAACTAAAACTATTTGGCATACACAATGCCGGGTCCAGAAGTAGGCATCTAAATGTGCAATCCAAGCATACTTTAAACAATTCTACTCCTCTTTCCAAATGGACTGCGAAGTTTAGTTGCTGAAGCCTACTCAAAATGAAGTTATTTGCAGATTTAATTAACAGGCAAGATTTTTCTAATATGAAACAAATATACTAAAACTCGATTGAATTGAAGGTCTTTCACCCCACTTCTCCAAAACAGAAAAGGATATTTGGAAACGCACGACAGAAAACATTTCTGACACATTTCCTGTTTGTTTATGCCAATGTTTGTTTGAGAGGAGTCTTGCTTCCTGAGAGGGAAAAACAATAAAGCAAGAACAAATAAGGGCCAACAGAAAACTGAATCAAAATTGATTATTTTCCTACTATATGCAGAGCTGTACCCCACAACGCAAGAAAATGCCAGCTCAGTCCTATACCTGAAATAGAATTTGAACCAGAACTCCTTTCCAATTCTGAATGCTCTTCATACATGCTTTTAAAAGGCTCTCAACTTTGACACATATGGGCACTTTTCTTCTTTTCATTGCAAGTCTGATTATCATCAATACTTGCAGCCGTTGCACATCAGCACACAGAACCCCACTACAAACATTTCTCAGAGCTAGTGCTGAAACGGCTTCACATTCAGTTCTGTGTGACCAAATTTGGCCTGCCATCAGCTCATCTTTCCACGGGAAGCCTAAAGGAGGGCTGAAATGCACCTTATTTGTTCTAAACCAAGGGGGGAAAAAAGAATGAAATCATGTTAGCCAATAAAAAAAGGATTAGACATAATAAAGACTGCATGAACTACACAGTACTTAGCAACACTTGGATTTAACACAGGTAAAGGCGGTGTCAAGTTCTTGTACCGAAATTTAGCAACAGCATCGATGCATTTGACCTAAGAAGCAAGTCTTGCTGATTTTTTCGCTATTTTTAGGAGGAATATAGCATCTTCTGGAACTAGAGAGATTCCCATCTGCAGCCCAAAGGAGTTTTCAGCTCCGGTAATTAGGTAACCACAATGATTGCCACTACTGCTACAGACATTCCTCTCTTCCCTATCTTTTTGTACTAGAGTCAAGGCAACAACACGCCCCAGGTAACTACAAACTGAGTCCCGTGCACTTAACTCCTGTGTTCCACACGCGGCTCTCCCAAAGCAATTATGTATTCTTTTCTTTCAATCAAGAATTTGTGAGCTGTAAGCCAGGATTTGGGACTTTGTCAGAACAACCTGGTGCACGATTTTTAAGCTTAATTCACATTCTAGTCATCTGCGCTACGAAAGCATTTCAAGTAGCAACACATTTCTTTAAATAAGAGCTGTGACAACTGTGGGAAAACACGACTGCTGATATTTACCTAAGATACCACATATCCCAAATTAACCAGCTGAGGTCTATTACCAGCGACAGCGTTCAAGTTAGTCATAAAAACGTAACTCTTTGAACTGCAGGTACTGAGATTATTGCAGAAAGAACAGTTATTTTTATTTTCAGCTTCTCTCTTCTTTACCCACACATGCTTTTCTAAGCTGAAAGAAGCACCTACGGAAACCTTCAAGAGAAAACACTAATTACCCGTTTTTCCTGCAAAGTCTAGTACTCTAAGATGTTAAGCTAGCAGGCAGCTTTGCTTTATTTAGAAGTTATTAAATCAATTATTAATTGCCCTGCATAGTTATTACTGTATCAAGATCCTGGTTGACACTGCACTTTTTCCCCCCCTTTGCTTCTTCTTTTAATGTCTTCAAGAAACCTCACGTGAAAATATTTCTCTATCTATCAGTTGGTAACTATAAGCACTGGTTTCCGCACCAAAACAAAGACTGACTAAAGCAGTTACCTTAGTTAATTAGCACCCCCATAAAGTCAAGCTTTTCAAAGAACGCTTCCTGATGGAAAGTTGTCTCCATCCTTCCCAGCTCATCTTCTGCTCTAGTTCATGTTTCTTTGTCATGCACTTTCCTTTGTATTTATTAGCAGTCATTTAGATCTGCCTACTCAAGATAAAAAGCTTCCTAATATTAGTAGAAATACTTTTATACCTGTATCTGTGAATCCATTACACCTGAGTTACATGCACGTGTACAGGTACCCACCCTGCTTCAGCTGGAACTGATCTCAGAACCATCAGCAAATACAAATTCTGCTTCCTTTTATAGTTAAGACAGAAATTTGGCTTTGAAATCCAAGTGTTTTCTCCCCTAACGTCATACACAGTGCATGCTTTAGTAGGATATTTAGCAAGAATAAGTCATAACACTGCTGCTATTGTAGTAACACAGAGAAGCATGAAGTAAAAAAACAACAGTGAAATCTCAGTAATTTGCCATGAAATTAAGAGCTTGTCTACATATCATTTCTCTATAAATATCACTGTCTCGTTTCAGAAACACAGATAAAACCAGTAAAGGTGCAATTGGCCAAAGCAGAAGGCCTCAGCTTTACTCAAGATAGCTTCTAACCAGAAGCAATAAGCAGCAGCATGAGAACCGAGCACAAGTCATTCCTAAACCAGGAAGCCACAAACTAGTGCTCACAGAGCACATTGCTGAACGACACCGACACGTGCCACGGGCATATGTTTGAGCACAAAAAAGTATTCACGAAGGACAGACATACGTGTTATTGTCAAACGAGTTTTGTAGCTACCAAGCTGCAGTATCGAGCAAATCTAGAACACTCCCTGATTTCCTCTAAAAGGAGAAATCAAACCACGAGACCACATGAAAAAGCAAATATGTCTGTCAGCGTGAAGTGTCTTCACAGCCAAGGTCAGAACGTACACAAATCATCCGGCTGATGGCCACCTTTCTTCCCATAGGTGAAAAATACAGGACTTTGACCATGATCTCACAGCCACTGTATCTTGAAAACTGTATCTCTGTGCCAACTGTAGCACACAAAGGTTACATCAAAGCATCTGCTCACCTACAGATTAACCAACACCGGTATTTGTCTGCTTACAAAGGGGGCTTTCAGCAACTCCATCTCCCACGATGGCACAGAAACCCCGCGCTGAACTCCAACGTGACGCCTGCCCTGCACCAAAGCCAGGAGAACAGATTAGCTAACGTTACTGCTGCACTCACCAAATATACATTGCCTAAGGGATCTTTTGAAAGCTCAATAACAATTCTTGAAGAATCATTAGCTGGGCAGACAACGCAGTTATTAAATGGAGAATGGCAACAGACTCCCTTTCTAAGTGCTCCAGACCAGTAAGATGACCAGAAAAAGTACCTCAAGAAAGAGGCCATCAGCTTAAAAATGCTTAACGCTGAAACCGAGCTTCCAGAGATGAGGCATGAAGGAAAGTGCTGCCATAACTTCATCACACTCATGTGCTTGGTTACTTCACATGCATATGACCGCAACGGAAACAGCTCCGAAGAAGAACAGTAGCATTTTAACTTCCTTTCTTTACTCACCTACATATTTTTAGGCAACATTTTAAAAATATATCAGTGGTTTCTTGCTAACAAACTATTTGCTGTTCAGAAAAGGAAAAAAAAAATACAAGAAAATCATACAAGGTTCCAGTTGTATGGGGTCTCGCTTGCCTGACAGAGAAAGAAAGGCTCCCATGAGCAGACAGGCACTGTTTCCTGCACACTCTTCCACCACCAGCTGTACTACCTGAGGATGGCATTACTTAAAGCCGTTCGCATCGTCGTACCATCCCTGCTGAGCACACCTCCCCGACTTCAGCACTTCTGTCTCTTCCCTGCAGAGGTACAGGAGAAACCTCTCCCCACGCCACCTGGAATTCCTGTAGCTTTGCAGCAACAAGGGTATTCCCAGTATAGGGTGAAATAAGGCAGGGTCTCAGAAGAACCAAGCAAGTTAAGGTTCGTTGAAGGAGAAGAACGTACCAGTTTTGTATATCCTGTTGGTTTTGTTTGTTTGCTTGCTTGTTTGGATGGTTGGTTTTAGATTTTTGGTTGGTTGGTGGGGTTTTTGGTGGGGAGAGGGGGAAAAGCAGGGAAGATAAAGCAGTTAAGACTAGTCACAATCCATGTACTAGAAGGTTACCTGGCAATCTCAGTTTTGTTTTAGATGTGGAGTTTGGGGATATTTAATTTCTCTTGTTTAATACATAGCTCTTCCTAGCACTCCCTACCATGGGGTCCTTTCAGCGATTGCAGCCACTACAGAGCACAGTACCTGCACTCTGACCCCTTTTTGCAAATTCTGAATCATTATTTTCCTCTCTGTTCAGCACAATCCAAATACGTCTTTCCCAAAAATAAAATAAAAGTCGAGCATCAGCAGGCAATGATTACCAGTCATAAATACCTGAAGTGCTGGAAGATGAAGAGCAACTAGCCTGAAGGCAATAGGCACTTTTTTGATAAAGGACAAAGGAAGGAGGACGATTTATACTTAAATAGATCCATAACAGATTTCTAGGATGTATTTCATTTAAGATATACGGATGCATGAGCAAGTTACCACAAAACAGGCCAGGATCTGAACTCGTTGCCATCTAGCTACCGTTACTGCAACTGCCTGTGACATGCATGAAGCAATCGACTTTTGAGGTGAGTTGGTTTCCATTACTGCAAGGCGAGAGAGAGCATTGCACATCGGAAGTTTCAGCAGAGCAGCTGAAACGTTGCAAGTTCACATCCCTATCTAACCTTGCAGTAACCTGTTCTTGCATGTTTAGATACCACACTTCCCCAAATGCAAGAACAAGGATACTAAATCCTCTTTACTTCGCAGAAGTGTTTAAGAATAGTTATGTCGGAGACAGTGAGGCAGGTGGATACTAGAGAAAAATGAGGTTATATAAATGCAACGTTAATCAAGAAAAGACATTTCAGGGACGGAGAGCGGATGGAGCTGAAAGGCCCTCTAAGCACTTTCAAAAGCAGCTCTCCAGGGCACCCATTTGCAAAAATACAGAACTTAGAGGCATGAAGGGCTTACTCAACCTGATGAAACAATCACAGAGGAACAAGGAAATGCCATGACAATAAACGTAGCCCGACAAAGGGAACACTAGACAGGTTCTACCACGGAACAGCCTGTATTCTAGGAGATACACACTGAGGCAGACTTCTAACCACTCTTTCTACCCGTCATCCATTTTCCCCTTCTTCCCTCCTAGTTCCCCACTCCCTACAGTTCTTCCTGCCTCACCTTCACTTACTCTTTTTCTGCTCTTCTGAGCAACCCAGCTTACCTGCACTTCTTCCCCTTCTCAACGTACCGCCATCTTACATCTTCGCCCTGAACCAGAAATACTTTTCACCTGCTAAGGATGTTTCTCTGGGTCAGAAAGGAAGATGATATGCCTTAGGAAAAAGATATATCAATTTCCTGCATTTTTTTAAATCAGTGAAAAAGCTAAAATTCACACGAATTAAGTATGAGTAGATACTGACATTTTTCCTCTCATGAGCCCCAGACAGAACTACTAATAAAAGCACTCAGATGTTCGTTTTTCACGTACCCCCTTGATGTTACAGCTTGCTCCTAAGAACCTAGTTCGATCTCTGTCATCAAGACAACTGGTGCCTCTCCAATACTGCTGCTGTCAATACAGCTTTGCCAGCAAACCATTACAGAGCATTAGGAGAACAAGAATCGGCAACTCCACACTTCCTTCAGGCACACTGCAACTGACTCAACACGCTGCCTGGAAGTCCTCATGTTCTAGACTTCCTACATGCTTGCTTCTGTTTCTTTGCTCATCAGACTCAGCACTTGCTGTTCTTTAAATCCAAAATGTAAAGTCTGTATATAGTCTGTACTTGTGTAACCTAAAGGGGCATGGCTGTGTGTCCTGCGCGTTAACTGGGATAAACTGAGATACTAAGATCAAGATGAAGACGATCAAAGCAAGACCCCAAAATGAAGGAAAGAAGAGCTGAAGGAAAGAGGAGCTGAAGAGCTGAAAGAAGAACTAGCTGATTTTGTAAAATACTGAAGAAAAGAAGAAACGCAACAGCAGTACCTTGATCCTACTTGAAACATCCTGTGATGTCCAGCTCTCCTAAATGACAAAACTTCAAGATAATTTAAGCAAGCATACTTTTTTTCATACTAAGATCTAATTTCAAAGCAGCCTAGCAGCCTCTATGACAGGGCACATTGCTGAGGCTTCACTGCAACAGAGCTGATTCTCTGTGACAAGAAATCATAGACTTTAGATTATTCTCTCAAATGGTGCAACTTTGCTGCAGCATACCAGGGAACTCTTCTACTAACCCTGCAGAGAGATGATCAACAGCAAAGAGACTCTCATTGATTTACCCTGGTGTTGATCAAGTTCATTTTGTCAAATCATGAGACAGAAGTACTCTAAATTGCCAGGTCTGCCACTAAGCCAATGCTTCCTTGATTTTGCTTTCTCAAGTAGGAAACAGAAAGTGCCATCAAGAAGAAGAAATTCTTAGCAGCATCTGGACAATTAGCGAAGTAAGAAACCACAGGGTACACACAAAAGCGCTGTTAGCCCAGACGGGTGGATCAGGGACCATCCTGATACTTAGGTAAAAATTCACGAAAAACGTAGCAAAAAAGTACAGTGATCTCCCGTGTTCGTGGCCGGGGGTGGGGAGAAAGCAGAGGAACGAGCAGATTTAGAAAGGCGACAGCCACTTACGATCAGGCTCGCTGCCGTGTGCTGCCAGACAATAAGGTAAAACAGAAGGCTGGAAGCAAACCCTCTGCCTCGCTTTCTTCCCCCGCCGTCCGTTTCTATAGTTACACCCAGCAACAGGGCGAGCACAAAACTTGCGATGGCAATATCCCAAAAGGCAACAACAACAAGAAGCTGCCCACGGCACGGAGGCAAGCCTCGGACTGTTACCAAAAAAAAAAAAAAAAAGGAGAAAAAAAAAAAAAAAAAAAGAGCCCAAATCGCGCCGGGCTGGCGGACTCCCAGCGAGCTCAGGGCCCTTCCTTTCCCTCAGGCTGCGCCTCATGGAGGGGGGGGGGGGGAAAGCGGAGCCTCCCCGTTATAACCCCACAGATTTAATAGGGGGGAAAAGGCGGCGGGCATCCAGCAGGGAGCCCCCTGAGGGGAAATGAGGGGGGAGAGGGATTTGGGGAGGGGTTGTTTGATAGGGGAGGGGGGTTATTATGGAAAAGAGGGTGTATATTTTGGGGAGGGGGGGGTCAGCAGCCTCCCAGCCCCAAAAATAAGACCCTCAGCCCCTCACAAGGAGCCCCCCCCCCCTCACAGGGAGCCCCCCTCACCTCAGAGGGACCCCTCTCCCCTCAGAGGGACCCTCGCACCCCCCCAATCTCCTCACCCCGCCCGAGAAGCCGCCTCCCCGCGGCGGGGGGGCCTTGTCCCGCCGGCTCTCGCCCTCCTCGGCTCCGCTGTACTCGATCTCCCCTTCCTCAGCGGCGGCGGCGGCGGCGGAGGCGGCGCTGGGCTTCAGCCGCTTGGCCTGGCTCTCGTAGGCGCCGTCCTCCTCCTCCTCCTCCTCGTACCGCTCCCCGGACGACGGGGACGACATGGCGGGGTGCGGGGGGGACGCGGAACGACGAGGGCCGGGCGGCGGCGGCGAGCGTGAGGAGCGGGGCCGGGAGCGGCGCCTCACGGCGGCGGCGGCGGCGCCCGCGAGAGATGCTCCGCGCTCCGTCCCCCCGCACACCCCCTCCCCGCCCCGCCAGCGGGTCACGCCCCCCCGCCGGCTATCTGCGCGGCGATTGGCTGCGAGCCGGGGCGGGAGAGAGGGCGCTGCTGTTATTGGCTAGACGATACGCCCGTCTCCCGACTCCGCTGCTGTGATTGGTGGGTGGTCACGCCCGTCAGCCCGCCGCGAGGTCCTCGGTCCCGCCCTCCCCCCCTCCCGCCTGCTGCGCGCTTTGATGTCTGAGGGCTCGGCAGCGGGGGTGGGCGGGGGGAGCGCGAGGCGGCCCCAACGGGCGGCCCCAACGGCTCCTCAGCGCCCGGCCCCTCGCGCGGAGCCGGAGCCGCCTTTGTCTCCTTCCCGGCGGCTCCCAGCGATAAAGGGCACGCTGCGGGAGCCGCCCGCTGCCCAGGCTGAAGGGCAGGAGAGCCCGTGTGGCTCTCTCCCCAGCCACGGCACGGCGGCGAGCGGCAAGGTCACGGGGAGACATTGAGGGGAGCTGGGGCTGCTGCAGGTGGCTCCGTGCCCGGCACTCAGCTTCCTCCTGAGGAAAGGGAGCTCGTGGGGCTGCCCCGGTGGGCTGGCGTGGCCCCGTGTTCACATAACCACAGAATCAGTCACAAAAAACCTTCAAGATCACCTGGTCCAAGCACCACCATCACCCACTAACCATGTCCCCAAGCACCACATCCAGCCTTTCCCTGAACACCCCCAGGAATGGTGACCCCACCACCTCCCTGGGCAACCCGTCCCAGTGCCTGGCTATTTCTGAGGAGAAATGTCTCCTCGTTTCCAACCTAAACCACTGGTGCAACTTGAGGCCATCCCCTCTGGTCCTGTCACTGTGAGAAGAGGGCGACCCCCAGCTCCCCACGCCTTGCCTCCAGGTGAAGAGCAACGCCTCACCGATGTGGGCTGTGGCATGGAGAGCTGCCTGCACCCTTGCTGTGACCCCCATGGCTCCATCACTGGCACTACGCCTTGTGACAGGGCTGCCGTGTGCTGGTGGCACAGCACACCTCACCCAGGCGATGCCACCAGGAGATGGGTCCCTTCTTCAGGGAGGTGCTGCTGACGGTGTCTCGCAGCCCACGCCTGTCTGTCGCAGTCCCCATCTCTGTCACAGTCCCCATCCTCCTTCTGGAGGAAGGCTCTTGATGATAGAAGGGCCTCACGGTGCTTTTTGGCTGAAGCAGATCGTGCTGCCAGGCCCAGGTGGATGTGGCTGAAAGTAGGTCAATGGAGAGCGGGCGCAGGGCTGTGCGAGGAATGGGTTTTGCAGCTCAGCAGCCAAGTGAGAGCAAAGGAAGTGATTCAGAAGGCGGCCAAAATAAACGTTATTCTTTTCTTCTTGTTTAGGGGAGGGGAAAAAAATAATATAAAAAATAAAAATGCTTGTTTCAAAACGTTGTTCAGTCTGAAACGGTGCTTGCAGGCTACAAAAGAAAGCAAATGGTTTGCTGTTTACACATTTTCTATTCGTCTGAAACCCCCTGGTGAAGGCATTCCTCCAAGAAGTGGGAGGCCCAGGCTCGGTTTCTCTTTCTGCCTGACCTGACTTGAATCTGCATCTCTCAGGTAGCTCATTTCACCATGCCATCTGCAGACACATACATTTGATTTAACCTCCCTCGCAGCGCCTCTCATCTTCTTGGTTTTTCTCTTTGGTCTTTGTTTCTTAACTCCTGTTTTTCTTTCAGTATTTCTCATGCTTACTTTTAATTTTTATCAAATACCTGTTACAAGTTTGAGAGCATCCAGGCCACATATGAAGCTGTATGTATGTCTGTTCAGGTTCAAGCAGTCAACGAGGAACACGGTGTCTGTGAAGACATGAAACTTACTTTTCTTGGCACTTGACTTATTTCTAAATACACAACATATGTTACCCTACCGATATTTCTGCTTTGGACATAAGTGCCTACTTGCCATATGAAGTTTCTGGTAAATTAGCTTTATGTGCTAGAACTGTGGGATTTTAGCAGACATTTGCACCGTATCATTGCAAAAAATAACAGCCTGAGAAATCACAGAATGTACCAGAGGTACGGTCAGAAAATGGCATTGAAAGGCTGCGATAATTTTCTCTACTAATTAAATTTTCTTTTCCCCCGTGTATTTGTAATTACTTTCTGAAAATCAAGAAGTGACTTACTGTTTGACCAAATTTGTATTTACTGAGCGTTCAGAGAAAAGTTTCAGCATGCTTCTGTGCAGCACATGGTTGGTAGCAGACTGCTTCACTGACATAATGTGGTATTTAATCATTCCACAGTGGAGATGTCAAGATATTTTTCCTATTTCAGTTGCAACACTGGCTTCTGCACTAAGCTACTGCGAGCAGACTTGGACCAGTCCTTCCCTCTGTTTGTGCTTCATGCACACGAAAGGCAGGAGGGAATATGGAAATACATCCCAGTTATGTAAGTTTGAAACCGAGCATCTGACTCAGCAGTCAGATTTTGCTGTTATGTTGCTTGTCAGACCTGCTGCTTTTCTATGGAAGAGAGAGGAGATGAAAGCTGCCAAAATTGCCTGAAATAGTTCTTTCCATACAATTTTTATTACCCAGAGCTGATAAACAGAAGTCACGGTTTCAGTCCACTACCCTCCAATAAGAAAAGCAATTAGCATTATTTACCTGCCACCATGCAGTCAAGTACAACCAAATAATTACATATAGGCCAAAACAATGACATGAAGAAAAATCCTCAAACCTTGTAGAAATTTAAACCACCTAATTATGAACATAGTTTGGGAACACGTCATTACCAGTACAATTTTCTCTCCACTTCTCTCCTCCTGCTGCCGTGTATTTCTTACATCCTTTACCATAATTTACATTCCATGAAGCTATTAGCTCATTGTGGTGAGGATTGTACTAACACGTTACATTGCCATACCTCATATTACACGTGCCACGCTAACATATTACACTTTCAGTACTAAGATCTCTGTTTGTAGGTGCCACAAAAATGCAAGGAGCAATGAAAAAGGAAAATGGAAAAAGGGTTTTGTTTGCTTGGTCATAAGCGAAAAACAACTACCATACATTGATTCAGTGATGACAATCACGGGGGACGTTAACAAGAAGGTGACACGTAAACATGGTCTGGATATGACTCTCAAATGTGAGTTGAAATGAGCTCTTCAGCCATCACACACTACTGTGCTGAGTGGGTTAGGGGTGATATGACACTGAGACCCAGGCTATGCTTTTTGGTTGGGTCAATCAGAGATGACATAAAAGTGTGCCAGACCAAAGGGAAGGCAGTGACCTGTCCTGGAGAGCTGCCAGCAGCAGGTGTGCATGGCAAAATGGAAAAAAATGGGATGTATGGAGATAGTGTTCACAGGTATGCTTTGTAGTTTCCACTAGCCAGAAGTTTAAGGATTTTCTGAGTCAGAAGCTGCTCCCTTACCTTTCTCTTTCATAAATAGCCTTAAGTGGGCTCTTGTCTACTCTTTTATTTTCCTTTTTGTCCCATTTATACCTTTTTCCTCCTTGATGGTTCTCCTATAGTGATCATTTCTCTGATTTAAGAGGCACAGGTAGAAGCACCTTGGTTACCCGTGAAAGTATCCATTGGTGGGAGGGGAGGCTCTGCTGCTGAGGGCTTTGTTCTTGCTCACCCAAAACTCAACTTCTCTGACCCATTAATGCCTGAAGGATAGGGTCTCGGCTTGCAGTGGTGGGTGACAGCCCCTGGGAAGCTCTGCACTGCTGGACTTCTTACATTCAAGGCTTAAGGTCTCCCTTCCAACAGCACTGCTTAGCGTGGCTTTCACATGTTAGTCATTTCAACTCATCCCCTTTGCCAAAAACTCAAGGCTGCTGAGGGCTGATGGACTGACCCAGTAACATATCCAAGATAAGTATGTAGCACGCAGGTTGATTGTGAAGTCTGGCAAGCAGCAAAGTCAAGGGCAATTACATCAGTGCTCGTTACCTACAGCTGTGGCACGAATCTGCAGGGGTTTTGCTGTTTTGCTCTTTTTTTTTTTTTTTTTATTTAGTCTCAACAGCTCTGCCCACCCTGCCTCTGGAAGTTACCACTGCCTCAGCTGCAGAGGGGTGAGGAAAACACCATCAAGCCCAGACAAACAGCTGGAAATTTATTTCTCAGCGCTTATTTGGATTTGGATTTATCCATGCCCTCCTCTAGGCTGGACAGCACTGGCAAGCAATCTCTCTTTGCAGTCTGCTAGCAGCTTATAGATGCCTAATCTTGTGAATTTGGTGCAAGATTTCTGAAGTAAAAAAACAGGAGCACTAAGCATGCGATAGACTAGGTACTGTCAAGACAAACCGTGCCTGCTCAGCATGTTTGATGCTGGCTTGAACACCTAAATCTGTGTGCATTCGGGTCAATAAACAGCTGTGGTAGTCTGATAGATAGAGAAATTTACTTCTATATATTTTTTGTTATTTGTTTGGAAAAGACGTTTTAATTCTCCTTGCTTTCTCCTCAGACCAGGGACTGGGTACACGGACCAGCTGCCCGCAGCCAGCCGCTCTCTGTTTATTCCTCATTTTCTTACACCGGGGCTGAAAATCTCAGAATTAAATAAATTTGCATCATCCATGTTATCAGGCCCTAGGCATTTCCCACGGTCCCTTGAAAAAATATTAAGAGTACCTGTGGCCAAAAGCTGTCTACATGCCCGTCCTCTGCAGCAGGAGGCCCCGGCACCTGCTCACCTTGCACAGCAGCGATGCACTTCCCTACAGTAACAAAACACACTGAGAAGAAAACAAATCTGTCTGTCACCAGCGGAAGAGGTGAGGAGTGAACTGCAAGCATGTGCGTGGCTCCTGGGCGAGTGGGAGGAAGGCAAAGACCAAGCTCTTGTTCACACCCTGTCCAGTACACCAGGAAAGCCGGGCACCCGTGATAAAATAAAGTCCTTACCACAGCAGGATAAGGACACAGGGGCAAAATCAGCCTGCATTTGCCTCTTAGCAGTTTGCATTATAGACATTTTTGGCTTCACACACTCGATTTTTTTCCTTTGTAATCTTGGCACATCTGTTTATCTGTTGCTAAAAGAGATAAACAGGTGACCAGACTGGTGGTCATTCTGTGGTGTTTCTCAGACATAGCGTGCAGCAGGGCTTCAGCAGCAGACCAAAGCCGCTACGCTTGCCCAGGGGCCTCTGCTAACACAGCCACAACAAAAATAGCAGTCCCGGTGTCACAGCTCCTGCCTGGGTACATTTGTTTGATTTTCACCTTTACTGTTTCTCTGGCTGCCAGTGTTCGGTCTTGGATGAACGCTGTAACACATCTGTCTCATCAGTACTTCCCCTCTCTGGTTACGATCACCTTTCTCTGCATAAATACTAGACACTGCAAGTTCTCCAACGCACAGCAATGGCACTTTCACATCCCTCTCTGAGGCTGGTTTTCTGGTTTTTGCTTCTTCTGGGCAGTTGCATGAGATAACTGCACTTCTGAAATCTCTTCCTTTTGCTGGCAGGTTGCTGGGCTGTCAGCAGCTCCAGAAGAGACGGGCAACACCACCACATAGATGTGCCTTGTTTGGGTCTCGGAGCATCCATCTCACACCCTCTCCTGGCAGCAGGGCCATGGGGTAGCTAACATAAGCAGCAGAGCCACGGCTGCTGTACTATCCTAGGAAACTTCCCTGCAGAGCTGCTTGCCCCAAATAATCCTGAAGAAGCTTCTCCTCTGCTTTTTCCAGCTTTGGTTCTTGTTTACAAGCTGAACTCCAAGATGTGGGCACAGCTCACCAGGACTGTCCTTCCCCTCTTAGAACAGCTGCTCTGTTTTAAAGACAGAGATTCTGGAAACATGTTTTGGTCCTGAGCATTGCATCCCCCAAGGCAGAAGGGGGTCACTGCTCCGGATTTACGTTGTGCAGTCGGTTCTGAAAATGAGCAGTGACCAGTTCGTGAAACAGGGTTTGTTTCCCAGAATCACTGCTCGGTAAGCTCCTCTGAAGAATACCTACCAGAAAGGATATGCGTTTCTAAAATAGACATTTAATTGATGTTATGTGGTTTTCTCAGACACCCATGTCTTGCCCTTTGATGGTGAAAACTTAACTGGAGCATGAGGCTCAGTGTCTAAGCGAGAGAATGTCTGTAAGACATGGTGCTTTCCCACAAATCAAATTTTATTTCTAATCTCCCATCTCCTTTGTCTCTTTCCATCCAGGATGGAGCTGTGTCACTGGGCTACTTTGCTTGCTGTGGCAGGAAAAAATGGTGGTGGGTTTGGAGCTGACTGGTAAGTGAGGAGGCCTGTGCAGTGACAGGATACAGGGCAAAAATTTCCCTACCCGAGCACTGTGCCATTGTGCTATGTGTGTGAGACCCTTTTTATTGATTATCACTAAAATATTGTCCTAATCGCAAAGAATTCTCTTCTGACTGAAGCCAAACAAGATGTTTCAGATCGTTCCACCTTGTTAGCTGTGACACCTTCACGTAAACCCTTTGGGATGTCCCTGTAGTGTAACTGTCTCCACCTTCCCAGGCAGCATGTAAATTTTAGCTGCAACAGAGGGGGCAGGTTCCCAAGCACTGCTTCTTTTGCTTTGATTTCACAAGGAAGAAAAAGGAAAATAATTTAAAAAACCCACTTTCACTTTGCCCTAACTGACAGCACCTAAACCCATATCAATTAAACGCTGCCTGCTGCTGGCAGCCGAAATGACAATGTCGTGGTGGGGGTGGAGAAATCGGGCTCAGTGAAGGCATCATAGGTACCTGAATGCAGCCAATTTTTTCTCTCACACCACTGCAACACAGCTCTCCACGGGAGCTGTGGAATGGCTGCTCCTCCGGCCAGCGCAGGAATTGCTGTGTGCACAACCCAGGGCTGCGGCGCGCGGCTGCTGAATCTCTGAGAGCCCCGGTGGCCTGGCTGGGAAGTGACACTTGGTGAAGCGTGTCCTTAGGGTGTCCTTGATGCACTCCCTGGGGTGACACGCTTCATCGTTGCACACTCTGCTTCTTAGGAGCAGTCATGCATCGCCCAGCTGAGCCGTGCAGGCAGCCGCCTGCCGCACAGCGATTTGGGGTAACTCATTTTAATGATATGTATGAGCAAACTTTCAAGGTTTTTTTTCTTCCTCTTGTGATGTCTGTGCTGAAGAAGAGTTGCTGCTGAGTAGGAATCGTAATTATCCCAGCAAGACTACTTATCTAGCACAAACTAATTCTCCAGGAGAGGAAGGTTTTTTACAGCCTCCCCCACATTTCTAAGGTAGCTGCATCAATTTGGGATACATTTTTTTTGGTAATCCAAACTTGTGCTTTTAATATAACAAGGCTTACTGAAGTACGTGCTCTGAGCTTTACATAAAGGCCGTGAGAGCCTCAGGTAGAGAAATAGAAACATTGCAAGTGCAACACTGAACAAACACTTTAAAGGTTTGCACAGCTGACGCCTGCACAAGTGGACTGTTGAGATCAAAAGTTTGCATCTCTAATAATAACAATAATAATAATTAAAAAAAAGTGAAAAGAGCTGTAGTTCCTTGCAATGAAGCATTTCTAACACCATTTTTTTTCCGGGGTCTCCTGGCTGATATCTATCATCCTGTCTTACCCTGGGACTTCGGTTACCTTTAGGCATTACCCGGAGGGACAGGCAGGCAGGATGAGCCCCGTGCCAGCGAGCAGTGCCTTTGGGATGTAAGCACGAGCTTACGTGGGGACGTGGCTCTGCTCCCAGGAGCAGCCCGGCACAGCAAGGTCAGCATCATCCTTGGCTTTCCAGAGCCAAAGGGTGGCTTCACAGCAGCAAAGCTCTGTAGACACAAAACCAGTGTGCTGAGAGGAGTAAATCTGCATGTCTACGTGTGTGAAACAAGATCTCACCTGCTGCCTGCAAGCGAAGACAGCCGCCTCACATCCGAAGGCCCAATTTTGTCCTGTGGTTTCCCCAAACACCCTCCCTCCCTGCATCTCTGCATGTTGCTGCTGCTCAGACAGGAACTGTTTGTGTTTGCTGCCTTTAGCAGACTCTGCAGTTCTTTTATCTCCATTTGGCATCTCCCTGCCAGTTGCCGATGCAGCCGTGCACACATCTGAGGGTGAATTTTCTAGGACAGCACGCGGCTTGCACCGTGATGCAAAATCCTTCCTTGTTTGTTTTCTCTCTCCTTTCACCCCAGGTCCTCCTGCTTCCTTCTCTGGGCCTTTTCTTTTTATGTTCTCATCCCCTTGTGCTGGTCTCCGTCTGCAAAAGCAAATAGCTGCTCACTGCTGGTGCTGGGCCCCGTGGCCTTGAACCCAACCACCACACCCAGCTACTTGACGTAGGAGCACAATTGGTCTGATCATTTCTCATGCCTCTTGCCCCTGCCTTTCCAGGCCAGGAGCCCCACGCTACCTACAGACCCTTTAACCTCTCCAGAGCTGCAGGTCCATAGAGCACCTACTTCTCCAATGCCTTCACTGGTGAAAAAATGTGAATGAAGCTGAGCTGGCCTCCGTGTCACCTTTCTGCTTGACTCGCTTAGGTGTTGTTGAAGCCCTGTGAGCCTCCCACGCACTGCTTGGTTGTGCCCCCGGTGCCAGCTTTCTGTAAAAGAAATGGAAACTGAATCCAAATCTTCTTCGCCCCCATCAGAAACCTCAGCTGCGAGGCTGTCCTTGCCGTTTCATATGCGGCTTTTATTTCTGAACCCTTCGAGCTGTGACACATCCTCTGCAAAGGTTAAACTCAGAAGTCGCTGCAGAGCAAGGCAGGTCTGCCTCTGAGCACACGAGAGCGCGGTCCCCAGCCCCCCAGAGCAAACTGGAAGCATCCCTGGTTCCAGGCAGCCTACCCAGCAGCAAGCTGCAGGAGCTGCGAGCTATTATTTTAGCTCCCGAGGAAAGTAATTACTATAGCAACCGGCACATCCGAGCGGCTCTTTGGCTGCTGCCGAGGCACAAACAACCCGTGCACAAAGGCACATCTGAAACGTGCTGGGCGAGGAGTGCTCTCGGGCAGCAGTGTTGTGTGTTTTTTTTTTTTTTGAAGAGCCTCCCCAAACACGTGTAGCTGGCTGCTGAGAAACAGCCGCCAGAACAAGGGCGAGCAATTGTGCCCTGATCCTAAAATAACCTCATCAATGTCCCAGGGTGTTTGCCCCTGAAGAGGCGAGGCACAGAAGGGCTCAGGCTCCATTTTAAGGCTGTGCGCCGGGAAGCACCCAGCGGAGCTGAAGACGTGCTCGATAAACAGGCAATAAAATGGAGGGGGGGACAGCCCCACTGCTGTTCTGCCCACAGATGCAGGCTCCCTGGGTGCTCCAGTGGTGGCTCAGCCCTGCCAGCTTACGCAAAGTTTATCAGAGAAAAAGGATTTAATTACAGGCTTGCAGTGCTGGGGGGTGGAACAAGTGATGTCTGCCTTCTCTGCTGTGTCTGCGCAGCCATCAGCCCCAGCAGAGCTCATCTCCAGCTGTGGTACTGTTGCTATCAGTGAATAAGAAATATCAATGAATAACCCGAATTGCCCTGGAGGATTTTTTTTTCATCATTGAGACCTGAAGTCTTGCTCTGGGCCCTCCACAAGCTGAAAATCACAGCCAGGTTTAAACTGAAGACAAAAATAAGGAAGGAAGCGTGACAATGCAATTACAGAAGCATCTCAGGAGCAACCCCAAAAAGACCTTGTGGCAGCAGGTACTGCACGACAGTGGGTCAGAAACAGCCACGACCCCCAAAGAGCTTTCCAGTGGGGGACAAGGGGACGTGCAATAGATGGACGGCAGTGTCCCAGGGATGGGTTCGCTGTGCCCAGGCCGATTTGGACACACACATGGCTGCGTGTTGTCAGTAACAGCATCACCAGTCCTCACATGGTTGGCGTGGGGTGGCTTGGCCACACTTTTTCTGTTCTGCCTTTCAGGTTCCCTAGAGCTGCACTGCTGCAGCTTCTCCTTGAGAAAAGGTGTCCGCAAAACGAGAGCCCTGTGAGATCTCTACCTCTCTTGTTGCTTGGGAAAGCCATGTAGAGAAAAGTTCATTAATTGTTTCAAATCTAGCCATGATCTGTGGCTCTGTGATACAACACCAGTGCAAAAGTTCAGGTCAGAAATCTTAAATCCTTTACCAAACTGCATTTTCCTACTGCTAAGGACGGAGCTTGTGATTTGAGTTTGCAAATGCCCTTTTTTTTTTTTTTGGTTGACTGTAGCCTTTTAAGCAAAGTCACTATTTTGGATTAAATATCCCAACGTCTGAAAAAAATGCATGAAAATAAAGGCTCCGTAAGAAAACGGCACAGTCACGTAAAATGATGCCTCATTTCTGCCTTGCAAAGCTGTAGCTGCCCTGCAGGCAGCTGGAGCTTCCGAGCTGCTGATCCCAGGGAAATAAATTCTCCTCTGTAATTTTTCTCATAACGAGTTTATTTTCTGAGAGTACTCAACAGTGCACTAAATGGCTCCCTCTCAATAAATAAATAAATAAATAAGTACTTTTTCACAGTGTGCCTTCTTGCTAGCTTTTTGGTGGGGGAAAGGCAGGACTTCTCGGTGGCAGGCTGAATTCCCAGTTCTCCTTTGCTCCTGGAATCTCTTGCCTGGGTTAGAGCAGCTGGAACATGCACTTAACCTGCCCTTCTGCTACACCTGCAGGGCGGCTTACTGTGATGGAGCTGATAAAACATGGAATTACAGAATGAATGGTCTAGGTTGGAAAAGCCCTTCGAGTTCACCAAGTCCAACCATCGACCTGACATAGCAAGTCCCATCACTAAACCATGCCCCTTAGTGCTGCGTCCACATGGCTCTTAAATCCATCCATCACCTCTCCAGGGATGGGGGCTCCACCACCAAATCCTTGCTCCTCACCAACATTTGGGTCTTCACCAACACCTGGGTCTTCAGGCAAGAGCCTAAAGGCAAAAGTGTAGTGGTCACGATCATGGCCTGTGGGCAGGTAAAGCTCATAGGACCCCGTAACACACATTTTCTGTCAGTGTTTTAGCAGACTGATTTTGTCAGCATTTTTCCCCATTCCAGCTGCTCTGGCAAGAGGGAGGTAAACCCGCAGCCTTGGGGATGTGGAGCAACCTTTTGTGAGCACTCACCGGCTGGGGAAGTGCCCTGCTGCTCACCTGGGGCGTGTTCAGGCCTGGCGTGGCATTTTTCCTCCTGGGAGAAAGAAGAGAAGAATGAAAGGAGTTTGCACTTGACCTTAACTATAAGCAGACCTCAGTGCAGCAATGAAACAATCTTTCTATAAAATAGGAGTGACAAAAAAAAAGCAGATCCAGTGTAGCTGCCGGTGTCCCCATCCACCAGAGGCAAACAGGACAGAGATGACAAAGCCCGGCTCCTGGAAATGCCTTGCTCCAACCCTGAAGGCGACACTGCTCCACCACCGGTCATGTTTTGTATGAGATGCACCCCTGCACAGGCTGCTTTCTCTTCTGGTTCATCTGCCAGCTTGAAAATCTGACACAGGGCCCGTGAACAGATTTCCCTGTGGTATTGCTTTTGCACCTGCACGGCCTCAGATGTCACGGCCGTGAGGGTGCCGGAGGAAGCACCTGAACACGGCAGCCCTCTGTTTTTGCTGTGGACATGAAGGCAGAGCTGACAAAGTGCAGGTTGCACAACTGCCCCACCTGCAGCCCCTGCGGGAGGCCTCGTTTCTGGGGTTGGGAGCCGGGTGCTGGCATGCCTGGAGGCAAGCACTGTGCTGGAAATGAATATTCAGAGTCTGAGGAGTTGTGTATTTGTCAGGAAAACAATCTGAAACTGGCTCCTCATTAAAAAAAAAAAAAAAAAAAAGTGTACCAATTACATAATTATTCCTGGGGATCTGCAGGCTGAGGGAAAACGTGGAGGTGGTACTTTGAGGGACGGTGTGTAATGGGGCCCAGGTCAGAGCCATGTGCCCACAAAAAAAACCTTTTTCCTCTCAGCACACATCCAAGCCCGCAGGGCAGCCGGTGCACGGCACGACTCCTCCCAGCTCCGCCAGGCTGGAGGCAATCATGTGATTTTTAGGACTCTGCTCTCCAAAACCCTCTTTGCTGCGCTCCCGGCCACCCTTGCTTCCTCCCCGGCTTCCTTCCTGGTGGCGGCGCGGGGCTGGGAGCTGGGGAGCGATGGCGGAGGTGAAGAGGGAGGTTTTTGGGCGCATGCCCCTGGAGGAAGGAGGAGGGGAGGTGGAGAAGTTCGTGCTGCAGTCGGACAGCGTCAGAGTGGAGATCCTGTCCCTGGGGTGCATAATCGCCGCGCTGGAGACGAAAGGCAGGGACGGGCGGTTTGCGGACATTGTCCTGGGCTTTGACACGCTGGAAGGTGGGTCTGAATCTGTTTCCTTCAAAAATAAAAAGAAAAAAAAAGAAATCAGAGATTTTGTTCCAAGTCCTTCTGAGGGTAACCCCCAAAATCACGGGCTGAAGTAACACAAGCCCTGGGCTCAGTGGGAACACCGGTGGCCCCAGGTCGCAGCATGCCCCTCTGGCAGGCCTGGCACCTCAGGTCTCTCTGCAAATCTGTGAGCAACACAAGTCCCCTCCCAGCTGTTCCAATCAATGATTAGAGAATCACAGAATGGTCTAATTCAGAAAAAAAAAATCAGTATTACCAAGCCTACCAACCAGCCGGCTGACCAGCCTGAGATGCCAGGGCCGCAGCCACCTGCTTGGGGCTGAGAGGACGCCGTGAGGAACATCTCCGAGCCCTCAGGGCCGCCTGGAGATCACCCGTCCTGCCCTCGTCCTCCCACATCACAGCGCCCCGCTGTCCCCACGCAGGTTACACGAGGAAGCACCCCTTCTTCGGAGCCGTGGTGGGGCGCGTGGCCAACAGGATCGCCAAGGGGAGGTTCACCGTGGAGGGCAAGGAGTACCAGCTCTTCCTCAACAACGGGCCCAACTCGCTGCACGGCGGAGCCAAGGGCTTCGACAAGGTGACTGCCAGGCTGCAAATGTGTTATTGCAGCAGCTTTCCTGGGTTAACGGTGGCTTTTCTTTATTTTTTGTGAGGGAACATCCAGGCCGAGGGGGCAAAAGTCAGAGGGTCTGGAGTAAAGCTCACACTAAGCAGCACCGCGTGACTAAAATAATCTCCTCAGTCACAGAGACAGGGATCAAAAGCTCATGGGGCACACTTATACACCTGCTGGACTTCCAAACGAGATGCCCTGGCTCTTGGCTGTCTCAGCCATCTCCTCAGTTTTTCCTCATCTTTCAAGGCCTCAGTGCTGCACTTGGCATGTGCTCTGACAACACAGCAGCTTACAGCCTGGTTATTCGGCATCCTCAGCTCCCAAACTGGGTGAAAATGTTGCTTTTTGACAAGTCCCCTCCACACGAAGGGGAACATAGGTCCAGCTGCAGCACAAAAACCCATCGCAGCCAGGCCTCAACGAGGCATGGAGTAAGGGAGGCCCAGGACAGACCCGGACCATAGCAAACCACTTCCCTTCTTCGGCTGCTCGTGGAAAAACCCATTCCCTTGGTCAGCCAGAGCCAGCAGGCTGGTATTTGGGTTTGCTACCACTTCCCTCTTTCTTTTTCAACAAGGGCACGTTGGTTTTCAGTACTTCATAGGAAAAAAACAATCATCTTTCCCCATGTTCAGCCCAGAGCAGGACAAGGAGAGAAGGGCACCGCATCCCCTATTGCTGCCCCACTAACGCGCGGTCCTTGCAGGTTCTCTGGAGCCCCCAGGTCGTCCCAAACGGCGTTTGCTTCTTTCGGCTCAGCCCCGACGGCGAGGAAGGCTACCCCGGGGAGCTGAAGGTCTGGGTCACCTACACGCTGCACGGCAGCGAGCTGGCCATCAACTACCGAGCTCAGAGCAGCAAGACAACGCCCGTCAACCTGACCAACCACGCGTACTTCAACCTGGCAGGGCAGGTAGGCACGGGGAGCCCCAACCCCACGGAAGGACACCTTGAAAAAAGAGGTAAAGAAGTCCAGGCACCCCAAATGTGGCTTGTGGGGACAAATTGCTGGAGGGAGTGCAGATCTGCTCGTGCCGTTGCCCTAAAAATGCCTGCGCAGTTGTTAGTTTCCCCTCGGTCTGTCCTCCCGGTGGTGCAGCAATATCAACACCTGTGGCACGCAGCTCAGGCGTGTTTCCAGAGGAACGGGAGACCTTTGGGCACCAAACTGCTGCTCAGATTAGATGGTGACGTGCAGGTTCAAGCTTTGATCCTGCTCCCCTTCCCGCCCAGCAGGTCCCTTGCCAGCATCCCCGAGGCTGCCAGGGAGGAAGAAGAGCACAGGAGACGAGCCAGGAGGATGGGCTTCGCTTCCCCCTGCGCTCTCTTCCTTCCCCTTTTTGCCTGCTGTTGGGTGCTCAGCACCCAGCACGTTTTGGCTAGCCCACTGGCAGTGTGCTGCTGCTTGGCAAGGTGCACGCTCGGCCTGACAGCCTCCTGAAGGAGGTGCCGTGCAGGTTTTTGCCACTTTTGCCCTTTGCCCTCTGATGGGGATGAGGTGGAAGGTTGCCCAGGAGATTCCCCAGGCACTGCCAGGCAGAGCACCACCACACACGGGTGGCTGAAGGGCCGCTGCAGGACCCCCAGCGTCTCCTTTCCTCCCGCAGGGCTCACCCGACATCTACGACCACGAGATTTCCATCGCAGCAGATTCCTACCTGCCCGTGGACGACACCAAGATCCCAACCGGTGGGTGGCACCTGCTGGGGATGGCATCGCAGATGGGGGAAGCAGCACTGCCCCAAAAGGGGAACAAAGCAGGACCTGGGGGACCCCAGCATAGCAGGACACCCCACAGCAGCTGAGCAGGGGCAGGCACTGGGAGCGGGGGCCACCACCAGCCCCAGACGTGGTGAAGGTGGGCTGATGTCTGCCCTGTGGTGCCAGCAGGAGCCAGACTGTGAGATGGAGCCACCTAGGAGACAGGCTTCCTCCAGCACAGGGCCAAAAGATGTCCCTCCAGGCGGGTTTGGCCACCCTGGGGCCACCAGAAAGGGGCACCAAGCTCTTAAAGGTTTGCCCGTTTTGTTTCCTCTGGCAGCGTCTGGCTTTCCGACACTTCTCTACTGGGATTTTCTATATGATATCACCAGCTAACTTCCCCAAATCTTATTGCCATAAGATCAGCCCATGCCCAAAATCAGGAGAGCCCTCAGTGCTCAGGATCCCAGCATCATCCCCGCTGCAGGAGCTGAGCCATCAGTCCCCAAACGAGGACAGGGGAGCTGATGCTGCTGGCTGGGAGCCCGAGCGCACAAAACCAGCGATTTTCATTCCTGCCTTTAATGTCCAAAAGGAGGAAAGGCCGTTAAGGAAGGCAGCACATTTTGCATACTAAGCAGCTGAATCCAACAAAGGTGGTGTTGCTGCTGTCTCTGGACTCGGAGCAGAGAAGCAGGCTGGCAGCCTTTTGCACCCAGTCTTGATTTGGGGCTAAAAAGGAGAAAACAGGGCTTTTTTTTTTTTTTCCCCATACCATTTTTACTGTGTGTCACCCCATGAACGATCCTGCCTCCAAGCCAAGCGAGCTGAGGCAGAGCATGTGTTCCCCGTGCCCGCTCCAGCACCCCCTTGTGCTGCGCAGGCGACTGCACGGAGCTGCAGCAGGAGCCAACCCTGCAAAACAGATCTCACAGCAGGGTTCGTGCTGGGGGGAGCTGCTTTTAAGAACACGAAGTATAATTCTGTTCTTGCTCTTAAAGAAAAAGGAAGGAGAGGAAGAGAAGCTAAAAAAAAAAAAAAAAGGCAAACGAAAGCTTTTCAGCTCAGGTGCCTGCTAAAACTAGAGTCACGCCTGGGCTCACCAAACCACCGCGTGTGCCTGCAGCAGCGTGCACCCAGCGGTGTTTGCTCAGCCTGATTTTAACACCAGGGCTCGAGCGGGGATGAGCCCAGAGCCACAGCAAAGCCGCTGCCCTGCTCCCCCTGCTGCATTCCCCACGGAGCTGTTTCCACCAGGGCGCAGGAGCTGCTCTGAGGGCCAGCAATCAGTTTCTCTCGCACGACTCAATCGCAGCCAGCTTGCTCCCCGGCTTCTTGCAGCACCCGTTTGAAGCTCTGCGTAAACGCAGCCTTTGAGGCCAATAAAACCGTGTAGGGTTTTAGCCCTGGGGGTGAAGACAGGATTTGTGCAGCTCTTCAATTCGGAGCCCTTGCATGCAACAGCTGCCGTATTTTACCTACATGCCTACATCAACATGAGCAACCTGCCTTTTATTTTTTTTTTCTCGAGGGTTTTTTCCGCCCCACAGCTGTAAACGCGCTCCTTTCAGATAGGATCAAAGCCACAGCAGGGTGCTGGTTGGCAGGGGGATGGTTCTCAGGGCTTGCAGAGAGGAACCAGAGCAGGGAGCAGGGCAGTGGGATGCCCACGCAGCTGTCCCCACGGTAGCCCTTGGAAGCCCATCGGTGTTAGGTGTGGAAAAACGTGGCTTTGGGGAAAATCCCCCAATCCTGCCTGCTGTGTGAATGTGGTGTGGTTGCGGGGCTGGTGCCCTGCGTTGGCAGAGATGTTCTGACACAATTTTGGGCGCAAGGGTGATGAGAGGCCTGGGGAGCCCTATCAAAGCAGCAGGGAGGACAGGCTGCAGGCCCCACAGTCCCAAGCTGAAATTCAAGCACAAGGGGTGCCCCTACAGCTCACCTCAAGGTATTTTAGGGTGTGTGAGCGCTGACGCTGCTGCTCTCCTCGCCCAGGGGAGGTGGCTGCCGTGCAGGGCACCGCTTTTGACCTCCGGCAGCCCGTGGAGCTGGGGAAGCACCTGAGGAAGTTCCACCTGGACGGCTTCGACCACAACTTCTGCCTGCCGCCGGGACGGGCTCGACGCCTGGTGGCCAGGTAGGGCCAGGACCCCCCAGGGGTCTCCCCAGGGCCACGGGTGCCCACGCCAGCCCCTGGCATCATCTCCCACAGGGCTCACCACCCGCCGTCGGGCAGGACCGTGGAGGTTCACAGCACGCAGCCCGGCCTCCAGTTTTACACTGGGAACAACCTGGACGGCTCCCTGAAGGGCAAAGGTGCTGCCACCTACCCCAAACACTCAGCTTTCTGCTTGGAAACCCAGCACTGGCCTGATGCCGTCAACCAGGTAAGCTGCTCAGGGCTGGGGGGCTTTTGGGGTCTGTTCCCTCTGCCCCGGGAAGGCTGTAGGGACGGGGATGTGTCCCCCCAGCCCTCTCTGGTGCCACTGTGACCAGCGCGTACTGCCTCTCTGCAGCCCCACTTCCCCAGCACCCTGCTAGCACCCGGGGAGGAGTACGACCACACCACCTGGTTCTGTTTCGGCACTGCCTGAGGACAAGGGAGGACGGTTCCTGCCGCAGGAAGGGGTAAGCATCTCCAGCAGGTTACCCGAAAATAAGTTTAGGTTCAATATTTGGAGCTGCCCTAGGTGATGGGACCCGCTTGGGAGCTGGTTTCCTCCTCTCTGGATTCTGCTCGCTTTAACTCTGCTGCTGTGCAGCCTCCGCAAAGCCTCACCCTGTGGAACAAGCTCTGTTCTGCAGTAAAAACGCACCTAAAACCCAGCGTTTAGGGACACAGCCCATCAGATCTCAACCTACAGAGGGCGAAAACTCACATGGAGACTTGAGGAAGTCCATACAGGTACCAGCTATTCTCAGCGAAGGGCCAGAAGCTGCAGGTGCTGCTTTCTTGGCCCTGCAGGGACAGCGAATCTGCACGCCCTGCTGGCAGCACCCCGACGGCACACGTACCACTGCTACACACAGAGCTTTGTGCAGGACAGGGTGCTGGGATAATCCCAGCTCCCCTGGCTCCTTTTGAAGCCAGCAGCAGCTGCTGTGGCAGCGAAGCAGGTTACCTCCATCCACAGGTGTGAACACACAGCTGCAGGAGGTAAAGAACAGGTACCAGCACAGCTGTCGTGTCAGGCTGCAGGTTTATTGCGGGGTAGGTTCGCCCTACGAGTACAGGAGAGAAAAAAAAGCTGATCATATTCCAGAGCAGCAGCGTACGTGTGCTTCTCAGCAGGTAGGCCATAAACCAGGCGGGCAACACACAGCCAAAAAGCATTCCAAACACAAGTCACAGGCTTCGGGCATTTCCGCTACATCGTTCCAGGGCAACGTTTATGGCACCCTGACGCTCCCCTGGTGGAATTTTAGGGATATTGCCAGAATTTCAGTCCTTGCACCCAGCAAACCAAACTCTGGGTCCCCCCACTAAGCACCGCAGCGGTGTCCACGCGGACACCAAGCACCACGACACCAGGACAAAGCGTGAAGGCCAGGGAGTGCTGCGACGTGACAACAGTCGGCACCTGCACTGTTTACTCACACACTGAAGAAGCTCCATGAAGCCCTTATTCACAGGAAACAGGGTTTTTCTTTTGAAAAACATGGGTTACCAAAGGTGTGACCAAGGTTCATTTTGGCATTTTCTTGCATTTAAGATGCTCCGTTATGGTTTACACATTGAAAGCAGCATTACAGGTTTCATTAAAAGCCCAGAGAGGCCTCACTTTACACTTCAGTGCTTTAGACAAATTTTTTTTTTAGTTCTTTTTCTTTTTCTGCCAAAGCCAGCATTTGTTTCTGGTAGCTCTCCCACCACAGTAAAAAAATATTTTAGCTTTTTCCCCCCTCACAAACCAACAGTTTGTTTGCTCATAGTCTAACGTTGTTTCCAGTCTTTTGCTGTGATCTGCGTCAACAAAGTGCCTTCCCATGCAATTCTTGACTACAGAATGAGGACAAACACAGAGTGACATAGCTATATACAAACCCTTAATCCTGCAGGTGTGTATTTGCTCTAAAAAATTAGCTTAATTCGACCAAATTGTCTCCGGGATCTGGGCTGTTTTAAAACCGTACCAATTTCTGTGCAGCAGGCTAGCATTCCTGAGGTCAGCTGTGAGATCTTTCACTTGAAGGAGGAAAGTCTGGGCCAGCAGTAGAAAGCCTCACAGCACTTTCTTTTGTCTCTCAAACACATGCTCTTAAGTTCCTTCACAAAGTAGGTCAGACGACCTAACGTCACCCCTCAAAAAAGGGAAACGTGCCTTGAGACACTCTATAAAGTTTTCAGTATACTAAAAGGCTAAAGAACTAAAAATGCAACAAGTCAAAGAAGCAATTATCAAGTTATTAACATTTAGATGTTTCTGCAGACGTTATTCACTTCGAGTATGTGTTTTGAACAAAAGCTCATTGTTATATTTGAGGGCATCTGGTATTACAACTAGTCAAGCACCAGAGTCAGCATAGCAGAACAATTAGATCAGGGAGAAAAACGAATGCCCGTTAAAGATAAATTTTTAACCATCTGCAGACAGGGGGGACAGATTTTAAGTTCCATTTTAAAATCAGAAACTGATCCTTTCACCAAAGACCACTCAACAATAAAGGTGACAAGTGGCTGAGAAGACACTACTGTTAGTCATTCCCACTTGGACATGTTCCATCCGTGTTACATGGCACACAGCTAAAATTGCCCAAACGTTAACAGAAGCAGCAGGGTTACTACAGAGAAGTTTTAGTTAAAAATACACATTTTATTTCAATGTGCCAATAAAAAAGTCCCACATTTTCATATCACAGGAAGTTAATTCATACAATAAAAAGAGACCTGCGCTAGTCTATTGGTGCGACTAACTCAGAAGACCCAGATCATGCCAAATTTTAGTTGATATACTCTTCTATCTACATTCTTACATTTACAAAGACACCACAAAATCCCTTATAATAATGTAAGCAAAATAACTTTCTTCCTACAAGGTTAAATTCATAACTTTAATCCATTCTTTCAGGACTTGCACTTCTTTGAGGGCTTCCTGATGGTGAACGACTGAAAGGGAAAGAATCCAGAGTTAACATTTGAGTAGTGATTTGGGATCCACAAACACGGGAGAAGGAAACAACAGGAGGCTACCTAGACTACTCCAGCACCCTTCAAGCACTGTTTTTTTTTAAACGAATAAAACAACCACTATAGACAAATTGAATGGACTGATTATTTAACATTAGAGATAATACATTCATTACTTTCACATTTTTTGCATAATCTGAGTAGAAGCAGTAAAATCAACAGGCTCGATCTTCCAGACCGACTGTCATGCCAGGTTACTGCACTACCTTCCCCAATCTCACTGCAGATTTAATGAGACTCAAAGCTGATTCCTGCACTTATTCTGTGCTTTAAGCTCACACCAGTAGAGTCTCTGTGCACTAAAACCAGTGAACTGAAATTGGCAGGGGAGCAGCCAAAGGCAAGACCTGAACACTGAGGAATTATTTATTACCACATACATAAAACCACGCATAAAACCAGTCACATTATTTCTGTCAGTGACATCTTTTCAGCAAAATACCCTCCCTGTATTTTCCTAAAAGCAGCTGTCAAACTCCTCAGCAGAGATCAGTACAGGTATTAAACCGTCAGCTCTACAGAGTCTGTGTTACCAGCAGGGAGACCAACGTACCTTCTCTTTGGAGATGGTGATCGGGACTTTGACCGACTGTCAAAACAGAACATAGTAAATACAGCACAAAGTTAAAACGGGCATTTTATAGTAAAAACAAACAACACAACAGCATAGCAACAGAATTATTGCCATCTTGAAGATGGCAAAGTTTTCAAATCAGCTTTTACTCTGGCAGGGGTTCTTAATTCATTTTGTGTGGAGACTGACTGTATGCAAACGTTTGCAGTAAAGAAAGCCAGTGTATAAAAACAAAGCGTTTAACTGAGGTGAGGTTCGGAGGAATCTATGGCAATGTTTTCTCAAAGTGTTTATCAGCAGCATTATTAAAAAATGAAGCCCTTTTTCTGATTTAACAGAATTGAGCACTAAACAAACTAAACAGTCCCCTATATAAAAACAAAGAGATGGGTAAGGAATACATTCCAAATACCCACAGAGAAAATTTTATAATCAGTCCTATCTGAAATAGGCACCTGTGTTTGGGGGACTTTTTTCTCAGGACTGGGCTTTGTTATCTGTGAAAAAAACACAATACTAAATTCTAGATACTGCTGCAGGCTTCATCTCTGTATGCTCACCTCTTAGCTGGAGAGCCGGATTTAGATCTGCCATGAGACCTAGACCTAGAAGAGAAAACACAGCTCAGCAAGAAAGCCACAGGCACGCACGTTCCCACATGAAGACAGTAAGTCACACCAAACGTGTAAGAACTCTAACACTGAACACAGACAAAATGCTGCAAGTTTGCAGGACCTTTCCTGCTAAGATTCAGCAGAAAGTTTTTAAATCAGAAGCTGATGACCTGTGCAGGCTGATGTAGGGGACAGGAATGCGTGAACTACCCAAGTTGCAACCAGCTTCTTCACAAAGCCGTGCTTCTAACTAACAAGTTTTATTAGGCTGCAGTGACATCTACCACTGTAGTTGAAACTGGCTGCAGGCAGCATCATCCTACAAACATCTTCTCTTCAGAACACTTCATCTTTTAAAATAATATTTTAACAAATGCATGTAAAACCTGATGAATTCAGGCATTGTGAAAAGACTGCCAAAAACGTCAAGTCTTTTTGAGGTAACATTGGTGCACCAGGAGAACACTAATACCACTTACAAAGAAGAACTGAAATTTGTAGGTTCCCAAAGGAAGCGTTCTACTTTCCTTAACTGCTTTCAGATGCATGCTTTGATGCTGTCAGCCCAGCAAGTTTCATGTAATACTTATTCAGCCTGTCTTCCTTATGAATTGAGAGCCTGCCTCTGGATGCTCTGCATTCCTTTGATTCTTCTACAGTGATAGTCTCTCAACTGCCTGATGTAGAAATTTAAACAGTGACTTCATTATAAATTAAACACCAATATTTTGCCACTTCTTTGTGCTTTTATTTCTGTAATTTCTTCTGCCTCAATCACTTTATCTGTACTTACAATTAAACATGTCACAATACAGAGTTTGGAAATTACACTAATAGCACCCTATACACTGCAGAAATCCATCCTGGTACTAAAAAAAAGAAAATAATGATAACAAAATCAAGATTTTTTTCTTTTTGAGAGCCTGTTGACCTTGGCTGTTTTCTGCTCATCATTGGCACTGAACAACGCTAAGCTGTGTTAAGTCACTTCGGAACAACTGTTGTTAAGATTCAACACATTTTATCAACAGGTAGAGAAAGTGCAATTGATCAATAAAAAGGATGGCTCTGTTGCCTTGGGGAATTGTGCTTCTCTCTTCACTAGCTTCCAAAACGTTTTTGCGAGTTTCTGCACTTAGCTATGACATCTTTTGGTCTGCAGCTCTCCATTCCATAAGAACTCCTGTCATGGCTTGCTGCTCCACCCCTCAGAAAAGCCTTCCACCACCACCACCACCTTTCAGCAGTGAAGTTTTCATCTGCAGCTGTAGGCTTTTCCACTTACTCTTTTCAGCTGAAGCTTCCCTTTTGAGTGTGCACGTGTTTCTTCACCACTGACTGCTATCTTATTTCAAAGGGCAACCATTAAAGCAGAACGGCAGGCCCAGGAATGGGCTGGGGAAAGAGCAGCACTGTCTCCTTCAGAGTAGAACTTCAATCCCCTCTTAATCCTCCTACAACAGCTCCCTAAAGCCAATCAATCAACCCATGTCATGCACCACCAACGTGGTTCTTGACCAGCTCTCAGGAAACACACGCTGCAGTCACTTACTGTGGAATCATTAGACCACAATATATAAGAGAATGAGTGGCATCCTGTATTTCTCTCCAATCTGATCATCATTCTAATGGTACGTCTGGCGGTGCAAAATAATTTGGCATGGTGTTTATCCCAAATTTAATTCAGCTACTGCAACACGACACTTCGTGAATAAACAGTCGAGTACTCAAGGCAGCTAAAAACAGCTCTAACACTCACAGCACTGCAAAGTCCTTCAGGACTTGCCTGGTTACGAGCATTGATATTTTACTTTAATGCTAACAAAAAGACATCCTAATTTCTGACAAGTAATTTGAAGAATCCATAATCTCATATGAGCTAAATAAAGCAAAATACTTTTCAGATTAATCGTAGATGTTTGCTATATTAGCTAACTAATAATAAAACTAATCAAAACAGTACTTGTGATGACCATGAAGACCTAGATATTAGCAGTATGCAAAACAAAACAACCAAACAAAACCAAAAGAAGAAAGTGCAGTCTTCTGCACTGGTCTTTTAAACCTCAGACCCCTGAGCTGAACACTCAGAATACTTCTTTCTTTCTCTGAACATTTTAACAGCTGCCAGAAAGCCTCAAGAGACTTAAGCAACTTTACTACATGTCCCGAGTTACTGCAGAGATCTTACCTGCTTCGGGGCCATGTAACAGACCTGGATCTAGACCTGGATCTTGATCTTGACCTGAAATGAAAAAAAAAAAAAAATCAAAAATAAAAATCAAAGTAGTCAACTCAACTAGAAGCAATGACTGTTACAGCACTATGTAGAATAATGTCCACATGTTGAATATAAAACCTAAAGTATCTTTAAACATTTCAGGCATCAAAATTCATCTTGGGATATGCAGTTCTTTAAGGCCTAAAAGAGTAACTGGATTACCAGAACTTTAAGTAGGGTTATCAAAAACTCTTAAAGTATTCTCTGTCTGAATTCTAGCAGCCTGATTTCTAGCAATCAACACCTTTAGTCTGCTATCCTATACCTTTCCAAATGCCTTAATTAAAAAGAAAGGCAGCAATGAAATCAAAAACAAGAGTTTATATGAAATTACTACTAATTACCTCGATCTCTTCAAGGAACCCGATCGGGACCGTCGGGGAGACACAGATCTAGACCTACGAGGAGAAACGGACCGGGACCTGCGATAGGAAGCAGACCTAGACCTGCAAAGAAACCAAACAAGGTTACAGTTGAGTAAGGTTACAGTGCAAACATGGCTTTTTGTAAGTAAAAGAAACAAACAAGAGTGAGATGCAAACATAAGCATACCTCCTACCGCGACTTCGACTGCGTGACCGAGAATACCTCCTTCCTCGGGACCTGGAACGGGATCTAGACCGGGACCTGGGTTTAGGTTGGAGAAAACACGTATCAGAAAGCAGCTTCAGCCACCACTACATGTGAGGCCCTGCTGAAGTCAAAACTTTCAGACAACTAAAGAACTAGCATCTGTGAGTTGGAAAAAATCTCTGGGCCTACTTGTCTTGAGCAATTTTACTACCTAGAAAAATGTTAAGAGCTGAATTACATTGCAGAATTACATTAGAATAAAAAAACACTGTAATGCGTATTTAAAATAAACCTTGCAAGTTTGCAGGTCGACCCTCTTTGGCCCAAGGTCTAGCAGATCTAGACGATCTAGAAGTATCTATAGCCGATCGCTGCATCTAGGTGTTCTCTTCAATCTAACGACGATCAAACTGACAGCCCAATGAGCCAGGGTGAGGCTTGATTGACGCAAGAAGATTTTTCTAGCTGGGAATGTGGTCAATCTGGTGTTCCTCTTTCTAAACCGGAGGGGGGGCCCCAACTGAAAGCCAAATTTACTGTTACGGCGGTCACCGTCTCAAATTTTCTGCCCTTAAAGAATAAGGTGAAGCTACGTGTAGATGGCTCGAGGGGATCTGGCCTCTTATGCTGATCACCTCAAGGTCTAGGAGGATCTTAAGTGTCGGATTTGCAAGGCGCCTCAGCATGAAATCTTAAGGCTCGTGACATTCTGAATCAAGGCGACTGACTCAAACGAAGAAACCTGAAAGGTTTTGACCAGGTTGATTATTAAGATAGTAACATTCGATAGAAATAGCAACAAATTGTAATATACACCTATACATTTACGCTAGAGTTAAGTTTTAAAGAAAACTGGTGTAACATTCTGTTCTTTGCTAACAAGAGCTACACAAAAGTGAACTGGCGAAGCAACCCAGCCGCACCGCTCCCGCACGTACCTGCTCCTCCTTCGGCGACTATAGCGATGGCAATCATAAGCATAGTGGCCTTTCTCACCACACTCATAGCATCTGTCATTGGGGTCAAAGGGGCGCCGGGCAGGAGGCCTGTCATAACGGGAGCGACGGGGCATCCCCGTCGACACTTCCACTCTCACCCTGGAGCCACAGATCACTCTAAAATAAGACAATAATGGCTCTAAGTTAACTGCTAACGTTTACGGCAGAACCACTTAAAAAAAAATAATAACAATAATGGAGCAAAAAGCCCCAGAACTACATAAAGAAGAAACGGAAAGGGAACACCGATTCTCTCTCCAGACTTAAAAATGGCGCCAGCTCCCGCCAACAGCAGCAGCGCTCACGTACTTCCCATCGAGCCCACGGACGGCGTCCTCAGCATCCCTCGGGTCTTCGAACTCCACGAAGGCGAAGCCCGGCGGGTTCCTGGCGATCCACACGGTTCTCAGCGGCCCGTAGTAGCTGAAGGCTCTCTCCAGCTCGCCTTTGCCGGCACCGGTGCCCAGGTTCCCCACGTACACCTTGGTCTCTGAGGGGGAGGGAGCCGGGGGTAAGCGCCGCAGCCCTGAGGGCTCGGGGCGGCCGCCGCCATCTTGTGAGCGCGGCCCCCTCCCGCCTCCCGCGCGGGCAGCGCGGCCGCACCCCTGCCCCCCGCCGCCGCTGACGCAAAATGGCGGCGGCGGCGGCAACGGCGCCTAACGGCCGCTTCGCCTCACCTTCCCCTTCCTCCCTTCCTTCGCCTTCCCGCCCCGGCTCCGCTCCCCTCAGCCGTCTCCCCCCGCTTCCTCCCGCCTCCCTCCCTCGCTCTCTCCCCTCCTCGCCGCCCGCTGCCCGGTCACTCACCGCCTCCATAGCGGCCGTAACGCGACATCCTAACGGCTCCGCCAGCCGCCGCTCCGCGCGCGCACGCGCCTGCCCTTCGCCGCCCGCCCACCCACCCTCCCTCAGGCGGCGGCACCGCGCATGCGCGCGGGGAGGGCGCCGGTTGTCGCCTGAGGGGAAAAAAGGGGACGGGGACAGCCGGGACCGGGGTTTGGGGACACGGGGAGCCGCTGCGACACCGCCCGGAGCCTCCGGCAGCGGCAGGGGCTTTGTGGGGTTGAGGGGAGAAAGCGCCTCCGGAGCGGCGGCTCTGAGGAGAAGCGCGCTTTCCCCGACGGAGCTGCGATGCGGCTGAGGGAGAGGAGCTGTTCTCATCCTAAAAGCGGTTTTTTGCCTCATGAAGCGCTTATTTATGGCTGAATTTGCGGTGAGAAAGCTGTAACTGCCCGCGGTAGCGACCCGCGTCTGTCAGACGAGGCTCAGATGGCAGGGAAGAATAAACTGTCGAGGCTTTGTTTAGAGCAAATAGTTAAACTTTCAGCATAGAAAAACAAACAACAACAACAAAACTTCAGGGAGTGAGACCAGAAAGAAAACTGGAAATGCTTAGGGCATTTTGCACCAAGTGCCTTCGAACAAAATCCTCTCCAGCCCGATGCAGAAAGGCACCAGTTAGGAAGTTATTTACATCCCAAAGGACTGAGATGTGTAATACACAGAAACACGTGCATGTATCTGAGAACACTGCAGTCATTCTTTCCACTGATTTTCCTTCAAATGGGAGCTGAGATTTCTCACTGGTGCTTGCTCTTACAGTGAAACAACCAAATTTGCTAGTTTCTGCTTCCTTAGTAAACTACATCTGAGAGAAAGCAGAAGCTGATAAAGTAACTCATCCATAAATCCACCGCACTGGGAATTGAAACACTACCAGAAGAAAGAAAAATCCCTCTTTAAGCCTGCAAAATACCAAATTTTTTCCTTTTATACCTACAATATTTTATTTCCTGCTACGATCACAAAATCACCACATTTTCATTTATTCCGGAACGGTGGAAGCTTGTTTGCTTCATCCACGGGGAGCTGTTCAGTAGCAGTCTTAAAATACAGAAGCTCTCTGGAAAAAAAAAAAAAAAAAAAAAAAAAAAAAAAAAAAAAAGTTTATTGCTTATGCAGCTGCACAGGAATAGCTCGCAAATAAAACCTTCAGGGAGCAAGAATAGCAGTTTGCATGTCGCAGATGCCTCGAGGATGAACCTGGAAGCATTAACGTGGGAGAGGACCCAAGCCAGGATTCGCACGCTGGCTGCAGCCGCCCCACGCGTTATTTGGGGTCACGCATTGAACAGCAACACCTCCCCTATGGCTGCTGAGCCCTACCACGTTATAGGACGCTCCTCGGCAGCCTCCATTCGGCTGTTCTCACAAAACCCGGGGCGGGCTGGCGGCAGGAAGCGGCGGGGCCGGGCCGAGCCCACGCCCGCCCTCGTTGGCCGGGGCCCCGCAGGCGGTGAGGCAGCAGGGGGGCACCGAAGGCACGGCAGGGGACGGGAACCAGGTGCCCGCAGCCCCCTGGCCTCCCCACATTGCTCCCCATCACGGGGTGAGGTGGGACGGGTGCCCCCCACGTTGGATGGGGGTGGCTGGTGCGGGGGATGGAGTGGGAGAGCACCCGCAGCTCGCAGTGCCCTGAGTGTTTGTAATGTTTGCATTAAGAAAAAAAAAAAAAAAAAAAAGTGGATTAAAATGTGTGGAAGACTTACCTAGAGGCAAATTTTGATGTAAAGGGCGAAGCAAGGAGATTGGTTACTTCTGCTAATTGCTCTGGCTGTTTTCTAGGTTCTGGGTGTAGGCAATATGAATGACTGGCAAATGAAAAGCCCTCTAGACTGGGAAACGTACGTGAACAAAAGGGTGAAAGTTGCAGCAGCTGAGAAAAATGAATATGAAGGATGGGTCTTAACAGTTGATCCAGTTTCTGCCAAGTAAGTACCAAAGCTTTTGCTTCTCTAAAGCTCAGGGAGAACAAGTTTTTCAGGAAAAGAGGACCCGAAGAGCGAAGCAAACTTATCTGGAAAAAAAAACAAACGTGTTGAGGTTCTGTGTTTAATTGGCAAGGTGTAAGAAAAAAAGATAACAATAGCTGATGAGGCCTAAATCCACATTAATTTCATTCAAGGAACTGGTAAGTTTGGGGGATGGCTAATAGCTGAATTCATGCTGGCTTTATGAGGGAACAGGCAGAAATTTGGCTCTGTGCTGCAAGAGGTTTTCAATATCTTTTTGTTTGCAAGCTTGTCCAACAGGAGCACGGGATGGAGGCTAGAAACTAAAACATCCAGCCTGTGCTGTGTTTCAGACGAGATGGTTGTTCTTTCAGTTATGTGGCAGCTCTGATACTCTGATGTTCTCATAGAGATGCTTGCCTTTTTGATAGGAAAGTTTTCCGCAGCTGTGAGTGATTTGGGGGATGGCCAAGGCTAAAATTAATGGCATATTTCATTGCACATCCCACACACAGTCTTTTATTCCACTGACGGTGACAACAGCAAATTAATAAACTGCTGGCGTAGGGTTCTGGATTTTTTCTTCCCACAAAAGGGAGAAAATGGTTTCTAGTTCTCTTCTATGGTATATGGGGAGGAGATGCTAGAAGTGTAACAAGTTGTTTTCCTGATTGTATTTTAGGACTTGTGGAATGAAGTGTCCTTGAGAAAAGATCAGGCAGCAGTCTTAAATGGCTACAACATGAGCCTGAACCTGCTGCCGTGTGCTGTTGGTGCAATACTCATGTATAGTTTTCAGTTAAGAAGCTAGCGATACTCATTAAAAATACATATATTACTATTTTAGTTACGATCAATAATTAAATGTTAATAATTACCTATTAAAAGCTTCTGATGTTCATTCTTAGTTGCCACCACTGCGTTCAGCATTCTACGTGTTTAACGTGTGATGGCATTGTTTTTTAATGTTGGAAGACTTTGGGTGCTTTAGCAAGGTTGGGAATACTGCCCAAATTACATCCCCAGACCTGATTCTGATGCATCCTGCTGCTTTTTTTTTTTTTTTTTCCCCCCCTAATACAATGTTTTGCTTGGTAGTACCTAAAGTAGTTTCAAATTCCAGGTCAGAAGTTACCCCAGAGCCCCACAGTTTCAGCATTTTAAGGACATAGCATGTTTTTCAAGAAAAACCCTGACTATCTGGTATTTTCTAAATAGCTGGGTTGCAGTGAGGTTTCTGAGCACTCACCTCTGAGCCCCTTGGGTTGTGTTTCTGTCCTCAGTTAGGTACAGTCAGTCACACGTCCTTCTTTCCCTGGCAGTGTTGTCCTGGCAAACTTCCCAGAGAACGGAAGAGTGTCCATTGTAGTTGTGCTGGGCCACGCTGTCCAGGAGGTCGACGTCCTGCAGGAAGCGGACGATGAAATGAAGGCACGGCTTTCCTGCATATTCGCCCCCGAGGAAAGCAAAGCGTACAGCCCGGAGGAGCTCGACAAGAGGAAAAATGACCTGAAGAGGTGGCTGGAAGCAAACCACATCCCCGTGACAGAGCAAGGAGAATCAGGAAGGACGCTGTGCGTGGCGGGGGTGCTGACCATCGACCCGCCGTACGGCCCAGAGGAGTGCAGCAGCTCCAATGAGATCATCCTGTCCCGCGTTCAGGGCCTGATACAGCGCTACCTGGAAAAGAGGCAGTGAGCTCTGCTGCCTCCAGCACCGGCCTTCGGGAACGGGTCTGCCGGCCCCATTAGGGACTGTCCTGGGGGTCAGCATGCCTACGTCCATAAGTGCTGCGTGTCGGGGCTTCTGTCTGAATTCCTGTACGTTAAGAAAGGAGTAAAACGTGTAAAAAGGAGTTAAAAGTGTGAAGTACAAGCACAAAACATTTTGCATGCACTATTTTTTTGTTAAAAAAATCAGTCAGATAATAATGCTGTATTGAATTGATGTATAGCTATACTTTTTGTTACAGTATTATGAAAGTGAAATATTAGAAATCTAAACTTCCTCTGCCTTTGAGACTAATTTTGTTACTTTTATAGCAGCGTAGGCGTGTTTATTTGAACTGCTTGCCACACATCTTTATTTTTTCCAGAAGGAATCGTGATACTTGAATTCCCACACCGGATGCAAGATTTGTTGGGAAAGCTTTTCCTTTCCTTCAGCGTTCCTTCTGTTTTAGCACATTAATTATAGTATAGGATGAGGTTTGTAGGATAATTGGAAGATAGCAGGCAAAGGGGCATTAAGGCCGTGTGTCGTTCTCCATCCACGTTTGCTACTTCAGCACAATAGTGACTGGAGGCCGTTTGTTGCGCAGAATTCCCTGTAATTGGAGCGATTTGGTTTCCTTTTACCGCTTTGCCGCCGTTTTACCCCATTATTTATTTATTCCACTGCTCCCCTCAGGCGCCTGACGCGCGAGGCGGGCTCCTCCCCCCGCGCAGCCGCTCTCGCGAGACCTCCGCGCGGCCGAGGCGCGGGCTCCCCCCGCCCCGCCCCGCCCCGCGTTGCCTGGCGACCCGAGCCCCGCCCCGTGCGCGCGGCGGTGCCGTTGGGGCGCGCAGTCGCGGCGGCGGCGGGCTCTATATAAGGGGAGGCGCGCGGGGCCCGGCCTGCAGCGGGGACGATGTCGCGATACGGCCGTTACGGTACGGGCTGAGGGGAGGGGGAGGCACCGGGCGCCTCAGCGGGGACCGGCGGGGCTGGAGCGGGTACTGGGGGGGTTGCGCTGAGGAGAGGGGAGGAGGGAGCGCGGCCGCTGTCCCGGGAACGGCTGCGGGGGAAGATGGCGCCCGCCGCGCACGGCTCGGGGCCGCCGCCGGTGCCGGGAGGCGTTGGGCGGCGGGGGGGGGGGGAGCGATGGCGGCGGGCGCGCAGCAAAATGGAGGCGGCGCCCAAGATGGCGGCGCCTGAGGGCCGCGGGGAAGGAGGGAGGGAGTGGGGGGAGGGGGTGGCCGCGTTGAAGGCCTCGCGCGCCGCGCCTGCGCAGTGCGGGCGGCCCCGAGCTGACATGGCCGCCCCGCTGCCCCCCTCAGAGACCAAGGTGTACGTGGGGAACCTGGGCACCGGCGCCGGCAAAGGCGAGCTGGAGAGAGCCTTCAGCTACTACGGGCCGCTGAGAACCGTGTGGATCGCCAGGAACCCGCCGGGCTTCGCCTTCGTGGAGTTCGAAGACCCGAGGGATGCTGAGGACGCCGTGCTGGGACTGGACGGGAAGTACGTGTGTGGGGAAACGGCCCCTGAGGGCTGCCACGCTGCCTCTCCTCCAAGCTGCAGTCATTGGGGAGAAAACCATTCTTGTGGCTAACAATCTCCGTGTGTTGCAGGATAATATGTGGCTCCAGAGTGAGAGTGGAAGTGTCGACGGGGATGCCCCGTCGCTCCCGTTATGACAGGCCTCCTGCCCGGCGCCCCTTTGACCCCAATGACAGATGCTATGAGTGTGGTGAGAAAGGCCACTATGCTTATGATTGCCATCGCTATAGTCGCCGAAGGAGGAGCAGGTACGTGCGGGAGTGGCGCGGCTGGGTTGCTTCGCCAGTTCACTTTTGTGTAGCTCTTGTTAGCAAAGAAAAAGCCAGTTTAAACTCTTAATGCTGTAAGTCAACAGGTGTATTTCAGTTTTTTTTTTTTTTTTTTTTTTTTTTTTGCTAATACATATCGAATGTTACTATCTTAATAATCAACCTGGTCAAAACCTTTCAGGTTTCTTCGTTTGAGTCAGTCGCCTTGATTCAGAATGTCACGAGCCTTAAGATTTCATGCTGAGGCGCCTTGCAAATCCGACACTTAAGATCCTCCTAGACCTTGAGGTGATCAGCATAAGAGGCCAGATCCCCTCGAGCCATCTACACGTAGCTTCACCTTATTCTTTAAGGGCAGAAAATTTGAGACGGTGACCGCCGTAACAGTAAATTTGGCTTTCAGTTGGGGCCCCCCCTCCGGTTTAGAAAGAGGAACACCAGATTGACCACATTCCCAGCTAGAAAAATCTTCTTGCGTCAATCAAGCCTCACCCTGGCTCATTGGGCTGTCAGTTTGATCGTCGTTAGATTGAAGAGAACACCTAGATGCAGCGATCGGCTATAGATACTTCTAGATCGTCTAGATCTGCTAGACCTTGGGCCAAAGAGGGTCGACCTGCAAACTTGCAAGGTTTATTTTAAATACGCATTACAGTGTTTTTTTATTCTAATGTAATTCTGCAATGTAATTCAGCTCTTAACATTTTTCTAGGTAGTAAAATTGATCAAGACAAGTAGGCCCAGAGATTTTTTCCAACTCACAAGATGCTAGTGATGTGGCTTTTGTTTTTGTTTTTATTTTGTTTTTAGTTGTCTGAAAGTTTTGACTTCAGCAGGGCCTCATGCAGTGGTAGGTGAAGCTGCTTTCTGATACGTGTTTTCTCCAACCTAAACCCAGGTCCCGGTCTAGATCCCGTTCCAGGTCCCGAGGAAGGAGGTATTCTCGGTCACGCAGTCGAAGTCGCGGTAGGAGGTAAGATTCTGGCTGTTGTGCGCTTGTTTGTTACTGTTCTTTCTTCTCCCTCAACTCTGTACCCCTTTGTACTCTTTGTGAAAAGTACTTCACGGTAACTTGCCTTTTTGTCTTTGTTTTGTAGATCAAGGTCAGCTTCCTACCGCAGGTCCAGGTCAATCTCTCCTCGTAGGTATAGATCATTTTCACCTCGGAGGTCACGGTCTGGATCTTTAAGGAGATCAAGGTACATGTTACCTGTTAAGTTTTAAGCTCACAATGGTGTTGAAGGGAATGTAATTGTTGGAGTTAGCATTAACTTCATTTTTCTGCAGTCCTTAGCATTCATCAGAAACTTCATGGGGTTACATCCCTGGGCTAACCTGAACCTTTTATCTGAAGTTAGAAACCTGTGCATATTTACTCTGAACAACCATTTCTGATCTTTTTCATAGTGTTCTAAAACTAGGTTTGTGATTTTGATCTATGGTCAAGGCTTTCTTTGTCTTCAAGGATACAGAGTAATGACTTAAAGCAGGGCAGCGGAACTTCTTACGTGGATGATATTACTGGTCAAATCTATTACAGCTTTCTAATAATACTGCTAATTTTGCGGAAGTAACTTGAGTAACTTTCATTATTTGCATAATGTTAGTGATTTCAGAGAACCACGTTGAAAGATGCCTGCTGTATGAGTCGCACAGTAGTGGCTGATCTTCCACTGCTCTTTTCTAGGTCTAGGTCCAGATCACGCTCTAGGTCTCGGTCTGTTGTGTGGCCTCGAAGCAGGTAAGTTGCATGTTTTTAATTAAAACAAGTAATAACGTTCGTCTTCCTTCCTTCTCCTAGGAAATTTGTGGCAGGAAGGGGTTAGAAGGTTGTGCAGCATAGCAATATTTCCCCTTAATGTTAATAATTTATGCCTCCTGTTTTTGTGGCTGCATCTATATATTTAGGTACACGAAGCCATAAATGAAGCATATATATGATTTGTGCTGGATGGAAAGAAGTTTAGAAAATTACTGGTTTCATATGTAGAGAATGCAAGCAATAATGAGATTCTTACCACTGGCTCAGCTGTTGCTCACGGCTTTTCAGCATTGTCACAGTTCTGAGAATGAAACTAAGTTGCTGTAGCAATAAGAACTGTGTTATATGGGGTAGGACACTTGGCTTTAGGGTTCTGGAGGGCTGAACGAAGGGGACCCTGAGTCCCAGTGTTAAAGGTGGTGTTTCTGAGGACTGCTCTGACACATCCCCGTGGATCTGGAGGCTTCCTGCATGCCAAAATAGAAGTTGAGGAAGATGTACAAATACTCCTGTGTTAATAAAAATGTGATAGACAGGAAGAAATTGTCCTTGTGGTAGAGTGAGTGAAGAGATGCACTTCGTTAGGGTCTGCTGGCTGCTTTAGGACTTGCTCACTGAGCCCTTAAGAGGATGATGACTGCCAATTACTGGAGCTGTCCTGACTGCATAGGAGGCACAGCAGGAGGTAAATGACTAGGCAGGCTCAGATTGCAGGCTGCTGCCGCGCACATCTGGGTACTGCTGTGATGTTTGGTGGCTCCTGGTTCTGGGACAGTCGGGTGCCTGCAGGAAAGATGCCTGATGCTGTTACTGAAATGTGAGGAATGCTGATTTCAGGGGTCTGCAGTTGCAGGTGTGAGCAGTGGTAGTTAGGCCTGGAGTTACAGAAGCATTGTGCTAAGTGCAGACGGTTCTGCTTCTGGAGCTGCTGACTGGCAGTCCTTGTGATGGCGCACTCTGGGAGCGAGGTATTGCCAGTACTGGCAGTAAGATGCTGGTTTTCTGCATCTTCTTGACTGAAGGAAGTTGTGCTCATGCTACAAAATAAGAGTTCTGGGTAGACTTCAGCAACTCCATTCTGTGTAACTTTGATGCAGTCAGAAAACTGCTGGTTACAGTATTGAGGAACCGTTACAGATGGCTCAGTATAGTGGCCAGGAAGGTTTAAAAGCAGCTGCACTTAGTTATTCAATGTGTATAAAGCAATAGGCAAGGTGAGGTGACTATTGATTACCTCCTATAAACGGCTACAGACAGAAAATGGAGGGGAGGGGGAAGGAATTGTTCTAGTGTCAGAATTCATCCAGGTGGTATTATAAAATCTTGGAAAGCTCCATGTTCAAGTTAGTGTTTTTTAAAAGAAACAGCCAAATTTTCTAAAAAGATGCTGTAAGCTATCCTTCCTTTGTGAAAAGGATGCTGGGTGGGGAGGAGCTGTGGGAGAGCCTAGAACAAAGCCTTCTGTTCTGTAGAAGTGGCAGCCGAGCTTTGCTGGGGAGCTTCTTGTGCTTGTAGTGTTGTCTCCTGACAAATAGAGTGTGCAATAGGATAGAAAGGATTCTTCTGAAATGTCCTGAGGAAAGCTTGCTGCGCCAGAGCGGAGCATTCCTCTCTGGTTTGTGATGCTGTGCAGTGTGAAATTGCTGTTGCTGGTTAAGCTAACTATCATTGTATGTGCATGCCACCGGCTGCTTTGCTGAGCTTTATTTTTCTCCTGTTGTAGGTCTGGGTCCCATGGTAGATCTAAATCTGGCTTACCTGCTAAAAGGTGAGCGTATAAATACAACTGGCACTCAGTAACTTTTTTGTCATGATTCAAAGTATGTGTTTGGACCAGTATTTTAGATGCATGTGGAAGAGTCTTTTTAATGGCTGGTTTTTAAACATTTTTACACTTTTTTAAATATATGTATTTTTGTTATAGCTGACTTTCATGGGTTGGTCAGCAGTTCTTCCAGGACTGTGGATATCTGGCACGTTCTTATTGAACCCATGTGATGACAAAGTATTTTTGGCAGGATTTGAGGCATACTTTACATCCACTGCCTCTGTTCTCAGTCCTCCTGTCTTGCCTTCACTTGATTCGCTGCTCCTGCTCTGCAGGATTTCTGCGACCATTTTGTAGCTGGTTGGAAGCTGTGTTGCTCTCTCCCGAGGGCTTCAGCTTTCAGCAGTTTTCTTTCTCAACTGCAGCTTCTTGCTTAAAGTCTTCAAATTGGGTGTAGTTGCTATCAGCAGCACTAAGGGTGGTGTCATTGGATGCAAAAACGTCAGTTCTTACCACTTTGAAATGGACGAAAGTGGTGACTTGACTGTATGTAAGCTAATAAATGAGAAGTTACATTGCTGTCTTTTCTTTTCCAGTCGCTCAAAGTCCAGATCACCATCTCCAAAGAGAAGGTAGGAATATCTTAAAACTAGAGCATAATAACCTATTTCCATGAAACCTTGTTAAAGTGCAATAGAAAAGGTTGCCAAATGAGAATGGACTGTTGAAAAGTTCCCGAGGAATTTAGAATCCAGGGAAGAAGTGAGTAATGGAGCAAACAAAACAAGCACAGCTGGAAAAGGGGTAAAAAGGCGTGAAGCAGACCACCAGCATATGACAGGATTAAATCCCTGTTGGTGAACACTCACAGTTGGCTCTGCCACAGTTGTGCAGCTGCCTGCTCTTACTGCATGCTGTGAAGTAAGAGGCAATTTCCTCTCTGTAACTGGAAAATTAAATGCTGGAATTTTGGGAGGGTGATACCCAGACACAGGGCTAGCTCCAGCCTGGAACCACACAGGTTGTAGCTCCCCTTCATCTCGGCACAGTAAGAATCCTGAGAGTAGACTCAGAGGGGCTTTTCTTGAGCAGGCTTGATGTCTTGTTTAGTGCTCTCATTTCAACAGGCCCTTACAGCATTTAATTAACAACTTCAAGTGTGAAAAATGTAATTGGATGGGTTCCAGTACTCATCACAAACTACATACAAAAACAGCATGAAGAGGAACAATACTAGAAAGAGGTTTCCTGTGTTCAGGAGACCTGGGGCATTGTGGATATTTACTGTAGGAGTTGTTCTTACTCCTTTTTCTTTCCCTTTCAGTCATTCACCATCAGGAAGCCCTTGAAGGAGTGCATGTCCTGAAAGAATGGATTCAAGTTAAAAAGTTTAAGAAGAAAATTTATTTTGTTTACATTATTATAAGGGATTTTGTGGTGTCTTTATAAATGTAAGGGCTTAGTCCTAGAAGGCTGTTTCTATTGACTAACAACAATTGGCATGACTTTGGATCTTTTAAAAGTCTTATTGGTAGACTAATGCAAAACTCTTTTGTTGTGTTAATGTTCTGTGATCTGGAAACGTTGGGCTTTTTTATTGGCGCATTGAAATAAACCGTGCATTTCTAACTAAGAAATCCTTTGTGGTAACCCTGCTGTTTGTTACTATGGACGTTTGGGAGCCAAATATGGCAGAGCAGCTACTCAGTGGCTGCCTGCAGGCAAATCGTTGTAGGACTTCCACAGATCTCTGATTTATGGGAGTGTCACCATTGCCCCTTCTCAGTCTTGCTGTCCATTCTTGAATGTTACAATTTTTAGGTTGCATTTTTACTTAAACCTCCTCAGAGTTCAGGAAAGCTAAAAACCTGACTTACCCTCTTCTGTGCTACCACAAGGCCGTTTCTCAAGTGCTCCCTCCAGTGGGGTGAATGGCTTTAATTAGAACCTGTCACATCACCTGCTGTCCTTGCTCCTACCTCACCTTAGCTTCAGGCAAACTGGAGTATGCAGTAGTGGGGAGAAGTCACGCAGAACCTGCTTGAGCACTGGTGTCCATCCAAAGCACTGCACTCCTTGGTGACTGAGAAGTTGTTTTATTCAAGAGGGATGCCGCTCTGAAAGTGTACAAAAATCTGAAGAGAAACGGGAGCCATTCCTATTGCACTCCACAGCCAACCACAATGTAAATGCTATTTGCTGGCCCTTACAAGAGTGACTGCCAGCCCTGCACAGAAGCAATACCACGTCCAGTAGTGCCACTCCATGTGGAGCTAATGGCTGCACGCTGGCTAAATGTGGAGTATTCTCCTGAAGTGCTTTAAGATCCCCCCAGAATGATTAGGCCTTAAAACACCTCTTTGCTAGACTCAGAGAAACCAAGCGTGAGCATCCAGCATTAGATGAACATGGTGCTATGTGACCTTTTCCTTCCTCATACAAGGCTGTTGCTGTGAAACCACTTCTGCATAAGCTTGAATGTCTTGAAAGATGCCCCCCTCAGCTTGAAGGCTGCTTCCAGGCAGGTGGTGGGGTAGAGAGGGTTGCTCTATTTCTGCTACCGCAGCTGCCAGCAGTGTTCTTTCACGTAAGGCACTTTCTGTTATTTGCAATTGCTATTGCATCAAACAGCTCAGCTGTACTGATGCTAAGCACTGCAAACGAGCAAAGTCAAAGAAGTGATTTCGTTCTCACTGTAGCATTCTTCACACTCTTCTGCTACCACTCTGTTCTTCCCCAGATCAAGACTGGCTAAAAGCTTCCAAACAGCAAAATCTTCCAGGTGTATAAGGGTGGCAAGAGGAATACCACCCCCTGAAGTTTAACAGCAAGCAGTATCATCCCTTCAATGATCCATTTTTAACGGGTTGCAGCAGTCCATCTCAGCTGTTTTCCAGAGCTCAGGGGCCTGAAAAGCTCCTCTTTTAGGGGAAACAGCCACCTTTTTCCTGCAGTTAATACATTCCAACCACAGCAGTCTGCGCTGATCCAGCAAGTTACTCCAACTGAACATTTACAGTCTCTCATTTTAAGGGCTTTGGGTTAAACTGGAAGCAAATCAATTCCTGCTCAGCCAAGACTCACTACTTCAGTGAAGTCTTGGTCAAAAATGTTGAGGTGCATTTCAACCCATTTAAAGAGCAGCTGCTTTCAGACATCATTATTACAAGCAGCAGCCAGGTAGCGGTATTTTTGTGACCAGAAAACATTCCCAGTATGGTTTTGCAGAAAAACACTTGGCTTTCTTAGTTGGAGATTTCTGTTCCTCCTGTAAGATTTGCCCTTTTCCCATGTCCCAGTGTGGACTGTAAACCACATCATTTTCAACAAGAAAGCTTTCCACAAACAGTCAAAAAAACAGAAGAAAAAACAACCACCTGTAATAGCACGGCTGCCAACTTGCTCTTCCAGAGATCAACGCCATGTTTTGAGACAATAAATACATAAAGACACCGCTGTTACTTGGTCTGGCCTCAGGCAGTAGCAAACGGAGTTTTTACAGGGTGCTGCTCACACATTACTGCGTGGTCACAAGCTTTACAATCATACCAATGATCCGAGAGCCACGGGGGCACATGCATAAATCCATGCTGGGGTTCTTGATTTTATCCTGCAGCAGCTGGTCCAGCTCACAGCGCAGCTCCTTCACCAGCTCGGCGACCTAGCAGAGGTGGTGAAACACAGAGGTGAGCGTGAGGCTCCTGAGATGCCGCTCAGCACTGCCCTGCCGCCAGCATTCTCCCTCCTGTTCGTTACCTGGTGAGAGGCAGCCACGAAACGGATCCAGCCGTCATCCAGGGAAATGACAAATTCTCCCTTCTGCAGCTGCATGTGAACCTGCCCGCCTCCGAGCAGGACCAGCGGGTACACGGACACCATGCTGCAGTCTCGGATGAACACGCGGCTGGTCTTGATCTTCTCGTGGTACACCAGGTAGGGGCTCTCGAAGTGCCGGGTCTGGAACGGCAGAGCCCCAAAGGCTGTGGTTAACCCTTCAGCACGTGTACACAACACCCTTGTTACTGCATCACCTCTATTTTGACCTGCTTGGGCAAATAAGGGATTGCCTGCGTTTTCTAAGGCTGAAAGAACAGCAAATGCACCTAAATGTGTCTGCGTGATTAACAGACTCTCTCCAATCCATGAGAGCTGCCATCAACTTTGCCAATTATCCCTTGCTCCTCCCCACTTTGCAGCGAGCATGTCAGCAATCAGCTAAGTTATCAGTTGCCTCAAGGCCCCAAATTCTTTTCATGCTATGGAGATTTTTCTGTGTGCATTTGTTATGCTCTTCTTGAAACAAGAATGATGAACATTTCAAAGCCTTTATAATTCCAGCTTACAGTTCATGATAAAAATCCCATGCTTTAAGCAAGTAATTTATAACCTGGAAAAGCACTGAATCATCAAACATGGAGAGAGACAGACAAGTGTTACCATACATCATGGCAGAGAGAGAAGAGCTCTTACCTAAAAATAGCTAGTAAGGTAGAAAGAAAATTAACTAAATTTGAGGACCCATGAAGAAACAGAGTATACCCATGGATTATGAATTATAGATTACAACCAATAAATAATTGGCGAAACAAAACCTGAGGGGAGAGGGGTTGGGTTATCTACATATACAGAGTTGTTACACGCACACGCCACCTCAGTACAGAGGAAAAGCCAAGGAAAACCACTGCAACGGAATTTCTAAGTGCAGCTTTGTAGACACAGTTACAGCAAAACATGCTCTGCATCTGCTAAATTCTGCTCCAGAAGTTGCAGTTTAACTGTGTGCCCAAGAGGACGCTCTTAACTCTGGAATACACCATTATTTATAATCCCAGCAGGGGGGATATTCAATCATGAATAATTTTTAAACATCAAAAGGGACCCTCACTAATCTCAGCTGTTCAAGTAAAGGTGATTTCTTTTATAAAAACAGTGTTTGCAGAAAAAAAAAAGAATCCTGACCTGATAATTCACAGACGAAGGGTGAATGTGAACATAACCATCATTTTTGGTAACAAACTTCAGTTCCTCTGCTTTTGGTTGCATTTTGACTGCTCCTGCACTGGTCTTCTGGTATTTGCCTTCTGGCTTTTTCACCTGTAAGGTAGGACAAAAATTTGGAGAAGCCTACTGTACCAGCAAGCTGAATTCACCTTTTTTAACTTATGTTTTAATTTCAACAACAGAAATTCTCAAGTAGTAACAAGTCAAGTCACTAGAGACAGATGATACACTCCAGGTGCTGTCTAAACTCTTACAGTTCGTTTGTAACCAGGATCTTACAAAAAAATGTAATTTAAATTAAGTTCTTAAAAACACTTGCTGCTGGCATATATGTAACACTGCGAGCAGGCTGCAGGAACAGCAACAGTATCAAGCTATACAAAAGGGAATTTGGCTATCTGGCTCTGACACTACAAGCCCTAAAGTTTGGCAATCTAAAGGGGCTCAAATCTGGTAGTTGGCCCTTGCTGAAAGCTGGCAGTGTGGATGTGCTGCACAGCAGGAGCGTTCTTCTGAATGAAATGAAATAACTTGAAAGAAAGAAAAAAAAAAAAAGCATTCTTTTACCTGGACAACATTGGGATACAGCGCAGCACACAACATAGCTGAGATCAGCTTGATGTTCTCTGCATTGGAATTTGCCTATTAAATGAATGCACAAATTAGGTATCCTACAAGTCAGTCAAAAGACAAAACCCCATTTCTGGAATGTGTCAATCACCGAAACCAGTTCCCTTCTATAGCAGCACTGCTGTGTTTTACAGAGAAGGTCCAGTTTTTGGTCCTAAGGTCTCAGGCTAGACTGAGGTCATCTTGCCCCCCTCCATCAATTTGGAGCAAAATTGGAAAGAAAGTACAAATTGTCCCAAAGCACAGTGAGACACCACAGCTACCAAGCCCTTACCACCCCCATCACGTAGCCCTGGACGATCTCTGGCTACGCAACACAATTCTGTTCCCAAAATACGGTCTGCACTAACACCACCATTACCTCTTCTCCGGTGGCATCCAACACACCATCGCCTCCTTGGGACCACTTCCTCTCAATGTCCCGGGCTCTTAATCCCTCCTTCACAAACCCAATGTCAGAAAGCAGTTCTGTGAACTGCCTTTTCAGACTGGCAATTTCCTACAAACAGACAAAGAAAGGTCAGAGATGCATGACCCATGGAGGCAAGAGAGTCTTAACACATTCTCAGCTGAGGCACCAGAACTCCCCCTCGGTGTCTCAACCAGTCCCTGCATGAGGCGACAAAAACTGACTTACCTGAAGAACTCTTCCTGATAAAAAGTTCTCCCTGCAGTAGTTGTAGCTTGCTTGAGATCCCTCTTTGGTACTTAAACGCCATCCCTAATTGAGAGGATGGGGAAAACCTTAACTAAAATATAATAGCTTGAATTTCAGCACATCACACACCTCTGGCAGAAGCTGCTGACTTTTAGCTCACCTTATAAGCCTGGAGAAGAGCCAGATAGTCGCTGTTCCCTACTGCAAACTCTAACTTCTTTTTGTTCGCTTCTTCCCTTTTATCCCACGGGGACACCTAGACAGGCAGTAACAGGTTAATCCTCTCACTCTCCTCACAGTGCAGACCTGGCATCCCAGGAGCTGCATGGTGAAACACCTCTGGTAATTTGACAGCAGCTCGCAGGTCAGCCCGAAAATTGCCTCCGTAGACAACACAGAATCAGAGGCGTTCAAAAATGCCCAGTCAACAGCAGAGTACCTAAGCCTGTTGCCCTGCCTAACCCCAGGAAATCCAAAGGCAAATTTGTGATTGAGCAGTTCACAGAAAATATTAATTTAGGGCACACGGTACAAGTGCCAAGGTGAAAAATACCATTTGAAAAATGTTAGCAAGGTAGTGCAGCCGAAGCTCATAGAAGAATGTTTGTAATAGAGAAGAGCACAGCAAGTCTAAAATCCACCTGAGTCAGAGAGAAGGTGACAGTAACTTGGGAAATTCAAGGAGCTGGGCTTAAGTTACTCTGTTTCAGAATACAGAGACCTATACAGCACCTGGATTTATGCTATAGAAAATCCCTAACAAGCATAAAGAAAACAAAATGCAATTTAATAACTAGAACAATCTATTTCCATTTCTTTCACAACTACCCTTAACATAAACTACTTGCGCTCCTAACGATAGCAATCAAAACCTCAACAAAGTCTGATTTTTCACACAAGTCCACATTGCAACAGAAGATTAACAACAGCAGCTGACCCAAAAAGCCAAAGTGAGAGCAAACATAAAAAACATCATATCTGAACTCTGTATTCATAGCTCAGACATGTCAGCTTCATTATTATCACAATTTTGTCATTATTTCTAACTGCTTCTAATATTCACTTCAAATTTTTGCATTAAATCTGGGCACAGGGGATTGGCTGTACTCACTCGTTCAGATTAAAACTAATCCCCACATTGTTCCTACTGCTCACTCACAGATAACATTCGTGTCACTGTTGCATGGTTTTGTTCATCTGCTTATAAAGATTTTTAATGAGCAATGCATTAACATATAAACAAGGTAGGCTAATAAGAAGAATTAAAATGCTCAAGTGTCGTGTGCAGTCAGTTTCAACAGCGTTCACTGCTGTATGAGAGCACTGCTTTCGAAGCCAGGAGCGTGGTTAAGATTACTTACAAAAGGTGACTTGAACGCCAGACTGGCTGCTATAGTTAGCGCAGGATCCAGGCAGCGGAAGATGGTGCCAAACAGCATGAGTTTGCCAATCCTGACATCAACGGGCAGGGAAGCCAAGTGATATCCCAAAGGGGTGAGCTTTTCGTCTGGAGTTAGTGCTCCCAAGTCTTGGAGTCGCAGCTTCGATGCTCGTAAAGACTCAGTTCTAGGGGGCTCAATTAGTCGTGATAAGACAGAGTGAAGACTCTGTGCAGAAAACATCTCCAGAATCTTAATTCTTGAGGAGGGAAATTAAAAAGAAAAAAAAAAGGCAGCTTAGTTCTGTACACAGGACACACGAGCAAGGGTTTATAAAAAAATGTACATCTAAGGAAGAATGTAATGTACAGAGACAAACATCTGCTGTGGGTCAGGAGTACAGGAACCCAACTGTGTTCTCAGGTGATGAGAGACCTTTTTCCTAGTGTCTAAAATGAGCTAAGGACTGAAAAAGGATTGGAAGACCTGGGGGAGCATATGATTAAATCCCTGGATGCAGAAGCCATGTGATAGTAAGATCAGGAGAACCTGAAATCTCCAGAGCAAGTCTCTTGGTTTCCTGATTCTAGAACTACTTGGTACCTTGTTCTCTGCAGTGGAGAAAGGACATTCTGCACCCTGGCTCTTTCAGGCTATAGAGGAACTGTTAACACTCACCTTAGACAAAGCTGCTCCAAGGGCACTCTCTGGATTTCTGGTAACTGCTCTTTTATGAGCTGATGGTTAAAGTGATGGCTACTGAAAAGATGAAAGCAGACACCTGAGGCTACGCGGCCTGCTCGTCCTTTCCTTTGCAGAGCGTTGGCCCTGGACACAAACGTGTCTTCCAGACTTTCCATTCCTTTGCTTGGGTCATACCTAGAGGAGAGCAGGAACCAGGTTTACATTCAGGAGTGCAGAGTGAACAAGCTGGGGCTCAAGCAGATGGATGCTGCCAACTATATGGATACAATTCCCACCCATCACTTTGGATCTGGGTCCAGACTGGCTCCCCCACTTTGCAGCAGCTTTCTGCAGCTCAAGGCACAGAGCAGGAATGAATCCCAGTACCTTTTCTCTTTCATTTTTCCAGAATCAATCACGTAGACCACATCGTCAATGGTGACAGATGTTTCTGCAATGTTTGTAGAGATGATGATTTTGATAACTCCTGCAGGAGGCCTGAGGAACACAGACTGCTGTTCTTCACTGGACAACGAAGAATGAAGCGGGTAAACAACGCACCTGGAGAAGTATGAGAGAACACTCAGTTCATCTTCAGCTTTTTCCCTCCTGGGAACAGTCTGCCTGTATGTAGTTTTGCACGAGATATTGCACACAGCCATTCAAAGGAATGTAAGAACAGAAAACTTCTCTGCCATATCACCTTTAAGACATGTTCTAAGGGAAAGGCGTCAGAATTCAAATGAACAAAAATTCTGTCTCTTTTGAAGAGCCCAGAACGTGCCATTTGTAAGGCCAGGCTGGAAAAAATCACTCCAGTCAACATTGCCACAGACATCTGTGTGACAGTTTAAACAGAGATTCAGTTACACCTCCATGTAACAATCTAACGCCAAATACAACCACAGTAACAGCTGAAGGCATTTCAGCAAACCTTCTGAAAGAGAACGAGCTGAGGTGAAGTTTTCAGCAGTTTGCTGGAGCAGAAAATGGAGAACACTCAGCACTAGGATCTCTGAGAACCACAACTTAACCAGATAAGTAAAAACTAACACCTGTCAACTTCCTGAGCTGAGAAGAAAAAACAAACAAACAGAACAAGTCACTGTGATAGTAGAATAGGAATTACCTTGATGTTCTGGGTACCTTCATATCACAAACTCATACATTTAATAACCTTTATTTGTCCCTGGACAAAGGTAGGCTTTGTGCAGGAAGCCACTTTTTATTTATGGGTAAAGACTGATAATTTGGGAGCTCTTCTGCCTTACCTCTTGCTGTGCCTGTTATTAAAAAGGGCATTAGACTGGAGCTGCTCATAAAGCATCTTGATTTCTGCTAGACCAGGCAAAAATACCAAGACAGCACCTAAATATGTCAATTTAAAAGATAAAAATAAAAATCAGTCACCAGAAATGACAGCATATGTTGTTATTAACACGCAGAAAGCCCAAGGCAAAACTCCAGTTTTGCAGTTATTGCACAAGAAGCGTACAGGCTGCGACAATTCCTCATCAAAGACTTTCCAAAGTAGACAATTCTCTCATCTTCCCCATCCTATGCATAGTGAGGGCTTTGTTACTCAGACAGAATTTTTTTTTTCCCCTGAAAGTGATCAGTGAGTACAGAAACTGCATGCAAAACACTAGCTTGGGGCTGTATACAAGCACACAGCCTGCATAAATCTACTTTGGTTTCTCTCTCAAGAACAGTGAAATTACCTGGGGGGTACGAATGTTTGCCAGCAACTATCCACTCCAGCAAGGCTTCAATTAGTTCCAGATTAACCTTGTCCAAATCCATGACAGACATTGTTTTCAACACTGTCTTGTTAACCCCTGGGGAAAAAGAAATAAAACACATGGTTAAGTCCATTTCTTATAAAACACACGTGCTGCATACACCAAACCACTGTGGCTGCACAACCAGCATCTCGCTGAGACAAGGCAGAGGTCGCCTCATAAGTCACTCAGGGGTCACACTCCCCCTTCCATGCTTTCCCCTGTTCCAGCTCTTCCCTTCTTTTCTCATACCTTATCAGGGCTCACACCTGCCCTGCACTGAGCCTACACCAGGATTCATCTAGCAGCAGAACGACACACGCATGTACTAGTGGTAAAAGGAGCTGAAAGCCTTCAGACGGTCACCAACTGATACCTTCAAGACTACAGTCTCAAGCTTTCTCTTCTCCCTTTCAGTGTTTCTTACACCAACTCTAAACCAGACCGATTCCATCACCCTTCTGAGATGCTGATTATTCAGCAGGAATCTGAAGAGCAATCAAGAGCAATGACTCTTGCTCATTACCACTGGGGAGCTCTCCACAAGGGTGTGCAGAGAGAAGCTCTTCAAGACTAAGCACAGGGATTATTGTGCTGTAGAGAGTCTGTGAAGTTAATGGAAAGGTCTCCCCCTGTTAAGCCTTTCACTGAATGGTTTCTTTTCTCAAGGAAGGCTTGTGATAATGAAGTGATCTCCTTGGTGCTTGAGGAAGATGCGTGCTGTGCTTTATGTAAAGCTGCTTCAGCAAGAATGGGTAAAGAGGGGAAAGTGAAAGTCAACAAGGCATCTAAAAAAAAGAGGTAGCTGAAAACTGTCCCTTTTCAGATGCTTAAAAACTGCCAAGGCGTTTGTTCTAGTTTAAGAGAATGAAGGGTTTCCTTTTTTTTAAGTTGACAAGAGGTTTCTAATCTCACCTAGAAAGTAGCAAGCAGCAACCTGCTTAATTTCACCACCACAGAACTCTGAATAATATACATGCAGTTAACATACAATATTATATGGTGGCATACCACGCTGTCGTACAAATGTTATATGCCAGTTTATTAGATTTAAGGAGCTTACCTTTATATCGTGTCAGAAGCTGCTTCAGAGTTAATTTTTGGTCTGGGTCTGAGTCCTTGACAGCTGTGTCAGTGGCTTCCAGAAGGCCAGCACGTCTCAGATCCTCCTCTACTTCTTCAAATGCTGTTCTTCGGTGTCTTCCATTCAGTTTGTTTTCTTGCTTTACTTTGCGCCTGTAGGGACTGCTGTCCTCTAAAACATACCTGAACAGCAGAAGAATGTTCAGTGGCAAAGAAAGAAGCCTAACAGTCTCGATGTAATATTTAGCTACAGAGATACAGTATTGAAACTATACCAAGTTCCTCTCGGTTTATATAAAAGGCAGCCGCAAAACCAGAGATAGTAAAAAGACTGGGAATTTTACTTCACACTTATTTCAATTCATTCTACTGCTCCACCTCCATTCTAAGCACAGGGAAGGCAGTACTTCTGAACTGGATTCAGTTTTACTGATGGAAAGGTGTGGGTAAGCAAGCTGTTAACCCCCTGTTGTAGTCAAATATTTGGTAGCTTTGACTTTAGGACAAGGGAGTTCCAGAATAGACTGATGGTCAAAAAAGTCTGATCACTTGCAGTGCAACTCTCTCTTCTACTAGCAGGTCACCAGTGCTGAAATATTTAGCCAGCTCTGGGGGTAAAGGGAGAGGTGTTCTGCTATATTGGGGTGTTATGTCTTTTAAAAGCTGTCATGAGAAATACTAGGACTGCACATGTGATCTTGACAGCTAAACAGGCAGCTCAGAGCAACAATCTGCAAATAATTTACAACAGCTGATCCATTTACTATCTCAAATAGCTGAGCTGCTGGGACTCTACAGTAGTTACAACTGATAACAGGAATTTTTGCCTCACTTTCTGCTGCAAAATAGGACTTACAAAAAGGAACTGTGTGGTACCATGCCTTCGGTGCTGGAATCTAACTTCACATTTCTTTTGCCTGCCTATGTCTAACCACCACTAAAACAAGTAAAACGTGGATGAGGAGAAATCTGTCAATACACAGGCACTGACACACTCCTCATTGCAAAGTTCACCTCTTCTTGAGTACTGTGGTATCTAGTTTAGAAAGTTTTTTTTGGCATAAGCATAGAATAAGAAGTATAAGAAGTACCTTTTACAAGGTACAAGTGGTATTTTATATATACTTCTTATACTTCTTTTAATAAGAAGTATAAGAAGTACCTTTTACAATCAGTGCTTTAGCCGAACTCCAGGACTGCAGGTGATGGGGAGATTTGAGAGGAGCTCATTTTTAAATTTATGTACAGATCTAGTGCAGTCTCAAGGCCAACAGTGCAACCTCAAATACCAAATAGATCTAAGAACATTTGGCAATTTCATACCTCGTCATTGCAATCACATCTTCCAGAAAAAACTGATCCACAGGAAACGTTCGACCTAAAAGGAAATGTGATAATAAATCTGTATTGCACACAACACCCGCAGAAGAGGGAGAAGACAAAAGATTATTGTTATTTCATAGAGGTTATTATTTTACACACTGACTTCACAGCTTTAATCCCTAATCCACCTCTGTGACTAAAGAAAAAGAACGGGGGGCTCTCCATCTATACTGTGCTCTTCACTGTAATTTCTGTCTAAAGCAAGCAGTGGATGTTTTCCAAGCATGGTTTGGTGACAGGCACATATACTGCCAGAGGAGGGCTGATACACTTATGGGAAATTTCAGCTGTGGTGAAACTAGACATGACCAGGTTCCCTGAGCTATCTTATCATTTTTGGCTTTTTGGGAAGGATATTCTGCTGGTGTAAAGCAAGCACCAAAAAGGCTAAATTTCGAAGACTTTTCTTGTAAATCTCATGAGTCTTTCCTTCTAAGCACTTGTAATCATAGTTCTTGTAGAAATCCTCATCTTGCCACTTTACAAAATTAGCCCTTGTCTGAAGTTAAGAAGATCTTTTTACTATTCACCACTGATTTGCACACAAATATAAAAACACTTCACAAGCAGAAAAACTGAAACCAAACCACTAAAACAACAAATGTTGACAAGATAATAAAAACAACTGTTTTCACCTGGTATGTTAATAATTGGGCAGGAGTGAAAGTACTGAGAAAAAAGCTCTGCATTCAAGGTGGCACTCATTAGTATAATGCGCAGGTCTGGCCTCTGAACCATTATATCCTTCAAAACCAGCAGCAAGAAGTCACTGAAGAAAACAAGCAAAAAGACATTTGAATTTCTTCAGTGTTAGCTGTTAGATCTCTTTTTACCTTCCCTATTCTCTCCACTTCCACGGTGTTTCCAACAGCACAGCAATACCATCACATCAACAGCATGAGCTTCTCAGAATAGATGGAAGCTAATAATGTAGTATATTAACGGAAGCCAATCTGCTTATTTTCTGGCTTTTCCTTACGAGAGGGTAAGGATTACTTGGCAAATTTATTTAAACTATGAAAAGTTCTGGTTACATTATAAATTAATTGCATTAATGACAAGTCAAGAGCATTAGATAACAAATTAACTGGAAGTAATCAATGAGCCACTTTTGTTCCTTCCCTACCGGAAAAGCCTCTCGAACTGGCTTCCAAATGATTTTAGATGAGAAGAAAGAAGAAATCTTGAGTTGCACATCCTTTTATGAGGCTAAAATACAACCTGAGCTGTAGAGTAACAGGTCACAGTCAAAGTCTCCACAGAACCCACTGCACTTCAGTGTTTCACAAGGAAAGCATCAAAGAAAAGGGCCCTTGCCACTTAGTTTTCAGAGAGAAAAAAAGCTCCCAAAAGGAGGAATGTGAAGAATTAGTGTAAAAACTGAAACAAAGGAGAAGTAAGAAGCAGACAACTGTGGTTAAAAAGTTACAAAACTCTCCAGCCCTATTCAAAACTTCTTTTCAACAGCACTGCCAGGTGCCAGTAGATTGGAAGCATGGAAACTAGAAGGGATGTGCTTTCTTTGCAAACTGTTACAACACAACATCCTGTTGCCCAAAACCAAAAACCTAATACCAGACTCCTTCCACTACCCCATGTTACTGCCAGGAATGACTTCAGATACTTTCACCTTAGTCACCTTTATCCTTCTGATTGTGTTGCTTCATTTTGCTTACACGATGAAAGATTATTTACCTTTCTTCTGTTCTTTCATGAACTTCATCGACGATAACATGTGTGATTCCCTGCAGTGTCAGATCTCCTTCCAGCCTTCTCAACAGCACACCGGTAGTGCAGTACAACAGTCTGGTAGCTGAGGACTGGGAAGGTGAAACAAAGCACTTGGTTGAACTTTGCACAACTTAACATAGCGCAAAAAGAGTGCAGCTGTGGAGTGTTCAGTTTCAGCTGACTGCCAGGTTTGACAGAAGGGAAACATACAATTCTTGCTGGAGACAGGACTGGACAATTTTTCTTTGATGACTAAAACTTAGGAGTATCAGCTTCTTACCTAGGAGCATTGCTAACTATAACATGTAAACAAAAAATTCTGAACTGGTTTTCCTTTGGAAGTTGCTTTGTGATAAAAAAAACTCAGATCTCTGTCCCTAGAAAGATTCAATGAATCTGACCGTGCAGTTTTACACATACTTCTTGGAAAAAAGCAATCAGCTGGAACGAAGATAAAACTTCACTTCCAGGACACCGGTTTAAATTCAGTTCCTCCTTCTGGTTGACTGAAGCTGTAAGTTTAAATCTCCACTCGGAGACAAATGGGAACAGAGATGTGGAAACAAAGACAGCAACCTCAGACAACCTTCCTGAACACACAGAAGTATTACTCGTACCCTCACCTCAGACCCTTCACCCACAGTCTCAACAGAAACAACAAGATAAGTCATAGCACTTCAACTCTCATTTTGTAAAGCGGACCATGCAAATGCGGATGAAATAAAACAAGATGTATTTCACAAAACAATATAAAACAGGTGATAAAAACTTGCTGATCTCACTGTATAGTGGATACAAGACAGAGATTCTGTCTTGTAGATTCTGTATGCTAGGCAAACACTACACATGTTTTAATAGAACGAAATGAAAGGCAACAAGCAAAGCATACATGCCTTCACACTTTCTAGGCGGATCTGATATCCGACAGTCAGCCCAATCCTTTCTGTTCTTTCTTTGGCTACACGTTCAGCCACAGAAATGGCAGAGATCCTGCGAGGCTGGGTACAGATGATGTTTGCAACTTTGTTTGGAGAACCTTGCAGCGAAGCATCCAAAATAAACTGAGGAATCTGAGTGGTTTTCCCACATCTGCATGACAAGATCAGGCATCAATTAAAAGCAAACAAACAAACAACGACAAACAAACCAAAAATAAACATCTTCCACCCACATCAATTAAGATGACTGTATTCCACTTGAAATTTGTTTCGTTAATGTCGTATTTCATATAAACCTTATCTACGATAGCTGTCACTGGTCATGGATGCACTACAACCCTAACATTCTCAAGACATGGCCACGTTTTGCATTCTTCTGTGTAGAGTTTGATACACAAAGTCTGTATGTACAACCACACCCTTACCCTGTCATGCCGCTCACGACAAGAACTTGGTGGCTCTTCAGGAAATCAAGAATGGTTTCTCTTTCCTGCCATGCAGGGAGTTTCTGTCTTTCATGCAACATGGACTGGAAGCGTCTAGAAGACTGACACACAGAAAGCAACATAGAAAAAATGGTAATTGAGGATAGTCCTGTCCTAGATTCTACAATTTTAGATGTTAACAGTCCTTCTGACTTTAATCTGACTTCCTGAATGCAGTAATTCAGCGTTTCTTTTCCTTGCATCATGTTTTTCCATAAGGTGGAGCAAAAGGATACTTTCTAAAAAGCCAAACTGATGCTACTGTTATTCTCAGAAGTATTTAATGTAGCTTAGCAAGCAGCAGAACTCTGAGCAACCTTCTACCAAGGTATCTAATCTGATACTCAGATGAAAGCTCCAAGATAAAAACTGCCATTGATTTTTCTTTTCTAACTCTGACAGCAGCAAAACTCAGCTTTGCAAGATCCCTTACTGGTTGTTCAAAGGCAGCAGGACTGTATCTGATGAACTTGTGGCTTCTGCATCAAGACCAAGACGCAGAATGAATTGTTAGCTGAACTTCTGGAAGATGAGCAGCACAGCAGTAAGAAAACAACTGGAATGAAACAGCAGCCCCTTGTTTTAATATTTATTTCTCTAAAGCAAGCATGAAAGCAGGTATTCTGTTCTGTATACCATACCTTTTTCAGCCGAAACTGCGTGCAGAGTTTAACATTTTCATTATACAGAGACTTTGCTTGCACATCATACTTTCTGGAAAGCTTTTTCTTGAGGTTCACGTAGCTCTCATTCTCCACGACAACTTGTTCGGGCTCATCTTCCTCCTCTTCTTCTGCCACCTCTTCTTCCTCCTGAGGCTCTGTCACTGTTGAGGCTGGAGACACAGAACATACAGTTAGGTGTTCTTATTATGAACCTCTGTGACCCCATCAGCACTGTAGAGAAAAGACACACGTTCCAGGAGCATTTTCAATAAAGAACCTTGCCAGGCAGGAGATGAGGATCTACAGGACAGTTTTTGACACACATTTAGCTCAACACTACCAGCAAAGCTCCCTTCACCCTGTCAAACAAAGCCCAGCTTCTCCAGCCCCATCCCACTTGTCACTATAGCTGCACCAGCCCCACTCTGCAGCACCAGGGTCTGGGTGGCTGCGTGGTGAACCTGACTGGCAGTGTTTTGCCTTCCCGAGTATTTTTCACCCATTGCAGCTCCCCGCTCCAATTCACTGCATGACCACTTGTATGCAGCACAAGGCTGTGATGGCAACACCAGCCTAAACTAATTAAAACTACACTTTAAGTGGTGAGCCACTGCCAAGTACTTTCAAACCAAGGCTGAAACTGGACCAGACACTTTAGCTCCTACTGCCTATCGAATTTCTATTTTTCTGTGGAGCTGTTAAAAAAAAAAAAAAAAAAAAGGAATAATCTGTTGTCATGATTCAGGTGCTCTAAAGATGTGATGCTATTATTCTTGCAAGCTCCCTTTAAGAAAGATTGCCTTAGATAAAACAGCTTTGGAATTGACAGCTAGGTCATCTATGCTATGAATTTTTTTTTCAGCCTGCCACAAATGACAGGGGGCTGCAACTCTGCCCCTGCAAATAATAATAATAAAAAAGGTACCAAGAAAACCAACAAAGACCTGTTTTCAACATTTACTCAGCCTTACATCCAACTTCACAAAATTAATTGTGAGGAAGGGTTGGTAATTTTTTTCTTCTAAAAAGATGTTTCTGAATCAGTGAGAACCGATGCACAAAAGCTTGTAAACAACCTGCTCCATTCCCTTCCAAACACACACCGGGCCAGTTTTGGTGAGCTCACATCCCATCTCTCAATGGCTTTTTATCAAGTGCAAGGGAACAGGCCTCGTTCACTCTGCCAACCTGAAGTCATTTACTTCTACACTGCTTTAGCTCACTTCTTGCCAACAGAAAACCCTTCTGCTGCGGCTTTATTAAGAAAGGGACTTCCTGCAGCACAGGCAGATTATAGATCTGGCTCACCACATGACCTTAATTCCAGAAATAGATGTGGAAGAGGCGCCTGATTCTGCTCCTTGCCTTCTCTCTTTTTTTTTTTTTAAACCCAGAACCCCTAGAGGGAAATTTGGTGTACCTTCTGATATTTGGTTTGAGGCAGACGTACTCTCTGTGTGTAGCTTTCCTGGAGGCGTTGCCAGCAGGGACACTGGAGGAAGGCTGTATTTGTGGTGAGTCTTTTCAAGCAACTCGCTTATTTCAGATTCATCTTCTAAGCAAGTCACCAGCGCGTACACCACTGGTTCGTGAGCCTCTGCAGCTATCAAGGCCTTCCCAAAAAGGAATTCAGCAATGTGCAACCGACAGGCGAGAGGTAGATTCTCATCAGTGGAATAAAATGCCACAAGAGGTGCCTGCAGCGGGTACTTGTTTTCTTCAGGAAATCTTACTTCAAGTTCATATACGGGACCATCGCTGTTAGTTCTGAGATGAGAATCATCTACAGAGTTCTTGGCTGATCTCAGCGGGTGGTTTGGAGGGAGTTCATGTCTGAATCTGCATTTTGAACCAAACTTGCAGCCTCCTTGGAGATAAAATTTACATATTTCTTTTGAAGTCTGCTTTGCAGCGTCCCTCGTACAACCACCCTTTTGTTTCGATTTGCTGAGCCTGTTCGTTAGGTATTCCAGTTCCAATCCAAAAGTCCAAACTCTGTTTTGAATTCTTTCTACAAATTTTTCTCCATAGATTGACCGGAGGACAAACGCCTCTTCTTGTCTCTGTTCTAAACATTCTTCTCGACTGGCCTGAGCAGCTGCTTCAGAAACCTGCATCTTCTCTCCATATCTCTCAGCAAAGCACTGCAGCAGCAAATGCTCCAAGGACGCCCCAATATTACCATTGCAGGATCTCAGTATGGTCCTACAACGCTCACTGTCAAAACCGTACCTGCAACAAAACAGAGACAATGTGGCAACAAGTGAGTGACAGGCTACAAAACAAAATAACCACAGATCTGCTTGACTAGGCTGGCAGTGAGGAAGCATGTTAAGGCATGAGATCCCATTGCTACTACTGAAAAAACAAAACTCCCGCTGTCTGTCGTTTATAAGGTAATAAATTAGTTTATGGGGCTACTGTCTCATAGCTCAGAATGTAGCACGTAACAGTTCCAGGACTGTATTTCCCACTTGAACTGTATGAATAAAGCTCTTCAGAAAAAAAACTGAGTCCTCTCACATAGAAAATGCTCACAAACAAAGAAAAAATAGTTAATAAATGTTTCTATCTCAGCAAAATTGATGAAGAAAGATTACAAATTTTCCCAATTATACCTATCTGAAGAAATATATAACAGCAATGCTTCCTAAGCTTTCCCTAATACCTGTTTCGTGATCTTAAAGAAAGAACTTAAAAAAACAGTGTAAAAATAAGAATGATTTATTTTCATAAAATCATTATTTCAAGTTCACCCAGTTGAGGATCAAATTTGCAGGAAATACAAGCCTAGCAGTTCAGCACACAGAATTTCTCTGGAGTCAAGTGGAGTTCCAAACACTGAGGGCTTACAGTGCTGAGACTAACAATTTACCTCTTCGGGATACAAGATATTCACTGAAAGGACTCACCTGGAGAGTTTGTGCACAGCAAATGCAGACACTTCACTTTCCACAATTTTGTGCTCAGCTGCCTCAGCAGAAGACCTTGGCGTTACGTCAGAAACTTCCTGATCTGTTGACCAGCACTGTTCATCATCAAGGTAATCAGGTTCGTCATCGTCTTCTCCAGAACCAGCTACTCTGATAAAAAAGAGGCATCAAATTAAAATGAAATAAAATAAAATTATATTGCTGAGTAGACAAAAAACGTTTCCCCTGTAATTTTAAATCCTCCACTCAAATGGGGAGTTCTACCATCTCTTTCCCACAGCTAATATTGTAGAGGAACAGAGTGGACTTGAAATCACAGGATTTGAGAAAAAATTAAAAGTTAAGGGGTAAAAAAAAGATCACTTTTTATTTCTAATAGCGTGCCTATTAAGGCATCTAGAAGAAGTGCCTCTGTTTAAACTAACTCTGATTCGGGAGCCAGATCCTGTCCTTGAAGCTCCCGAAGAAGTTCCTTCACTCTTCTCTGATTCTCTGTTGTCATGTGTATGGTCTGCAGAGGCATCTTGGCTTCAGGTCGCTGTTTCGTTTGCCCTCCTCTCCTGGCAGAGGCACTTGATCTGAAAATTAAAATTAAAACAGAACACAGCAATGAGTTATTTGCCTGGCTCAAAGGATGCTTGCTGAATAGGTATGTGAAGCTGAACGTTAGGATCCAACTCTGTGTTTCGAAGCAGGAAAAAGAAAATAGGACACTTTTATCACCTAAGGAGTGCTCAGTTGGGTTCATTCTTACACAACCAGGATGTGTACAGCCATGTCTGTGCACAAACAGATGCGTATATGGATTTTATCCTACGTCACATGCAAAGTGATTTAGTAAACACGTTGCGAGGTTGTGCTGTTCTCAGACTAAGTACAGCCAAGTATTTTTAAGCTACATTGGTCCCAATACATTCTGGATACCAAATTAATTTTAATCTTTCTGTTTCTTCTTTGGAATACAAAGAAATGAGTATCCCATGTCTATCAATGTTTTCTGATAAAACATGTTTTGAAATCATTTCATGTGAAAAGAAGAAAATCAGAGCTTCAAATCCTTTCTTTTTTTTTTTTTTTAAAGAGCTTTCCCAGCTATAAAATGTTAAAAACTTAATCAAAAGATGCATGCAAAAATTGCTTCATGATGAAACAGCTTCAGCACCCCTTCACTGTTCTGCATATTCAAACACAGCCAAAACAGTCCCAAAATATCCTGAACACCTCTGTATTTCAAAACCTACAAATTAATGAAAGACCTGTTTTCCAGCCTTGGTTCCTCGAACAGACAGAAATCATCTCCATCATCCCAGATTTTGGTTGAACACTTCCTATTTCCGCCAAGTTGACTCTTGTTTGAATGGCCACCACTGCTTCCTCCTCTCCCTCTTCCTCCTCCCCCTCTTCCTTTTCCTCCTCCTCCTCCTCTCCCTCTTCCTCCTCCTCTGTTGGGCTTTCCTCTTCTCTTTGCTGCTGAACTCATGTTCTCCTGCTGAGGAAGAGAAAAAAATATGATTTAGCATGTCATAACCGAGTACACATCATCTGATCTTCCATGTTTGAGCACAGCCGTTCTCAAACCACACTTAACCACCTTCATGCTCAGGTATCTGTATGCACCTGAAGCAACGCACAATCCACCAGAACAAATGGTTTTAGAAAACGAAAGGGATCCTAATCTTTCTCACAGCTGCTCTAACTGCAGGGCCTCTCAAAAAATACAGAGGAGCCTACCAGCAGCGCTGCCTACCCCTGGCGCTCGGGTTATGTCACTCCGATGGCATTTCCTCGGACGCGGCAGTGCAAAGGGCAAACCTTGAGGGGATCCTCCACAGCAGAGAGCAGCCTGTGCCCGGGTACCCTTCAACCTGGCCGCTGGGAGAGGGAGCCTGAAGGGAATCTGAAGGGAAGGGTGGGATGGGGCTGGTCCTTAGGGTCCCCTCCAGCCCCAACCACCCCGCGCCTCCCCCTGAGCGGTGTCAGGGCAGCTCCGGGCCCTGTGGCAGGGGCTTGCCCCCAGCTCCCCAACCCCTCAGCCCCCGTTCCCCTGCCCCTGTTCCCCCCCCCCCAAAAAAATTTCCTCTCCTCACCGCCCCGCCGCCGCTGCCCTGCCCTGGAAGCGCCGCCTTCCCCTTCCGGGTTGCCGGCCCCCTAGCAACGGCGGACACTTCCGCATAGCAACCATGGAGGGTACGCGCCCCCTCTGCCCCCCCCCAATAAATAAATAAATAAATAAATAAATAAATAAATAAATAAATAAATAAAGATAACAATAACAGCCCCTAAACAAGCACACTGAGAGCAGCTTGCTGAATCACACTGATGGGGAAAGTTGGGGTGTCGGCTAACTGCGGTGACACGTTTTTGTTTTTATTTTTTCTCTTTCTCAACAGGTGCTGAGGTTTTTAAAGTGTCTTTCACGTTCCTAAACAAAGACAAGTATGGTAAGCAACCCTCGCCCCGCAGCGAATTCCTTTTGTCACCCTGCGTGGGGATTTTCAACCCACAGGGGATGTGTGGGGAGAAATCTGTGTGCTGTCGGCGTGAGGGCTGCACAGACGGCAGGACGCCCAAAGCTGCCTCTCCCTGTCCACCACACACCGAGGCAGGAGCTGACCTGGCTCCAGGTTGTTTAAAGAAATAAAAATTCCCAGCAAACCCCTGGAATGGTCCAATGGGGTCTGCTCTGCCCCATGGCAGCTCCCTGCTGGTGGTGGCGGGGGAATTGCCACAGGCTGCTGCCAGCTGGTGCCCACCCCAGGTACCTTACTCACCCCAACAGACCACCTCTGGGAACAATCTGTCTGCAAGAGATGGAAGAAATGCCCTCTGAGAACTATTTTTTTTTTTGGTCTCAAATTATATTTTGAATTCAAAATACCTGCCTTGCTTCCTAGAAGGGGAGTGCACAAAGACACCCGAGGGCAAGCTCCAGAGGAACGGGCATGGAGTTCACACCAGCGCCAATGGAATGACATACATAGGTACCTGGAAGAACGACAAGGTAATTTTAAGGATTCCTTAATTTCAAACTTTGTCTGGGTTTAGCATGATGTGTGTCTTACCATACCCACCCTTAGATGCATGGAAAAAAAAGCCATTACCTGAAAAGAATCAGATCAACACCAGGCTCTTCTTCCACTAGGGCGTCTTGTCCCAAGCCAGCCTGAAGACTTCAGATGTTCAGGGTGTGGGGACATCTGCTGCATCTTGAGGCTTCTACAAATACACTGGGCACTGCTGGCCCTGGTGAAACACTTGGGCAGTGTGGCAGTAGCGGTGCCCTATGTGGTTGGGCTGGGTGCACATAGCTGGTTGAGCACAGCCTTTCTGCTTGTGCATATGAACCCCACACACCTCCTTCAACCAAACAGGGGAGCTCTGGCCATCAGTAGATATGCCAATAAACAGTGGCTGCCCTTGGTTACTGAGTTCACCAGGAATTAATTGTTAAGTACATAAAAACTGCTTGTTTTGTTGATTCTGGAGGCATCCCTGAAATGAGACAAATAAAGGCCTGCAATTAGGAAATAGCATCTTGTGGCTTTTTGAGATCTAGTCTGTCTTTTCTCATTCTCATACAAAAATATTTGTGCAGCGACAAGAATTAAGATTATAGTACAAAAATGCACAGATTTACAGCACAGATTTAAACCCCCAGACATGGTTTAGTCTGAAACAAATGAAAGATTTGCAATGCCTTGATCCACAGAAAGAAATTCCAGAAAATTTAATTAACCCCTCAGGCTGTCAGGGTAGATGAGTTATTTGTAGGGCTGAGGACAGCAGTTCCCTGTTGCACAGATTGTAAAGATCCTGTGAGACTATCAGTAGAGGAAAGATTTATTAGATACTGTGACTGGTCAGAAACTCCAAGCTGTTATCTAAAATCCTTGCAGAGGTAGGAACCTGTCTAAATCTGAAAAAGAGTCACTGTCCTCTCCTCTTATCTGAATAAGATAGAAGAGTCAGAGGCAGCAATCTGAAAAGATACTGTAATGGAAGGAAATATACCATATGCATAAACATTAACCCTTTTCTTTATCCATCATCTCTCATTAAACGCAGGTGAATGGTATTGGAAGGCTAGAACATCCTTCTGGGGCAGTTTATGAAGGCGAGTTCAAAGACAACATGTTTCATGGGGCAGGAACCTACACTTTTCCAAGTGGAGCGAAGTACATTGGACCATTCAATGAAAACAAGTATGTTTGAAGCTGAAGAGTTCTGTATTTTTTTGTTGTTGTTGCTGTTTTCTTTTTTTACACAACATTTTACAAAAAATGTAGATTTGATTTGATAAGGCATGAACTCCAAATAAAATTCACCCGACATGGGAGTGGGTTTCTTTTGCTACCAGGGAAACTTGCATTGGGTATCTGAAATTGCTGATTCCAGTTGTATCCATCTCATCAAATCAGTTAAAAGCCAGTCATTCAATCCCAGTCAGAAGTTTTCAAGTTGGGTGTTCCACTCACCCACTTGTTTTTGTGCTACCAGGTCTCTGGGCTCAGGCAGAGTTAAGAAGAAGAGAACGGTTCAGATAAATTTCAGAATTTTTTCAAGCCTACAGACACATGCAGAAATACAGCACTGATTTGCACTGATAGTTTGCAATGTTTTTTACTTACTTTTGAGGTACAAATTCTGTAGAGAAAATGCAGAGGTTTATTTTTATCACTCAGAATAAAATATTTTAGTGCCACTCATACAAAACAACAACTAGGCTGATTTCGTATAAATAAGGGTGTTTTGAACTGCTAAGACACCATCTTTTCCTAAAGCAAGAAGTCGATACCTACTTCATAATTCACAAAACAGATCTAATGAGAAAAATAACTGTAAAAACTCACGTAAGAATGTTCACATTCATTTTCCTTATAACTTCTCTGTCAAATTTCCTAGGTTTATTTCTTTAAGCACCACCACAGTCCAGTATCTGAAATAAATCAAAAATACATATGTGCAGTCAATATGTGGTCTTTCATCACAAAACATCCCTGCCTTGCTGCTGACCAAAAAGAACAGCTGTAGTAGTAGAAATATGACCAATTCTGTTTTTAAATAATTATGCACCAAAGGAAGCATTAGGAAAATGTACCTGAATGCAAAATATTAACCTGTATATTAAACTCAAAGAGGGGGAATTAAAGACATTTTACACTATTACAGTGGCACGTTAAAATGTGCCACAGGGCTGCTGTCCTTTGCTGTCATACTGAATGTCAGATGTGAATTTGGCGTGAAGTGTAAAACTGTGAATACTCATCACTGGAGTGAGGGCATTCAGCAATAGATCACATACACAGCTTTTACTTTATGGGTGTTTCCTTTCAAAAATCTTAGGGTGATGCCTCTGCTCCCATGGGAATATGTAGCCCATTGCAAAGGGGCCAGCACGGTGCTCGTCACTGGCAGCTGATAGCCTCGATTCAAACTAAAATCAAACTCTCCTAATTAGTAGGAGAGACCCAATCTTTGTTTGCCACTGCCATTTTCACCAGGAAATTCAGACTTTTCCTTTTTGACTGTTTTGTGCTTGTTAATACACGCTGCTCCCTGACAGCCCAACGCAGGCTATTTTGCCCAGTTTGGGGGCTGCTGGTTTTCACCTACTCACACAAGCTGGGTGTCTGCTCACCAGACCACTGCAGCTTTTATGAGAGAACACAAATAGGCAGCAACACCACGGCAACTCACTGTGACTGCTAGGTGCCTTCATTTTTTAAGGGAAACATCTCCAGTAATTGGTTTTGGAAGTTATTTTCCCCTCATTTGCAAGGGATGCTGATACATACATTTCTTCTGTATAGCAGTTTTCAGGTTTAACGATGAGCTCGATCACAGCTTTCAAAGATCAGCAGAAACACATGGTTTATGAGGACTCAGTTTATGTGGCAGTTACTTTTTTCCCCACTGGAGGCTGTAAATCCTTGCACTTTGTCCTAACAGTAGAAAAGGATGGGGAAAGGGTGAGGCAGGATGAATTTTTACAGCAAGATCAACACAGTAAATGGCTGCAGACACCTACACATCTTTAGGATATCCCTCAAGGAAGTCAGGATCAACTTGATAGGACATAATCTCTGATTACTTCAAATCACGACCAGATCTACAAAGTTTTTCCTGTGCAGGCTATGTGCTAGCAGGATGTTAGAGTAAACACACTTCTGCACAGGAAGGCGTATGTTATTTGGCTGTCTACGCCACGTGCTTCGTAATTCTTCTTAGCTTTTATAAGCTACCATGTGGGAGAAAGTTAAAGCAGGTACTTGGTCTGGATCAGGAAGGTTTTGATTCCTGGCACTTTCCTTATCCAGCTTGCACACACATCGCTGTGCTTGCACAAACTGATCCCATTCTTTATTAACAGGCTGGATTTGTGTTGTTACAGGATGGAAGGCGAAGGAGACTTTATAGATGAAAACGGAGTGGTGTGGACTGGCACTTTCAGTGGCTCAGCAGCAGTGGGACTGAAGCAGAAGCTGAGAATGTAGCTGTTCGGTCCTGACAGCAGCATGAGTCAAGGGCAGCCCTGGGATCACATTCTGGGTTCAACAGCTGTGATGAGTTTTCAACAGGCATTGATTTCTTCATGTATTTATTAAAAATAACCCCTGAGGATGGATGTCACTGGTAAATAAAATAAAGTTTCTTTTATTTTCAGATTAATCGGTTGAAGTCTCCTAAGTAAAAACCTTAAAGAAAAGGGATTGGAAAGGGTGAATTTATAGGTGGAAAAGTTAAATGCATAGAATTCCTTTTCATTTTAACCTAAACTAGGAATTTCCTTCTCCCCGAGTTTCAAAAAAAAAAAAAAAACCAAAACCAGACACATCATCATCAACAAATGAAGCCTAATTTATGCTCAGCTTCTGTAACTTTCTCCAGAAAACAAACATCCCCACCCACAAAGCTTTTGCAAACACAGTGCTGATGTTTGGACTGGGCCTGGCATTCCACAGTGGGGTTAGGACAGAGAGCAAGAGCACCTACAGCATGGCAATCACTCCTCCCAGGTAAAGCCCATAAATCCCAGGCTCCAGCAGCAGACCGCTCAAAGACATGCACCAAAGCCACTTTCCTCTGGGAGGGAAGTGGACAGGTGAGCACACAGGGGAAGCTGTTCACTGTCACCATTCCTATCAGAAGGTTTAATGCAGTAATAAATTTATCTCCCTTTTTGTCTGGGTTTGTACCTCAAACGTCTCTTTTCACTCTGAATCTAATGAATAGCAGGAAAATTGCCTTCTAGTTTACAAAAAAAAAAAAAAAAAAAAGCAACATGCCAGCTTCATGAGGAAAAAAAATATGTTGAGTCTTTGTTTGCCAGATGTTTAACGGAGTTTTAGTAAATACCTGCCCTCACCTTCCCTTGTGACCACAGTGTACAAATTGGTACTCTTTCAGATGTGTCTTCAAATACTCAGTGCATTTTGCTCTGATTTGGAAAAGTCCTGGGCTCTTTGGTTTCTTATCAAAATGAAAAAAACAGCACTTTATCAGCACACTGAAACACAAACTGCTCACTGATCATTTGGCAACGTAACTCCTTGGGTTATATTCACAGGTATTCCTCTTCAGAATTACCATTTTGTTTTGCTCAAGTTTGTTGTGTTTTGCTCCCTAAATAGCCAGGTCCAAGATAGAAATACAGCATCCTTATCCCTAGTGCTCAATTTCAGGGTTAGCAGCATCTTCACAGAGCTTCCATTAACCTGCAAGTCTGTCCTTTCAGCTCCTTAGCAAGGACTCCGCATCACCTCCTTTTATCTGTGCTGCACTGTAATTATACTGATTTAGGCGTTGCGGTTTTACATTTGAGGTTTTCTGCCTGTAGGGTATCTTTGATGCTGATATTTGTCTTTCAGTGAGAACTTATCCTTCCTTTTGCTTCTGTTCTTCCTCCTTTATGCCTCCCTGCTCTTCTGCTCCGGAGTACCTCACTGGACTAGCTCAAATCTTTACCTGGCACCCTGGCCATGGGCTACCTGTTTTCTGCCTGTGTTTTCTTGATGCCATTTGGTGCAAAAAGCCCTGCAGAAACTTGGTGACGAAGTGAAGCAGACATTAAGGGCTGCTGCCTCACACTCTCCCACCTCCCTCAAACCCCTTATTTTTTTTTTTTCTGAAAGGAATTTTTCAGGGTCTACCAAGAAACAGAAAATACCCAAGTGCTGGTGGTTCCTGCTCCCCTGCTTTGGCTACTTTGGCTGCCTTGCTCTGAGCCCTGAACGAGAAAGTGCTCTTGGCCCTGGTGTCCTTAATGAGGCCACGCAGGACAGGAGACTGAGGTTGTCAAAGAAGACGGGGAGGAGCCGGTCCCGTGTCCCTGCCCCAACTGCTGGCTGCCTCGTTTGGGTGCCACGGGAGGTATTTAACAGCCTCAGAGCTCGGCGAGGTAGCACAGACCACGCCAGCACCCGGCTTGCACCGTATGGCCCCCTCCACCCATCACTTCCCAAGGCTTCTCGTGCTCCCTTCACAGCAGCGTGCCAATCTAATTAAAAGAGAAAAGAATCGGTATCTTCTCCTTCCAAGCGCCTGATTTTTGCATGGGGATGCAAGGATGTGACCTGAAGATTACATAATTAGAAGGCATTTGTTATGCCTGCGTTTCAAATCAGTGATTAGCATGTGACAGTCCCGTCCTGGGAAACGCCAAGCCACCATTGCTCTCCTCTCTCTCCTTCCTTGCACACTGCTAATTCCCAACTCTGGCAACCGCCAGCGCTGAAGGCTCTTCGACTAGCCTGGGGTAAGTTTAAAATGTACTCAGCATGAGATGAAGTGTGGGATTAATAATGCCAGTTTCCTATTATTGGAAAAAGCTTGAGCTGGAGGTATTTCATATCGCATGTGCAGCATGTAAAATGCTATTTAAAATATTTTCCATCTTCAGTGCCCAGTTATTTCCAGCTGATTTCTTCTAAGACGGTGAACGGAGATCTCACTTCATAGTGTGCTGGAGAATCTTGTGAGGATGCATTTAGAGTAAGGGCTCTAGAGAGGCTGAAAGGACCTGTTTTGCTTTTACTGTTTAAAGAGCTAAATCGAGGTCTCTTGCTAGATTGAAGTATTTGGATGATAATAACTGAGTTAGAATTAGCTGGAGGCAAAGCATGAGACTGAAGAGAGTATCAATGATTATTTTTTTTTGCTCTCTTAGAGGACTGGAGGTGTTCTTCAAGTGGGCTATTTAGAACAGACAGCAATCTCAGCCAGGAGAATTGTGAAACAGTCACCAGGAAGATCCTAAGCATTTATTTAGGAAGACTGTGGATGTTTAACAACTTCTACAGAAGCAGCAAAAGTACATAGGGATTCTCCTGCATTGTTCCCCAATTCCTGACTTTGAGAACAGGACAGAAAGCCAAAGGAAGAACTGTTATCCCTCGGGCTAGGCTGTAAATGCTTTACCTAACTTAGACTGTTTGCATGCTGATGCTTGAGGTATTTCAGTCACTTTTACAAGTGATCCTACCTACAGTTGATTATTTCTGCCATTCCACGTGGGGGTCCAAGGCAGACTGCCAATGTGGCTGCTTGTCAGCAAGGAAAGTGTCCCGTGGTGGGCTGGCACACCAGGCAAAGCCTGGACTTGCTGTGGGAGGAGGAAACAGGCTCACAGAGGGCACGCAGGGCTTGCTCTCTCTGCTAATGTGCAGATATATTCATGTAGGTGCATGTGGAAGGGGGTTAAAGGAGTGGGGCTTGCTCAGTATCGAAAAAAAGAAGGTGAAGACTGAGGGGTGCCTCCTGCTGCTTTTAACTGCCCTGAGGGGGTTATAAAGGAGACGGAGTCCAGATTCATCCCAGAGCCACACAGTGAAAAGACACAAGGCAACGGGCACAAGCTGCAGCAAAGGGAAACGTCCCAGTTGGGCACAAGGAATGAATGTTCTTCCCCAGGGTGCTGGATGACCCAGAGAGGCTGCAAGGACTCTTGTGTAGGAGTTATTCAAACCTGGATGCAGCCCTGAGCCACCTGGGCTAGCTCAGAGTTACACGGGTCCCTGCTCACCTAGACCCTGCTGTGAGCTTATTCCTTCAGTTCCCTGCTGGCAGAGGCAGGATTCGAGCAAGCAGCCTGTACCCAGGGCCTCAGGGCTGAACATCAGTCCTATTTTCCATCCTCTTCTGTCACCCTCGAGGAAGAAGCAAAACTGTTCAGCAAAACTCTTGCCCTCGGTGAGGACAGCACTAACAGCTTCCCCACCCAGCAGTCAGCAGAACAAGAGGCCAAGCACTCGCTCCAAACCACAGAGAGGTTTTGTTTTAGCTCTGAGGAAGGACTGCTTACTTTTCCTCCATATATTCAGCAATTCAACAGAACCAGGGGCAGACAGGCAGTGTTATATATTTGTGGAGTCCAGCAGTGAGTCCTAAATGCTGGAAAACATCCAACATAATGCATTTATTTAACGTAACTAAGAGCAGTATGGTGACTCAGGAAATTGCGGGCTGCAGCTAAAGGACACGCGAAAGACAGCCTTTCTGGTAAAACAGGGAACATCTTCTGGACCCAATTCACCAAGGTCAACCTACTTTGCGGTGCAGACACACAGCAGAGCTCCTGGTGGTGCCTGGAGCAGGAGGGGATGGCGGCATCCCTGGTGCCCCAGTTTCAAAGCCTCACTCCTGAGCTCTGCAGAGGACAGAGACTGGGTTCAGGCATTGTCCTTGTCTGAAGGAGCGTGATGTGGAAGCTCCTCACTTAGCTCTCTGTGGGTCTCGCTGTATGGGAATTGTTTCCAGTTCCCTCTCTAAGGAAAAATTTCTGCAGATACCAGGAAACCCCAGTGTTTCTACAACCCAGGAGATAAGATGAGCAAGGGTCCCCCTTCCAGTCCTATGTGACTGAGAACAGAAGATAGGGAACAGGACAGTGACATGTCCTCAAAAGAGCCCTTCTACAAGCATTACGCTTCTCTAATTAAAATCCCAGCTAGGTTATTCTTCATATCAGACATACCTCTTTTTTTTGTACTGGATCCAAGAGGTTGCAGGGTATTTATTACCTGTAGCACAGCAGTGGGGGCGCCTCCTGTGAGTTTCCCTTCCTTATGTGCACCGTCCCTCATGACAACTGCAAGTTTCCTTGTGTTACTGCAGGGCAACCACGGATGCTCCTCGGACAGCATCCTTCACGCTGTGGGGCTGATGGCATAGCTCCGAGCGATGTGCTGGGCAGGGGGGCTGCAGAAGCAGGACCTAGACAGAGACACGAGTGTTTTGAGGTCTCAGATGCCTGTGAGGAGGTGGTCTAAGAGAGAAAGCTCCCAGAGCATGGTAGTACAGATTCATGCATTAATTCTGGCTTTTCCTCACCTCAGGTGCCTGACATTGCAACTTGTTTATATGCACTTTCTTCATGCATCAGAGTCCCCTGGCTGCCGTATTTAGGGGATTGCAGTATGGATTACAGGTCTCCTTTTTGTGTGTTTGGATGTATGTGTGTATGCATACATGTATATATCCCATGTGCTGATATTTTCCCCCAGTTTCACTCTTCTCCATCCTTTCCCAGCATGAAAGAAATGTTTTCTTTCCCTTCCGTGAGGAAATCAACATTCAAACCCAAACACACCTACGATGCTTGCTAAGCAAGCGGCTGGATAATGCTGTTCAGCAGCTGAGGGCTGAAGCTGCTGTTTCCCAGCTCAGACAGCTCTGCTCTTCCAGCACAGCTCAACAAACGTCTGCCTCTCCAACCCAGCAGCATTACGAGCTGCTGCTCTCCCGCTTCCAAAATGCTACGCTCCCACACCAGATGCTCTTGCTGCTGGCAGGGTACACCCCACAATGCTTCAGCAAGTGGACAGTAAAACTATAAAATATCTACGACAGGCTATGCAGCTGATGTACTTGGATATTCATGTAATTAATTCCATACTAGTTGATGGTTATTAACAGTTAACTACTACATGGTGGTATATTGCTACAACTGGTAGAGTAATTAATAATTTAAAGGCAAAAGAACTGTTAAAGATATGTGGTTTTGGTAAAGAGAAAAAAATGCAATAAACTTCTGGCCAACAGCTGTTTTCACCAAAAATGTTTATCACAGAGAAGGTTGTATTTCTTTCAGACCTGTTTCGACTTTCCAATTTGTTCCTTTTCCCCCCCCATCATTGTGAAAAACAATTCTGAATTCTGAAAGCAGTTCTCAGTGTTACTCAAGCTGGTGCCAGCTCACTGGCCCGCTAACACAAGCCACAGGAATTTGCCATGGCATTGACTAGTCTACACTGGGAACAAAGTTTAACAACTTTGCTACTAAACAAACTGCTACTAAGGTGAAGTTAAAAGGCTGTTTTAACATTTAAGAGACCCAATTTTTTGTAACCTTGTCCTCAAGACTACTAAAGGATGGGTTAGCTACTTCAAAAACAGCAGCATATTTATTTGTTTCGGAACCAAATAACATTCTTACCATCCTTAGAGTACCTAAAAAAAAATAGACTTTTTTTCCCCACTAAAGAGGGCTGGAGCACATAGCACAGGAGAAGCTGATGGAGCTGGGTTTATTCAGCTTGGGAAAAAGGGAAGGCTGGAGGGTCCTACTGCCATCAGCAACTACTTGTAACAGAGGAGACAGTTAGGCTTTTCTCACAGACACAATGAAAGGACAAATTGCCGTGGGCACAAGCTGCAGAAAGGGAAAACTTGGCCAGAAGGAAAAAAAATATCTTGCCCAGGGGAGCAGTGCTGCCCTGGGACAGGCCCAGAAAGGTTGTGAGGTCTCCATCCTCGGAGATGCTCCAGCTATGACTTGACGTGGCTCTGATCAACCCGATCTAGCTTTGGGGCCAGCCTTGCTCTGAGCAGGGAGTCAGGGGACTCCATCTGAACTCTGCCATGAGCCTAGAAGTCTTCAGAACCAAAAGATAATCCTTATGCTATCAGCTGATAGAAACCAGGTTTAATAAATTGGAACATTTACCTTACTGCAAACCAGGTGTCCACCTAGCAGCCTTCCCTGCCTGCCTCACAAAGCCCACAGCAGCACCCAAAGCCTGAAGTTCTGACCCTTCACCTTTGCTCACAAGTCAGGAAAGGCTCCCCTGTCCTGAGAAGCAGCCCTCCTACAATTAAGCAGCTTATCCTTGCGTTAATCCTCCATCTCAAGAAGATGCTAAACCTCAAGTCCCTTCAGCGCTACGCTTTCAGTCCTCATCATACCCTCAGAAAGAGAGGCCTTGGCTGCCACCAGAAATGCCTGCTTCGGCAGCATTTCCTACAGCCTCCCAGAGCTTCTCTTGCATCTCCTGCACCTCTCCCACCCATTTAATGCTTCAGTGCTTCGTGCCCTCCTCTGTGCTTGCTTCCCTGAAAGCACCACCCTAGGCTTCTCCAGACCACAACAGCTGCCAGCAGAGCCTTGGGCATATCCACGTCAAACGGGAACCCAGATGGGAGATTATTCCACACTCCTGTGCCACATCTGGTTTCCTAGTATGGCTGGGCACAAGGCGACTCGCATTAAACCCTGGGGAGATGAGGTGTGGACGTGGGGCAGTGCCCACGCTCAGTCTGAGCTGGTACAATCCATTTTTCTGGGGCTCTGCTGCATCACTCATAAGTTATTACCTTAAGACTGTTCCCAAGGTCCTAACCCCACTACCAGTCAGGGAGAAAACCGCCAGAGAAACCAGGCATGGCAGTACAATGCCCTCAAAAGTGCAGCAGCACTACGAAGGCGATAGCTCTGCAGCCCAAACCCAAGCCTGGGGGTCATTTTGGGTGATCATTCACACCGCAAAAAGCTGGTTCTCTGATCTAGAGAACAAACATCCAGAATGATGTTTATTTGCATCTTACTTTTTCAAATACATCTCATTTTGCTTCTGTGGTCAAACACGAAGCATCGTGCTGAGCGAGTAGTCTCTGGAATTACACAGGGCTCCAGTCACCATCCACATAAGCACAACTGGCCTTGGGCTGGGAGGGAAATGTTTGTACTGGCAGCCCAACCTGCTTGTGGAGGCACCGAACCCAAACAAACCTTTAGGATGCTTCATTCCCTCTCACTTCCTTCTTCTTCTCATTTTCTGAACTTTGAGCATCCCTGCTCAGTAAATCCTTTCTGCATCTTTCTGCACTCAGGGTTCAGACCAGCTGACCCAGCGCAGGGCTCACATGTGGGCAACTCTCAGCCATGGGATGTTCCCAGTGACCAGCCAGAACCCTCCAGAGTGAGGACAGAAGTCCCCGCAAGGACGCACACCCCATAGCAGCCATGGATTCAAACAAACAAGAAGGTAAAGCAACCTCTAATTTCACTTCTTGATAGTATGAAAGAGAAAGTTAGGAAGAAAGCTGCCCTCATACACCATGTTGGCAGCCACCAACCAGCCCCACAAAAACACCTCTTAGCTGTGGCAACCTTGCAAGGGGTTCTTGCTCGTGTCAGTGCCACATCCCAGGCTTCTGAGGAACTCCCAAAGCTAACAAAGAGCAAAGGGAGCAGCCTTCAGGAGTGCCCACGGCTGCCAGCTCAGGAGAGAGAGCCTGGATCATCTCCAGCCCTCTTAAAAGATGCTTGGTGGTGCCAACATTCATTCATGGCATGGGTAATGGAAGAGTTAATTCCTCTATTACTCTTCTTCTAATTGGACTAAATTAGGTCTGTGTACCTAAGCCCCTGCACTGTAGCAAGCTGAAAAGGAAATTAACTCAAGGATTTTTTTCCAATTAATTGGTGTGCCCCCATGGGCTGCAGATGTTCGCTGCAGAAATTGGGAGATAACCACAAAGCCCCCTGCTTCCCAGCTGTGAGGGAGCCACGCTCTGCTCCAGCTCCTGGCAGTGACTTTGCAGAGATGAGCTGGGTAGGGCTGGGTACACGCAGAGAGGGCTTCTGCTCACACACGGTAAAGGTGAGAAGTAAAAGCACAGCAGCAGAGTTCCTCTCCACTCTTCTGGCCTTTCTCAGTTGCACTTTCCTGCTTTGAGTGTGTCTGAGGATGTTACAGACTGATCCATCTCCAAAACCAAATGAAAGATCCCTGCAGACTTCTACAGGGCTGGCTTAAGCCCCCTGCATTATTTATTAGTTTGAAAACCACAAAGAAAATGAGATGAGAGAGAGCCCGTGGCCCTTCCTTGTTACACCTTTGCACCTGACACCTCCAACTCTTCACAAAGCAACCAATATGCCCACCATTTTGCAGAAAGAGCAGCCCCCTGTCCTCCATGCATCTGATTTGTGTTGTGCTATTAATTAAGAAATATGCCCTCGTGCTCTTTTTGGGTCAGTCATTACCACCCCCACAGTAAGACTCCAGCATTAACTTTTACATCAGAACAGACCTGTACCTTGGAGTCTTCTTACAGTAAGTACACTGGCTGCTTTCTCAAGCCCCAACTCCAGGAATCCAAAGAAAGTTTCATCATTCCCTTCAGGCCAAAAGTTGGTTTCCAGGTCATGAGGCTGCCTAAAACAAACAAACAAACAAAAAAAAGATCTGAAAACAGACCCTGAAGGGCCAACCTGTAAAATAAAAACAACTTGTCATTTAAAAGATGAACCTTGGCACTTGGTGAGAGCTGGCTGATCAGGTTTGACCCCAAACAGCCCAACCAACAGGCAATGCTGGTGATGGTTATTCCTCCCAGTCAGCCTGCTGTCCCATTTTCCTCAGGAAGAACCTTGGGGAACACTCCCTGGAGGGTCAGTGCCTGACCCTATAACCAACCCCCATGGCTACAAGACTGACTGGCACAAGGAGCAAATGGCACATGAGCAGAGAGGGGCACACGGCCTCTCCTCCTCTGCCTCTCCCTTCTTCCAGTCACTAGGGAATTTGCTTACATTCCTCTGAATCAGGACAAATTCTAGAGACCAGAATAGGGCCAATGCATAGGTGCCCTTGGCAGTAACCCATATTCCCCCTCAGGGGCAAAGTAATCAGAACGTAGGTGTGCCTTGTAAAGCTCTTGACTTCCAGGCTTCAACTTTCCACTTCATGGACTTACTAACCACTTAAAACCCTCCCTGCACCTATTTCAAGCCTCTGCAGGACCAAATTTCTGTGGTTTTGATGGCCCAGATGGGCAAGGTACTGAGCACTTGCAGCCAGCACGGGAAGAGGGAGCTTGGCTGCCCCCAGAATCAGGCACGGGGTCACCAGCCACACTGGTGTCTGGCAGCAGAGAGGGGTGAAGGAAATTACTGGAGGCAAGAGAAAACTCACCTTGTGAACTGATATTACTGGGGGGAGGCAATGCAGATGAGGAACCAGGTGGCATGGTATTGTCTGGGAGGTGAAGGCCGACAGAGCCTGACACAGGGAATAAAATGGGAACCGATGGTAATCAAATTGCAATCTCCTCAAAGTGCCCGTGCAGCACAGCCAGCAGTAACTTCTGGTGGATAACTGAGGGTTTCTGCATAGAAGAGACAGTGTTAGAAGAGGAAAATAATAAATATATACTTGTTTTCAATCAAAATCCCTGTAATACCTAGAAATAATGTCTCTGCAGTGCCCAAATTGCTTTTGCAAAACAGCAATGCTTTTGCAAAAAAGCTCCTCCATGAATTAAATCTGTTTCAGAAACATTAAACCTAGCCCCATTACACAAGATCAGGTGGGAATCACAATGCCACAAGAAAACAGGAATTTAGAACTAATGAAAATACATTTTCGGATGTTACGAAAGACACCGTTACTGCTTGGAATGCATTGTGACAAAAATATAACTTAGAGCTTAAAATACACAGTCCAGACCAGCCTTTTTAGAAGGATAATAAAAATAAGTCCAAATAGCACGGGATGAAAAGAAAATCTCACAATTGCAGAACTGCAGAAGAGAACTAAAGCTACTTCATGGGAAAACTCTGTTACTGAAGGCTGGTACACAGAACTGAACTTTCCAGGGGGCAATTTAGTTCTGGCAGGGCATAAAGGGGTTTCTCACTCCTTTGCATGATCAGTTCTGGACAGATACAGGGCAGCAAATGAGGTGAATCTAACATCTGATTTAGTTGAGCCGTTCCCGTTTTACAGCTGCAGTTTATTTGACAAACTATATAGTGTCCACACCTCCTAAAGTGAGACGTGAGTCCTTTAAAACTGATTTGTACCCCAACTGGGACTTTCAAACCCTCTGTTCCAGTTATTTATAGCAACCATAATAAGTCATTTTAATTGACTGAAGTTCTTTATTCCCACAGGAGAGACTGAAAGTGTGCCTGTGAGTACCCCCGCAACACAGATTTCCCAGGTAAAGATGAGCAAAATGCCCTAAATAACTCCAAGATTTTAAAGAGTTACTAATAGATAGCCAGTAGTTAAAGCTAAATTAAGTGGAAGGAAAAATGTAGGCACTTACATGGAACAGGGCATCTAAAACGCACACACTGCATGAACAAATGTCACACGTATCACGTCTCAAGCCTCATCTTAAAAGACACTCCAGTAAAATTTCCCTGCTCACAACCACTTGTGTCTAGACAGGTGATTTGTGCGCTCAGCTAATTAACTAGCTGGCATCATTAGCACTGATTAGAGAATGCCGATTTACTGAGCCGGAGGCAGATTTCATGGCTGAGCTCTGATGAGCTTTCTCCAAACCCACTGAACTGTCCCAGGAGCAAAGATGTGTGATTGCCACGGTGTGGTACCAAGTCCCCTGGGGGCTCTGGGTTATCCTGGCAGCCTCACGGCTCCTCGGACCACGGGGTGCTACTGCCCAAAGGCCCAGGGCAGCTCAGCAGGCACTGAGTCTTGCTGCATGCCTCTGCTTGGGTCCTCAGCCCAGAGCTTGGAAACCCTGCGTTTGGTGATCAGGATTTCCAAGGCTCCGTAGCTGCTCTTGGCATTGTTGTTCTGGCTGCAATCAGCCACTGTGGATGCGATGAGGTTGCCTGCATCGTGGCTCAGGGAGCACCCTGCCTGGAGGATGCAGGGTCAGTGTCTCCACAGCGATACTTCCTAAGCATTTCCAGGCTGTAGGAAATGTGGTGGTGTTTTGAGCACTTTAAACCCTGCTCCAGTTCAACCTGGAAGTGTACTCTGATAGAAGAACACGTCTCTGAACTGGAAACCTTGGCTGTTTGAGACCAGCCTCATCACCACTGTGACGCTGCTGCCCCCAGTCGCTCCTAAGTGCACCTTGGCAAGTGGCTGCAGTTCGGGGATGCCCCGCGCTGTAACAGAGAAGCTGCTGCTTGCCATGAATAAGGCACTGCTTCTCCTGCCTTATCCCCTTTCCCCATCCGGATAGCTCCAAGGAGATGTGACTGGGCTGGGCTGCTGCAAAGCCCAGTGCAGTGAGCCCAACGTGCATGGAAAGCTTGCAAGCTGCAGGACAAGCGTGCTGGGAAACCTCTCTCTCTAGTGGATACACTCTTAGGGCCAGGCTGCCTGCAGCCATAAATCTGCTGCCTTCCCACTGTGAGGCGTGGTGAGGCTCCCTAATACTTGGCTGTAGCAGTGCTGCCTGTGACAAACATCACAGGGGGCAGCTGTACTGGATATTTGCTGCTCTCTGGTAAGAGAATACCTCATGCAACTCTGAAACATCAGATGTGGACACATCACTGTGGAAAGTGTTGGACTTTGTGACAGATAAGGCTCAGCCCTCAACAATGGTAACTGCTTCCAATTAACCACATTCAGGTGCTGTGCAAAGTGACGGGCAGTGGGTAAGCTGGGAAGTAACTCAGACAGTACTCCTTTGTTGCCACAGAAGGTTTTGCTCTCTTCTGGGACATATTTCTAACAGTAGACTTAGTCCTGGGCAATACTTCTTTATCATGAAACCATTTTCTACTGGTTTTGACAGTCAGCTCAAGGTCCCTGCGAGCAGGCAGTGTTAGTGTAAGGACCCTAGGCAGCTGCCAAGGGCTGCCTCAAAGACACAGAGCCGAGAACAGCTCTACTAGTGCTGGGGGAGATGTGTGGGCACCACTACTAATGAAAACAAAGGCTTCCTTGCTTCCATGTGGGCACTCCCAGTGGCAGCTAGCACAGTAAGCCCAGCTCACCAAGGCTTTCAGGCTGCTTCCCAACATTTTCCATCTGTTTTCCATCTCAAGCCATGCTACCCATAAGCCATTCTCAGCTCCTAGTCACAACCTTCTTCCCTGGGCTGCCTTTAAGTCTGAACAGAGCTTTATGCAGCAGCAGTAGTCACCATCTTTTTTAAACAGCTCAAATTGCTGGCACCTGCCAAGGGAAGATAGCAAGGCTCTGCAGCTCTGCTGCCTCTGGTCCTGGAAGCAGCATCCATTCCTTCCCCTCTTTGGGGACAGCATGGCAGCTGAGACAGGAGGAGAGGCTCAGCAAAGATCTCACAGGCATTTTTAAGTTCACTCTGCCAAGGTAAAAACCAAGACCATGCTGAGAAATGGTTCTTGTTTGTCCTCTCATCTCACCCTTCTCGTCTCCCCCTAACCACCACCACTTCCTCCACGTGGTTATGGTTTCCCCCTCCATGTGAGAAGTGACTGCTTCCCTTTGGGACTCTACAAAGAGTTCACATTCCCATGGGGTTGGAGATGAAGTTAAAGATCACAAGCGACTGCTGCTCATTGTCCTTTGAGTTATGCAACACCAGGAGGAGATTCCCTCATTTCCTCATGCACAGCTACCTTTCAGAGCACAGCACTTCCAGGGTTTTTCTTCACACAGCTGAGGGAAAGGAAGGCAGGTAAATAGGACTCCCGATATTTTTGTTTGTTTTGTTTTGGGAACAGGCATGTGTCAGTTTTTGGGCAGGTTCTAAGGATGCACTGTGACCTTGCAGATTCATTTATCCTCTAGGGATCAGGTAGTTCAAATTAACCTGCTAAAGTGTGTTCCTCTTCAACTTTATTTATTCCCATGAATAGCTGGAACCAGGTAACATACCACAGTTAAACTCTTGCCACTTTTCCATGCTAGGATGCTTTAGAAAACTGACCTGGCTTGACTTTCCAAGAGTTCACAACAGACCAGTGAACTCTCTCATTCTGCAAGCATAATCATCTGGGCAAGACATCAGCATGAACATCAGCATGAGCCAATGCTGCACAGCTTCCATTTGTTGTAGCAGCCCATGGGATTGAACGAGCTCAACCTAAAATCCAGTGCAGAAGCACTACACTGCAGGAGTTCAAGGGTGTGTTGCTCCTGTATTGCTCCACTCAAGCTTGGATGAAACTTGCATGCAATGCTGCGAGACTGTTTATGCTTCCTAGCTATGCTTCAAGCCGTGAAGGCAGCAGAGAAGGGAATTCTCAGGGTTTCAGGACTTCACGCAAGCTCTGGCAGGTGTGGCTGATTGATATTGCTGCTTTCATCCATCCATGGCAAAGCGAAATGCAAATGTAAGATGCATTTCTGTATCTGAAATAGCTGTTTGCCAGCCGCCTGGGGCCAAGGAAGAATGTCCCTGGCAGGATAGACCCAGAGCAGTGTCCTGCAGGACACAGAAAGGAACCAAGCTAGCAAGGTGACTGGAAAAGCAGAGGTTGGCCAGCAGTGAGCCCCCAAATAAAGTGACCATTTGCTGAAACACAGGGGATATTTTTGTCCAGTCTGTACTCCAAATCTCTTTCGGCTGCCTGAACTCTGGCTTTGCCACACAAGGCCACTGAACTCCCTGCAGTAGTCCTTTTTTTGTTGTTGACTTTGCTGATGCCTAGCAGTTGTTTTATTTTTTACTGACGCCTCTAGATGTACATTGACTATCACCCCGTACGCTTCGGAGAGGATCTGTCTAGATTAGCACCTTTCTTGAAGCATCTGAGGAGGAAACAGCCAGGCTTGCAGGCAGAAGCATTTCATTTTGAGCCTATTCTACCCGAATGTAGATATCTCTAGGGCCAGCTTCCAGACTGCCTCCACTTGGAGGCTGCAAAGTCTCCACCCTGAAGCAGATCTCTAAACCAGACCTGACGAATCACACCTTTTCACTTTGAGGAAAATATATGATGCCTAATCCCAATGCAGGCTAGCAGAGAGACTTTGCCTCGGCAACATAAGCTTGATGTTTAACGGACTGGCATGCACCTGTGAGCAGGGATGGGAATATTAACATTTTGCACAGCTGCAGTAATTTATGCCCCCTCTGCTTCTCCAGGCACATACATTAGGATGTTTGATGATGCCAGGGCCATCTGACTCACCTTGCTAGGCGCTGGTAAACGCACGGATACCAGAAGCAGTGTGGTTTGCCTCCCCTAGCAGCCATGGCTCCACGCAGCTCCTCTAACCCTCCAGGCTACACTCACTGCTCACAGGGTGACAACCACTGTGACATTCCTGCAGCACAGGAAGGCGTTCACTGTGTAGGGGCTGAATCACGGGATCTGGAGCTCCAGCTGGCCTGGGGAGTTAAAGATGACTGCCTGAGGAGGGAAGATGTCCTCTGCCCCCACCTCCAGCCTCTTCTTCTCCCCCCACCCCATCCCAGCTCCTGTCAGTCCCGCTCCTCCTGCCCAGGCAGCTCTGGGAACGTGTAGGGGACTGTGGGGTAGGCACTGGGGTAGGAGTGGGGATGGCAGGCAGACGCCCTCTGTAAAGATGCTGTTGGTGTTGATCAGAGGAGGATGGTGCATGCCATTGCCCCGAGGTATCGGAAGCCATCTCTGCTCCATTTACAGGACTCAAGCGCCTGAGTTCCCCGGGGTGGCTGTCCTCTTACCATCAGTGCTCCAGTTTTGGACTCAGTTTATAACCAGATGTTAGGCCGAATTTCTGTTGTAAAGGTAAAAAAAAAAAAAAAAAAAAAACACACAAAAAAACCACTGGTACCGAAGCACCTTGGGCCGCGACCTCGCCGTGGGCTTTGTGCAGGCAGAACAAGCGCCTTGCTCACAGCAGTGGGGGCAGAGCTCAGGGCTGCTGGCCCAAGGTATCCCTGAAGAGGGTGTCCCCGCTTGGCAAGCTGCCTGTGTCCCCTCACTGCCCACCTCCAAACCTGCCTCGTCTGCTTGCTGTGCCAGCCCGGCTCGCCCCGCTCTGTCTCCTGCTTCGCCCAGCTGTCAACCGGCTGCCTCCAGCTTAGGTTGGGAGCTCTTCCAGCAGCACCAGAGCCTCTAGGGACAGAAAACAGGGAGAGTGGGCACACTGTCCATGCCAGGGGAAACCCCCTCACTCCCTCCCCATCACAAGTTAAGAGCTGTCTCTTTCCCTGTAAAGGGCGCAGTGATAAAGGACAGAGCTGCTCCACAGCCCTCTGAGAGCGAGGAGGTGCTAGACCTATCCGGGGAGAGCACCAGCCCCACAAGTGTATAGGGGAGGAGGTCTTGCTCAAAAACTCTCACATTTTTGACTGCTCAGCTGCTTTTGGCATTGATAATCTGCCTGCTGTTACTGAAAACCCTTCTTGGCGTGTTTCAGGCTGTCTCCTCCTTCTGGAGACTGACAGGCTGCAACCTGCCAGCGGGGGCTGGAAAAACTCTGGGTACAAAAAGGGGCACAAGGATTGCCCAAGTCAAACGCCTCCTGCCACTTACTGCAGCAGGAGCTGAACCTCCCCCCATGTCTCCCAGCCGTAACAGGAGGAGGAGAAAGAGGACAGCAGCTTACAGGAGGGGTTACACCCAGCCTTCATGCCACTCTGAGCCACGGGTGACCCTTGGGGACACAGCCACCTGTGTCTGGGAGGAGGGACTGAGCCCACCGTGTTTGTGGTTCCTCTAGTTGCAGGCATTAGCCTCTGAGTTGAAGGCGGGTTTCACAGAAGCAATGCAGGAGCTGTCGCGAATCCAGCATGGCGAGTACGCCCTGGAGGAGAAGGTCAAGAGCTGCCGCTGTGCCATGGAAGAGAAAGTGGCTGAGATGAAGAACTCCCTCAACACCTTCAAGGTAGGAGCACAGCTGGCAGGGGGCTGCACACCTGCCACATCAGCTCGGGTGGCGTGGAGCTTTCCTCTGCCTCCATCAACCCTTCCTGCTCTCAAAGAAAACGAATGGGCAGTTGTTTCAGATGTATCTGCTGCAGTTCCTCTGGCTTTGCATCTTCCCTCCAGAACCCTAACCCAAGTGTAAAATGTGCCCCGGTGTGTTTAGCCTTCGTGAGGGGCCACTACACAAGTGCTGCCTGCTGCTTTGGGAACGAGAGACCCCTGCTCCGGGCTGCACACACAGCAGGCACACAGCATGTTCACAGGCAGTCGCTGTGCCATACCTCTCCCCAGGTCAGGTCTCCTGCATTTCCTGCAGGAATCAAAGCTGCTGGGGAGCAGGGAATTAATACAAAACCCTAAAGCTTTTGAAGTTGAGTTCCCACACGGCTGGGAGGAAGCGCAGCCTGGTTTGATCTGGCCCAAGGGGATAAAGACAAAGGACTGGGGAGAGAGCCTAGCAAGGGGGCCTGATGTGCACTTTAAACCAGTCAGCATCTCCACGCAGAAACTGGATGGCTGCCTGTGAGGAGGCAGGCAGAGGAACCGTTTTATTGTTTTTATGGTAAGTTTTCCCCATGGGGTTTTGCTGAGTCAATAACACCTTGTGAAGTTAAAGCGGGCTGCTTACCAGGAAAACCCGTTGCTGTCCCTGGGATGGGGAGAGGTGGATGGTGCTGAGCAGGAGGAGCCCCGTGGGCCCAGCTGAGCAAGGCAGACAGCAGGAAACGTAAGGGCACATGGCAGAGGTCTCAAAGCAGCCAGAGGCAGGGTTATCTAGGGCATGGATATGGGGGGAAGAAGGGTTTTAAAACCAAGACACAAGCAACAGGAGTGGCAAAAGCTGATCTCCTTCTGCCTCATGTCTATACTGTCTAAACAAACTCCTGGTGAAGCCACCTCCTCGCTCAGGTAAAGTCCCTCTCCTCTGGTTTACAGGGACTTCATGCATCAGAGAGCTATGTACACACAAGGCTTGGTTGAAACTGCCTGAGGGATGCCAATGGGGAGGATATGCTGTCAGTGAGCCACACACACAGCAAGGTTACAGCAGGCATCGTTTCTTTAGAAAATCAGGCTAAAAAGGCAGCTTCCAGGCCCTAATTTAACTGTTAGCAGATGAAGCCCTACATCTCCATTTCCTAGCAGTGCCTTAACCACAGGATCTCATGTTCCTGTGATCAAATCAAGCATTGCCACACTATGCATGGCACGTATTACACACATTAGACTTGAAACAAAAGACATGAGACAAAAATTCACAGGGACACTTTCCTGCAGCACCCCAAAGCACCTCCAGTCCACACCAGCCACGTGCTCTATAAGGCTGACAGGCACAGTGGGAATGCTTGTGCTTTTGCTTGTTCCTCAGGAGGAGCTCAGCGATGCAAAGTCAATGATTGAAGAAATCAGTGCCAAGCAGGAGGAAATGCAACAGAAAATTGAGCAGCTTCAGCAGGAGAAGAGGCGGGAATCACGGAAAGTGAAAGCTAAGTAAGGGCCTGAACTCCAGGGCTCCAGAAGTGCTAATTAGCAGCGGTGTCCGTTCTGCTCATTTCCTTACAACTTCATCTCAGTCTTTTCCTAGCTGGACATGTACATAAATCCTGATTGTTACTGGAAGCTCCAGCCTTTAATTTCCCCCTGGCTTTTAGACACATACCCCATAGAGCACGTACAGCAGATAAACACCAACACCTCGGTGGGATTCCAGCAGCAACAGCCCCAGCAGCCTGCAGGGAAAGCAGGTCCTGGTGAAACAAACAGACCTGCTAGGGAAGAAATACAATTGTAAGTCAGGAGCCCTCACCATTAAAAGCTATCCCAAAGCCAACCCCATCCAGACAACAGTGTTGCAGCTTCCCCTCCCTTCTCCCTCTGCCGAGCGTGCAGGACTCAGCAGGCTCCTGAGCGTGCAGCCACGATCTGTTTTCCTGTCACCAGCTTTTTCTGCTCTGAGCAGGCACACACTGGAGCACATTTGCACACTGCTGGGCCGCACTGTTGCTTGTGAGGAGGCAGACTGCTCGTCCACCTTGGCCCTGATTAGCCTCCCTCTTGATGATAGATGTACAGCTGACTTGGTGCAAGCACTTGGCTAGCCAAATCTAGGCTAGGCCCTGAGCTAATTAAGCCCTTTAATTGGATAAAATATGCTCTGCAAAAGAGCAGATCTGAAATAACCTTCTCCTATAAGCACTGAAGTTACCTTTATAACATTGCTCATGAACTTCATGCATCAAACTCCTTTCCTAGTATCTGCTGGAATTGTCCTACTTCTGACTCTGTGCTTGTACTGGTGTCTGCCACAAGTGCAGTAGAGGATTCCTGTTTTCCAGCTGTCCCATTCTTTGTGTTTGTACAGAAGAGCACAAAAGGATGACCACAGCTCACAGACAGTGCCTACACCTCTCCAGGGCAGCCCATTTCGATCCATTAACCTCCCAGAACCTGTGATGATCAACGAAGATTTTACAAGCCTTTTGCACAACGTGACTTATGAAAAAGGTAGGAAAGACAGTAGGCAAGTACAGTGCCTTCCTCAGGAAAAAGAGTCCAGAAAAGGTCACTGGTTTAAGAGGACACCATGTTTTACTAAGGTGTCATCAGCAGGAAGAGAATGGGAGTGCAGCACAGCTCCTGGGTCTGTGCATGTACCTCAGTGTTGTGTCTCAGTAACTCATGGCCTCAGCGCTGGCCTGGATTCAGGAGATACTGCCCTGTGAAAACTGTTCCAAAAGTCATTTCTTGCCTCCTCCAAGGAAAGGGAAGTAGGCTGGAGCTTCTTCCCTGAAATGCTAGTGGCACAAACACCCAATCAAGTAGAAGCCCCTGACAGAAACGCTACAACCTGTGGAGATGTTTTCTTGTAAGGGAGCAGAGCACAGAAGGGAGGATCACAGGGACTGGGCTGACAGAACATCTGGTGTCATTAAGGGGACACACCAGTGGCTCATTTGACAAGGGGACATGGGAGCTGGTACATCAGCACACCAGGCTGGTGCTATCACTGCCAGCAAGGACAAGCCAGGACTGCTCAGGCTCCAAGGTCACACAACACTGAGCATAACAGGGACCCCACATTAGCCTGCCTGCAAGTATTACTGAAACAAAGACTGCAGGAAAAGCCACAACAGTAAGGAGTAGCTTCTTCTTCCATGGAGGATTTAACAGGGTGTTCACATACCAAAACCATGAAAGAGTAGAAGATATAACCTTACAGACCAGGTTGGGCAGGAAGAAACCTGCTTTACAGCCATCTTCCCTCGTAACATTTCCCTTTGCTCTTCAACAGTGTCTGACACCAGGATCATGCCAATAGGAGACGGAAGTGTTAAAGTCGTAGCAGGTCCAGGTAGGAAAATCTTGAATTGCTAAAAAACAAACAAAATACAGTAGGACTGAGTGATTTAGAGCACTTAATTTACTGCATTAAGTAATGCTTTCAGAGCATGCATTTCATAAGCACGGCTTTCACTTTGCCATGGACCCCCATTACATCTCAGCTGCAAGTATGATAAAGATAAATCCAGAAGCCTGAAGTGCCAAATAACTGATGGACAATGCAACACACTGATATTCAGCAGGCAAAAACTTTCTCTGCTGCTTCTGCAGGTTCTAAGTGCCCTTGCAGAAAGGAAAAGTCAAAGCTCACTGATAGGACAAAAAATAATTGAAAGCCATCCTGCCACTTGGGAAAAGATGGTCTTTGCAGTTGCTACACACCAGTAGAGCTGGTGAGCTGATTATTCACCCACCAGCTTCCAGATTCCTCATAGACATGCCTGAATAGTAGCAAAGGAGTTTCTCTGGAAAAAAAAAAAAAAAAAAAAAAAAAAAGGTTAAGAACTTAGTGAAGGCCCTAGTAAAGGAACGCTAAGGATCCTGGCCAGCAATAGGACACATGAGAACAACTGTCAGATGTTTGCACTGTTCACTTGAAGCACTCACTGTTCTGGACAGCTCTTTGGCTAGAATCCACTTATAAAAAAAGAACAAAGCTATAGAAGATGGTTCATTGCAACCCAAATTCAAACTTTGCATTAAATTGCACTTAAATTGCATTAAAGCAATTCCAGACCAGTGGCACCACTTCACCCTCTCCTACATTCTCTGTGATGTAATAGCCTCAGTCCATCAGTCCTGCTGCTGCTTATATAATCGCTGCTGAAAGCTTTAAGAGCAATGGCAGTTTACATCTATTAAGAGTGGCATTTAAATCTTACTTATATTTTGTATTCCAAAATACCTGTCAATAAGCTTGTAATATTAACAAGTCCTTAAGCATCCCAAAACCCTGAAGTGCAACCATACTTGGAATGTATCTTTTTTCTTTTCTAACTTGTACCTGATTTTGGACCTTGTTTGGTCTGAAAATAAGTGATGGAGGAGTGCAAGCCTGGTTCTGCAGAAGTGCTCGCCAACTGCACTTCCATTTATAGCTGTAGATTAACTCTACAAAGCTATAGCACCTGCAAAGCAGGGAGAATGCTTCAAGCTCCCCATCCAGCACATTAGATAACCAGGTCATCTACCAGCTGTAGTATAATCTATCAACTAAGATGTCATGACCCATGCAGCTCTTTCCCATTGCAGGACCAACCCTGGAGACAGACGACAGCCTCAAGCCTCCCTTGACAACAGATGGCCAGTCAAAGGTGCACCTGCCATCAACGGTATGGAAGCAGCCCAAGGACACCAAGGACTGGGGAGACGAGTACATCTCCAAAGAGCAACCAGAAAGAGGGAAAGACATGGGCCAAAGCAGATACAGCTCAGCTGACAACATTATATGTGAACCCTCTTTGGCTGGTAAGGGCAGAGGGGAAAAAATGAGGCCAGAGAGGCTCGAAGCTGCACTCACACCTGGTGTGAGCTGGTGATTGCTTTTTACAGATGGAGACATACAAGCCAATCTTCCCTGCTGGGAGGGAATGCCTCAGAGTCTCCAAGAGTTCCCCTTTCCAAGACCAGACAGGTTCAGGGTATTAGTGGGGTTGCGGACACTGTAGCTAGTTACACAGGTGAAAAATACAACTTCTGTGGGAAACTGGATGTGAATCCCTGGTGTGGGTTGTTTTGCCTTTGATAGCTTTAATTTTTTCCTAAGATATAGGAGAAGAAAGTGTAATTCACGGGGCGGAACACATTTGCTTTGGAGCTTTCTCAGCAAGCAATGCAACTTCAGTCATATCTGTTGCACACTGTAGCATGAGGCTAGAATCCTGTATTTGGGGTAAAACTGACATGGAGACAAGACATTGATCTAATTTTCAGCAGTTTCTGCTTTCATGACTTAATGTCAGTTCACCAGGGAAAACGTACTCTAACATGAGGCTGTCCTTGAGGCCAGCATTTCCCCATTTTTCAAACTTAACCATTATCTTCTGGAAGCCAAAAGGCAGAACATCGCTTTGGAGCTGCTGGAGTCAGAAAGGAAATATGTCATCAACCTTTCCCTGATCCTGAAGATCAAGGCCACATTGCAAGGGCCAGATGTGAAGAGGAGCACCAAAGAGAGAAGGTACTTTGTTTCATGTGCTCTCTCTTCTGGGGAATGTTCTTCGGTCTATTCTGCTTCACCCTCTCTACCACTTCTCTTTCATCCACACAGACCTTTAAACACGCAAAGCTTTTTTCTAGTTGAACATCAGAGGCAGTGGGAGGTTTTTGCAGTGATTAAAGACTCTAAGTAATAAGCCCCTGGCCAGTAGCTACAATCAGGTATCAATATATACAGACATACGGATGTATTTACATGCTGATAAAGACCTGTGGGACTGACCCAGCTTAGCAGTTTTAAACAGCTCCAGTCAACTACACACCAAACTGGAGAGTCAGCCTAAGAAACCTTCAAAACACTGAACAATACTCAATTGGGAGAGGGTACCTGCATGCACACGGCAGCCAAAACAGCCTCCTGGTGCAATCAGGACTCCAACAAAAAAAAAGTTAATAGTACCTGTGTGTAAAGCAAGCCCATGCTGACCATCTGAATGCCAACTTCAGCAGTACAGGCTTTAAGGCTGAGCTTCTGCTCCCTGTAACTGGTCTGATATTGTCTCCCTCCAGTTTCTTCCCCAACTCCCTGCGGTACCTGGTCCAGCAGCACGTCGATTTACTTCATGCTCTCCAGGAGCGAGTCCTGAGCTGGCCACGCCAAGGGATCCTAGGAGACATCTTCCTGAAGTTAACAAACGATGAGGTACGTTACAAACCTTTCTAGACTCTTCTGCTACTAATATATGATGTTTTAGCAGAATGATGGCCCATGGGCAAGCCAGGATACATTTCAGTAGAAGGGCTGGACTGTGGAGCTGTGGCTAGGGTAACGCCCTTCCAGCCTGTCCAACCCACAGTGGGACCTTTCCTAGAAGGATGTGTAGAATCCTGATCTTACGCTTTATGAGTTTTAAGACTCATATATAAGAGAAAAATTTCTACCTCTTCAGACTCCCTACCCCTCCCACCTGCTACAAAGTTTAATACACTATACTCAACAGCTGAGCCATTCTCTTACTTGTGAGTTAAAAAAAAGTCCTGAGCCCTGAAAGCTTTATACAGTTAGCAGTTCTTCTGCACTGATGAGCTCCCAGGAGTGATCAGAGGGGTATCAACAGTTTTTCATTCTAGCTGGCTTTATGACCAAATATTTCTCTTAAGTTCGTTTGTTCTCTCTCCCCCCTCTGCTCTTTCCTCATTTATAAGAACAATTTTCTGGACTACTATGTTGCTTACCTGAGGGACCTGCCAGAATGCATCTCCCTGATCCACGTGGTGATCCTGAAGGAGGTAAATAAACTCCCTTCCCGCTTCACCGACACGTAATGGCACCACTCATGCCTGGCTTTCTTCCTGTTAGGCCTTCCCATGACCAGACTTTTCTGCCCATCTGGTTGTTCTGTTACTGAATACCAGTTTCCTGAATGTTGCCATGGCTGACAGGCATTTGCACCTACAAAAAGTAACTTTAACATGTTCACCACTGTGTGTAACCAAAACTGCATTTCTGCTGTGCCATGAAATGGTATTTCAGATAAAAACCTCCTAGAAAGCCCAGCTACACACATGCTACCCAGACCTGTCCTGGCCAAATACAAAGACTCCAGAAAAACAGAGGACCTGTCCAAACAGGGACACCAGATCTGAGGCTGTAGGTGCTAAAGTGCTTCTTTAGAAGAGAAGACAGTCAGTACTTTAGAAAACAGTCTGTACTGTTCAGCTTTAGGTATCTGGTCTCATCCTTGATTCTTGTTTTAAACTAAAAACACCTGAAGAAGTCAATCTCAGTTCAGTTCCATTTGGGACTCCATTCTGAACAACACTGTCTAGTTGGGGTTTCAATGAAACCTGACTAGCACACTTCAAACACACACCCCTGCTTTATCAGGCTGAGTGCCCCCCATAGATAGCCCCCTGCTAATGCTGGTAGAAGGATGAAGACCACTCTTGCACACACAGCTGGTGTACTTCTGTGAACTGTTATGACTGCTCATGGTAAAGCACTCGTTAGAGACCAGAATTATTTGGAAGCAGACATGTTTTATCGGTGGGAGAGACTCTCAAAGTTGCTTTCTCTATTTCAGGTAGAAGAAGAAATCAAATCTGATCTCTACATTCTGTTCTTCCATATAGTCCAGCGAATCCCTGAATACCTCATTCACCTACAGGTAGGGCCCCAGGATGGAAACTGTCTTGTTGAATCCTTATGACAAGGCATGACTTAACTCAGAGCCCGTACACAGGCATGTACGGCTCCAGGGCTTCTGGCTAGCTCAGAGGAAAAGCAAGTTGAGAACGACTTCATTTTCACTTTTTTTTTTTTTTTTTTTTTTTTTTTTTTACCTAAGTTTGCATCTGTTTGCCAGTTCACCGCCTTGCCCTCACAGAACCAACCTCTCCCCCTAGGAAACCAAGAGCTCTGTAACTCCTGTATCAGAGCTGGCCTCTTTGCTGAGTGATCCACTTGCCTTTTAGCTTAAAGACTGAGAGGACTAGAGGCTGCTAGGGGTAAACAACTATTCCCATGTAAAGACTGCTTAAAAACAGTACACAGGAAGGCAATCTGAATTGTACTAAAATATTTAAGACAAGGCAAAGAAAAATAATTATTTATCCAATGCTAAACTCAACCAGTTAGTCACCCACACCTCCCACGATTACATTTATGGTAGTTACTCATGCATTTGCACTGGAATAGTAGGTTGCAGGCCCTGTCCAAGTCCTTCAGAAACTGGTGCTGCCTAGAAAAGCTCCCATAATGCACAGGGCAGCGCCATGTACACTCCAGAGTGCTAAACTATGGTTCCAAATAGCACGTTCTCCCCAGAAAGGGTTAGGGCACCCTCCAAATTATCTGCTCTCCTCTGTGCCCCAGAACGTCCTGAAGTTCACGGAGCAAGAGCATCCTGATTATTACCTGCTGCTGGTGTGTGTGCAGCGCCTCCGGGTTTTCATCTCACACTACAGCCTCCTCTTCCAATGCAACGAAGACCTGCTGATACAGAAGAGGAAAAAGCTGAAGAAGTAAGCACAACATCAGCTCCTTTTCTCAATCACCAGGGAAAGGGAGGTGTGGGGCCAGCCCGCTAACATGGGGTTTAGGTCCCAGGCAACAGCAACGGGCACCTTGCTCTACTGAAATAAAACAAAGCCCTGTTCATATGAATGTTTAATAAAGCCCACTACTGGCGTTTGTTCTTCAAACTGAGGTTAGATTTGGGCTGGATCCTTCCACCTAACTCTAAGAGCGAAAGGGAATTCAGTTTAATCCTTCTAAACATGGCAGCCACATGTTTCTTCACCGCATTTGATTCCTTAAACTGATGGAAAAGTCATTCCCCAGTGGGAGAATATATTTGGACATAGCTGCTTCAGCAGCTTGGGGCCCTGCTGAACACCATGCGTGTGGCCTGAAACCCTGCACAGGCTAACCAAGAGACTGGGAGAGAACAGCACTACCTTATTTTACTGAGGGATGGGGGTGGGGGAAACAAATGCCTCCCATAACCATTGAGGTGAAATGTGGCAGTACAACCCTTGAATGTAGATTCTTCAGTTGTGATTCCAGTTGTGGTTCAGGAGTCTTTGCTGAAACCAGGAGACTTTACTAAAATCGAAGTCATTGAGGGCATAGCACAGGATCAGGCTTCAAGGGAAGCTTCTCAGCGCGGAGGGTGGTAAAGGGCTGGAGCAGATTGCTGGGGAGGGACTGCTATCAAGAGAGGCATTGAGAATAGGATAGAAAGCAGGATTCCTTGCTGACTGGGACAGATTAGGTAGAATAGGTCTTTCCTTGGGGTGGGAAGAGGAACACGGGAGTATTAAGGACTCTCCCAGCCCTGTTTTCTGTGATTCTACACGTTCGTGCTCATTCCCTGCCTTATTTCTTAGCACGACGATGGATTTCTCCTCCCTCAGGTCGTCCCTGGTGAAGCTGTACAAAGGACTCACCTCCCAGTGCACAAGCCAAGAGGTTTCTCCAACACCCAGCGCGGCCTCCATCCGGGACAGCGGGATCCACTCGGAAGAGGCAATCCAGTCATTCCCACCAGCACCTTCCTCTGGCACGCCAACCCCGTAAGCCTATTATCCTAGCAGAAGGCTTTTAAAGTAGCCTTTTAACAGCATTTTGGGGCCTTTCTGCTTTCTTATATTATTTGACACTGACAAGAAGAGTTTGGCTCCATCTTGGAGCATCCCTCAAGTGGTAGCGTTATTAGATCAAACCTTAGCTTCCTTTTCATCAGACTGCCCAAACCAACCTTCCTCCCCTCTCAATCACTCCAGGCTGCTGCCTTGGGAGCCTCAGCTGGCTCCTCCCCAGATTCCCCACATTCATCTCAAACTGGGGACCCAATACAGCTCTGGGTGGGACCTCATCAGCAGAGGTGGGGAAAAAACAGCTCCCCTGACTCTGCTGGCTTACCTGAACACTTGGAGGGCAGGAACTCTCCAAGTAGTCCTGAAACACCCCTGGGGACAGGGTCACCCACCCCAAGAGAGGGATCTCAACCACTTGAAATGAAAATCAGACCACAGAAAAATAAGACATGGTCCCTACATTACAGAAAAAAAGGGGAAGGAAAGTAAAAATCCAGAATGGAGTTGAACAGGAGAGACAAGCAGCAGTTGGCTTCTCCTCTCTGTTTCTGTCCATGTTGTGGTGTAGAGTACAAGAGTCAGCCAAAACTACAGGATAAGCAGTCCTGCCTCTGCAAATTTGATCCTGCCTACCCAGCCAAGCATTTTATTATTTATTTATTTTTTAAATCAGTGGGAACTCTGTTATACTCTCCTCCAAGATATGAGAACACTTTGGGGTTATAAAACCAAGAAAATGGGGTGGGGCAGAAGGGGGATGTCTCTGTCATCCTTCAGTATTCCACTTCCTTTTGTTTTGTGTGTGTGTGTGTGTATGTGTGTTTGTTTCTTATTTTTAAGGCATTTGATGCCCCAGATGAAGAAACCCCAGCCAACTGTCATGGAGAACATCCAGGCTGTGAAGCCCCCTGACTGGGAAATGGAGAGCAGAAAACATGAGAGGCCAGAGAATATCCTTGCATCCTCTCAGCTCACGGAGCAAGAACTCAAGGCTCTGACAGCTCCCTTACAATCCATCCCCGAAATGGAGTACGAAGCACCACCTGCCGACGCTGTGGGAAACACGGAGAGAGCCATCAGGACCTCTGTGGAGCTGCTGCAGGATGCAAGGAACTTTGCACCAAGCTACGAAGAGTTCGACTACCCTGGAGAGGTGTTCACCCTGCCAGGCCCCTACGAAGACGATGCCTTCCAAAACCTCGCTCTCTTTGAGAATTGCTCCCCAGCCTCCTCCGAGTCCAGCTTAGACATTTGTTTCCTCAGGCCTGTTAACTTCACGTCAGAACCAGAGAGGACAGATCATGCCTTACAGCCGCTGCCTAAGAGCTGTACCCCCGTCAGCAGCAGTACTTACAAGCGCGAGATGTTCCACAGCAAAGGCAAGCAGCTGAGCAGGTCTCTGAAGGAGCTGCCGAGGAGCGCCGAGGGTGTGAGCTCCAGACTCTACAGCACACGGAGCAGCAGTGGGAGCCGGCTACAGCAGAAGCAGGAGAGGAATGTCCAGCCTCACATGATCTCAGCCTCATCCCGAAGCTCCCAAAGGAGCTACTTCCCCCCACAGAGAGGAGCGGGTGAAAAACAGAGCTTTTTGGAAGTAAGGAGGCTTAAATAGGAGGAGAAAAAAAAAAAAAAAAAAGGCACGTGGTGGTGCAGAAGCAGCAACAGCAGCAGGAGAAAGATCTGAGATACAGTTAGGGCAGATCTTGCCAAGCTAGCTTCCAAATCCACACATTCAAAGCCCTCATCTGCATGTACGTGCCCAAGGGAGGGAACAAGACACAGGACAGCTCCTTTTCACACACAACTACCCCGGGGCCAAACACGGGCATGAGGCACACAGCTGGCTGAGTGACAGACAGAGAACCCCTGAGATGAGCTAGCCTCTCATGTACCTCTAGCTGTCACTGAGCTTCCCCCATGAGCAAACGTTCTACCTGATTAGGGTCATTAAGTGTGAGCAAACCCATTCGAAATGAGCGCTACAGGGTGGCACCCAGTTAAAAAGGTGCCTTTTTACCTGCTATGAGGAGGTGCTGGGTTAAGAGATCCAAGGGATTTAGCATCAGGTTCTCAGCTGGCTCTGCTGAACTCAGCCCATTGCCACTAACAAGCATCTGGTCCATGGTTTTGTTTTGCCTGTGTTTGTCGCGTGGATCATGGAGCCATGCTAAAGTCTGTGGAAAAAATGATAGAGCCCAGTAATGGTGTCCCTCTCCCTCAGACAACCACTGGCATGGCAGGCAGCATTCTGGTCTTTCAGGGACTAGATCTTGCTGTGACAGTGTCTCTGTAGTTTGTAGTGCCTGCTCAGTCAGTTTTGGGCTGCCACAGACAGGGGAGAAAGCCCTTAATGAATATCCAGGCCCCACACCCTCCACAGTTCCCTGGGAAGAGGCCAAGGGTGCTGTGAAGTGCTTAGCTAGCTTCTTCAGTGCCGCCTGGAGAAACACCCTCCTGGTGAAAGGAGGCAAGCTGCAGGGGAGGCTGTAAATGCAGATGAGGATGGGAGGAAAGCTCCAATGGCCTGACTGAAAATGCAGCAGGGAAACCTCAAAAGAGAAGAAAAAACCCAAGTGAGTGAAGAAGGTGGTAGAACAAGGGTGATGAGGCAGAGAGAGAAGAGGTGTAGGGACAGAGCCCATCCAGAAACAAGAGCCTGTGAGCTGTCTGCACTCACCTGCACAGAGCTATGGCCCCCAGCAGGGCGTAGATGGTACCTGATGGTACATAGGGTGTAGGATGTAGCTAGTCCAAAACTGCAGGACATGCTCTCCCCCACAGAGCAATAGAGACCGCTGTGGCAACTGTGGGCAGAACTGGAGAAAAGGGGCTTGTGCCCAGCGCCATTCTGAGGGGAACTCAGCACTCTCCTGCAAGTGGAAGAGGTCTTTTAGTGGCACATTTACCACAAAATATACGTGCTACCAAAGCTCCCTGCCCCACCAATATAAAATCAGGGAGCAACAGAGCCAACAGAAGCATCTCTCACACCATAGCAGCTCAGGAAGCCTCCCTCTCCTAGGGTAAAGAGAGCTCACAAGCAAGGAGGGGGTGGGAAGGAGCTGCTCCTTCAACTCTCCATGCTGGCTCACTCCCTTGTTGGTAGTAAAAAGGGGCTAGTAAGACCCCCTAACTGAAAATCTTAACAAAGAAGGCTCCAGTTCCTTTTAACAGTGCTTCTTTTTCCACAACTCTGCCAACGCCTCAGCTTCACAGAGCCAGCAACAAGCTCTCTGCAGAGGCCTGAGCGGTGTTGTCTCCCAGCCCTGCCAGCACCTCCTCACCCACCAGGCCCCTCCTAGCACAGAGAGAAAGAGAAGGAAAAGGGGACAAGGATGTGAGGTTGCAAACACTGGTTAAATTGTCTTTTCCCTTTTAGGAGCTCCATGCAGAAGACAACACCAGGTTCTGCCAGAAGGATGACAATGAGCAAACATCCTTCAGCGACCACAACCCGCGGCACGAGCCCAAGGGGGGTTTCCGGAGCTCCTTCCGCAAGCTCTTCAAAAAGAAATAAGCAGCCCCCCAAAAAAATAAAAGGCAGGCCACAGCCTAAGCGCGGCAGTGCTTCCCCAGGTCCCTGAGGGTGGAGACAGACAGCGAGGCCCCGAGATGTCCCCCGACTAACACAGTAGGCGGAGGGGTGGGGGAGAGGAGACTGTCACGACTGCCTCACAAACGCGTCCTGCTCTTCCTAGCACAGGGGAGGGCCAGGCTATGGGTTGGAGCAGAGCTCAGGCAGCAGGTCCAGAAAGCACAGGAACTTGCTAGCTTTTACCCCTGCCTGACTTAACTTTCCTCAGAGTTTTGGAAAGCTTGAGCCAAACCCCGTTATCTTCTTCTCCTCCCCCTCATCCCTCAACACTGCTTGATTTGCCACACATCTTCGCTCTTCCAAATACAAGCCTGGCCTAATTTGGGCTCACCCACAACAAAGGGGTTGCATTTGCAGCCTTGGCATCCTGGCCAGAAGTCTGAAATTACCCTCTTTCCAAAGAAAAACCACCATCAAAGATGTCTTCCAGGAGGCCGGCTCACACTTGGTTTTGAGAAAGACTAACAAGCATCAGCTGAAGCACCTGGGCTTTGTACTGCTTCATCAGCATCACCCCTTTTTTTTGGACTTGCATCACTCCCTGAAATCCTCCTCCATCTTTTAGTCGATGCACTGTTGTTTCTTGACTTGCCTCTTCCTGTACGGATCTCCGCTCTTGCTGGAGACAGATGACCAGGGCCTGCCACAAGAGACAAAGACTCTCCTCCATTCTACACCCACGGTGGATCGATACAGACACTGCAGCAGCCAACCAGCTCCCCGTACGCAATACATCTTAAATACTCTCTGCTAACTCTCTTTTGACCTGGCACCACCTTACGAGCCCGAGCACACGAAGCACCCTGCTGTGGAGTAGTTCTTCTATAAATAATTGAGGCACCAGGGCAGTAAAGCCAATGGAGCCCCATGTTCAGAGTTAGAGCATTCCTTCACGCACAAGGACACGCTTCTCCCCACAAAGCCATACTTGTGCCCTCACCACACCTCGACACGACAAACCCTTGGCAGCACCATTCTTCGTAGAAAACTACAGATTTTGTCTTTTTAGACGATATGGAGAGAAACAAAGCCCTCTGGTGCATTACCCATGCCACACCCCAGCAGCCTGTTGGTACAGGGCTGTGACATAAACTGAATTTGGGACATGAGGAGGGCAGTTTGAAGACTAAACATGGTTTTACCTGCTCTTTCAGCAGGGTTGTGACACTGGTCTATCATGAAGGACAGTTTCACCTGAAAAGATTGTGAACTGTCTGCATGGGGCCAACAGCAGCCACTGGGGAGAAGGGGTGAAAGGCTGTGGGATTAGAGGCTTGGGACTAACACTACTGCAGGGTGACTGAATCTGGTACTGAGAAAAGCACCCACCACGCTGTATGGCTCTCCAGGCAGTGGCAATGTTACAGGGAGGGTAGAGAAAAGGTGTCCTTGCCACAGTGGCTCACCCCAAGGCAGACTCAGGGCCTACAGCTCTCCCATAGTGCCAACTGAAAGCACGCGCCAAGAAAGACTTCAGAGACAAAAACGTCACAGACGATGCCTGCCCCATAGATTTTACTGGACCCAAAATAGCTGCCAAAAATCCACCTCTCCTCCTTCTGAGGTGAAGGGGGAAATATATCTTTTGGAAACTATTCTGGGAAGATTTATTATTTATGGTTTTTAATGACAAGAAGAATTCCATCTCTCCATTTCTCACAACCTCATTAAATGACAAATTCTCTGGCCCTTCCCAACCGGAGCTACTCCACACTGAACAGCCACTGCCTCACCAACACACCCCTAGAACTTCACAGCTCTCAGTCAGTGCACAGCCAGGAAAGAAATACATAATAAGAGCCAGGTATTTGTAACTGAGCCATCAGCAAAGCCTGTTTGTTCTGCAGAGAAATCAGCCACAGACAGACCTACTTGTTTGTCCATGGACCAAGTCTTACCAATATGGATGAGTTTCCTTCCCCACATCATCCCTATCCTGTCATGCTGAATTTACTTGCTGAGAAATACTTGGATTTTGAATTTCAGTCCAATGTAATGCACTGATGCCGTCAAGGGCTCTGAGTCTTGTGTCTTTGTGTGTCACACATGACAAGATCTCTGTCCTTCACAGAACAAACTTGCTCCTCACACTTGCCAGACAGATGCCAGGGTAGAAACAGCACAAGAATAAAAACCTATGTGCTAACATCTCCTGGGTGAGGAAATCCTTCTGGAGTGGCAGACCCTTGCTTGTAAAATGCACATGGATTTTAGCTTCTATTTTAGTGATTTAAGGCATGGTAAGAATTGATGGTTATTATTTCTTTCTGATCCTGTATGAGTTCTTACTTCCAGGCCTATATTTATCATTTGAGATATCCTGAGTATTTCCTTGTACCTGCTCAGAACTTGCAAAATGTAAATAAAACAAATGAAAACTGCTCAGCACTACAACAGAAACACAGCCTCTTGCAGGATCTGACCCAACTTTACCTTTAGTATGTGTATGTACTCTGGAATATTTTTCTTCCTGTGCCAAATAAATGTTGCTTTTAAATAATGCTGCTGTCTCTTTTACACTGAATCAGCCGTAAGACTGCATGCATTAAAAGGAGGAACATGTTTCCCAAGGCCCTTTTGGAGGCGACATCATTGACAAAACCCTGCTACACTGAGCACACAATCATGTAAGAAGATTGTTTCCATACACCTTATTTCAATGCTCTGAACCAGCAATCCAATAAAAAGCTCTTGCTCTCTCTAGACTTCTGCTCAAGATCTGCTCCTGCTGTTGGTGCAGCTCGGTGGGACATTTCTTCAGTGCCACTCTCCACCTCTTCCTGCTGCCACTGCTACAGACATTAGCCTTCACAAAAAATCCCACAAGCCTCCTCCACTGACATATCCAACACTGAAATTTCAACTATCCATCTCTGTAAGAGATCTCAACACATTCCCGTATTAATGACAAATCTGTCACGTATCAATTTTTTGCCAAAATTTAATTCCAGCTCTTGCTTTTGTCACATTCTCAGCAGACCCCAAAACAATGACACCACAAAGGGTGTCAAAGGGTGCCCTGCTGCTCATGCCTTCCCTGCAAGCCCAAGTAACATCCCTATTACTGCTCCCTGCAGCCTTGCATCCCTCAGGACAGCAGTCTCAGAGATAAGAATACACCAGCTGAGCTTTACATCAACAGCAGAAATACAGTTGGATTCCTGTGCACACCTACTGGGGTGCTTCCTCAATTCCCCTTTGACCAGGTGGATGCAGAACATGCCTACCAGCTGCTGGGAACAGCCAACGCCTGAGACAGTCCCTGAGCAGACACACTCCCATCATGGCTGTGACTGTCCCAGATCACCTCTCCACAGCGTTACTCCCTGCTTACTACAGCCATCCTAAATTCTCCTCTGATTGCGATTCACTTTGACTGTCAGAGTTAGCCCAAGTTTATCCTCTCACCACTACATTTCTGTAAGACAACATAACCAAGGCTAGGTTTATAATAATGTGGGCACTTTCTCCTACTTTCTTTCCCAGAGTTGCAGTGTACCATGGCTTCCTCTACATGTTCTTCACGTACTTGCACCTCAGCACGGGTTATGCAAATATTCCTTGGTACGGGCAGAAACACTGCAAGATGTTCCAAGGAATCCACTTCTTTTTTCCAGACCCCACACGAAGTGTTTTGGGCCCTTCTCTCATGCCTGAACAGGAGGAGCTGGGGCATTTGTAGCACTGTCTTTGGCCGCTGTTTGGGTTTGGAGGGGGTTGCAAGGTGGATTAGATGGAGGAGGCTGCCATAAATACTAAGCTGTTTCTACTTGCAAGTGGTTTTCATTTACTGACTCTGCTCTTTGAAAGCAGGTTTGGTCTGTTGCTAGATACAAGCTATTAAGCATACCGCCCCTTTGTTCAGTATGATCTGATTCAACAAGGAGACAAGACACAGGCTCTTGGACGAAACCAACTAGCTAAAAAAAATAATTTGGCAAAACTGAAGGAACAATATTTACCCACAGACTGCAGATCCTGCGACGCAGTAAGCTGTAACAGAAAGCTGCAGAACAGGAGTTAAACCTACAACAAATAATCCTACGGCAGAGGACACAGCTAGAAGATGCTGTCACTATCAGGAAGCCATGTTGTGACCCCTACCGCACACACACCTTGCTTTCTACTCCAGCCAGAGTATCTTCTGAGCAGAGGATGCTGTATGTTAGCATTTTACTACCCTAAACAAAACCTACATTTCTAGCAGACTCACAGATGTCCTTAAGGTCAAAATACACAGTACTAAGCCTAAGGCAGCCAGTTTCAGACTACCAAGACTTTCAGCATATCTAAAATATTCAAAAGTGTACACTTGTGGGATATGTAAGGCTTTTTTATTATTATTTTTAGAACATATCTTTTAATGCCAAAACGTAACCACCACTATGAAATTTTTGCTTAAACGCATTCTGAATACCACTGCAGACACAGCATACAAAGATCACCCTACAGACAGGTACACAGGTCACCAGGTGTGCCAAGGGAAGGTTACTGCTTCTCTTTTCTGGACTGAAACAGCTTTTAGCATTTTGTCATTTTGGCAAGTAACTGTGCCATTAAACAAAGGCAAAAGTCCACGTATACTTGAACAAACTTGTCAGAACCTAAAATTTGTTCTTTTTCACAACCAAAAAAAGTCTCATTTCCCCGTAACTTGAATGAATGTGCCCAAAACAATGCTGACAACATGCACCCCGATCATCTACGTTCCTCTAACCTTGTAAATATTACAATGTTCTTTTCATAAAAGGCACATTTGGCAGCTACTGAAGTTGTCATGCATCTGGCACATTTCTCCCCCCTTCCAACTTTTCAATCATCTGCCTCATGATTTCACATTTGCGTGCTAAGAAGTCAAAAGAAGTGACTTGCTCTTTCCTTTGCCCTATAACGCTGCAGCAGCTGATTACTCGATTCAGTTTTTTCTTAAAGGCAAAAGGGAAATTTGCTCACAGTTGACAGCAAAATGCACTTAAAGATGTTGTTTTTATCTTTAAAAGGAAAAATGCATGGAACTTATGAACTAAGTTAAAAAGCACTTTTGGCTTCACAACCATACTGGGCCACATATTTCTCTCCTTAACAAATATGAGCTAAAACGGTTCCAGCCCCTGCATCACCTGCATTTTGAAGTTACAACTCAACAACTAAAAAAAGTATTTCATGCCAGGGGGCACCTATAAGACTTGTCAAATGTTTTAATATCATCTTAAAACAGCCTCTTTGACTAAGCTCCTACCTGCTGTCTGGAAAGACATTAGCATTCAGGACAAAGTCAAAGAAGGATTTTTATATCCTGCAACTAAATGCACTGCTCACAGCAGCAAAGCATTAAGAAGTATTTTGTTTAACTTTCCTGCAATTTTCTAACAGAAATATCCATGAATGAGGGGTTCTTTCTGGTTGAGCTTAAATTGCAGTAATACTGAAAGTACCAGTAATAGACACTGCCTCAGTAAAATGCCACACTAGCAACTGGACAACAGCCACAAAGAAGTGAAATTATGCTAATTATTACACACTGGCTTCTCAGTACTGACTGCTGAGATGCAAATCTGTGCAAGCACTTCTTCAGGCTGAAATAAGCTTCCATGTATACAACAAAACCCTCTCGCAAAGTACAATAATCTACTGACCTCAGCAGTGGTAACTCCAGTGACATCATTGCATTTGAAGCAAAACCCAACTGAACAGAAAGCTTGACTTCAGATATACATAAAAAAAATAATTAAACACCCAGCAATTGTCAGTCTAAACCTTGAAGTATTTAAATCCAATGCACTAGCATAGATTTATTCTTACTGAGACCGACCTCTCCCTCCCTGATTTAAAACAGGTTAGAGATGGTTTCTTGAGAAGGGACCACTCAAACACTTCCACGGTATGGATCCATAAGCAGGACAGCATTCTCTGCTAGCAGACAGTTACAGAAAACCTTTATCTGAGCTGCTAAATGTTGTGACAGGTACAGGTAGCTTGGGTCACCAGGCAGCAGAGAGCTGACTTTCCATACAGCGTGCCGAATGGAAGTAAACACACCAAGCTTGCAATACTGGCACTTCCAAACTCTCAGAGAGCTTCTCTGGGCTAATACACAACCATGGCATTCTCTCTGGAAGAAAATAAACCCAGGTGCTGCTGCTCTAGACTACTTATGAAGTATAAACCTTGTGGTGACACAGCACAAATCATAAAGTACTGCACCTCTGAAGTTTTGCTGACCTCCGTAACTCTTCAAGCACTTCATTTTCCTACTGTGCTGACACATTTTGCTGTTGTTGTATCAGGCACTCTAGAGATATACAGCAACTCACCCAAGCCAGCTGCTAGCCTCCCCGCAAGCATGTTTCTTCGTCCAGGAAGCCACTTCATCATCCCAGGCCACATCAGCACATCCAGTGTTATTTACCCAGGAGCCAGATACAGCATTGTAAAAATTATTTCATTTTCCACGTGAAAGTATTGTCACTAACACAAACATAGTCCAAATAAAAAGTCATTGTGGATTAAATAATCATTAATGCAAATGAAACTGTCATGAGACAAACCAGGGGCTTAGAAGTTGTACTCAGATCTCCTATCCTAAATGCAACAGTTTTTTTTTCCTCATTCCTTCTTGTTTGCAGCTGAGTCGATGCCATCATTTGTGCACTGTATGACTGACCTGTTCTGCTGGGCTCCAAAGCACATTTATGCTAGGTTCTTGCACACCGGCCAGTATCACCATTATCCAGGTATCCCACCAATAAAGGAATTTTGTCCTCAAGCAGAGATGCAAGACAGCATTCTGCCCATTTGACAAAGGAAAAGAGAGGCCAATTGACATTGAAGAAATGTCATTAACAGGATCAATGCGAGATTCCCCCCCTTTCTAGTGGAGGACTTCACCAACTGATCATTCCTTTTGCTTGGTCTGCCTTGACTACAAATTTATCAAGAGGGAGAGATACAGATCAGAAAGTCTAACTTTAAAGAACTTTCCCTGCTAATCCATGGATGAGCCAATAATTTATATGACATTTCCAACAGTAACAATATTTTCAACATTCATGTTGCTTACATCTGAAGAACCAATAACCTAAATCACGCCTCCTATAGCTTAAGGGTTTTTACCAAGATCCCATTTAAGAACATTCTCCTCTGAAGCCAAGGTTTAGAGATCTTCATTTTTTTCTTCTTTGACCAGAAAAATGTTCCAAAGCAAAGTTGTTAAAGACATCAAAGAAAGAACACAACTGACACATTTCAACATTTGACCATGATGAAAACTGCTGTTTTTGTTGATGGAATCGGAACACTTTCTGAAATGTAAAGACCACACAAAAGGATCAAGGTGCACTGCTCAATGGCACTGCAGAAAGCATTAAAAAAAGGTAATTTCTATCATCGTTCTACAACACCATCCCTAATGACACAGTTTTCTAAGATGCATTCTGCTTCCAAAGAAGAAATGTGATAGGATTTTACTTTGACCCATGAGCCATATTAACTGTAGGTGAGATACTTCACAAACATACCGCAGTGGAGATTATAGAGCTTCTTTTCTTCAAGAACTGGCATGCATTACTGTCAGTATTGTCTAGAATTGAACAGTACACAGGTTTATGGATAATCCATGTCATGATACTTATGCCAGTACATGTTCTCTCAGGTGCATTTCAGACACAGAAAGCTTCTGTAAAGACTAATATAAGTTTGAATGTCCCTAGCAAGTGGCATATAAGAGGTCTGAGGAAATTTTGTAATGCGTAATAGTTCACTTTGGGAGTAAGCTAGCTTCTCCAATATTACTAATTATTACTTCGATACACATGCCAAAACCGACTTCTATTTAGACTCTTACAACTCAAGTACATCGACTGAACTAGGAAAAATATGTACCACAACATGTGCTTACCTGAAAAGCTGAGTTGTACATTTGTCCGTGTAATAATTTAACATATGTCAGCCAAACATATCTGTATCTTTATTTCAATTAAATTAAAAACAATCTGCAAGTATATTTATGCAACATTCACTATATACACATGATTTATGCAACTGCAAGGCAATTCTATGTATGCTGATTAATCTATTGTTAGTAAAACATGACAATAGCTATGGAAGTTGGCCAGTGAGTGCTCCTTTTCACAAGTGACTCTTTTCATGGCATGACTGAAAAAGAATAGCTACTAGCCATGAAATGGATTATCGGTAAACCTTAAAAAGAACATGACATAACCTAGCAGAGATTAACAGTCTTCTAAATGTAGTAGTATATTTACTTCAGATGATAGTGCTGCCTTTTTTTAAAAATTTGCTGTTGTTTCAATGATGTAAGACTTTCATCTGCTCTATCTAAAGAAAGCAATAATTAGACATTATGCTTCCTGGCAAAAATTTATTTTTGAACTGGCACCATAATATTTCAGAAAATAATAATAAAGTACCTCTTTGGTGAAGCCTAGGTACCCCCTACTACTCATTGTAACAACTTGTAAACAGGACCGCAATACAGTGCTATGCCTTAATTCTAACTCGGTTAGGTACCACAGATCTTCCTCACAGTCCTTCTCATAATTTTAGGAAAGTATTTTAAAGCAGGGAGTAAAGCAAAGGAAAATTAAGAAGGATATAAAGTTCCCTGTTTGAGATTTAAAAAAAGTGCATAATGTTTTCATTCCAAAAACTGTGCCACTGTATGGAACTGATGGATACAAGACTGTTTTCCTTCCTGTACTGGGCATTACAGATCATTACACAAACACAGTCTCTGCTCATTGGCCAAAGAAGTCCCTCAAGTCTGTTTTCTGGTACAATCAGTTGTCCAATTATCTTAGAACAAATGTCCTGCATACTAAAAGAAGAATAGCAAGTTAACCGGTTTTTCACTAGAATGTCCGTTTTTGCAATTCCATTTCTGTACACTGCATTTCCAATCCATTGGAGAGTTTTTAGTGTTTGGCATACACATCCCAACTCCTTGGCACCACCAGGTTCAGTGCATCCATTGCCAGCAACAGACGTAGCACCAGGAAAATGTGACTCCCAGCGCAGGGGACAGTTCAGGAGGAGTGGGCATTCTCCAGCAAGGGCGGTCCGTCTCGATGCATCGATGGGTGTGTGTGCTCCCTTTTGTAAGTTTTTGGAGGAAGCTTTGGGATATGTTGAGAAGTGCTTTGTCGTGGAGGAATGGGTGGTCCAGCAACAGAATGGAGGTCCACGTCTTGTTGTATCAAAGGCGGGGATGGAAGATGCCTCCGCGCTACATGTGGGGAAGGTGTCTGAGGGGGAGGGGGAGTAAACGGAGAGGGACTGTTTGGGAAAAAGGTGTTACCAAGTTCGCTTTTTCTCCCCAGTGGTGGAGGTTGGAGGTGTAGTGGTGAGCTAGAGAAAACATCTGGAGTTCGCACAGGTTCTCGTGGTGGTAACACAGGAGGGCTTTCAGGGGGGTCAGAGATGCAGGTCCGGTCAGGCACTGAGTACCTTGGTGAATACACTTTAGAGGTTGGTTGCCTAGGAGGGATTGCTGGTGGGCTGTCCAGGTGCGCGGAAGTAATCTGAGGTACGCAAACATTTCATTCAATAAAGCTTTAGAGTGGCAGCAAAAAAACAAGACCCTGCTGTGAAATGGGAGCAGAGCTCCTGCCCTGCAGATTGCTCTATCTGGTTAAGCAAAAGACACAGCAAGCAAGCACACAATGAAGATGAGGAGTAAGGAAACAAAAGGGAGCGGTGGTGCATGAAACAAACACGTTCCTCATTGTGATGCAGACAGAAAAGACAAATGGACCAGATGAGCAGGAGGGGAGAGCATGGGTGTATCAACACATGAGTTAACAGCCAGGGATGCAGGGAAGAAAGATGCACTGAGAGGGGAAAAGGCAAGCCAAAGAACGATCAGAGTAATAGCTTCCACGCTGGTTCCGGATCTGCCCGCTGGGTAGGTCTGGGTATCTTCCCCTGCCTCCCCAGAAACAGGCACTTAGGATGGGTAATAGCACCAGATATTTCTCCAAGAAAATGTGGAAAAGGGAGAGGCACATGATGCTGAACAGAGTTAAAAATGAACTATGCTCAGATGGAACTAAGTAGGCACAATTACTGGAATGGTTCCCAGGCTGCAGCCCACTATGACAGTTTCCACCGCCTTATTATGTTTATGTTTTCAACTGCTTTTTGATAGGAACTTGAATACACATTAAAGTCTGCTGGCTGGCAGCAGAGTCAGCTGTAGTCCAAAAAGGACATCTTGCTGAAGAGACATGCAGAAGCCCTCTCTAAACCCAAAGACATGCAAAGTAATTTTGAGTGGAATTTTCAAATCTACCCAATTCTCTGAAGCCATCAACCAGCTCCCAATGAGATCAAGAGAAATTTGACACTCTGCAGCAAAGGCTAGATCAGATCCCAGATGTTAAAGGAAGATGCAGCAATGGCTGAAGCAGGTAGACAGGACAGGTGATCAAGGAAAAGCACTGAGCACCACAGCGTCAAGGGTCAAACATTCCAATGAATCTTTTCAGGAGACTAAGGTATATTCATTGCTTTCCATCAGTATTTTTCATCTCTTTACCCCAGTACATACACCCCAAAAAGATGCTCTGGGACAATTATTACAGATGGAAACATCTACCCGTGGCTCCAAGTTCTAGCAAAGTGTGAGCCTAATCACTCTGGATTGATAGACAAGATAGAGACATTCTTAATCCTGAATTTAGGTCTCATCTGTTAATTCACTGGTTTGGGATCAGGACATAGTAAGGCTGAACTGTGCAGGCCTGAAATACACGGCTGCTTACTGTTTCACATACAGTTGTTAAAAAATACACATATTATCTTTAGGAGTTCGTTTTCTATTGTACCCTTCCCTCTTCTCCCAGAAAAACACCCGTTTTTCCTCTTACTTACTTTTGATGGGGAGGATTCAGCGGGGGCAGACTCCGGTCTTCTTCGAGGAGGAACTGGAGGGGGAACATGAGCTTCATCCGAATTTTTGGTGAAGTTTATGGATGACACAGAAGCAGATCCTAGTGGGCATAAAAAGAAAAATCCCGATAATGATAAACTTTTATTCAACACGGTATATTTCCTTTATCATTGTCAGTAAAGATATCATTAAAGGCAGCATGCTTTTACTTTAGTAAATTACTTGCTTGTAAAAGGCAGCATGAAACAAGAGGTGTTAAAGGAATATACAACTAAACAACCCTCTATCTTGCACATCCCAGAAAAACTGCTTTTCTGAGCTGCAATCATCCGTGGCCACCAATTCCTGTGCTTTCTTAAGTAATCCTTAAGACCAAAACCCACACCAAAAACTTGTCCATGTTAACACAAAAGCACTAAAACAATATCCTGAACCTGCAGTCAGTGGGTCAATCCAACAATGAAGAAATATCTTCTTAGGAAGTACTTGGGAGACCTAGTGAGGACACTAGGACACCCCCTTGTGGCAACCAGTTCAACAGGGCACTAACTTTGTATTTCCTTTGACAGTCCTCCTACATTTACAATGTGAAATATTGAAAGCATACCATATGGCATAAGCTTCCTTGTATGTTGAAGACAGAAGAAAAATACATGCTGATTTTTCCTGATGCATTTAGAGCAGGGCAATGTTGATTTTAAGACATTCAGGAAAAACATCTACATACCCTGAAGCCAATTTGCAATGGCAGACAGTAAAATAAGGCATTCGCAGAACATTCATTTCTATTCTCATGGGTCACCATCAAACAGATACTCACTGAATACATTCAACACATATATATATATATATATATATGAAAACATACATACTTATCGCTCTTTTTAGGTACCTCAAGGGAGGCTGTAGCGAGGTGGGGGTTGGCCTGTTCTCCCACATGCCTGGTGACAGGACGAGGGGGAATGGGCTTAAGTTGAGCCAGGGGAGTTTTAGGTTAGATGTTAGGAAGAACTTCTTTACCGAAAAGGTTGTTAGGCATTGGAACAGGCTGCCCAGGGAAGTGGTGGAGTCACCATCCCTGGAAGTCTTCAAAAGACGCTTAGATGTAGAGCTTAGGGATATGGTTTAGTGGAGGGCTGTTAGCGTTAGGTTGGAGGTTGGACTCGATGACCTTGAGGTCTCTTCCAACCTAGAAAATTCTGTGATTCTGTGATATATGTGGCAGCAAATCCACAGCTGTTATACCAGATATATCAGATATACCTCTGGCTTTCTGTTTTGACAGTTTGTCCAAAGACATGTAATACCCAGCACATCTAATTCTGTTTAGTTTCTCCCTTTACAGCAAAAACTTATAAAAATGGAGTAAAATGCACTGAAAGTTTCTGCCACTACAAGGAGACTACAGTGACTATAGAGACAGTCTAAAGGCTATCTAAAGATGGTCAAGACTAAAGATGGTTTTACCTGTTTAAGACCACAAAATCTAATACACACAGTCTTGGCAGACTATCAGTTTTCACCTACTTGCATGAAAAGGACTGGAAGGATCTGAGTCAAATACACTGCAGGCATCTGTTGTGCTCGAAGTAGCAGAAGCAGGGGGTGGGGTCAAAGGTGTTCGTGGAGAGTTTGGTGCAGATGCTGTGGTTTCGGTCTCGCTCTCTGGGATGCGACTGTAACTAATTTTTCTTGGCTCCTGTTGCAGGGGTGTAGGGTGTCTCATGGTACCTGGCCTTGGATTAGATGGGCGAACACCCGGGGACTTGAGAGGGTAGCTGTACTTTTTGGGCTGAAATGACAAAAAGGAAACAAAGCGTCACACAAAATCAAAACACACCAAACAAAATCAAAATGCCAAATAAATCACCTCTCTCTGAAAGACAAATGTAAGCATTTGGGAGGGGGGGGAGAATACTAACAAATCTTGGTGGAGGCTTGACATTTCGTGGCTCTATCTCTAGGGACTTGTTGAACAGATAATCTGTAAATTCTGTCTCCATGCTGTTTCCCATTGGATTCAGGTTTTCAAAAAATCTCTGAAATACAAGAAGGTAAAAAAAATTACATCAGCTAAGCTATTTCTTTGGCGCTTGTTTCTATTGCATAAGTGATCCCAACTGCTCCATAGAAGAGAGAAAACGTTCAAGTCAGAAGCAGTGATAAATTTTTAAGTTAGCAAGTGCCTGTTGCCAGCCCTCTGATGGACATTCCTAGTGCTATGCTTGGCCTAAAGAAACAACTGTGCTAGTACCATAAATATTTTCTGTAGTGCAAAAAGCAGACCAGGTTAGCTTGAACACCCTCTGAAGAAGTTGTATACAGCCCATCTCTACATTGATGCAGGGGAAGGCTGCTCTCAGAACACATTCTGTCAAACCCTGAGGAGAAAAAATACCAAGAGAAAATCCTGCAGTCTCTTAAGATAAACAGTCCTATGGCTCTTTGAGAATACATAGCTGAAAATACATTTAAAGAAAAAGGAGAAAGAAAAGCAAGCAGCAGACTGCTTAGGGAGGAACACACAAACCAAGGAGAACAAGTACACAAGGGGATAAAACTGTGAGCATCATCACCAGTACATGAAGTAAATGCAGTGTTATCAGGTAAGCCTGAAAACATAAAAAATAACAGAGGAGAGGAAAAAGACAACTGGGGTCACTACAGGCCAGTGATAAATAAAAGCAACTGACTGAAGGACCGTGAGAATCTGGCAGTTTCTGTTACTGTTTAACACTGATCAGTAAGATCTACCTACCAACACTCCAACAGCTGAAATTAAAAAAAAAAAAAAAAAAAAAAAAGCATAAAAACAAAACAATCACCCCCCACCACCAAATTGCAAGCATTGAGCTTTTTGCTCTTACAGACTTGAGAGCTTTTTGCTCTTCTCTTACAGAGTTGACAGATTTTATGGCAAGCCTTCTGCTCATCTCTGATTCAGTCTCTATCAGCTGGTGTTATCACGACAGAAGTACCTCAAGGTGTGGACACATGGAAATAATGCCACTTACCCTGATGTCAAATTCTACTCTTAAACAGTATGGCTGGTTCTGGTACTGCTGTATCTCTCCTGTTATTTCAGCTACCTTTCTCCTCTTGCTGAAGTTTATAAGTTCTTTCCCATGTCGCTTTAGAAATTCAGGGTTGCCTTCTTCTGTTTTCAAAATGTTAGTTAAGTAAATTCCTAAGGAGAACACAAAAGAGATTCTAAATATGTAGTACAAAACAAGCGGGAAGGTATGTGGTTGGAAAACAAAATTCTTAAACAACTTAATTTGTGCATTTTAATTACTTAGAAAAATTTTCATTTGGGGTCAGTAAGTCACAGCTCATTTTCAAATAAGGCAGTAACTTAAGTATTTTAATTGTTGTGAATTCTGACTTTTGCATTAAAATCTCCAGGTTTATGCATCCTGCCATTGTTTAGGAACCTCACAACACTGAACACTACTAGCAATTTGCAAGACAAGTCTACACTGAACTGAACTGCTTTCTCTCAACTATTCTGCCAGGATTCAGTTCTATTCCACCAGAGATCCCAGCTAAGCCCAAAAAAAGTATTTGTGTTTTATTTTTCTGTTCCACTCCTGCCCTCATAATTACATCAAATCATGATCATTAGAGAGGAGTTCGTCTCAAGTCCATGAATGACCTGGCTGAACTGTCACACGACTCTTCTGACTGCAGCTTGAGAAGTAAATAGAACTATTCATGTGTGATCATGCTAACCTCTACTCATCTCTGAAGCAGGACAAAAGGTTTCTTAGCTGACCTTATCTTTCTTTGGAGAGCTCTGGCGTATATGTTTCCCAAATTTGTGAACTGCCAGAAAAGCTATCAATGCCATTTTCTTTCAACTGTGAAGTCTGTGCTGGACAAGTACAACGTACTGTGAGTGAGAACTGCAGCAAATGTCCAAGCAGCAGCAATGCCTTCTGCCTAATTTCATAATTTGCTAAACTTCAGAAACTCCAAGTATCCTACTTGGAAGAACTCCTCAGCCTGATGATGCAGAACAGGGTTCTTTACCAAAACCTATTTTTATTTCTTGACGTTGTTTGGGAGTATGTGGGCGTGTTCCCTTCTTACCTGCAAGTAAATATTTCTAACATGCCCACCTTCCATTTAAGGGACAACATTTGAAACTGCATTTAAAGGAAAAATGAATAACTATGTAATTAACATATTCCAGGTATGCTAATTCTTGCCACAAATAACATATGCAATTATTGGTCAATTTAACATTTCTTTCACATACAGGCAATTAACAATTTCCTTTACACAATCAGTCCTGCTGCTAGTTTAAGCAAGCCAGGGAAAATGCTTTGATGTCTGGGCAGCTGAAATTCAAACCCGAATATCCTGTTAAAACTGAATTCTCACTATTGTTCATACTTTTGTTTAGTGCCTTAGCTCATTATTTTCCAAAGGTTTATGCATGATATAGCTCGTTCAGAACCCAATATACTTACCAAAAAAAGGCACACAAGGAGGATTAATGGACCTGAGTTTTGCCAAGTATTTCTTATAGTGATCCTCACTCAGTTCATAAGCTTCTTCCAGAATCTTCTTCTGACGACTGGGAATTTGCTACAGAGAGACAAAACCGGTTATTTGGAAAACCAGTGTAATGGCATAAGCCAGCAACAATACTGAGAGTAACCATCTCCCACTGATATTTAAGTCAGTGACCACAAGGACAGTGCCCCACCATCTCAGGATCTTGCTACCTTTTTCTGCCTTTCTGAAGTGAGGATTGATTTCTTTCTTCTGAAACCCAGAAATAAAAAAACAACTCTTACACCCTAATTGATTCGGTTGTTGGGAGATTTACCTTCCTTGTTCCTTCTCTGAAGGACATGCCTACTGAAAAGGTAAGCTTTCAATGTAGCTAAGGTGCACTACATTACACTTTCATACCAAAAATGGAGAACATTTCATCACTGTACCTCAAATGTGTGATCCAACCTATACACTGCTGCAGAGTTCATTGCACTGACAATCTCAAGGACGCCATTAAAGTTGTTTAGCTCTTGAAAAACTTGCAGGATCTCAATTATTCGGCTCACTACAATTACTCTTTCCTCTAGGTTTTCTGTTTCTACAATACATCTAAATAAACAAGAACATTTGATTTTGTATTGTAGTGTTGAAGAGTTTTCCATAAGAAAATATTAAGTTGTAACACACATAAGTCTGAAAAGTTTATCAAATTATTCAACAGTTCCGAAAATTTTTAGAATAAAGTTTGCTTTGAAGAATTAAAAGACTAAAAAGCTGAAATCATTATGGTAACATTATCTCAGGGACCAGCTGTAGCATCTAAACACTATTAAAATGAAATTCTCCCAGAACAGATTTTTTTCACAACATCCTTCTGAAAGTATTGTACATATCCAGTAACGGACTAGGTGCATATTTTAGCAAAGTCACTTACTTTTCAAACCACAAAGTGAGGTTAGTTGTATGCCTTATCATTTTGAGAAGGTTGGGAGAATTAATTTCTTTATCTTCCTTTGTCCACACACTTCCAACTAGTTCAGATGGCTGCACAGCTCTAAAAAAAAAAAAGTAGATGCATGTATCAAAAAATGTAATCACAAGCATGAAAGAAGATACTATTTTTCCAAAGCTTCTTCATTTCCAGGGAATTTGAAATTAGTATTTGGAACTGAATTCTTAAGGTATCACTTCTATGATCTTAGGCTCACCACATGACTCAAGTGACTTGTATTTCTGTGCTTCTTTTCTAGCATGTAAATATTTCTTAATTTATATGACTATTAACCACTTCTGTTCATCTAAATGAAGAATGAAGTCCACATCTCATTCACCGTAATAAAATGTGAGCTTCCAGCATCTTAACAAGCTCTCACAGACATCTGGTGAGATCTGACATGGTCCATAATTTGCTTCACAATCTAGGATACCAATTTAATTCATGTTCGTGCTTCTCAAAGGTTGATTTACTCAGAAAGCATAAGGAGAAACCTGCAGCACAATGCAATTGAAAGTATGCATCAGTCACAGGCACCGCACGTTCGCTTGGGGATGACAAAACAAATACTAGATTTTAGAATTTTTGGCTGAAAAAGTAACAATTAATATACAGCATCGGTAAAGTCCCTTGACCTACCGTGGGGCTTCACAGCAGGGGCCCGCAGAAACAATTTCATGCTGGAGGATATTTTGGTTTGTGTCATGTGTTTTTCAATGGAGGAAAGTTACCTGTAAAAATCTGACTCAAGTAAAGTGAGCTGCCGAGCAATTTCTATTGGATGCAAAGTGAGCAAGTCAAAAGTCTCTGTGTGTCCTGGTTTGCTTATGTGCCATTCGATCGCTGGAGGTGGGCTTTCAAAAGTAATGTTGTGGCTTGGCCCAATGGCTTGTGCCTGCTTTTTCCGGTTGATTATCTTGGTGATTGATTCAACCCATTTCTTCATCGCTTTGCCTGGCACACAGGGAGAAAATTGCTGTTTAGTCTTAATACTTTTTTTCCCAGAGGTTTGTATAATTGGGAAATTTTTGATTCAATAGCCATCCCCATGCCGCCAATACAATTAAGCAACCGTATACTCAGAAACGTATGCATGGTGTTCCCAAACAACTCTCAAAGCATTCAGACATATTATGAAGAAACCCTCAACAGCCAATGCCGAGCATGTCAGGTTTGTCCAAGCACATTCATGACATCTAAATTTGGCTTCTGCTCTGAATCAGGGGGCATTTTTCTCTCTTCTACCACTTTACAATGAGTTTATGGAAACCAGCTTTTTTTTGGTCCAAAGTGCATTTCTGTGAACCACCTGAACTTTATACTTTGGGCAGGAGTACATGCATACCTCAGAAGGCATAGAAGGGAATAATAATGAACAGGGAAAAGCTTCTCCCTCAACTGTATTTATCATCAAAGCTGAGAATAAAACCCAAAGGACAAATGCCTGTTTAGCTCTACACCATAAGAATTTCCTACATGAGATGGCAAGTCCACTGAAAATTTACCAGTAATCCACATTAAACCAGCTGCTTCAGTCTCCACCTCATCTAAATTGCTAAATAACCATGGATTACTTCTCTACTGTAATATTTTCCTACAAACTACTCCTGTAGCTGTCCAGTTGTTCTTGTAAGGGAATGTGAAAGACCAGTACAGTCACAATTGGAAGGTGACCTACAGGACCGATATGCACTGTGAAAGAGCTGGAAAACCCTTGCTTTAACAAACCAGTCGTTTCCACCAAACTTTTACAAAAATCACACCTGCATATTGTTTACGAGGACAATCAAAATAATTATTCTGTCCTGAGCATCACTCAATTCTCGTTATTTGTCATTGATTTCAGTCACCTTATAGCATAGAACTTATTAAATAAGGATATAAAGTATTCTTTCTCCTGAACAGAGGCCAGACACTGTGGAATTTAATATAATTTAAGTATTTAATAAGATACAAGCTCTGTTTTTCTTTATCCACTCACTGAAAGGCAAAGTGATCCATTCCATACCTTGGAAAAGGCATGCTTTAAAAAGACCACTACTTAAGAAACTTTAAGTACCTCTTACTGTTCCAATGAATTCCTCCAAACGTTGCAAAAGATCAGCATCTCTTTCAAAGTCATAGAAGTGGTGTTCTACCCAGTGTCGACATACATTTAATACTCTGCAGAAGAAAAAGGGCAGTAAGTATTGCACAATATGGTCTGTCTTCATGTCTAGCGTTTCAAGGCTTTTAGTTCACAGAAATATCAGAATAGCAGAACAAACAGGATTATTCTACTGTCTGCATTTCATTGGCTATAAGCATTTCTTTTTAACTTTACATTCAGAGAAGCCAGAGTAATGTTAATATTCATTAAAATAACTTTTATAATGTTCTCTACATACATCTTTGTGGCAAGCTTATGGTGTACAACTTGGCACAAATATGGATTCCATAAAAGCCATGAGTGCAAGAAACAGATTTGCAGACTAACAGCCTAAAACTCAGCAGAAGTCTATCCCAAGGCCTTTCATGCCATGAGTTTTCATGCCACGAGTCAAATTCCCACCAGATTTTCAAGCACCAAAGTCAAAATGTCTAACTGCTCCCCTATGCTATCAAAACATCTACAAGAAAGGCTCCCAGCTATCCAAAAGAGCTCCTGCATCCAAAGTTTGGTACTTTAAAAACTTAAAAGGAAGTCAGGTTGGCTCACATTGCTGCAGTACTCACCGTAGCTGCACAGGTTGTATGTACTCTTTCCGAAATCTTTTTAACTCAGCACTAAGAGGCTGGTCTCCATTCTCCATTGCAATACGATCAGCTTCTGTTGGCTCAGGCTCTGGAATTTCAAACCTAGCACAGAAGGTGGGGATAAGTACCAGTCATCTATTAAACTAATCTTGCTCAAACGAGCACGTGTTGATTGAAGATAGCTCAAAATTCAGATGGTTTCTACATGTCAGGATCTTATGTTTTGCTAAACACAGGAAGATTCACTAAAATCAACATTAATGCAGATTTCAAAGACATAACTGTGGGGCACTGAAAATTACTGAAGCCAACTGAACAATCCTAAAACTTCTGGATATACCTCATGCATTTTACTTGCACTCTGTCATCCTTAAATTTCACAAATTTTTAAAAGTGTTTGGAGTAAAACAAAGCCAGCTGGAAAACAAGAATCTTACAAGTTCTACTCCAGGTAAAAATTTAAACAAATATCGCACTTCATACGAGTAATATTTTAACAGTGGCATACCTTTCTATTAGTAGACTCAGCAGCTCCTGAGGTTTACAGAAGGATCTGTATGTTGTGAGAAAAGTCCGAACAAAGTTGGGATCTAAGACAAAGAATTATGCTTGTGTCAGCAATTATCTACTGGTTTATACTTGAAAATAAGTTAATTGCATCCTTCAAAATGAAAGATGCTAGAGTATTGAATGCAGAAAGAGGATGGTGTAAAATGAAGCTGCTTTGGTAACAATTCACAACCTCTTAAAATAGAAATAAAAAGCAGAATTTAAAAGCAATTTTAACTCCATTTGACAAATCATAAAAATGGCTATTTCCCTTCAATTATTAAAAGATAGGATTCTCTTTCAACAACTTTGAAAATAACAGATCATTTTATTTATGAGCCATCTAGTAAACAGCCGTTTTTGACAAAGAGCAAGACAAACAAACAACTCAGAAAACAGAACAACCAACACTGCATTGGATAAAAATTGGCCTAACTCTTCCAGGGTAGAATGTTTTCCCAAAACTGGTACAACTTATGAGCAGCTGTGGTTAAGGTAGGCTAGGTATTTTTTTCAGTTAGCCTACAGTTGTACTGATTTTATTTTACTTCAAGAAAATCAGTACATTTCATATTAACTGATTAAGTACACATCAGCATCTTTAAAACATTCATATCAGCTTTAAAAACAAGTATTCAAAACAGAAAGCAATGCACTTCCCTTAATTACAAAAGCAAAATCATTTGTTTTCAAGTATGAGGAAATGCAGTGACAGCATGCTGGCACTACACAGAGCTGACTAGAAACCAAGCTAGCATTGCTATCACTAAACAAAACTCATGATCAGGTTGCAATGGCTTTACATATTAAATGCATATATATTTTTCAAAAAAAAGGGCAATTTTTCTAGTATGAATTGGCTGAACAGCATGTAGCACTTGAAACGAGTTCCTATAGGTAGTAATGCAGGAAGAAACCCAGCATTATTTGACCTAAAACTACACACCAATTTCACATTTGGATTTGTTTCCTGGAATGTGGGGTTTTAAGACCCTCATAAAAATCCTCAAACTACTTACCAGCATCTCATCCATCTGAGCGAATATCCTACCTTTTTTGAAATCCCACTGAATTCCTCGTTTAATTTACTACAATCCATCACGCAGATTAACCATGTTGTGCCACGCAGCATTTCCTTGCCTTTCTGTTGTATGCTAATTCCCATTTCCTACACAATACACTGGCTAGTGTGTTTTATCATCTCAATTTCCTTCATTACTGTTTTTCTTACCACAGTACCTCTCACCTCTCCTTGAAACCGTATAGTCTTTTCAAAGGCAAACCTCCAAATCTTTTTGCACAAAGAATGTGATCCCTGTCCCCACTGTCCTCATCATGCAAACATATGATTTTTCATGTCCCAAAAAACAAGTAGTAACTCAACTAAACACCATAACTCATGTTTTCAGAGCTTGCATTCTGTAGTAGGCAGCAACTGCCCCAAACAGCATTTGTCTGCATGAAAGAGAAGCGAGCCTCCACCGCAATCAACGTTTTCAGATCGCTGCAAGCTCTGAGTCATAGCTATTGTTATTTACAGGTAGACTCAGTGTCTAAATCTACAATGCATATTGAATTTCAAATGAAGTAAATCAGAAAATGAAATCTAACTCCGTTATCTTACTAGCAAAATCTGCAACTCAAAATAGCGTACAATATATGAGCAAGTGTTAAAAAAAAATGCAGACAACACACTGGTTAGCCAGGATGTCTGCTCATGTGATAATTCTCTCTTCAATACAGCCAATTTGAAAGCTAAAAAAGAACAATAACTTGTTCTACAAGGATTTATAAATAATCACCCTTGAATTCCTTAAGAAAGGAAACGGACACTACGATGACGCACAAGCACTCTTAACATATCAAAGCTTTAAAAATAGAAGAGCACTGCCCTATAGATAAAAAAAAAAAAAAGGCCATGGCTTTCAAATCTTGGTACCACCTAGCCGAGCTGCTCTTAAGCAAGCATCAGGAGGAGGAGATAACCACAGAAACACATTAAAACAAGTAAAAACCACCAGAATACGGAAACGGGGTCAGAATCTGAATTTCTAATTAGAGGGCAGCATCTCGGGTGAAAACACAAGGCAAGTTGCTTTAGGAGACCTCTCCCAGCTCTGCTGTTCCACCAGAGGAGGGTTTGGACAGCCCGCTGCACCTCCTGGCCAGGCAGCCCCCAGGGTTTTCTCTCTGCTTTACCTCTGGTGGTGGCTGCAGAGCTCATCCCCTGCCAATAACTCCCCTTTTTCAGCTATTTCCACCAAACTGGCATATCCTTTGCGACCATATCTGTAATTACTCCTTATAGTATTTGACTTACAAGAGAAGACTCCCAAAATATCTGCCTTGACATTGTCATATGCGGGGCTACCTACACTTGAGGAAATACACCTTAGTAAGTTACAGCTTGCTATTCTGGCATATGTACATGAAGTCAACACAATTCTTTTAAGATGGTAAGCACACACACAATCCTTTGTGGGGCAGTAAGAAATCCACCATCTGTAGCTGTTTAGCTACATACCACAGAGACACTTGTGTTCCTACACCTGAAAGCAGAAGAGAAGCCCTGCACTCGGCTGATGCACGCCCAGAACAGTTAAAGGGTTACTATGGAAAGCTGTCGCCCTACTCACTGCATCTCATAAAATGCAACAAAACACTGAATGATTTACATAGTAAATGGACCTCGTTTCCTGTACAACAGAGCCTTTTTGGCTGAGTCACTAAATCTATTCCTTTGTTTCCCTGGAAAAGACAGCGAAGAATGGTTAGAATGACTACATTCGTCCCCACAGAGAACCAGCTACCAACCAGAAGCTATGTAATGAAAGATAAGAGCTTAGAGAAATGACACACAACCGAGCAATTCAGCATCGGAGCCACGCATGTTGCGCTCAGATCTCTAAGGTTACAGTGATGGGCCAAATACATCACAAGACAACCAATTTCTTTCTTTCCTTCCCCTATTTTTTTTTGTGGGGGAGAACAGATCCAAGGGCTTCAGGCTATTTTGCAGTACCCGTATTCTCAGCTGAGCCAAAGAGTGGTTTGGTCAACATCACACAACTCTAACAGCGGGCTTCGAGCTACCTACCTCAGGCTTCATTAAATTGTGGCTGTTGAGAGCAGGGATTTCAATGCCTGTGGAAGTGAACGTGGATCTAACCAATGGATCTGGGGACAACAAGAGTCCCTCTACATATAGAAGGCCAATTCCCAGTGGTATGCAAAGTAGCCAAAGCACAGCAAACATGTCACTAAAGCAGTACTGGTTCTGCTAATTCTCTGCCAAATACAATTTTAGCTCAAAACAGAACAAAAAAAAGCCACTCTTCCTTTCTCTAACACTGAATTGTTTTACTCTAACTTCCAAACCCATAAAATTGTCATAAATCGTGCCTGTAAAATTTGAAGCCAACAGCTAAAAGTTTATAAAACCACAAGAAAATGAAGACAGGCACAAATCTTCTCTGGTTAAAGCTGCCAGCAAGACATTGCATTTGCATTTCCAGTAAGTGATAGGAAAGCTAAACTGAATGACGTATGGAGAAGAGCAACAAAAGTAATGGAGTAAACAGATTTATTTGGAAGCACTTTAAAAATAAACATACTAAACTGTATTAATTATATTCTGTTTACTCCTAGCTCCTTCCAAACAAACATTCCTGCTTAATGCTGGAGTCCAGTTCCACCAAGATAGAGCTGCAGAAGAACAATTTCTTGGAGTAAGGAGTGAAAAGGCAGACAAAAATCTGCAGCTGAGTATGAGAAGTACTTTTACCAAGATGCGTAAGGTTTAGAATAAGTGCCCATACAGGTAGAATCAAAGAAAACAAACGAACAAACCCAAGCCTGTGCTTTTCATCACAGCTTATAAAAATCCTGGAAAATTATCAAGAAAAACTCCACGCAGAGATGGGACTGGATGAGCCATTCAGTTTCACAAAAATGCCATTCACCACACAAACATGAACATACCTTCACAAAAATAAACGTATCTTCACAAAACAAACAGAAACCTGAAGTCAAAAGTTCTTGAATCAAATCCGCACTGCATTTCTGATTAAGGTGAAAATCATGCAAGTGCCTGCTTCTAGCAAGCTGTTATTTGATCTATTCATTTGACATCAGCATGGACACAGGTAATAGTTTATGAAGTGCAACTCTTAACTGCAGAAACCAGGCCCACAATTCTTGTCTGCAGTACTAGCCCCTTCATGTGCCACCCAGCCATGGAAGTCTTGAGGGAAGGCAATTCTTGTAGCCTGGGGCATACAGGAAGAAGTATTGTCTGGAGCTCAATTCCTGCTGGACCCTGACCCCCCGCCCAATCCCTCACATGAGAATAACCTTATGCACATGCCTATTGCACTGTGTTCAGCCAAAAGATATATTTGTATTTTTAATTGCTACAGCAGTGCAAATTTCAAATTCCGAACCTTAACTCAAAATGCATTTCACAGTATGTGCACTGCAAAGCACACTGGCTTTTTACATACTGTATATATTTTGCTATACATATTTAATACAGAAAATAAGAAGCCTAAACCAGTCATCAGCTGCTCTGGTTATGGAAATAAAGGGCCTCACCTGCATACATGTGGTAAGTCAGCCTCTCGATAAGCTTGACTACGGTTCCTGCCTTGATGATCGGGATTCCGGATTTGGGCTGCATGTTTTCTTCAAACACAATGTTCTCTTCAGAGTCAGGTTCTGCAAACCTGTAAAGCTCAGGATTTGGAAATCTCATCTGCTCCTCTTTTTCTTCCTGCAACATTGTTACATCCAACATCCTTTCCAGCGTGCTTCTGTATTGCAAAGATATCAATGCTGCCATCCAGTTGTTTTTCTCTTCAGCTGATTTAGCAGCAAAAATAACACTGTTCTCATCTTTTAAGATGATTTCAAAAGCATGTCTGTACTCATTAGTGTCGTCTTTGTCATTGATTTGTACCTTTCGCATGAAGAACTTCTCTTTTAGACGATATTCTGCATTGCTAGCACCAGGAAGTCTTGGCTGGCCATGATTTGACTTACAGCAAATCATCAAGCCATCAAATAGAAAGATGTGTCTCTCATGCTTTGCTCCCACACGCGTGAGCGTTCCTTCCATGATGAACTCGTTACAGCATTGGCCGATGTCCTTACCCTCCCAACCATCAATATTTTTCTGGATTTCATTCATTTTCTTAATTGCTAGCTGTTTCCCCTTCATCTGCTGAGTATAGAATCGGCATGCAGATTCACTTCAACGCAGGATGGGAAAAAGGCAGCCTATTAGTATACGATGATTTAAAAATCACAACCACCACTAGCAACAACAACACAAGATAATCTCTCTGAGTGGTGAGAACTCCTCTGAGAACACAGTTTAAACAGCCAGTATCAGGTTCTTCTCCTGAAAGCACTATTACAAGGCTTGACTAATGTTTTTCCAAAGTGCACCAACTGACAAAGTTCCCACTTAGCTTCTATGCAACAAATGTTTTTACCTAAACACAGGCAACCAGAAGTAGGCAGGCTGTTAGTGCTTCTTAGCCTAGTACATCACTCACTCTCATAGATGACAAACAGTTTTAGAAAGCATTAATTTAAAGAAGCACATTCAGAGAAAATAAGCTGTTAAAATACATTCACTTCTGAACCTAAATACAACGTTTAACAATAGAAATCTTGTTGGGCAAAGAAAATACTCAAACAACCTTAAGATCAAAAGTACAATCTTAACATGCTTAAATAACTGTTTAAGAAAATAAACATTAGCATTAAATCAAATGACAAACGATATAATCCAAGATTTCACCATAACAGAGACACGTATATAAAATTAGGTAGCAATTTCTGTTATCCAGTTGTAACTTTTAACTAGAAGAGCTTTATGTGCAACGGCAAATTGCTTTAAGCAGTTTTAAATTCAAGAACATTTCCTTCTAATCACACAAATGCACTTCTAAAATATTTTTAGAGTATTTTTAATCTGAGCATAAGAAAGTGGCAAATGCTGTAGCTTTCTACTTACCCGTGAATTTTCAGAACGTTTCAACTAGCAGTATGCAAGGACACACAGAAATTCGAACGGTTTTAAAACAATAACAAATTATCTTGGCTTTGATGTCACTTCCTCTGAAAAAGCAGGCTTGTCACAAACTATTTTGTTCATTGTTTACTAAAAGAGGAAACTGGGAGCCCTGGATTTATAGCAAAGCACTAAGAGCAGAAAGCAGGAAAAATGGAAACGTGTTTACCTAAGCCTTCGTTTTGCAAGACTTTTGGAGCATATCCGTTCCATACTGCTTTGAAGATTCAGTAGGGCTGTTATTGCTTGCTTTAAGCATTCTTTATCCTCTTCATCCTCACTCTTTTCTTCTAGTTGCTGTGAACATTGAAAGTCACACACAGTAAGTATTACAAGTGTTTTGCTACGTGCAAATCCAGAAGTTTGACCTAGGAAGAAAAAATCCAACAACTTGCTGATTTGGCATGCTCATGTTTGTTATTAAAATTAAGAAAATAATCAGGTGCATTACTGACACAGGCAAGAGACAAAATTCTCTGCTAAACTCAATCTCTTTTAAGATGAGAGCCGCAGCCACCAGTCCCCCATGTACAGACGACACACAAGCTACTTTGATTCACCTTGCATCTCCAAAAAAGAACCCGTTAAATGTGGTGCCTCCTAGAAGGACTTAGAGAAGGAGATCCACATCTCCAGCCCCATCACATGGTGGAAAACAGCAGGAAGGTTCACTCTCTCCTGACCCTCCTTTCCTCCAGATTTAATAAGCCCACTCCCCCCGTTTCTCCTCCTCCTCCACCACACACTCCATCCTCCCAAGCATCTCGACAGCCTTCCAGCAGCATCGCTTCAATACACTGATGTCAAAGATAAAGCCCAAACTGGTCACTGGGGAACTGGGGCTACCAAATCCCTCAACCATGCTGGCTACCTGCTTGGTAGAACAGCACAGGATGGACTTGGGGCCTCAGCTACTGTGAGGGGATTTTGCAGGCTCACATTCATCTTGTCCACCAGGACCGTGAATTTTCACGTGGAAAAAAAGGAGGGGAAAGGTAAAGAACAGTAACCAGAAGGATGGCAGGGAGAAGTAAATGTTCTTCCACGAGTATTCAGAAAATAAAGTGGCATCTAACTACAGCCAGCTTGTAAAACTAGCATACATGAAGTCCCTATCTGACTACGCAGCTGTAGTAACACATTTACTTCCACCTTTCTTAAAAAGACAAAGCAACACAATTATAAACTAAAGCTGCAGTGAAAGGGTTAATACTAATATTTTGTGCCTACCAACTGGCTGTGACAGATGACTTGTACAAAACAACCTATGCTTTTATCCAACAATAATGACATTTTCTTCTTAAACCTTGTAGCCTAAAGCACAGAAGTGCTTCACCTGATGCTCAGTGAAAAACAACAGTGCCTACAGCTGTGGCTTAGACATAAAACTGAGATATCCCGTATTAATCCTGTAAATAATTGATACGCATTTCAGACTATTACACCAAGAACTGGCTCCACGCAACTGAAAGATTTATTTTGACAGAGGAGGTAAAAGCGAAGCGAGGCGCTGGCACGAAGCAGAATAACAGACACCCTTGCAAAGAGTCCGATCGCGTGGTTTGCTCCCAGTATGAAATGGAAGCATTGTTTTCCTAAACCCAACTCAATAAAACACATTCACAATTGATATATGAATGAGTCAGTTAACAGCATTATTTTTTTTCCCCTGACCAGAGCTCAACGTTCAGTGCAAAAGCTGTCAATGCCAGACAGTGCTTTATTTGTGTTGCTAGCCATCATAACCACACCTTTTATTCTAGGCAGCTTCAGCTCACTTAGCACAATCTGTCTGTCATACTGCAGCTCAACATCAACCACAAGTGCCTGATCGTGCAACAAGCACTGAAATAGGGCTGACACCAACCAATACAGGTTTAACCTCCCTCCGTGAATGAATAGCCTACCCTTGTCATACTCTCTCTGGATTTAACACACACATGTATTGCCTCCCCTTTACTTCAGTTGTACAGATCATCTGCTTTCAGAAAGGAATTCATACAAATGAGGCAGGTGCAGCACTGCTGGCAAAAATCCTGAAAGAAAGCTAAGAACAAGGTGTAACACCCTCGCACCCTCCAAGCTTTTGCACTGTTCCCACACAAGAGTTCAAAGGAGGCCCTTGGTTTTGAGCACTGCCTCTTCATCAGCCTGCATCAGAAGGAGGTTGGCTGGATTTCCAACCATCTCCTGGCTACCGACCCTTCAAAACTAGACAGGATTGTTTTAAACAAGCCTCTTTAAAATAAGCTTTATTAGATCCATAAGATCCTACTGTATTTTGCCATTCACTTGAAAGAGAATCACAGGAGATAAGGCAAGCAGCAAAAGGAACGCAAAATACAAGTTTGACAAAAATCAAGCTTAAATGCAACAAAACTCATAAAATCATTTCCTTATTTTAAAACTGTGTATATAACCTAATTGTTCCAGTCTAACGGAGAAGTCTACCATACAGCAGAACAAACATGTCTCGTATCCCAAAAAGTGAAGAACGTTTTTGAAGTTTGGAAAATATAAAAAACAAACAAAAAAAAAACTTGCAAAGGTAGGTTAACGCGTGTAAGAGGAAAGCTAAACCAAACAGGATAATAAAAATTCACTAAGCATAGAAGAATTTTCTCAATAGCACAAAGGGGCAATGGGTAGGGTTCAGGTTGGATATGAGGAAAAGGATCTTCACCAAGAGGGTGGTCGGGCAGTGGGACAGGCTCCCCAATGTAGTCACAGCACTGAGACTGCCAGAGCTGAAGAAGCATTTGGACAACGCTCTCAGACATAGTGTGTCTGGTTTTTGGGTAGTATTGTATGGATCCAGGAGTTGGACCCATTGATCCACTCAGGTTCCTTCCAACTAGGGATATTTTAGTTATTCTAGTGCCTTACGCCAGAGTACCTGGAGAAACAACTGCCTATCCCTTCTCTTCAGGAACATGCAGACTAACACTCATTGCTGTAAAGCAAACTACTCCTGTATGATATTTATAAAAATGTTTTTTAAAGTAATTTCTCTCCAGTTGCAAGAAGATTTTCATATACATTTTCATATACATCAGAGAAATCCATGTCCAAAAACAAACTACATGTTTGGATACAGAGGTGGAGAGAAAGAGAGAAAGCAGATGTTTAATGACATTTCTGCATCTGGATGCAATGGAAGCAACACACATTTCCAACCATATACACAAACAAAATCTAAGATCAATGACTGTAATTATACTCCAGATTTAATATTCAGGAAGTAGTATGTAGAAGTATGTATCACATGTAGACCAACACAAATTGCAAATCATATGGTGTGCTGAAGACATTTCTTGAGAACACAATTTGAATTTTTTATTTTCTCGCCTTACATAATTACCATAAACTGCTATCAAAAGCAAACAGTCAAAACTGAGCTTAATACACTGCGATGTATTTCATCTTGCCTCTACCGAACTGCCCCCAGACAGTTCGGTAGAGGAGGTTATAGGAAGTGAAATGGCAACACTGGAAATGCATTCGAGGTTCTCTGCCAATCCCACTGGTTTTTCTGTAGATGTGCAGTGCCCTCTAATGAATGAATCAGGTAGATGCTAAGAAGTGTGCTTTCTTGATTTAAATGTCTTCTACTTAAATGAAGAATACTTTATTATCACAGGAAGGAGATGCAGATTTCTGATTATCAGTAGTATTAGTCATTAAGGTATTTTTAATAATCTTACAAGTTATCAACTTATAATAGTAATAATTTTAATTAATAATGAAATAGGCGCAGTATCCCTGCCAGTCCAGGTTATTTGAAGAAAACAAACGTGGCAGTTTATTTTCCAAGGGGAAATTTGTAATAAAAAGAAGCACTCTACATCCTAGGCTGCAAACACTGAAAAGATATCAAGAAGGGGAAGATGAGGTATTTTCTTCTACCTGCTGCATAATGCAAGGATTAGGTAATATTTATAAAGCCAATTAACAGGAAGTTCCAAAGAGATAAAAAAAAAAAAATCCTCCTTATATACTGCAAGTTTACTCCACAGCAGTCTTTTCTCCTAGCCTGTGTGGGACACATCTATCTAGAAAGACAATGAAGAAAAAGATATTTACACGTATGATGAGAACACACAAATATAGCAATATTAACAAGTGTCACAAGGGATATAAAACCTTGTACCTCTGAGTTTACCTCAAGATGATCTAGACTGCTGTCTCCCTAGAAGTTTTATATTAATATATCCACTGGAATTTGTACACTGCAGGTTCCCTGATTTATCTGAGAGGAGAGGCCTGTCATAGCCAACAGCATACAGGAGGCAGGGAAATCATAACTGAATTTGTTTAAGACCACTTGATTTGAGGTGCTAACAAGTTGTTGTCTCCCAAAACATCAAGCCAGGAAGCTGAATGCCTAAGAGGTCCCACATTAAAAGAACAAGCCGCATACAGCAGTTTTCGGAACAACTAGCCCAAACTAGCGTTGTTTCAGAGAGTTTCAGAGAGGCGTCTTCAAAAACTGCCAGGCATTTTCTTCAGATATCCTGAAGCCCACAGGGAGGCAACAAAACACTTTGATAGCTGACAAAGGAAGCCTGAGCTGTAGTATGACCTAGCTATCTTCTCTGTAGGGAAATGCTACATAAATAAACAACTCTCAACATGCATGAGAACTTGAAGCGCACTGACATCACTTACTCCAGCTTTTGTTCTTAGGCCTCAACACTTTCTTCAACGTGTTTCAGAGAAGAAGAAAATCTTTTATAAACAAGAATAAAAACCAAACAGCATTTCTCTTCTTACAAATGCAAGCTGATAGATTTGCTGACATTCTGCTACAAAAAACAAAGACAAAAAAAACAAAAAAGAATGCTGGAAGCGTTTTCTTAATATAATAGAGTTCCTGAGAGTGCTGACTTCTTGCAATTCCTCCAAATAATAAAAACTCAGCCCAAAGCAGTAGTATCCTGGGATAAATGTGCTCTCATATCTAGAAACCTCTGTAATTTTTAGAAGGCATGGAGAAATCTACAAAATCAAGTGGGGAAAACTGTAGGGAACACTGTACTTCTGGAAAATGACAACAGGCTACAGGGCACTTCACATTTGAAGCTTCAAGGAAACTCAGCGTGCCATATTCTTGGACATACATCCCCAGTTTTAATGCACTGGAATTTCAAAAGTCAGTTTATTTTCATAAGAACTTGGACAATCTTGAGCACAGCATAATAAAGATATACATACATGTAACTTTATTTATATTTACATTACAGGAAGAGTGGAACAAGAGTTAACATTACCAAAGTAATGGCAAAACCTTCTCCTCTCAAAATTAACTATGAATTCTCGGCTTAATTTTGAAAGGTAAATTACATTATGTAACTTTAGATAAATACGTCAAACATTAAACCTGAGATACTACATAATTAGTTACAAAGAACTCCAACATTCTCTTGGAGGTCCATTTTGAAACAGAGAAAAGAGGCAAAAGACTTCATCTTTTATTTCACATTAAGTTTAAACTCTCATAATGAAAAAATGAGGTCAGCCCACTGTGAAGCATACTGTATGAGTAAGGCATGAAAACATGAAAATAAGCATTGCTTCAACTTTCAGTACAAGCTTTGCAATTCGTGCACAGCTTTATGTGACTTTAAATACATCTGAAGGGTACATGGAAGGTTTAACTGTCAAACTTCACTTGAGTTCAAAAAAAGTAAGACCATTTAAAGCTAGTTAGTTAAAGAAAGGTGTGACAGTAAGGGATTGCTACTTCGGTTCCTTAACATGGATGCTTTTATTGACAGGACTCAGGGGAGTGTGTGCAGTAACTGAAATAAAACTGCTTCAGGAATAAATTACATTACTCTGAAGTGCTCCTTTTCAAATTAGGACAGCTACTGAACAAAAGTCAGAAACATATACAATGCAGAAGCCTGTCAGGTGACGTTTCACCAGTTCAGCGCTTCAAAATTCCCATAACAGATTCCATGTGCCAGTCTGCCACCATTTATTCCCATGAATGGGAATGGCCCGTCAACAGACCATATTTTAGGTTAGATCTACTCAAATGTTACTGCAGTCTGCTAGATACTTCAGTGGAGGTCTGTGCAGCTGGAAACAATGTACTCTGATCTCAGGTTGTTGTGTTTTTTGTTTTATTTATAAGTGGCCAAAGAAGGCATTTGTGTATGTGAACAGTTTTCATTACTGAGCTTACAAGATCAACATCTACTTCAACAAGGAACAGTAAAAAAAAGTCTTGTTTTTTAAGTAAATTTTTTGATGTTCTTGTAAAACCAATTCCTAAATATCCAGACTTTTTATAGGCTACTAGCTGCCATATATGCATTTTATATGCCCAGATTTCATTGCTTGGGAAATGGCCACTTCATTTACTTTGACTTTGACTTACTCAGACTTTGACTTCTGAGAGCATGGAAAATGCATGTGCTCTGCATTCTTCAAAATATTTTGTTTTGCCTTTTTTTTTTTTTATATGCTGACATCTCTTCCATAGCAGATTCATTACCTTTCTGCAACAAACGTACAAGTTCACACAGATCCTTCCAGAGCCTTCATGCTCTGAAATTCTCTTCTTTCCTACTGTCACTTTGGTTTGTCTCATCATTAGCAGAAGACCTGCACAATACATTAGAAATTTAAAATGCATAATTAAGTTGATAACACAATTAGATCTTTATTTGAAATATCACAAAATATTTACCTATGAGATTCCAAACTTGTAATTGAGGTCTTCCACTTTCTTCCCCAAGATTTTCCATCAAAATAAAGACAGCTCAATTTGAAAATATCTTCCCTTTCTCTGTCACAATTCCAAAGTAGATTGAAATCTACTTTCACTGCTTCAACACAATTCAAGTCTGATCTTTGCCAGCTAAGTTTGCAAGGCTGTGAGCTCAAGTGGATGGCACCTCTACATTTGGATAAAAGCACATTAATTTTTTGAATGCTTCATCAGATGAAATTACAGTTCCAGAGATCATTCTGGGAAGCAACTCTGTTGATTTTAAGAGAGGATTACAAAAAAACAGCAAAAGTAGTGAGGACAAATAAAATTCCATCTGCAGACTTAGTCTACAGAAAGACTTCGGAAAACTTTCTATAAACTTAATCTATAGAAACGATAAATGTAGCTTGTTGCATCATTTCTACTGTTTTTTTTTGTTGTTGTTGTTGTTTTGTTTTGTTTTTACATCTTTCCATGGAACAGGAAAAAAGGACAGGGAAATAGACTGCTACTACTGTTAAAAGACTGCACAGCAACTCAAGTTTCTCAGGGACTGTACCATGACTGCCACAGTCACAAAACTAACGTCAGCCTAAAGGCATTGAAAGACTCATCTAGAATAAGCTTCTTCACATGCAATACTGTCTAGATTATTTGTGTCAAAGCTTGAAGTTCGAAAGAAAAAAAAATATCAAAGTTCGTCCAAGTTCCTGCAACACCCATTTAGTCTCACAAAAGTTGTCCTTGGGTGTTCAGCATATACTGCTGCCAAGTAAGCTAAAGAGCCATCTACCATCACAAGCAGCAGACTAGTGGTGACTAGAACGAGGAACTGACCACCAGCAGTCTGCCTAGCACAGCTCTCCTAATTCCCAGGGAGGTTTTGCCCTGTGGATATGCCTAGGAAATAGATCAGAAAGCAGGCCACTGGAACTCTATGGTTAAATTCATAAGTGAAGAGAAAAGACTCAATTTGGTTAGTGCTTCATTTGATTCCTCAAAGAAGGCATCTCAATAAGAACAGGTTTTAGCACAGTGCCACCCTACCCTCTGCTTCAAGGGATCAAAGTACAACATTTGTTGGTCTGGCAGCAGAATGACAACAACACAGCACAAGTGACACTGAGTTGCAGAGTACGCAGAGCAAAAAGAGGGATTTTTTACTTTTAACTTTTGAAAGATTTTATCCAGCTTCTTCCATAAAGCAATTTTAGTGGGACAATGGGTTAAAAGAAAAAAAAAAAAAAAAAAAAGGAAAGAATGCTCTCCAAGGTAATTCATCCTCATCAGAAAGCTTCCCCAAAGGACAAGTCTGCTTTTCAAAAGCGCAGATGTATCCTATGCAAAAAGGAAGAAAAACCTACACAACAGAACAAGCAGCCCCACCGCAGCTCCATTATACACGGCGTAAGTCACTGACAAATTAAGTGATATGTGCGTGCATCTCAGGTATGCAGATATAGACAGTCTGTCAACAAGCACCACAGCAAAAAAAAAAATTTCTTTACACTCTGGGTGACTTTTTCAGTATTTACCTCAGAGACCCCCAAATAATTAGATTAACAGTAATGAAGTTTGTGGGAAACATGTGATAAAGTTTTACTTTTCCTTTACCGTCTTCCCTTTGGCTTTCACACACAGACACACACCTATGTTAGAGTTTAAACCTGCCAACATTTTACGGAGAAAAGCAACAGAAATGCCGTCAAAGCAAGCACACAGGCAAGCAAAACCTACAGAACCTCATGTATCTGCCTGCATCACTTCACACTTCTGTCACAGGAGCAAGTTCTGGACCTTTACAGCACTGCAGCTATAATTTAAATCTTCGTAGATTCACCATATGAAGGAGTTGCTTAATTTTTTCCACCTATTGTCATATTTTAGGAAGCTGCTTCTTAGACTTGAGACCACTTTTGACACCACCCCATCTTTTTTTTTCCACACAAAAAAAAAAACACTTAAATATGCTATGCAGTCCCTATCATGCACCAGCTACAGTTCTGTCAAGCTCCATGCCCTCCAACTAGGCCTCTAACTAGGCCTCCAACACTTGCAGAGACATAATTCTCTCTAATGGAGGTAAAATAAATTCATATTCTTCTGCAGTTACATATACAAACACATGTAGAACAGTAATACTCTTGTTTTTACTATTATTTCAAGACAATATTGTGCATACAAGCTGCTGTGCTTGGAAAGACGTGCCAGGCTACAAAGTGATTTGAGAGAACAAAATCGTATGCTGACAATAAGTGCTTTATTAAAATAATGCATAGTCTGAATCTGTGTTTTTGTTCGTAATATTCATTTAAGGAGGCTTTAAGAATAGATTAAAGCAAAAGAAGCTGTTAATTACAGTGCCTGCACTAAGTACAAGCAACCCGAACAGCATTTCAAGACAATGATCTATAACTGCAGACACTGTAAAAACTCTGCAGGCTGCCAAAGTTCAACTATTAAGACTCAGCGATTCTCCACCCTGGGCTGGGTTACACCAGTTACAGATGGGATCACAAACCAACTTCATTATGTGTGTTATGCTCTGGATCACGAGCCTGGATGAAACACAGTTAAGAATCAAAGTGAACTCAGAGCCCCAGAATACACTGGACTGTGCTGCCCAACATTTTTGCTGACAAAAGCTTTACAGGATCAATCTGAAGAAACTCTAGTCCTAAACTACTTGTATTTCGCCATCCTGTGTGTTCTCCAGCAACATGTAACACATTTAATATCATCAGATTGTAAAAAGAGTGGTTTCTTATATTGGAAGACCTTGCCAAATCAGATTTTTATTTTTTAAGTTACATTAACATAGTATTTCCACTCAAGCAGACTTGCTGGTCAGTAGAGATTGAAAAGTCATTTATCTAAGAAAAATTTGAAAAAAAAAAAAAAATCAAATAAAACCCACTACATGCTATCGTGAAATGTAAGCATCCTGAGAATTTAAGCTCATTACAGTTAGAATTCCAAGTTAAAAAGTATTTGCCAAGAGACAAGAAATTTCCATTCTTAAGTCATGGTAGCCAAGTCTGCACTTGATTAAATGTCTATTTAGTTCTCCTATTTTCCAGAAAGTATTATTTTATCTGAACAAAGTTTACATATTCTTTGAGACACTCCTATTTAGAAAAAAACAGTAATTTTAAAGTAATCTTCTATTTACCCAAAGAAAGGAGAGTATCACACATGTACACAAATTTGCACTATCTAAAAGAGAACCTGATTCAATTCAAAATTCCTGTAAGCATCTTCAACTCATGTGAATACTGCACTATTTGTGCCACCCTACATTCCAGTTACAAGTTCACATTTAGAAAAAAACATTCCTATTAGTTGCAAATTTGCTATTGAAGCTGCTATTTTATACATCTAGTTTCTCACATAAAAAATTTGGGGGACTTTTAGGCTGCTTGAAGAAAAAAAAAAAAAAAAAAAAAACAGCCCTTAGTCATATGCTAATTCTCCAAAGTTACAGCAAGAAACTTAAGCTAAAAATAGAACATGTATTTGTGTTCCTGGTGCCCTGCCAGACTTCAGGAGGGCTTTAGTTTCTAAATATGATAGCCATCAGTGGATAGAAATTGATTTTTTTGTAGTCTGCGTAGTTAGAGGGTAACTTTGAGATGCATTTTAAACAGATAACTTCAAAGCACATAAGATTAGACAGCATGCTCAGAGAAAAACGTTAAGCCCATTATCCTTCAGAATACCTCATATTCAAGAGAAATAATTTTCCCCCACTACATACAATCCTCTGCCAACACTGTCTTCTCATGTTGAGAGATCGTTTTTTGTAGCATTTAGTTTGATTATTCATAGGTATGCTTACCAACACCAAATCAGATCTCTTACCATACATAAGAATTCAATATGACCTTGCACCAGGGAAACGTGGGGATTATACAACAGAAGAATTCCATTAATACCCTTCTGTAGCAATTTCTTCAGACCACCTTTAAGTACAACCAAGCTGGAATCTATCTGAAGATTCCAGATGTAAGAAAGAAAACTGCAGCAGAAATCATTTGATGAAGGTATTCATATGCTGTGTACACACGTTCCAACTAACAGATGAAACTAACGCCATGAAAGCTACCGTCTCTCTTCATGCATTTATTATCATTGCCTATCATGTGTATCACATCTGGCAGACCACAACAAAAAAATGGAAAGTTACTATAAATGGAACTAAATCCAACTCACCAATACCACATTTACACAGGGCAGAGGCATTTTACACACAGCACAAGTTAGGAGTTGCAAAAAGACTGATAACCTTCTGGAGCTAGGCTTAGCTTAGACTCCAGTTTGCCCACAAATGAAGAAACTTAAGTAGCTCCATCCTTCCATAAGCACATGCCTTCTCTCCTCCGCTGTAATTACCAATGGCAAGAGGCTCACAGGACACTTGCATTTCAGATATTAATCTATGCCGTGCCTATTAAGTAAGACAATAACCATGTTCACGTGGAAGTAAGTACACAAAGCCATAAGGTACTGCATTTTGACACTGTATGATAGAAGCATGAACAGAGGAAACTTATCTGCATAGATACATCATACAATCCTTCCAACATATAGTCAGGAAATGTTTAATATGTTAAAGATGTCTGAAAAGTTGGACAAACAGATCAAGCATAAGTTCCAAAATTTAAAAAAAGCATGTTATATGAGATGAGCTACATGCCAAAACTGTACTTTGAGATCTAAATCAGTAAAAATTGTGTTAGAACTGCAGAAACAGCCTCAAGGATGACTGAGCTACTTCGTTATCCCAAGAAAACCAAATGAACATTCAAGAACAAAAACAGGTTTCTTCAAAAAGAAAACCAAAAACAACACTTGGCATTCTTTTTGTATTCCTTCAGACATTAAGTCAAAATAGAGATTCTACTTGAAAGTTTTACTCATAGTGTTCTTCTTAAAGATTAATATTCAATGCTAATTGATAAATCCTCCCTAAAAAACATTCTGTAGCTATTACCTATACACACAGATGTAACGCAGCCTTTACTGTTAACCCAGTGACGCAAGGTCTCAGTACAACAAGCTCAAGAAGTCTATACACAAGCCTTCCCCTTGAAGGAAGATAATCACCTCTATACCCATCACAGGATGAGCACTGGAAAGAGAACATGGAAAGTTTCACAGAAATACAGTGAAGTCTGATCGAAATCTTACTGTGGTTTTAAATCTACCAAGCAACATCTTGAGAAAGCCTTGAACACCTTATGTAACAGTTGATTGCCATTGTTTCTTACCACCGTTCAAACCATCATTCTAAGAATATCAATACCTAGATCTCTCTTCTTTTCTAAATTAATAGTAACTTGATTATTCAACAGAACAAGCATTAGAAAAGCATTAGCAGCTGTAAAACAGTTATAGTGTGCACTGGAGCATATGACCTGCTTTTCATTACATCAGTTTTATTATTCAAATTCTAGCAGGTTTTACACCTAGAGTACACAAAGCTTTGGTATCCAACATGCAGAACGATTAAAAAAACTCAGATCAACACAATGTTCTTACTTTTAGCAGTTCAAAATAATGAAGACAGTGATAAACAGGGGCAAGGAGCAGCCGGGGTAGAACATACTGAACAGCTTCTTTAAAGCCTTCACCTATTGACTAGAAACAAAAGAAGTTTCAGTCTTAAAACAAGTGTATTGAAGCAACCATATAACGCAATGAAAATAAACAATAATAATAATGCTTACTAAAAAGAAAGTTACCTGTAAATAAAATGCTGCTCCTGGCTTTGATAATTGGCTTAGAAAATGATCATGAAAACCAGGTCGCAAAATATCTTGTGCATATGATTCATATGGATCAAATGCTAGTTCCTATGAAGAAATACAGAATGATTTTACAAAACTGATCTCAAGTGCTACACAGAAAGGAACCCTTAACCTGCTGGCTATGGTTTTCCTAGCATAACTAAGCATGAGCTTAGACTTCACTGCAGCCAGGGTACAGTGCTAATGCCTGAGGATCTCCAAGCCCTGTTGAGCAGCCATGCTCCATAACAAAGCAGCTGGACCATCAACATGGGGTCGTTACTTCCCAGGTGCAGAACCTGATGTTTTATTGAACTCCATGAAGTTCCTGTAGGTTCATTCTCCAGCATGTGCAGGTCCCTCACGAAGAAGCACTGCCTTTCAGTGTCTCCCACAGTTTTGGCATCATCTACCAACTCCACAAGGCAGGCCTTCTCCCATTTCAGTAACCGATATTAAGCAGTATCAGCCCCACTATCAGACCTTGAGGAATGCCACTAACCATTGGTCACCAAGTGAACTTTGTATTGCTGATCGCAGCCCTTCAAGCTTGGCAGTCCAGCCAATTTCCCACCCACTTGATAGTTCAGCTAGCTACTCTACATCTCACCAAGCCCATTATAAGGATATTACCGGAGCCTGTGCTGAAGGCCTTGCTTAATTCCAGATAAGTGATAGTCACTGCTCCTCCCTTGATCAATGGAACCAGCCATCTCCTCTCAGAAGGCAGTCAGGCTGGTCAGGTAGAGTTTGCCCTTTGTAAATCTGTGCTGACTGCTCAGAATCACATTCTGGTCCTTCGTGTGGCTGGACGTGAATTTCAAAAACTTTTGTTTTATAATTTCCCAGTGACTGAGAGGTTAATCAGCTTCTGGTTTCCAGGATCATCCTTCTTAGACCTGGAGAATAGGCATTACACTATCTCTGGTGTCTGGGGACCTCCACAACTCACAACTAATCTTCAAGAACTCTGGTCAGTGGCCTTGCAATGATACTAGCCAGCTGCCTCAGCATCCTGTCCTGCTGCAGAGACTTACACATACCCACCTCAGATAAACAGTCTTTACCATGATCCTTGAGTTTCACCCCTCTCCTTCAATCTTACCTGGGAGGCCTTGAAGCATATCTGGCCAGTAAAGACCAGGCAAAGGAGACTCAGAGTACCTCAAACACATTTTCTGTCTTCAAAAACTGAGTGTCTCACCCCATGAGCAGGATACCCACATTTTCTATGGTCTTCCTTTCCATAGTATTTTACACTAAAAGCCCTTCTTGCTTTCCTTCAGTCAGTGGAGTGTAGTCAAGTTTAACTACAGGTGAACTGCAGCCCTCTTAATGCCATTTCCATCTACCTAGGCAATGCTTTTCCATTCCTCATGGGAAGCCTGCATTTCACTCAACAGGAATCCCTAAATTGTACTCACCCTGGCCTCATACTACACCTGTCCTTTTTCTTAGGGACTGGAAATGTGTACTCCTGAAAATACTGCCTTTGAGAATAAGCCCACTGTCATGAGCCCCTTCTACCCTAGAAGCAACCAATACGATTCTGTCTACCCCTTCCCTGAATGAGCTAAGTCTGTTCTCCCAAAGCCCGGGGTGTTCAGTCTGCTTCTCGTCTCCTGCTGTTTCCTCAAGACCTTCAACTCCACCCCTGCAGCCAAGCCTGCCTTTGGCTTTGACACTCCTGCTGCTGCTCCCTTGCTCCTGAGAATGAAGTGAATTGGAGCACCTTACCTAGACAGCCCGTAAGCACATGCCACAAAACACTGTCTCATTGCCCTCCAGCAATCTCCTGGGCTACTTGAACCAGGATAAGTTGTCCTCCCAGCAGATGTCAGCATGGTTATTCTACCAAGAGAACCAAGGCCCATGATGATGAGATGCTCCTACTTGTCTGAAGAAGGCTTTGGCCAGTTTTTGATTGGCAAGTCTTTGGAGGAGAAGCTCAACCACAACATTTTTTGGTAACCTCCTCTGATTTTTTCTAACTGCACGCTTCAGTCTCCATGCCCTAACCTAATTTAATAGCTTTCCTCATCACCTTAGCACACCTGCTGACAAAAAAAAAGCTTCTGCTCCACTCCATCTTTCCACAGAAATCCCAATTTTCAGAATTCTTCATTTCTATTGAAGTCTAGTCACAGATGGTTTTGTTTGTTTCCTTCTTGTGCTAACCAAGACTGAACAGCCCACAAAGACTGAGGACTAAAATTAGAAATGTGACAGCAGTCTCCTCATGACTGAGGGAAAGGTTAGAAGAAAAAAAATCTCATTCTAAACAAAGGCACCTAGAACAGAGATGCATTAAGCATTTAAGTGCAAGACCTTAGGATACATCTGAATAATAAAAAATAAGTACTGTCTTACCTCAGCCATGTCTTCAAAACAGCTGCCTACTAATGGATGAGGACTACCTTCATCTGTCATTTCAACAGTGTCTTCTATATGACCCAATAACTTCACACTGAGTTCGTGAATGTCCGATATACGACTAAATATATTTTCCACATCCTGCAAAAAGCAACAGAACCAGATAAAAATCAACAAGGAATTTTAAGTAATTTAAAAGAAAGAACATTATGTGCAAAGCTACTCTGTTATGATTAGGAAGTTAGACTCGCTTAATTAAAACAAGGTTTTTTTTTAATAAGTATTTTGTAATACTAATACGTAAAAATCACAATTTATTTTCAAAACAATAACTTTAAGTATGTATAAATACATGAAAATTGACAATGAAACAAGATGGCACGGAACACTGGCCAACCTTAAATTACAGGCCTGCACGTGAATATAGAAAATCATGTCATTTCTTCTACAGAACTAGTGTCTCCCCACAAGCTCCTCTACAATTCACATTTCAGAACTGTTAAGTGGTTGCTCTACTGTAGATATATTAAACCATGCAATAGTTAGGTTCTAGAAACGTTAACCTAAATTTATAGCCACTATAATTTATTTTACACAACACTTACATGAGATGAAAACAGTTTGGAGTTGGAGGCATATGGCTCTCTGAAAACTCTGATAATGAGATTTAGTTCCCTTATATACTGGCGAACCTCCGCCATAAATGACTTCACTAGGTCATAATAGGTTTGCTCCCCTGAGGTGGAGGGTTCCTCATCAGATAAAGTTAGTGCACTTAAATCTTCCACATCTTGATGGAACATATCCATTAACACCTAGGTAGCAAAGAGGGAGAAAGCCACAAAGTGACAAAAACTTCTTTTCAAGATCTACCAGTACGTTACCAGAAAAGGGAATTATCATTGCCATGGAATCAAAGTGATCAGGAGAGATATTTACGTATGTAATTCTGCAATTGGTTGAGCACTACAAAAGCAACATCCAGTGTTATTACTTTGCAAATCATTATTTGCAGTGGAAATCTCTGTAGAATCCCGTCACTTAGACCAATCCAGATGCCTCTCAGAATATGGTCCTAAAATCAATTATTATTCGAAGTGTCCTATGAAGTACAAAGAGGTATTTAGCCCTTAACAGTATTCTCTAACTGTGAATTATCCCACATAATCTAAGTTTCAGAAGATAATGCAGTATTTGAAGTCACAAAGTATGCACATTTTGGATTTCCTCCTTTGGCTTTAACAGGCAGTCACACGTGATTTTGCTCAGAACCCTGTTATCTACCTGGATGAATACCGGATTGCCCACACATTGCAAATGAACTGGTTTCTGTCCTTAATAGCTCCTGAGTTCTCTTGTTAAATTGGACCCACAAGGAAGGGCAGCAGCTTCAGAAAAAGCTGTCAACCAAGGTGCAGAACCGCACAGACAAAAGGACTTGAAGGACTCCAACTACCAGAGGTCCAAATTCATTTGTTTACCCAAGCAAGGTTTACCAAACACAAGCAATTAGTAAATTGAATTTCTCAAGAAAAAGATTAAGTGGATCACTGAACCTCTTCCAAACATGGAATCTGAGCCAGGAGTCATTACAATGACTTAGCAAGCGACAAACTGAATTTACTCCTTGGTTGATGTCTATAAAACCTGAAGAACAACTTAACGTCAATGTGTTGACTGCAAATTAGCAAAGGCATTTTAATCCAATTTATCTTTGGAAAAATAAAACACTACAGGCCCCACACAACCTAAAGTGATGCAGCTTAAAAACAAGCCAGCAGAAGATGCAGTCCAACACACAAGATGACTTAGTCCTGGGGTAGACAGACGGGACAGCATTTATAAACAAACCTACTGCCCAGAGCTACTCCCCTTCCAGGAGGCCATAGAAGGCATCAAACAATCCACACGAACTTCAAAATAAATTAGGATTTAAGTGCTGCCTGCCAGCCTCCCTTGCGAACAGATGGAGGTGAAGCCATGGCAACCTACGCCTGTTGCTGCAGAGACTGAGGTGACGGCTGTCAATCACCAAGAAGACAGAGGAGAAGACTGCAGGATCGAAGCTGTAAATACTCATTTGAGAGCGACATGAGGGAAGGCTAACACGTAAAACATGACCCAGAGTTTTTTTAAATGGCAGAAAACAGAACAAGTGTTGCTCAAAATAATTATAGAACTGGAGGTGAAGAATTAAGCCTCTGAAGGAGCCACAACAGCCAACGTGACATTTACCCTGCTGTTTGCTGTAGAAGTCCTCCTTCTATAATGCACCTTACACAGGCACTTCTCTAGAGGACGCGCCAGCTAGCCAAGCTGCTGAGTACTGATACTGGACAAATGAGCTATCCTGCAAGAAAATACTTGGGGATTTGTAAGCACAAGGGATGGTCTTGTAGATTCATCCACCTTCAATACTGGCAGAAATACACCTACCTAGAGTAGGCATCCCTTCACCTGGGTCCTGTTCTAACAATCCTCAAAAATACAGAGGTCTAGCGGGGAGGGAAATGGGCACGCAGCAGGTTCTTTCTCTTAGTGAGTCAAAGGTCCCTGCTACACGCCCTGGTCTTAAGCTTTTCTGAAAGTAAAACAATGGACATTTTGCATTAAGCCTGACTTCTTCTGAAGACATGTTCTAAGAAAAGAAGGTGATTCATCTTGTAAAGCCAGAAAATTTACATGGAACTCAGATTACAATCAGGATCCTATTTCTGGGAAACAGGACATTACATAGCATCACTACTGTGGGCAATTACACGGGGTAATGGAGGTATTCAAGGAGGCCCCAGCATTTATAACTCCATGGATGCAGTTCCAGTGCATACTTAATCTAGAAGATTCCAGGCTGCAATCATAAGGCACACCTCACTACGGTGAAAACAACAGAAACAAAGCAACCGTACCCCGGGACACTGAATTTAGAGCATTCAGAAGCATGAGCAGATAGTCAAATAAAAGCAGCTTGCATTCAAATGCAGGTGGGTTTTTTTGTTTGGTGGTGGTGGAGTTTTGTTGTTGCTGTCTTCCCCCTCTCAGAGGAGGCAGGATTTTTTTAATATGGATGGGTGGCACAAAAACAAGTGTGAAAGTGCTTGGGAAAAAAGACACGTGGGGCCAACAGACTGTTTTAGTTGGTTTGTTTCAAATAATAAAAATAAAGCCAAGCAGAATGTACACTGGCAGTAAAATCCTAATATACTAAGAAGGTCCTTGATGTGACTGGAAAAGAAAACACCTTGGGAATACCTGTCCATAGCTTGTTCCACTGCAGCAGCAAAACTAACATGCCTACTTCAGAGCCTTTCAAATGTTTCTTCTGTGCACATATTAAAAAGGCTTGCTCCAATGTAAGAGCAGCCCATGTAATGGAATTTCCCAAATCAGTCTTTTCTGCTTGCTACCTTTCCCCAGGATACAAAGGTACACACAGTGACAGCACTGTTTCTGTTCTTTATTCACACACCTCTGAACACTGCCTTAACAACCCAGGTAAGTACACCCAAAAGCAAGCGGGACTAAGACAACTGCCCTGACTGAAAAATACTTGGCCCTTCATGACTTCACAAGACATCTTTCTTCCCTGTCTTGAGGTGAAGAGAAAAACAAGACAGAAAAAAACAAACATGAACAAGACAAAAGAATTCAATGAAACGAGACAATTCCAAGCAGAAACGCAGATTAACATAGACCAAGAAGTACCAAGAGGAGGTGATAAAACTGAAAATGCCTGGACTTCAGCAAGATCTCACTGTCCAGTAGCATTTCTGAAAGGATCTACTTCAAGCTTTATTTTTTAAACAATGGATATTTTGAGATGCTGATGAGGTGGCCCCAGAAGCTAGAGCACAAAAGCACCTCAAAAGACAGACAGCAGACCCTTCTCCAGCACTGCTGGATCACCAAGGAAAGAGGTAATTGCTTTCTGAATTGAAACACTCCTCTAAAACTACAAGAATGACTACCTGCAGATAAAAATACGGACCCCCACAGAATATTAGTGATGCTTATGAAGGGATTTTTCAATTTATTTTTGACCATTGAAACACTGTTTTTTACATGCAATACAGTCTTAAGCATGGGTGGTCTCCCAAAATCATGAAAACTTGAAGTTAGTGCAGCTTCACAATAATTTTTAAAGCATCCACACATTGCTGGGATTAGGCAAGCAATATCATAAGCAATAGACACTCAGATATTAATAAGCCCAAGCACCAGCTCTATAAACTCAATTAGCTTTGCTGTATTAAAATATGGAACCAGATTTTACTGCAGCAATTTATTTCAAATACACAAAACCCCATTTACCTGGTAAGGAATAGACACTGTCCTACCAAAACTTAACTAAAATTTTCCGTTAACATTAGAAACAAGAGTTATGCTTACCTTATCAGCACACATTGCCACTTTAATATCTTGCTTTGTAATCTCATAATGCCTTATATTTCGTACATAATTCCCAACCAATTTTAATATGTCTGCAGAAATGTATTCTAATACTGCCACTATGTAAACAGACACTTGGTGATCAATTTTGTAGCCTAGCACTTCCTGAAAGGAAAAAATAAAAAAATAAAAAATCAGTGCTACACAGTTATTCAGTAAATGAAAGATACACAACAGGTTACAACTAAACCTTGCAAGTTTCTAACTCCTCACCATAAACATTCAAGGCATACAGTCTATATTAAAGAAACATGGTAGCCTGTAGGCCAGGAAAAGAAACAGCATCATTGCAGACTGTGGAGCTGACAACAGCCCAGAACTGTCCCAAAAGCCTCACTTAAAAGTTAGTTAACTGTCTATGGCATAAACAAAGCTAAGCAGTCATTTGATTCAAGTTTAATTGTTCTTAATTCACTTTGCATGACTCAGAAAACAATTAAGAAACTTCCAGAAAAACTCTTAAATGTACAAATTGAAGAAATACAATCAACTAAACTGAAAACTCTGAAAATTATGTTGAAAACAGGTATTGTTACTGTTCTCTTGTTTACATTTCAGGCAGCACACAGACGCTTGACAAAACAAAGCTGTCAACCTCCAACTGCATTCCAAGAGCAAGATCATGTCACTGCTTACCTTTAATAAAGGGTGGATTTTTTCTACTGGGAGAGATAACGGATTTCTTCGTTTCCTCTTCTCAATAGCAGACTGGGCATCAGCTATTGCCCACTTATCAATAGGATGGGGAAAACTTTTTTGAACACGATCCTTAAAAAAAACAAAACCAGAACTAGAGGGTAAATACATAATTGGAATTATCTGAGCAATGCTAATACACTCTGAAATCACTTCTCATTAATTAACAAATTAATGTATGCAAATGTTGATATTTTGACTATAAGAGCTTCTATAACACAAACTATCATTTTGGTACACGTTGCTCACCACATTCCTAAGGGATATCAGAATATCATTTCCATAGAAAAATCTAGTGCTTAAAATTTGAGAAATGCCAGAATGAAGTTGCTTTTGCAGGTACAATTTGCTCCTTTTGCGCACATGGGTGATAATTCAGCAATTAAATATGTTTAGACATAGAATAGTCACTGAATGAGAGGATAGGAGCTTTGTTTCATCTTCACTGATGAGCACACAGCCCGAATTGTCTATCACTCGCATGCAAACCCCTCTGAAGACAGCATAAGAAAAGACTGCCCAACAGTTCCATGTCTGCAGTTGGCCCAATCGTGCCCAGCTCAGCTTTGCCCTCATTTTTTCCTGCAGTTTAATTACTGCATCCAGCATTCGGTGCTGGAACACACCTACACTCGCCCATGCTCTGAATAGCTCTCCTGCTGGAACTCACACATGGGTCTCTGGAGATTCAAAGCCCTGACTGTTTTTGGTAGCCCAGGTGTTTCAGAAAAGGTGCCAGAAATCTAATTTCTCAGATCGCTTCGCATATTTTTTCAGACCACAGTTCCCACTGACTGTTTCAGTTGCAAGCGCTCGCTTACGTAAATATGACCCCAATTTGAGCAACCACGAAATGAGGAAGATGAAATTAATGACCACTTACAAAGAGCTGGTACAGGGCAATGTACACAAACAAAAACTTTCCAACAAAAAGAACTGGGACAGAATACAAGTCCATAAAGGTGGCAACCAATGTTTCAAAGTACAGATTCCTTTTTTTTTTTTTTTTTGTCCTCCCCACCCTCCATCATAACAATTCTGCAAGAGCAAAGTTGAAGTCATACTTAAGAAAAAATAAAATCTCATTTGCTATCTAATACTGATTTGTTACCCCTAATGCAGCCCAGCCTGCTGACTGAAGAATGAAGGTGTCCTGGGGGAAAAATAACCGTGTATGACCATGTAATTAAAGACGGAATCATCACATGTAAACACAAAGGGGGTAAATTGAGGTTGCCTGATCATCTTCAGTTCTTGCATTTCTCATCCTAAGGGCTTGACTTCACAACCAGAAGACTCTTAAAGCAACACTACATTTAACCCTGGCTTTTAAACAATGCTACCAAAACACTTCATGCAATCTTCCACAAACCTCTGTTACTTCAGTTGACCAGAGTAATGTTGCAAAACAGGCTAGCCATGAGAGGGGACACTGAAACCCCATTAGGTGTCAACATTCAAAACAGGAGGAAGGATGAAATTCATCAATCTTGAACTCAGCTTAGTGTTTTTTTTTTTTTACTTGTTGAATTCCTGGACATCTTAGTGATTTTTTCTTGCTGCTTGTTTTAGTTTTGCTTGTTTCTTTTTTGGCTTTCCAGCATTGTTTTAACCAAATCTTTGTCCATAAGCTCTCATCTCCTCAGCCTTCCGTGTACCTGTCAGAGCATTGCCTACACTCTTCTACACTTTCTTCAGAACATGAGGAAGTTGCATCTTGTTTTGCAACCTAACCTGGCACAGCACAGCCACAGCCCCCTAGGACTGGAAACCAACATGCACAGTCTGCAGCTGGGCAGCAAAGTCTTCATATCATGGTTAAGCACAAAGGGCTACCAATATATTCACAGGCTTAGAGTGAAACTGAATTAGGTTGTTTCTCAAACAGAGGTAAGACAGCTCTTCTCAAACATCAAGCTGCTTTTCTGAGCAGAGGTTGTAAACATTTGAAAACAGGATCGTCAGAGAAGAGGCTCCCTTAGAGAGGAAAGAAGCGTTCCTCAACTCATTCTGAGAAAGCAGCTGAACTATTTTTGTTCAAATTTCCGGGGGGGGGGAGTGTATCAGCCTGTATCACCACGCTGAGAAAGCAGCACGAGATCACAGACGAAGCAGCTACAGTTCGCATGCTATCTCGGGGCAGGGGGGGGCAGAGAAAAAAGCCTTTTGAGAGGAGCCGGTCAGCTTTACGTCCAGAAGTTACACTCACCAGCTATTACACAGTAATGCGGTTCACAGGGACTGTTTTACTGAGCATTGAACAAGAAATGCAACCGATGGGAAAATCACCTATTAGGTAACTCAGCAGGTTTTCTGCTGAAGGTTCTGTTACATAAACATACATAATTACTGCTTCTCTTTCTTGTACCAAGTGATCCTTTTCGCGTTGTGAAATGATTTCTGCATGGACTTTTTATACAGCAGCTCAAATTACATTGCAAAACGCGGATCAGATTTGTAATAAATATTCTCCGTACCTCTACATCCAGAAAACTTCTGGGCTGGGCTTGACACAGCATATTTAACAACTGGAGAATTAACTCCTCCACGTACTGTAACGCATCTTCGGTAGAGGAAAGTTTAGGATGGACCTGCACCTGAACCTGTACGGAACAGAAGAATCAGTCTTATTTTTTGTTCTGCCCCAAGTTATATGCTTTACTCACAAAAAAAAAGATGACAAAAGAACGAGCCAAACAGTTTAGAAAAATCCAATGAGAACTGCATGTGTGCTGAGCTCTATTAAGGCACGCTAGGCAGAGAAGCGAAACACTCATTTACACTTGCTAGGAACACAAACCTCAAATATTAAACGTACTCAAATGGCTGTAAGTAATATTTAATGTCAAAAAAACAGCTAATTAATAACGGTGTTCAGCAGCGCAATTAGGAAAACTCCTTAAATACTCTGCATAAATTCGTCTTTCCACCCCAACTCTTACACCACCGTTTGCAGAGCACGCTGCAGATGTAGGGTTTTTCCCATTTACAGCCCCCTGCACACCACTCAAGCTACAATAACAAGATCCAGAACTTTTTTCAAAGGCGGAGCACTACAGAAACAGCAGAGATATTCAAAGATTTTCCCATCTGGGAATTCTCACTGGTGTAAACCCACTGAGGCACACTACTTGGTGCTCCTCCCAAAGGGTTGGGTTACCAACTTATTTTTCTAGACAGACATCTGAACAGCAGCACAGCTTCCCTCTGCACTTTTGCAGGTAACAAAATAGCACGGTTTTAGCTGGTTTAAGTTTCAGGTATGCAAAGCTCCCTGCTCCAAGAGCTTCGAACTGACAGGCAGTTTAATCTCAACCCCAAGCACTGATGGCAAATATTATGCCAGAGCAAGCTGACTGCTGACTTTCGCAACACATTTCAAGCCCCAATTTCATCATTTTACCATTCCCACTGCACTCAACTCAAAATGCCTCCAGTTCTCTCAATCACCTCCAGAAGAGCTTAACCACCTTAAACCAAACCCCAACAATCTGTCTCATCCCAATATTAAACCCATGCCTATATTCAAATCCCGCTGCCATAATTATTTAATTTCACAGCTGAGTTCTCATTCCTACTTGCAGCTATAGCAAGAATTAAATGTTATGAAGTTCAAACACGCAACAGCCTCAAATAGAAATCCACTTGCTTGCTAAGGCACTCATTAGCTTGAAAACTTCATGTCTGGGCACAGCCCTGGTGCTCACTTCGCTGCTGTAGAGAATTAAATGCACTCGATCAGGGGTTTAGTTACTTGCAGGTTGTGTACCTTGATCCACTAGGTCTTAAAGAACGCCTCTGACATTTGCTGCTTTTTTTTTAAACTTGAAAACACTGTTCGGAGAGGAGAACTTCTCCCCACGTGACTAACGAAAAGAAAAATGAAACTGTTGGGGTAAGGAAAATACCAAGAACTCGGCCACGCACAGCCACAGCGCGTGTTTTTGGAGGTACCTGCGTAACAGCATCCCCAGCAGTCCCAGCAATCATTTACAATTCAAATACCCATGTCTGAAACACTGCACCAGCTCGGGACATTTTAACATCCCAAATTACAGACCTGCAGGAGACTCCTCTGAAAGATCAGAGCTGATCCGAGCTGCCTGGAAGATGCCGTCTCAATTTATTTTAAGGCAGAACTGAAAAAAAAACGTCTATTACATGAACCCTCTGGATTGCTCTAGCATTTGGTACTCAGAAAAGTATTAAATTACTGAGTCAATCAGGCAATAAAAAATACGGAATGGGATAAAACTGAGTGATGAAAAACGGCTCTGTTTCTACCTTTTCTTAGAAGGCAGATCATGGAGAAGGGACTCGTCATCCCCTGCCTGCCTGTAATTGTCTATAGGAGTAAGAACAAACAAACAAACACCACGCCGTGACCTGAAACATGATCTGCAGTCAACCGAAACAAAGTCAACACTGATAACCTACTTCTCGTTCAGGAGATAAAGTTCCAAGCATTTTTGCTAAGAGGTTGTGTTTGGGGAGCAATTACACCCTGCTTCTCGAAGCCCAGCGTCTGCTGGCAGCGCCGGGCTCTGCCTCAGCACAACATCCACCTCGGCGCAGAAAAACATCATGAGGGTGCCTCCGGCTGGCCGGCACAGTTTATCTCCATTAGGCAGGCAGTAAATAAGCTTCATTGCTACTTAAGTGAGATTTAGTATCATTTAGGGTTCAAAGTCAGCCCGGCAAAGGCAAGAAAACAACTAGTCCGACGGGGAAAATTACAGGACGGCCCGGTGCACGGCCAGCAGAGGAACGTGTAATTTGGGTATCTGCACCCCGGCAGCACCTCCAGGCTGGGGCCGAGGAGCAGGCAGTGCCCGAGGAGGTCATCAGCTGGGGCGTGATGCAAGAGCGGCGGCGGCACGGGGTTTGGAGAGGGAAGGCAGCAAGCGAGGACATCTGCTAGCGGGCGCCGCCACGTGACCCGAGCCAAAAAAATAGTAATAATAATAATAATAAAAAAGGAGATCGAGTTACCGGGGGGGTTTCCAGCCTTCGCAGAAAGTCCGCTCAGATTCAAAATTAAAAATTATAATGATAATTAAAAGCAAACAAGCAGGCCACCCTGCCTTATCAGCCCTGAGATGCTGGAGCGCGGCGTGAATCCCACCAGCCCCCTCGCCAGCCCATGTCAGGAACAGGGGCGATAAAAACAGAGGAACAACTTCTGAAGTGTAGTGATGTTTGGATAAGATCCTTATCAAAGCGTTTAACCTCTCCCTTAAATAATGACAGAACCCATCCCTTCCCTCCCACACACACCAAAACGTCTATCTCGTGATAAGGGGAATTACCACAAGAACAGCTTCCAAATCTTTTGACCAAAGCTTCAGTTCTCCAAGATAAGCCACCAAATCCTGAGGGGAAAATACAACTCAAAATGGCTAGAAACCCCTGCCTCCACTGCTCCATTTTCACCCAATTCTTTCCTTTTTTATTTTTTAAGACATGCAGGCCTTCTTCCCTTGGATTTTGGAATGGAAACAAACCCACCAGGATTTTCTTTAATTGAAGACGAGCCAGGCAAGCCTTTCTCGAACAACTTTCTGTTTATGAACAGAGAAGGTGCAACCCCTGCTCATGAAAATTTGTAGCACTTCAGGAACATCCTATGACCCTATGACTTGGCATCCCCCTCCTACCCCTCTTTTCTTTTAATAAAATCAACAAGAGCAAAGAATTTCTGTCAGGAATGGCAACAAATTACAAATCAGGCACCAGCAAGCCTAAACTGTCTGAAAAAGCCAGAGAAAGAGACTAACACATCTCTTTAATGAACAACGCAACAATATCTGATTGCAATTTATAACCCTTAGCAACTTGTTCTATATAAAAAAATTAAACATTTTTGATAAAGCTTTTTCAAGCAGTAAACCAGAACACAGACCTGTTTCTCATAGGAAATACATGATCTAGACCAAACCCAGAAAGAAGGCTGAGTCCGAGGGAAGCAGATTTTACAGCTCCAGCTTCCACAGGGGTTTTATTTTCCAACTGGTCCAACACAGCAGCTCTGAGGCTGGCCACAAGATAATCCAAAGCCGAGCCCAGACCAATATTCTGCAGTTTATCCTGCACTAAAGAGATATTTGTTGAATTTACTCTGTGACCTTTCCCTTTCACTTGTTGTCAGTCTGCTTGGTACAGAACCAAGCCCCCTTCACAAGAGCTTTCAGTTACCCCTCCCTCACGTCTGCAAGAGGGAAGGGTGATTTACGTTGAACATGAAGCTGAAAAATCTCAGCCTCTGCTGAAAGCATCTCTGTAAGAAAGAGCGCAGAAAAAGATAGAGAACTGCGTGCCTCCACGTGCAGCAGAAGCTTCAGAAAGGCAGATAACAGAGGGAAATCATCCAAAAGCCACACAACAAACCAAAATGCACAAGCAAAGCATCTTCTGTCAGGCAGAGAACGTCATTTCCATAGCCAGGCAAGGATACCCATCTCCTGGGATTCTGGCACAACGTCAAAGTGTGAATCAAGCACCAAGATGTGCTCAGCACACAAGCACGCTTCACTGAGCACAGGTACCACCGCACCAGGATTTTCTCTCAAGCTGAGGCACTTGTAAGAAAGCTGAAGGAAAAACATCAGGTTTATCACAGCGTCTGGAGAGTAAAATGGAAGAAGCTGTGACACGAGAGGCTGCAGAAGTAAAGCAAGCAAGCGCTGCCCTTCCCTGCCTGCTTGGACAGCAAATGCTCCCCTGTTACCAGCGGGGGGAATCCATCATTTTCCTTGCACTGCAACATGGTGGGAAGAGGCTGGGCCTCTGGCACCTCTCCCGAATCAAAGACCAAGCTGTTTTCCAAAACACAGGGCGAGACTCAACTGATTACAAGCATTTCTCCAAACCTTCCAAATACCGAGGACAGATGTGGAAAACACAAGCCTTCACAGCCAGATTATGACATTATTATAAGCAACCTGGTGGCAGGGCAGGCTTTTTTCTTTCCCTCCCCACTTGGGTTGCTCTGAGAGTCTTCACTGATGTTACACCCCTCATTTTTACACAGCACAGCTTTTGTTAATCTGCCCTCGATGACTACAGAAGTACCGACAAGCAGCTGCTTATCGCTGAAGTACTCCAGGATGAAATGTTTTACGGACAGCCTGCATGAATGAGTGTTCTCATAGAGCAAACACCCCATAAAAACTGTGTTTTCTTTTTTTTTTCTTGTACAACTCCACTGATACTCGGCAATTCTGCAGAGCTTACTGCACTTTTCTGCTGTTTACTGAATTTTTCAGGGATCAAGCTAAGTAAAACAAGCACAGGGGTCTTAAATCCGCACTTGAGCAACTTCAGGATCTTAACTTTATCCTCCGCAGCCATCAGAAGCACAGGGAATCCAGAGCTATCAAAACTTAAGGATGTCCTACATCTGCAGTGAAACGGTGCCAAGAATAACTACTGCTGCTCGTTACTCAGAACAGCAATTGGGCCGTCATCAGTTTAGAGAACAAGATAATTAAGTCAGGTAGAACTGTTTGTGTCAGCCACGGCTTCCCAAGCCCTCTGAAGTCACTTCAGGAACTTTGCTCGTCTCTTTCGCTCCATGAAAGGTAGAAGAGATTGACTAAGCGACACACCAAGGATCTGGGAGCACACTGCCTGGAACAATTCCCTTGACTGAAGCTGCAAATCCTCCTCAGCTGTCAAACCACTTCAATCCCATCACTCTGAGCACAGTACATTCCAAGAGCACCCCTCATTAATTGCTCAACTGCTTCAAAACAACTTGAGGTATTCAGGCGGTGGTACTCCTACATCTGTACGGCAAGGAAGTTGTCTTCTTTCTCTAAACGATGAAACTACTGAAGGTAGCCAGCAGTAAGGATGACTTTCTGCAGTCAAAACCAACACATCAGGGAAGAAGCAAGTCATAGCTACGCGGAGAAATTCCTACTGTACAAGAGTTACACGAGCAAGATGAAGCCCCAGGGAAAGATGTTCAAGAAGAACTATCCAAAAGGTTCTGTTCAGAAGGAAGCGTGCACATTCGCTAGTACAGGAACACCACTGTTTGAAGAGGCATCGCTGTGCAAGCGTCTCTTCTCAGCCTGGTTTCCGAGGAGTCCCGAATCCACGTGTCTCTGTCTCCAGCCACCCCAGAGCTCTGGTGTGTCATATGTCTTGAGTCCTCTGTCTTCATCGCCAGCATCTCACCTTCCATCCACTTCTGCAACCACAATTTCAAGCACCAGCTGACATTCTTACTTCCTTTTCTTGCAGCTCGTCACCAGGATTACTGCCTTTTGTCGGCGGCTGTGGGGCTCTGTGACACTCCTCTTCTGATGCTTCAAAGTAACAGCGACCAGGCAGAGAAGCATCTCTCACTACACATCATTTTCTTCCTAATTGAGTGCACTGGAGTATATCTTGACAGGATCTGAAGAAGAATGGGAAGAAAAGGGATTACATTATGATCTGAATGGCACAAAAGCTGCTTTCTGCAAACACAGCTGTTAAATGCAGCGACAGTGCAATACAGAGCCTATTGTTGAGGCCCATGTCTAATGAAATACACGGCACATGCTCTTGAAAATTTATTGATGTAAAGAAGTGATTTATTCTTACTACATGTGCCTGGTTTTTTGCTTGATAAAAACACAGAACCAAGGTAACACAGTGGGAAAAATAAAACCCTTTCAACAATTTTTAAGAAAGGGATTCTAGCATTGTTGCTCAAGCTCCACTTTACAAGCCAACGTGAAGTTACAGAAGAGTAACTGCAGCCTTCCCCAGGAGCTGGGAAGGCTCCATCCTGGCATACGTGCTTCAGCAATGTTAAATTAAAACACCTCTCTCCTACTCGAAGATATTAATTCAGCGTAGGCCTCCCCAAAGCGTTAAGTCTCACTTGCAGCCATGCAGGAAAACATAACAATCCTGTCCGTGTACCTGGCAGGTTTCAAGGTGGAGCTCGGAAAGCAGCTGCTGCCACTACCTGGGCATGAGCTGGGAGCAGGGCAGGAAAATTCTCCTCCAGCCACACATCGGCTTCGCACAACCTGACCCTGACAGAGGGAGCTCTCCCTCCAGGCCAGCTCTGCCCTTTGACCTTGCTGGCACACGCTGCCACCATCTTTGTCTTACTGGTCCCGTATGCGGGCTCCAGGGGCAGCTCTGGTCTCTGGCTGGCCGAGCAAGGGGCAGGGTCTCAGACCCAGCTGCCACAAAGGTTTTCCTGAGCGAGGATGGACGATTGGCAAAGCACACAGGCTGCAATTCTCCCCGGCCTACCTGCCACTTATGACAGGCTCATTACGTTATGGGGCCTTTATCTGAAGGGCTAAACGCCCTAGCTGAGATGACTTGCACCCATGTAAGTTAGTAAAACACCCAGTTTGGCTTCTCCATTAATGAAGAAGCCATTAAAAAAACAGCTTGATGTTTTCATCAGCCATTTAGTTCCCCTGTAACTCAACTATTGGGCTGCTCGGTGAAGCAGGTGACACGGACAGGTTCTCCATTTCTACAGGGACAGGAAGCAGCAGCAGCCCGCGCTTCTGGAGCACGCCGGGCAATAGCCTGAGAGAAGATAAGAAACAGGTGGCGACCTCATGAAGAGCTGAGGTTAGGAGTTAACATCTGCTAGACAGTTGTGCGTTTGAGTGTCAAGCCTCCAGAACTAACTCCACGTCACTGCTGCTGTCCCCCAGCCCGCAGCAATGGTGCACAACACAGCGAAACCAAGACAACGTACCTTGCAGGGGCAGTTGGTCACCCTCCGGAGCTTGTCACTGCTGGCCTTCTTCGTTGACTTCAGACTCCAGAATTCCTCCTTTCTGCCCAAATCCCTCGGCAAGCATCTTTAATCCAGGGTGGCTCCGTGACTGCCTTGCCCATTAGGATATAACCTTGTGCTTCAGATGTAGAGAGCAATTCCAATGTTTTTGCTCATTTTTGCCTTGAGATCCTCAGTCTATGTCCTCCTCCAGTACTCAGCACTGAGGCCGGCTCCAAGTTCGATGAATCCCTGCTAATCCACGGAATAAAACAACCTCCAAAGGAGCGAGCTTGTGCTGTTCTGAGACCTTGGGTGGCTCCACTTTCCCCCCAGGCTCCAGTTGGGTGCTTGCAAGGAGCACAAGGAGCAGCCAGGTGGACAATGTATACACAAGTTTACTTTCAGAAAGAGCCTACCGACGAGGGACAGACCATTAGCACCACAAGCTATGGATGAGACAAGCAAGAAGACTTCCAAGATGTGGATGAGAGCACACTGACCCGATGGAGACCTCAGAGAGCACGCCCAGAAAAATGAGGGGAGAGGAAATTTGGAAGAAATACTGCACCGGCACGACTGCAGCACTTGAGCTTTCCAACCCGCACCGGGGGATGCAACAGTTCGGTCAGCCCTAGGAGCAAGTGCTTTGAGGGAAAGCCGCCTTTAACCATGAGAAATACGTAGATCTGTAAAATGTTGCCGTGTTGGGCTAGGAGAGCACTGAGCTCAATCTGAGCAGCAGCAGCCACCTCCAGCCCCTCAAACCTTCTCCTTTTGAGCCCCGAGTGGTAGAGGAGCCCCCAAACACCCCCTCATGAGGAGCCCAACACCCCCACACCCCCAGCCCTCTCCGCTGGCTCCGTGTGGAGTCCCCACACCCCCCCAGCACCCCCCCAGCGCCGTGCCCAGCCCCTATCTCCCCTTTTGCATCCAGCAGGGCGCCCCGCGGCCCGCCGCCAGGCCGTGCCGGGGCCCTCACCAACCTTCTTGAGGGCGGGCACCAGCAGCCCCCGCCACTTGGGCGCGTTCTCCTCGCTGAAGAACTCGTAGAGCAGCGGCTGCGCCTGCATGCTGCCGCCGGGCCCGGCCCGGCCCTGGGGGGGGCCTCAGGGCGGGCGGGGCAGCGCCGGGGACGCTAGGCCGCGGGGAGCGGGAGGGAGCGGGCGGCCTCCCCCCCCTCAGCGCCTCGCCTCAGCAGGAGGCCCCGCGGCCTCCCTCCGCCTCCTCCGCCGCCACCGCCGCTGCTGCCGCTGCCACCGGCGGCAGGCCCGCAGCGGCGGGGGGAGGCGGCGGAGGCTGCCGCATCCCCCCCGCACGGGCTCTCGGGGGGCGAAACCGCAACGGAGCGGGAGGGGAGGGGAGAAAATGGAGGGGGGGGGGGGGGGCGGCTTCCTCCTCCTCCTCCTCCTCCTCCGCCGCCGCCGCCGCCGCTGAGGGCGGGGTCGGGAGCGCGCCTCCGGGCTCGGCTCGTCCGCCGCACGGCTGAGGCGGCGGCGCGTGCGCGCGCGCAGCCCCCGCTGGCCCAGCAGCCTCTCGGCGGGGGCCTCCGCCCCGGCGGCGTGACGTCACGCGGGGAGAGGGGAGGGGGGGAGGGAGGTGTCTCCACCCCCCCCCGCCCCCCGGTGCGCGCGCGCGCGTGAGCGGTGCTGAGGGGGCGGAGGAGGCTGAGGGCGGCCGCAGAGCCTGGGGGCGGTCACAGAGACACACACAGAGACACACGGACACAGACAGACACACAGACACGGCTAGGGCAGTGCCCAGCGCCCCCCGGAGCCTGTCCCAGTGCCCGAGCACCCTCTGGGTGCAGAACCTGTCCCCAACCCCCAGCCTGACCCTCCCCTGTCCCAGCTCCATGCCGTTCCCTCGGGTCCTGTCGCTGTCCCCAGAGAGCAGAGCTCAGCGCCTGCCCCTCCACTCCCCTGTGAGGGAGCTGCAGGCCGCCATCAGGCCTCCCCTCGGTCTCCCCTTCTCTGGGATAAACACACCAAAGCACCTCAGCTGCTCCTTGTACATCTTGCCCTCCAGACCCTTCATCATCTTCATACCCCTCCTTTGAACTCCTAACTTCCACGTCCTTCTTACACTGTGGCACCCAAAACCACACACACTACCTGAGGTGAGGTCCCTCCCCTCGACCTTAATGCCTGATGTGCCCCAGAATGTGCTCAGCCCCTTTGGCTGCCATGGCACACAGCCTCAGAGTCAACTTGCCATCGACCAGAGCCCCCATGCCCCTTTTCACAGGGCTGCTCTCCAGCCTCTCATCCACCAGGCCCTACAGATGTAGAATCTGGCATTTTAGTTGAACTTCACATGTTTGGTGACTGCACAGCCCTCTAATTCGTCATGATCTCTCTGCAAGGCCTCTCTACTCTGGAAGGACTCAACAGCTCCTCCTAATTTAGCATCCTCTCCAAACTAACTTAGTACACATTCAAGTTTGATGCACTTCAGACTTGAGTTGTGCTGGGGGAGTCAATCCCCAGCAAGCATCCACATGTATCCTGCTGACAATGGCCCCGAGGCCTTGCTGCCTGCAGGCCACAGCTGGGCTCCTCATGGGCACAAGGGGACAGGTCCCATTTTGGGGTGTCAGGAGATGGTGAGGCAGCATTACTGTGCCCCAGGGAGCTCTGTCACCTGTCATTAGAAAGATGCAGGCATCTCACATGGAGCCAGGTCAGCGTTCAAGCAGCACAAGAACAGCCTCAGGGGTAAAAAGTGGGAGAAAAAAGGCCAGAAAAAGCAAAGCTGGAACATAAATGATGCCCTGTGGCGTAAGCGGGACAAAGTCCATGGTGGTGTGCGGGGCCTGGCAGGAGGGGGCTGGGAACCATGGGCAGATTCAGTGTGCTCTGTTCTGCAAGGTGAGGAGCCAGGGACAGCCCGAGGGCCAGAGGAGGATCCAGTGTGCTGCTGCTGGGACCACAGAGAGGGAGGGAGATGTGGAAACCTTTGCAGGTTGCTGGAAGATTGGTTTAGGGCCAGCTTTCCAGTTGGAAGGAGAGCGAGGTGCCCACACAGATTGCTTGGGCAGAGACTGTGGAGTCTTCCCTTTCGTTTCAAGGGCTGGTCACACAGACACCTGTCAGGAATGACATGCACGTTGGGAGGCTCACTTACATGTAATTAGTGTTTGTGGAGCGCTCTGAGGACAGGAGGAGATGGTCCCGAGACGCTGAGCAGCACTCCAGCATATAAATGGATGGAGCTTCTCAGAAAGAGACGTCTTCACCCTGCAGCTCTGCCTGTGGCGCTTCTCCTCCAGACAGATGCTGCTGGCTGAAGGAGTCAGGCTTCTGCCTTGAACACGCTGGGACCACGATGAAAGGAGGGGGATTCACATTTCAGAGCTGTTTGCTTGGCCTAGCAGGCTGCTGGCACATTTGGGGACGCCATCTCAGCATCTCGCAGGCTGGGGTGCTCAGCAGTGTATGGAGAAAATTCAGTCTGTCAGCATTAAGATCCTGAGGCGTAACACCTCAACTGCTATCAAGTATGTGCAGCGCTGGGTGAAAATTACACTTGTGCTCTACTTGCCAGCTTTTCTATGGAGATGAAGGCCCCAGGTTTTTGGTCTAAGGCTCCTAAATACCAGTGAATGGCCTGGATGATGCTGGGGCCTGGGCAGGAAGGAAATCCCATCTCCCACCTGAGCCCCCGGCATTGCCCGAGCAGGCATGACTTGGGCTGTTGGTGCAAGGCTGTGGTTGCTTGCTCGGCTTTTCTTTCTGCAAAGGAACTGAACAACCCCACTTCTCACTTCTCTTCAAGAAGCTCAGCCTGAGGTGGGACCTAACCTCAGCCCCTGCGCTGCTCACAGCTTGGCTGCCAGGTTGGCGAGTGCTCTATTGCTCAGCCACTTCCCCATATTAGCAAGGGCCGATAGCTAGAAGCCAACACTAGCAGCCAGAATGGAAGGGGCTGAGAGGAGAGAGAAAAAGGGAAGCCACTCAATCTGCCAGAGAAGCTATTTGAACTAGCTGTAGGCAGATGCCTTGCTGTAAGCTCATCTGGCCTGTGATTTGTGTTCCTGGCTCTGGCCGTGCTCCTTTCAGCCAGCCACACGCACATTCTGATCCCATCTGACATCAAGGTAGGGGTTTTGGAAGCTCCCAGTGAGGGGGAAGCTTGAGGAAGCTGTTTGTGGCAATTGCAAATGTAGTAAAGGCGACTTTTTGCTCTACCTTTTGCTTATCCAGGCTCCTGGACTAAGCACAGGGCAGCTGCCAGCAGAGCAGCTCTGTTCTGCAGGAGAGGCAGCTCTGCAGCACAGACCCCAACTCCTGCAACAGAATAATCCCTCAAAAACAAGCAGGAACCCTTCCCTTCTTCCTCTTATTCCAGGCTGGAAAGCAGCACATGGGAGCCAAGTTGTCTTGGCTGTAAGAGTAAATCTGAGACAGCCTGTCCTAGCACAACGATCCCCTTCCCACTTCCCCGTCCTCCTTGACTTTGGTGATCAATCCCAGCTGCAGCCCAGCATGCATCCTTGTACCAAAAATGCTCAACCAAAACAAAAACCATCTTCCTCAAGCTCCTGTTGCCTGGAGTTCAGCAGTGGCCCAAAAGCCCCAAACAACACTCCAGTGGGCCCAAGCTGCTGCAGAAACCTAAGAGGAGGAAGCAAGTTTAGGGAGCTCTCATTTGTACATCAGCCATACTGTACTTTGTTCAAATTTTGCTACTTTTTGCATGTTGAAATGAAGAATAGTTGACAGGAGGGAGGATGGAAATCCCCCCTTGAGCAGCAGCAGTACAAATGTGCTGTAAAACACCCAGAACTTCTCGCCTTTTCTGAGAATTCAGCCTCTCTGCAGCGGGGCTGGTGTCACCACCTCTCCCACAAGGCGTAACTGAGGTTCAGCGCAAGGCAAGAGATGGGGCCAGCAGAGCCAACAACTCACAGGCACAAAACCAAAAAAACAACCCTGCTGAAAAAAATAAAAATCAAATTTTGCAACCAAGAGAGGAGGGGCTAAGTTACTCTAAGGGGAAAAAAAATGAAATAAGTTGGAATTTGGAAATATGTGTCCAAAACACAGATATTTGTTGCCTAAGGGGGAGCAAGACTAATAATACCTACCCTCAAGTGCTAGTCTAAATGCAGCAGACCTCCAGCAGCCTGATCATTCATACATTCACAAATGCCCAGCTTCTGCATTTGGCACAAACATTTAATAGCAGAATCCAAGACTCAGTATGTTCCATCAACAGATTTTAGTCTTCTGTGGAAATTAGTGCAGGTGGTAATCTACTTGTACAACAACATGTTAAAAAAAGTTTATTTTACATTATATACATTAGGGAACATATTTCAAAGCATTACCAATCACAACAATAATGCAGGCCATAAATCACTTTAAATTTAGTTTGTTTTTAGTGTATATTATCACAATAAAATATAAAGAACATATACAAAAAAGGAGTCAAATGTGTGCATTTTGCTAAAACTTGGCATTTACATACTCCATTGGAAAATAGCAATCAAAAATACTTCTGATCAAAACTAAGTTCCTGTGATGCGTAGTAACCATTGTATTGTTTGAATGAGGTAGTAACTAAATTATTTTGGCCATGTGTTAACATCCTAAATTGAAAAAAAGAAGTGTGAAAATGGTTATAAGGCCAAAAAAAAGTCAAAAATGACAACGTCTTTGAGCCATTTCCACAATGTGGAATGTTGCTGCTTTTCATCGTGATATGAAACTATTTAGTAAGATGAAGAGTAATACTAATTTTTATCGTTGTATACACTAATAATTCAAACACCTATTGCAGTGTTACAGGAAGGTACCACTAGTCTGGGATTGACACCCATCCAGGAAGTATTGTTTTCAAGCATAGAGAAGTAATCGTAAAGAGAGTTTTAATTAAATATAAAAATACAGGTGTTTAACTGGTTTGTTTCACAAAGAAAACTACCCGAGTAAACTCAAGGAAAAAAAGGGGGATCTTTGAAGCCCAAGTCATATCCACAAAGTCACAGCTTACCTTTGTGACTAAATACATCACATCTCAATACGTTGTGCAAACATGAACACCAGTGTGTTGCATCAAAATTAAAACAAGATTGTAATCTGATTACAGCCTTGGTTACAATTTCTAAAAGTTAGGATTTATTTGTATTAGTAAATTACATATAATAAAATACAATAGTGTTGTTAAATGAACTATATTTGTTGCTAGCATCCCACTTTATAATAAACACACGACAAGTCCTTAAAATAGTACCCCGATTTCATTTTTGCATCCTCAGTGACTTTTACATCTGTACAGGTAAGACACTTGTACTTAACAGGAGGACTACTATCTACAGAAAGTCAGTGTAGGTCTTCAGCACGAAGTTTCACTGAAAAATACTGCATATGTACAAAGATTACATAACAGTAAATCAAGCACTTCCGTGGTATCTTAATGCTTATGTGTCCATACCACAAACAAGTCTCGTCTTTCTCTCATGCCACAATAAATTATAAAGTAACTGAAGTCGGGTCACTGCAGCTTTTGTGCAATTTCAGCCAGCCATGATCGCCGCAGCAGGAGTGCTATCTTGTCATGGTGAGCTGCCGTGCGCTGTTCTCAGTAACTGTTCTCATGCCCTGCCAGGATATACAAATTGCTGTTGGCTGTTGGGTTGTCTGTCGGCCTACTCTCCAGCACCACGACCCTGAAATGAAAGCAAAACAGCAACAAAGTCAAGTCAACCTTAGTCTGCCCCGGCCACTGGACACAATAGATGACCAAGGTTCAGTCTTCTGTGATTTTAGCCTTTCCCTTAGCCCATGTAAGCTATCAACAGTCCCTACATCCACAGAAACTTCCTGCCAAGTCCCAGAGAGACAAAAATTTGTGAAATGAGAGAATTCTCAAAGCAAGCATCATTATATGCAGAGTTTTCTCTTGTACTCTTTTCTTGCCACCCGCTTTTGGCCAACATTGGAGACAGGACACAGGGTTAGCTGGATCTCTACTACCACTGCAAGGACCATAAGGGATATCCTGCATCAGACTGCTCTCTTCAAAGGAGAGAAGTCAGCAATCCAAAGTCAATTTCACAAACTATTTGAGATGTTTAATCAGGCAAGAACTGCTATAACTGCTCAATGGAGCAGGGTGTAGTGAATTCTCCACAAACAACCCCCAAAATCCAAATCCAGCTATTGTGGATTCACCCCAAAAAAAGGTTGCTTGCTTCAAAACTAACGCTCTGCTAAATGTGCTCCATAAAGGGCATGACACCTCATGCCACGAGGGATTCCCGGCTTGCTGGGAGAAAATAGCACGCCAGCTTTCATCACACTGATGCCAGGCTTCTTGGCTTCTCAGAACCCCAGTTCCTATGAACTGCCTAGGAAACGACGTGTTACTGGCAAAGGTTTCACAGCTCCAGCACAAAATCCGACAGACCTGCAACCAAAACGAGGTCTGAAAAATTTGCAATTCGGCTTCATCGCAGTGTGAAGTCTTTAAACATGATCTCTGATTTGGGAGACTATTAGTGTAGGATGGAAATAGATGGAACAGTCCTTGGAGAAGAGGACACTGTTCTCCAAGGCAATGATTTGCAATGTCATGTTCCATTCTCAAGCCAGGCTTGTTTTTAAAGTGAGCTGTGCCGTCTCTCAACACCTGAGAAGTGACACAATAAAGCCGAGCTCCACGCACACCTCACTGGCACAGGGAGAGTAAAACCCTCAGGTCAGAGATGAGTATTGCTTACAATTACTCATTACCAAAAAGCTACCAGGTATTGCACGTAAGGGAGAATCCTCAACCCCCAGCCAGCAAAAACTGCCATGAGGTAGGCAGCTGACAAAGCCACAGCACCATTTGGTGCCGCTGATGTTTGAGGTAATTACAGGGCTGTGCACCAAGCTTGGGCAACCAGAACACGAGGAAAGCCTCTGGTTGCTCTGAAGCTTATTGGTAGTGCCACGATGCAACAAGAAAGCGCGTTTCCTGCAAGTGGCAGAGGACAGGCAATTCTCCAAAATCAAAATGTGGCTTTGCACTGCACACGAGTATGTTACTGGTGAAACCACCATGTCAGCACGCGCTCCCCAGAAGACAGAACATCTGCTGCTTTCATGGCTGTTAAAGAAGTACAAAGTTCGACAGCAGGGCAGAGAAAGTTGAGGAAGTCAGTGACACTCCGAAAATAGCAGTGACTGACTGGGCAAGCTTAGATCTGATGGGTCAGACAGACACAGCATTTGTGTCCTGTAAAAGAAACACCAAAGAACAGCTACGCTAAAAATTATGAAGAGCTCTTCAAGAACTGGGCTGTCTTGTTGAGAGGACAACCATCAGAGCTCCTTGCTGAGGGCGAAAGCAAGACATCTAATTTATTTATTTTCCTAAGAGGGAGATACTGATGAGCTACTGCAGCAGAGCATCTGAAAGTAAGGATTTCAACAGTTAAACAAAGGAATTATGGTGCTAAAAAGGAAAGACACTCCTGGAGATTGTAACTGCAGCCAAGTACGAGCTTCCTACTACAGCCAAGTACTTCTGGAAGCCCACAAACACTTTCAGAAGAATTTTTTTTTTTGAAGAAAAAAGTAAATTTAAAAGGCTGAAAGGTGAACATGTACACAAAGGAATGAGTAAGATGGCTAGAAAAGGAATCACAAGAAACAAGCAAAGAACTTCCACAAGGTAGAAGGAGAACATTTTTCTATTTTAGCATGCCATGCTCGCTTCTCTTCATACCTGTCAGATCCCAGAAGCCTGAATATCCTCGTATTATCAGAAATTTCTTGTGTGATCTAGACAAAAATAAAACAAGTATTTACATGTTAAGTACACTTTTTTATTTTTATTTTTAAAATCAAACTAGCGAAAAGAATTGACTATGATGTTACCCATTTATTGCTCATTTAAGGTAGCGAGAGAGTTCAATGCAACTGTAAGTCTTGAACAAGATCTAAGTGGTTTTTGGTCGTGGTGGTTTGGTTGTTGAAATTCCTGCTATGTTATGCGAGTTCCTCTGGTAGCAACTGCAATCAACAGGCTCAGCACAGCACCTGAGCTGCTACTGGCGCAGTTCTCTTCACAGCCATGATCGAAATAGGTACCTGTAAGGGTGTCATTTGTCTCACCCTACAGCAGACATTGGAAATGGGTCAGGTAAGTGACACAAAAAATACCTATGGTTGAAATTCTGAATCATAACGACGATGCAGGAAGTTAGTCTTCTGAAAACCTGAACAGGGAAAGCACCGAACTTGTGGCGCTTATGCCCACTGTGTAAAGAAAATACAGTATTTGGACATTTCAGACTAGTGCAATAGAGCTTTGTATATGGCTGGTGAATTGTATTTGAGATACATCTTTATGATGATACGAATACCAAAGAAAACAGCACGTTATTAATTAAAGTCAACCAAAGCACACTGCATACTCCGAAGGATATCAAGTCATACTGTGAAAGGGAAGCAGTGTTTACAAAGATCCCTTTCTACACAGCCACATTTCATGTTTTTGAGGACAGAAGAGATTTTTCTCTCCTCCCCAGGTCCTAGCAGCATTAGCCGACTTCATGAATTCACTTCTGGCACTGCAAACTCAGAAAAAAATTTTAATTCACATCAGCGAAGCTCCCCACTTGAAGTAAGTTACTTCCTGCTTGCTGTGGGGCTGAGCCTGTACATTTTGGCCCAAATTCCGAGAGTCTTGTCTCAGAATTCAGACAGTTCTTTGTTGTTTCATTCTTCCCAATCAATCAAATCAAGCCACTGTGGAATGTCACAGCTGTGGAATGAAAAGGTGAAGCAACTTTACAAGTAGGTGAAATTATCCTCAATTAGACCGGCTAATACTAGACTAGAGAATCTCCACTAACAATGTCTTCAAAGATAAATGTGCTGCGAAGTCAGGCTGGTCATTTATTTTTATTCTTTTTTTTTTTTTTAATTACCTTAGCACACAGTACAAAAATATTCGCACCAAGTAACGAATGTACTAGTACAGCCAGGAGAGATAAGGAATTGAAAAAAGCTTGAGAGCTTACCCTATGTATGTTCTATGGAAAAAAATAAGTTTTGGGTGGCTGTCCTTCTGACAACAGCTCAGTTCTGCCGTCTGTTCTTCATTTAGGTGCTGGCTTTGGCTTGACAACAACAAACCAAGATGACAGAGTTCCTTATGGTTTATATAAACAATATAAAGCATCCATTTGTGCTGCAGCACTCTGGGGCACGTCCTCTCACAACTGGATCAGAGCTACTGAGTGCCAATGGGTGGAGTAATACGCTGAGCCTTGCAGAATGCTGCTAGCAGCAGCCTGGGGTTGGACAAGTGCCTAGCAGCGTCATCTCCTCCTCACGGTCTGTGCTAACAGCAGGGGAGCTGCAGCTCAACATTATGAGTTTTTGGGAAAACGACAATCGCGCCTGGTGATCAAACATGCACAAATGCCACAAAAAGCATTGGTACATTTGGAAGTCAGAAAGCAGTCTGACTCCAATTCCTGGTCCGACTTGCCACAAAAGGGCAGAACTACTGTCAGCATAGATAAGGTCAGCTGTGGCTTTGTGCAAATAAATGGAGTTGTGTAACAACACGGAGTATCTAAGTTTGGCATGGTGTGACTGTACGTGTACATTAAAATACAACTAGTCATAATGAGCTCAATCTCTCAGCAAATGTGACACTGATGAAACAGCTGGTTAAGTCTGCAAGCAGTCTTTAATAAACTAAAAGGCTCCGGAAAATCCTGCAGAGCACAGTGTTTTCACTCACACCTGGTTGCACAAAGTTTGCAGCAGGAAAAAGGGAGTCGTAAAGGTATTTACAATGGTCTGACAATCTCTAGACATTGTTTAAGTGGCTGAAAAAAAGGAACTGCACAGAAATTGTAGAAAATAACCTTTACATCAACCTCTTCAGATGGAAAATAATTCTTCTGAAAATGAGCACTAAAAACTTCAAAGGACTCCAAAGCCAAGTAAACATGGAGGAGACAGAAAAAAAAAAGCACCACAAACAATGGGCGACTCATTCAACACTTAAAGCTCAGCACTGGAGCATGCACCTACTGGCAAAGCCCAAATGCTGGTATCCATCTGGAGAGGCTAAGGGACTACTGAGGTTGGTCTTCCAAGCAATTAAGGCAGAAGACGACTAATGTGACCAAGAATTAGGCTCAGATACATTTCATGGCAACTCCGCCAGGTCTCTTGTTGCTTTCTACGTTAGACTTGACAGTGACTCCTGGTACAGCTTCGTATCAGCCAGGGCCTTGCAGCATTCCAGCTCAGCTCACTTCCCAATTAGAGAAGAGGCACCACTCCATTATTTCTGATCAGTTCATGAAGCTTCCTTTCAAAAATGTGCGGCCCATCTAGCAGAAAAAATCTTGACCTATTCCAATTTGTTTTGTTTAGCTAGATTCTCCACTGCTTTCCCCTATCTGTGCAACGTGGGCATCTTATCCCACCAAGTTACACGGACAGCATCCCCAACTCAGCTAATTCATGCAGCATTCCATCAAGGAAGGAATAAAAGGTTCTTTGTTCTCAATAAATACTCCAACATTTAAGGTTTCCTCTTTGGAACAGCAAGTCTAATTAGTTTGTAGCTTACGAGGTACACTTGGAATGAGACTTCACCTTCCAGGTCTCATGTTCAGAAGTTACTGAAATGTTTCACTCTTTTCATGCATTTGTCTTGAGCTTGACTTATATTAAAAACTAGTATTTGAAGCAAAATGCAATGCAGTACTCACCTCATTTGATCTAAAACTCCTTCCTTGCATTCCATGTTTCCAGAACGCTAACACGCTGTCCTGTAGACAGACTAACAACAAAGAACACTGGAATCAGTTTTCAGGCGTAATGTCAACACTTCCAAGGCCAAAAGCATATGGCTGCAATTTCAAAATGTGTATATACAGATTTTATTGTATTATGTTTGTGCACACAGACTTTACTTATTTAAAGACCAGGGTTTAGAAATATTCTCACCTAACTAGTAGAAGACCTTTCTGTCTGATATTTAGCCCTAAAAATGGTCCTCTCATGAAAAAAAGAAACATTCTTCCATTCTAATGCTTGCTGAAAATATACATTGAGCTCCAGCATAAGAGTTACAGGCATACTGCAGTGATATTTTTCAGTCACCAAGCATCTGTTGGTTAATAGGGTCTTTACACAACAGCTGAGCAGAGCTTTACGGAAACCTCTACCTCCCAGCCCTTCCCGTTGTCACACAAACACAACCACACGACAGCCACCTGCATTCAAACCCTGTGAAAGGAAACGAGTCCAGGGCCTTCCTCAAAGAGAGGGGCACAAGCATGTAGGTCCCTAAGAACAATCTGTTTCTACCTGCATCCAGCACCCTGCCTCTATCAATTATGGCAGGGATGCAGGAAGTAGAGCAGAGCTCTTTGGAAACACTTGTTTGGCCAGAACAGGCCAGCAGCAGCTCATTTGTGATGAGCAGAGGCAGGGCTACAGCACATGCAGAGGTACTACCCACAGTGAGCAGCTTCAAGTCCATTTACTCCTTCCTTTCCCCCATTCCTAACCAACACAAGCCATAAAAAAACATTTTCCATGTCAGTGTTTTTTGTCCTTTCCTCTGAGTTTGTTCGAACTACTAGTTCGAAACTTTTAAGCTTCTCCTCAGGAGGAAATCCCTCCACCTCTCTACTATTTTTGTTCTCACTGTTCTTCCTTTTCTGGTGTTACCCTCCACCTATGCACACATCCTACCTTGTCCCACTCTTCCCACCGGGGCTCCAAACTATTTCTTCCACACAATTCCTTCCCCATATCACCTAACCTTGGGTCCCACCTCTCATCAACTCCACAGCCTGGAACTAGAACTGCCTTTGCCTTCCCAACAATCTAACACTCCCCCCACTCCTCCCTCTGCAAAGCTTCCCCGTTCCAACTCAGCTTTCTCCTGCCCTGGTGCCTCATCTCTTTCCTTCCCTAATCCCTCAAAACTCTTTACAATCACTGGGAGATTTGCTAGGGCAGGGTGAGGATTTTCTCTATTCAGTAAGCTTATGCATCCTGTAGATGCCTCTGAGACCATGAAAGCTCACATGCAATGCAGTTTCCAGCCTTTTGGTTTGAGGCTACAACAGAGAAAGGGCTGCCCTCTCGTCTGCCTCTCTGTTTGTGAGAGTTAACTTCCTCAGGAGTTTCACAAGCTCAAGTTTTCAAAAGCAGGTGATGTAATTCAGGTACGTAACCAACTGAAAACTATCAAAATGGATGCGTTCTGTCTTTCACAAACCAAATTCAGATTCTTTACAAGAATACATAAACAATGCCAGTTGTTAAGTGTGACGTATACACATTTTTTGTTTGAGCTGCTTTATAAAAATGGACTGCATGAACACACACGCAGAATGAGTTGGCCATGCGTGAGTCACAGAGTTTAAGCAGGCTGCGTTAAGGTTTTCCATGCTGAAGGTCTCCATCATATTGCCAGACTATTTAGTCTCATCAGGGAAGACTCCAGAGTTACTGCTCCCAGAGAAGAATGTTATGCAGCATGCTGAGCCTTTCACTGAGCCTTCGAGCTCCAAGTGAGCATGTGATAATGTTTTGCATACCAGAAGACTTGACAGTTTTCAAGTAATTCTGTGCTGTAATAGTAAATAATCTAATCAAATATTCAATACTAATAACAAAAAACAACTTACCTATTGATTCAATTTGAAAGTCAAATGTGAGCTCTGATGACAGCTTGCGGCTGGATTTTAACCTGCCTTGCAGATTCACTATTTTTATGCAGCCTAGACAATAAATAGGATACATCAACAAAGAATTAATCTTCAATATATGACCTAATTTGAAGATATACAGTATGCATGCGCATGCACATGTATATATTTCATTGATACTGAAACTTACAATCTAAACACACCAAAATGGTATCTCTCTCCAGCTGTGTTACATGTACAACACTTGTCTCTGTAGTGTCTGTAAGAAAAACGAGAGTGTTAGTTTGTAAACTAAATTACCATGAATTTGAAACTGAATTCTAGAAGTTGAGACAATTTAATGGGTTAGTGTCTTTTTATCTACTTAAAACAATCATCTTACCAGTGACATTTCTCTTCTCTTAGAAGGGCATGTCCACTGATCCAACTTGTTGACTGTGATGAGAAAACTGAAGCTGTAATATTATCAAGTATGGACTTAATCCAGGCTTTTCTGAGCCAAGTCACAAAAGCAAACTCATGTATATTGTTGTTCTTTTTTCTCCACTAGTCTCATTTAATATTGCTGTTGCAAAAAAAAAAACGCATACATCTGAGGCTTTTCACACTAACTGTGAATGCTGCTTCAGTCCATTTTTCTTCTGCCTTTATTTCTACATCTTGCTAGGGACTTTTAAAATTAGAACTTAATTCTTGCTGCTCTTTTTAGACTTTCCACCCCCAGTTATTAGAAACTGGGGGACAATTTCCTTCTCCACACTTTGAAAGGAAGCGTTACCTTCCTTTCTTCTGGGTTACAGCTGCAGCAGTCTTCATCACAGCAAAAACAGGGGGATCTGACCCACAAGTGATCAGTGGACATGTCAACTCAAAAGAGAAGTGCAGTTTGGTCCATTTGTTTGCTAACTTTGGAGTTACACAAAAAGCAGCTCTTACTAACTCCGCATTGCTGCCAGTGATTCTGTAGGCATTCTTTCATACAAAAAATAGAAACTCAATCAATCTGTTAGAGTTGAGAAATTAGAGCATGTTACCTAAAATACATAATGAATTCCATGGTACTGTTGAGAACCAAAAAATTCAAGGATGATGGCAGAAGTGTGCTCCTCGAGATGGCCTCTCCATCTCTTTTTTGCTGTTAGGTGTCTTGGAAGGTATACATTAACCACCTTAACCAGTTTTGAATGCGTGATCTTAACCAACAGTGGATATAGCCATGATGAAAGCATGCAACAGAAAGACTGGAGGATATACACCTGTGCAAACACATCATGTAATGTAGAAACATGCACTTCGCTGGCTGAAGCTAACAGGAGAGGGATGGGAAGGGAAGAAAGCAAGCCCCTGCGGTAAGTCTCTGCCAGCTAATTGTCTGATAAAGACATTTTCTTGAAAGAATTCACAAACAAATGCCAAATGTCAAACAAAAATATTTGTGACCATGTGGTAAACACTTTCCTCATTAAAAAGAAATAAATCTTTTTGATTGCATTATCGCCCTCCTGCCAGCAGAGGACAGGAAAAAACCAATACAACATAAGAGTTTAAATTAGTGTTAAATAAATAGAAGAAAACAACACAGACACAATAAGGGAAGACACAACTGACTCAAGGAAGCTTAAGAAATATTTCTGGAAAGCACAAAGCAGTGTTAAATTACCAACATTAAAAAAAAAAGGAACTGGGAAGGGATTACTATTCTTGTATTTACATACTGATGAAGACAATATTGAAAGAAGAATGACAACAAGATGTTACGGTTCAAAGAATTTCCCCTCAGCATGCTATTTTTATTGACTCCACTGGAGTCACAGGCACATAAATATACATGAGCTTGAAAATAAAATGCACCAACTCTGATGTAGTAAGTGCATTAATCGGCCATCCACTGATCACTTTGGTTTTGTACCAATTCTTTTAATTGTGTCACTCTGACATATCCTTTTCAGCAGCAAGAAAGTCAGCAGGCATCTTTCCAATGCCAGCTACTACTTAGTGAATTCCACAGTATCCAATTAGCCAGATTGATACACACATTTATGCCAGCACAGGGCAACACACAAATTCACGGTGGATCAACACAGATTCTATGGCTGATAACAACTAAGTTATTTACTGCTTCTAACCCTGCAAGCCATAACTGGGGTTGGCTCACTGCTGTAGCTATGTTTAGAGAGATCCTTGCGGCTCTAGAAAAATAATTCTGAGCACATTTCCTTTGCAAGAGTTTCTACTGTTGCACCAAAGGCGGCTTCCTTACTTTTACAGCACCCAGACCAGTGATGGACAAGTGCTTGGTTCCCTGCTATCAGTGGTTCTTGTTGTTTTCTCATTCCATAAACATCAAAATAGAAACGTGCTCCCTCCCAACAGAAGGCTGACAACACCATTTCTGACCTTACTGGCTTATTACAGGAGAGCCAAACCACACCTACAGTGATTTTGAAAGAAATAGCTCAGAGTGTAATTCTATTAAAATCTATTAAATAAACAAAAGTCGCAGCGCCAGCGCAAAGCACAGAACAGCACAGTGGCTGAAAGTCAATTACAGACTTATTTATGGAAATGCGAGAAACCACAACTCCATCCTTGAGACTAACAGGAGTCCAATTGGTTCAACAGTAGAAACACTTTAAAAAAAAACAAAAAACAAAACAAACAAAAAAAAAAAAAAAAAAAAAAAAAACAAGGGTGCATATACAAGCAGGTACATCCAGATACCCCTTTAAACAAAAGACTTATCATGATCACTCAGCTTTAATGATTTAACCGTTAGTTTTGTCAAAGGAAACTACCTTTCTAGTACTTCAACTCCAACAGAAGAGCAAGGAACACTTCTGAATGCAATCACAACAGCATGCACAAACCTGTTTCTGTAAACCATGAAGAGGTAGAATTTGGGTTGACAGTCTCAAACTTCACCACCTGATTGAAGTCTCTTCCTCTACTGACACCGACACAAACTAAAGGGAATTCCTGCTCTGGGACTACCAGCATTTCAAACAATCTCAGTGGACAAGGTACAGGAAAATCTATGTGCTAGATTAAGAAACAAAAAATATGCATTAGAAGGGAAACAAGTTTAGTTCCAGTTGCTATTAGCTATTTAAACCATACAGTAAGTTTTATTTTGTATATTTTATAACACTTACTTGACTCCTTTGGATAACAGTATTAGACAGATACAGAAAGCCTCAAGTTAAGAAAATTAGAAAGTCTTCATGCCGATTTGGTTAAAACAGATGGGATGCCTTTCATCATGTGTGCTCTGTGCTGCTGCTCACAGAGGACAAGAGTGCTATACCCAGGATTGTCCCCTTAGGTATGGAGTCTCAAAGCCATTGCTTCCTAGGCTGATTAAGTCATAGCAGCTGCCTCTCATTAGAAAAAAAAAAAAAAAAAAAAAAAAAAAAAAGAGTGCACCTTGGTTCCATCTCTTCTGATGGTGTCAAACATTTCTGGGCACCTACGGCATCTCAAACCACAGAGTATTTGGCTACCTTCTCTATGGTATGGAAACAGGCCCATTTCTAACCCCTCCATTTGGCCATGCCTCAGTCTGCAAGCCAGAGTTTTCTATTGTGCAACTAAAAGGCAATGATCATGCAAGGAGGGCTTTGTTCTTCAACTGAAGTGCACCACAAAAGAAAAAAACAAGGTTCCTATATACATTTTGAGTCAGTAAATGCATATTGAAAATAGCTTTTCAAATATCTGCAAGGTAATTAAGCAGAAACTGTGAGAAAAGTCAATGCATGGTAATGACTCAGTTATTTACTTATTTAATGTTATTAAATAACACAAGCAATAGCCAATACTTATTCATAACAAATCATTACAAGACAAATAGAAATGAACATCAGAGTATTTCACCTTATTGCAGCATTACCTTGATTAACATGAATTTTTGCATTGGTTCAACCCATTCTAACAAAACAATGCTAGACTGTAGTGCTCCACAAAGGTACTTGTGGCCTGTGTAGGGATTCCTCACTGCCAAAAAAAGAAGAGGTAGGGTACATTAGTATACTAAGCAATTATAAATCATAAACAATTTTCAGCTAAATAACAGTCCATACATTTCTGGAAAATAACTCCTCCCATCCCTACCCTAATCTTTCATGAAGGGAAGCTGCTGAAAAGTCAACATCTATACTTAAAAAATGGTGGCACGGAGCATGCTGGAGCAGGGGCTGCCTTTCCATTGGGCATGAACAGCAAGCAGCTGGTGCCAAATTAGCCATAACAAACAACTCTCACAAGAGAGCTTTGGCATGTTTCACCGCTTCAGCTCGAAATAATATTGGTTTTTGTTTTCTGAAACAGTAGATGGGATTTACTACTTTAGACAATTAATAATAAAAAGGGGAGTCACAAACATTTGAGGTATCGTGCTCTAACACGTTGGTTTGCTTAAACTCTCTCCAAATTATCACGAGAAGCTATTAAGGAATGGCTTTTTTGATGAGACATGGACAATTATCCATGAGGAACTAAACAGCCACTGTCACTTGAGAACTGCTCAGCTGCCTTTCAAGCACCACAATGCTAAGTCTGAAAGCCACATACTGTATTTTTGATTAGCACTTCTTGACCAGCATGAAATACAGTTTTAAAGTGACATCAGTTTTCATTCGACTGCTCCATTTCTATTTTTTTTTTTTTTTATCAGGGTTCAATTTAGAATTGTAAAAAGGACAATAAAGTTGTGAAAATTGGGCACTGTGAAATCTGGAATTTTACAACTTGAATTCTACAGTAATGACAACATTTCACTCCCTAATGGATATGCTGGCACTGCTTAGGAACAACAAGCGTTACTTCGCACCTTGTACAACTACACCTAAAGACCAGATGTTAACTTGCAGTAAACTAACCATCAGCCAGCCACCAGGCAATTAACAACAGAGCTCAAATAACAAGCGTCTAACCCAGTACTATGTACATAGATGAAAAATGCTCATGCTACTCCACTGCCAAGAAAATCCACTCACAATCCACTGGCATCTGAAACACAAAAGCTCAATGTCATTAACCCGAGTTCTCCTTCACCTTCAGTCAAGCCAACTGCAAAAGGCAGCAAACAGCACTTGGCATGGCCCTCAGTAAGGCTGAACTCAGCAGCAGAAACCACAAAACAGGCAATTAGCAACACCTGTAAGCAGGAGAAACAAGACCAGAACTTCTGGTCTTTTTCTGCCTCCTATGGCACTGCTGCTTTCCCCAGGCCAAAGGGATCCTCACGCTGCCAGCAAGAATGGAGACTCAGGCTGCACGTAGTAAGCAGGGCAGTAGGTGGGGGATCTTGCCCCTCGGACCTCTCTTTTGCAGCTGCCCCTGTTACAATCACAAATTCCCAGTGCCCGTCATGCAAGAAGCGCTCCAGGCTTATTAGGTTGAGCTGTCTCTGAGCACAACAATGAACTCGCCCTCATCGTGCCAACCCCCACGGCACTCCTGTTAAATCCCGTGCCTGGTAGTGTAGAAACCATAAGATTACAGAGGAGCATACCACCATGTCCCTCATTTAATGGAGTTATCTTAAAACAAAGGGGCTCTGAAATGAACTTTAAGTGCCAGTGCTTGTACCTGCTCTGATCCCTGCCTCTCCACACCCCCCAGATGACATCCACACCACAGAGGAGGGAGAAGCTGAAGTTTTCCTTTCAGCATCCATTAGCAGTCACAGCTTGACTAGACGCCTCAATTAAGGCAAGGCCCGAACGAACACAGTACATATCATTAACACCCCACCACACCCTGAAGGATTTGTATCCCAGAAAGAGACAAGTTTTAACAGGTGAGCTGGGCAAAGGAGTGATAACAAACATAGGATGTTTTAGCAATCTTGGGGAGATTCTCATCAGGATAAGCAATAGATGCTCACCCACCACTGAAGATCTCCTGTCTAACTCCTCACACCAAAGACTGGATTATGGGACACCAGATGAAACATTCCCAGGGATAAGAATTTACGAGATCATCCACAGCTACCTTTCCCCTCTTTAAAACATTCTTAACACACCACAGCTTTAATTCTTCAGTAGCTGGCACTTTGAATGCACTATGGAGTCTTCAGGGACTGTCCCCAAAGAACTGAAAACATTATTTGTTTTTATAATCCAATATAAATCATTGCATCTTCCACTAGTAAATCAGCTTACTTAACCCGACGGTAAAATCTTTAAGTCACTCCATCCATGGAGATTAGGTTCTTCCTGAGGGCTAGCTTAAACATTTGACATGCACTCTGCTTCCCTGCATTTTCTTGAGAAATACTTTTATCTTCAAAAACAAAGACAAAAATGAGCAAGTTTTCATTGCCTAAATGCAAGGATTAATAGGATGAGGTCACTGTCTGCAGCTGCATAGTTTCATAATTACAGAAAAGCCTCTTCTCCCTTGACCTCCAAAAACTGACACAGAAATCTTAATACTGCCACCATTTGTGATTCTTATTGGCATTTATTCTGCAGATCTTTACTTACCAACACAACACTTCTGACACCATTTGGTGTCGGGAATTTTTGTAGACACCGCAAACTTCCTACAAGATAAACACAGAATAATCAATCAACTAAAGCACCTGAATAAATTTGCTTTTCAGAATGTTGTTGCGGTGAAAATTGTACTTGTCCCCCAGGAAAGTTAAACATTTATTTATCTCTTCTCAAAACAAAATGCCTAGAACACACAGTGTGATCCCATCATGAAGCACTGAGATGCTGCTCAGTTATCCAGCGTTACGAATGCAGTTAGAAATCAACCTATAACTTGTTGCATCTTGTGCTGGATGCTAATACAGGTAACAAAATCCATCCTTGTCCCGAGGACATTACAGTTCAAGACAAGACATGGGGACTTGGAATGTGGAAAACTATGTTGTGCTGGATAGCTTGCTGGACTGCTGTCCTTGCAAACTCACACCTTAAGACTTTTATGAAAGCTTTTCATAGGCAACGCAGCACGAGTTTCAAGAGGAGGTCTGAAGGAGGACAGGAAGGCAGCTCTAAGATCTCTCGTGTAGGGGACACTCCCTGAGAAATGATGAAAACTATCAGATAAGCTGGGGAGATGGTGTTATTTGCTGGAAGTGGAAATCAATGCTTCTGAACTGACTAGAAGACTATGGATTGTATGGAGATTGCTCACAGTTGTAAAATAGATGGTAAAAATAATTTGACTGATGCTGCAGAAAAGATGGGAATAAGTGAAGAGAGAGGCAGATGCTGTGGTCAAAGCTATGAACTAGGAAAACAGTTGCATAGCATTTCAAATGAAGCTTTCCAGAAATGACTGGTAATGTAGTAGGACTGAGCAGTGTAAAAACGCTGTAACCACAAATTTGGCTGGAGAAGTCATGAAAATCTTGAAAGGACCAACTGAAGGACACTCAAAGGAATGCAGCTGGACAGGAGACTTATAGCAGACTTATTTTTTACTTCTGAATACTTGTCTACTAAGTATCATACGTTGAGCATAGACCATTTGGCAGACAACCATACTGAACCTCACATAATGACTTGGAATTTTACTTTGCTTTTCATTTCCTCTATAGAAAACTTTGTTTTTAGTTTATCTACATTATTCATGTTGCACTCATCACCATACTATCTAGGAACTTGCTGCGGAACATACTTTGTGGTCTGATAGGGGAAAAAAAAAAATGCTTTCCTACATACTTCAAATATAATTCTGGTAGTCTGCCTGGCTAAGGTTACTACCCTGACGCCTTACAGCCAAAGGATAAAGCAGGAGAACGGATTATCTAAATGAATCTGTCGTGCCTTTGAACGACTAGCTTGGCACTCGCACATTCAGGTTGTGCTGCATTTTTCTTGGGATGTGACAGGACTGGACAGGAAATTTTCTGAGCCTTCTGGAACTTCACTGAGGAGTCATTCCAGGCTGAACATAGTCTGAATTTTTTCCACACATGATCGTTGTAATAATTACGATCATCAGTCCACTGCTGATAAAATCCTCAAGCCAAAACCATCCCAACAAAGTTAGTTTGGAAGAGAAAGGAACAGAACCATGGTGCAGGTACACAGAAGACAACATTTAAAAGTACAAATTATCTCTTAGATAATAAGAATTTAGCCTCTAGGGAGAGCACAATTTTTAGATAAGTGTTGCACCTATATGTTTGTAGATGACTGAACGAGAAGCCTTTCCTGAATCTGAGAATTAAATGTTAATAGGCTGTCAGCAGAACCAAAGGTAATCAAGAATCAGGTCTACTATCATACAATTTGCTAATAAAAAAGCCTATTACTTGAGAAGATCCAACGATTAACTATGCCCTCTAAGAACCAGAGTTTATCTGCAAACTAGATTAATGTTACTATCTCTTCCTCTTAAATTTGAATGGGCGCCTAAGGCTTGCTTGTTACCCATTGTACCCAGTCTCTGGGATTTTGCATGCTCTTGGTGGTAAATAAAGTTGGAGAGACTGCATGTACAATTACTGAAGGCATCTGGGGACACAAATTTCCTTGTAATACCTTCCACCCTCACCTGCAAATGACGTGCCAATGATGAGTGTCAAATCTGTGTTCCACTTCTGTTTTCCCCAGCTTTCAAAATAACCCATCAGCCCATTCCCTTTGCAATAAGAGTCGCCTTAATCATCTTGACCTCCCCCCCCTTTTTTTTCAAAAAAAAAAAAAAAAAAAAACACAGTAAGGTGGGGAAATGCATTTAAGTGCAACTATTTTTTTAATAGAACAGAAACAGGCTGCCCAGAGCTTAAGCAAGTAACTAACATAAGATCACCATTTCTACTTGCCTGAAATATCACAGGTACAACACTAATCTGAGATTCTGTTTCACAAGGACAATCACGACTTGCCATGCTAGACTACGCTTGACAAGAGCCATACCCAGAAACAAGAGGCTTCCAGACAAGAAGGTAAAACGTACTGAAACTCAGTTCTCTGTTAAGAGCATAGTCACATCTTGATTCACGTAAACGTAGAAGTCTACACGCTAACACCCATGTGAGTTATTTATGGAAATGTGTGAACATGTGAACAGAGTTCCAAATTATTTGGGATTCCCAGACTTTCACAGGCATACCCTGAACTCTTTGAATTAAGATGTTCTGATATTACCCGATGATGCATACTTACCTGGGAAGTATCCGGTCAGGGAGTTTATGTGCTGGAATAGCAACAGGTAGCTTTTGCATTTGCCTTGCATAATCAAAGAGTCCTGGCAGATTATGGGAATATAGCTGAGAAGCTTTACCTGGAAATCAGAAAAAAACCACTTCAAATACGAAAACAAATGGATACCAATACTACCACTCACAGGTGGCAGAGCAACTTACCAGATATTGATAACAAACAATTGTTCATGACATATAACCACGTACACCTTCGAGGAAATAGCTGATAGGGAAGAAAAAAACATACACTCAGTTCAATAAATACAAAATAGGAGCACATTAACTCGATCAATTAATGTCTGCATAGACGACAGGACAAAACTAATATTGACTTGCTTTTTGTAGCAGAAATTAGCTTAAGCCAAATAATATTTACCTGGATTCCAGAGTTAATTCTGAGTAAATCTTAGGCACACACACTATATTTAACATACACATTAACATTTAGACAATTGGAACATTTTGTATTCAGGTCTTCAAGTACACTGTAATTAGCCCACAGTGTCATTATAAAGATCAATCCATTCTTTTTCAAAAATTTTAATAACCACCAGCCTTTCTCCTTCAAAGGAGAAACACTTAACAACATAAGCCTCAGTAAACAAAGCATGGTCAATAAACTAAAGCCATTCTAAAGCCTGTAGTATTCCAAGTGTCTTGAAACAATTAGAACTGGCACTTGAAGCGACTCTCCATCTGCATATGGTTACACGTTTCACGGAAGTGATCAAGGAATGCAACAAATGGTCAAGGCAGAATTGTTATCTGTCAAATTAATAGACACGATAGAAAGAAGGGGCTGAAACTGTCAAGGCATCTTTTTAGAAAAAAGATAAAAAACAGTATTTTTTCTTCCTTCCTCTCACATAACTTCTGGAGCTTGTTGCCACAAGTGTTCATGGAAAGGGACAGTATCAACAGTGTAAACGAGGGATTAGACATACTGATGTCCAACAGGCCCATAAATGGACACGAAGGCAAACAGGCAGGGATGTACCCTCCAACATGCCTAATTCAATGTCTGTAGAGACGTCCAAGGGGACTGACTGTGAGGGGACATCAAAGTGGCTGAGCTCATGGGCATTTCCTATTGCCGCTGCAGGAAACAGACTATTGCACTAGACAGATCTCCCAGAAAGATTTTTTATTTTTTTTTTACTCTTAAAAAAACCCTGTAATCTCCCTGCTGGTGTATTATAGAGATTTGAAGAGACATGTATTTTAACTGGAAGGTTTTTCTGTAAGAGTGTGAGATCATCCTGAAGCTGTACTGACTCCTGGATACACGTATTATTTCTGTTTTGTCCATTAGCAGAGTGAAATGAAGTGGAAAATAACCAAGAACACTACTTTTGCTTTTACAGTGAATTGTATCAGACCTAGGGAGTAAACAACAGTGAAACACAGGATTCAAAAATACTATTGGAGTTAAAGCCCTATTGACTGCTATCATAAATAAGGATGTAACAAATGGTCAGCACAGAGGGTGCACTTTCTATTCCTGAAGTCTTCTCATAACCTAAACACTATTAAAAAAAATAGCAATATTCTAACAGCCTGACAGTATCTAAATTTAACTTGCACATTTGATTGATCTTCTGTAGTTGCATAAGCATACTGTGACTCAGTGGGTTTGGATCTGGGGATTAGAGAAGAACAGCAGTACTTCAAATATGCAGGTTGATTAGGCTGCCACGCATTGCTCCAGTGACACGACTGGTTGTTTTTACTAGCACCTCTTTGTGTCTGCAAGTGCTTATTAAAATACTTAAAACATCATTTGACAATGCACTACAGAACATGGTACTTAAAGAAAACACGGATGGATATGAGAGCATGAGTTTCATTTTATCTATTCTCCATTTTTGCCATTTTTCAAAAACTTGGTTGGTCTGTTTGGCCTGCAGGAATTATTGCATTAGTGATATTCTTCAAGGTATGTTTTGCAACTGAAGTGCAGCAGCAGCAAAGTACCTGAGCTAAGTTTTAACCAGCTAACTCAAGCACCAGTATGATTATGGGTTACATGGGGCTCAGTGCAAGCTACCTAAGCCTCCTTCTCAACACAACAGACATCTCTACAAAGTCTGGACCCTGGAAAATGAACAAACACCAGTGCCTCCAGCTTACAGTGTGAAGGCTGTCCTTGCAAATTCCTCCATCTTGCTGGCAGATGCATAGCTCCCTAAGTTAGGGAGAAGGCAGGAAAGAAAACAAGTCTCTTAGAGATTAATGAAAGAGCTGGAGAAGTCACCATACAGAAAAACCTGCAATTGGCATTTCCCCCTCCCCACTATACCCTCAAAAAAATTACTATTTATCAGATTCTGCAAAGACAGTTTTAACTGGGATTCAGTAAGTTGAGTTTCATCAGCAAAACTGTTTTTAAGATTGAAAGAATGGAATCTAGTTTTTAAAGGATCTTCTCACTTCCCTGTAGCCAAAACATAACGCTTGATGTAAATATCCTATCTTGTAAAATAACTTAAAAAAAAAAAAAAAAAGAGACCTTCATACAAAACATGTCAAGGAAATTCCATACTATTGGACAAATCATTTAACTCCAGGATAATACAGAAATATATTACATTAATGAGTGGCTACAAACTGTCATGGATGGTGGTGGGTTTTTTTGCTTCTCTGTTTTTTTTTTTTTTTTTTTTTTTTAAAGAAGTATCAAACCAGAAATATACCTGCTCCATTGACGTTTCATGAAGCTCATTGAGGTTCAGTGTGTAAATGCCTTCTTCTGCACCAAATATCAAGTATTGATCTGCAAACACAAAACAAATCCAGCAATACTGATCTTTAATTTAATTTTATTTTTTTAAATAAGTGTATGCAGCACTTAACCGAACTTTTGTCAAAACTAGACTAAAACAATTGCACACATGGAAATTAACCAACATATGATAGTTATGGTGTCTGAAAATATAATCTCACCGAGGAAGCTTAAATTTATGAAGCTGTTTTAAGACCTAAGAGTGGTGTTTTTTTTTTTTTTTTTTTGTGACAAACTGTGAAGAAAAATGCAGCTGTAATACAACTACAAGGAAGAATTGACTGAAGTATTGACTGGAAAGTTTTCACAGTACTTTAGGGGTGCCTCACTTCTTGAGCATGATTCACCTGTTGTTTATTGCAATGACAATGGAAGTTAATTAATACCCTCTTTTGCATTTGGACAGCCAAACAAGGCAGGCATCTCATATTGAGAAGGTGTCAGTGGAAAAGACTGACTTTCACAATTTCAGTTTCTAAAAAAACCCAACACAGTCTTTTTTTGCTTACTGGCTCTGTAGCACGTCTACATAGCCTATAATCAGGTGAAACTGCAGGTAATATGAGCACAGTGTTACCAATTATCCTTTTTATCAGGCAATTTAATAAAGCACTAAAAAGATATGTAAAAATTAAGAGATGCACCAAACTAACCACTACAACTAGGAAGATTAGGGGGAAAAAAACAAACAATAAGTAAATGATGAGGTAATAATTCTCAAGTAGGACCTCTGGAAGTCAGATTTTTAAAAATAAATTAGGAATGATATCTTTTGGACTACAATGCTGAGAAGAGCTGGGTCACAATCTGAAAGATATTTCTTTACCTTTAGTTAACATGCAATTTATTCTTTTTTAAAGTTGAAAACTGTGCCCCATATACTTCAGTGTAATTTAAAAAAACACACTGTACTTGAGACAAGAGTGGTATAATTGAAGAACTGCTTACATAAATAAAGGTACTTTAAAGGGAATAGTCGTACTTATCTAAAAACTCCTGAAAGCCTAGGAGAGGACAAAATTGGTAAAATAGATGGGACATACTACCTCTTGTATCTGGATTTATCCATGATGTTGCACAATGAATTTTTAGTGGACAGCCATTGAAAACCTTTGAAAAGCAAGCACCCATCTGCAGAAATAAAAATAAATAAATAAAGATCCACATAACTTCCAATGGGATTATTTTGATTTAAAAGTATTAACAAGTTAAGAGTAGCTTCATTCGCCACATGGAAAATAATCTTATCCAGACAACATGCTGGCAAATAGAATTTTTATATATATATATATATATATATATATATATATATAATATATGTATATATATTTTAAGTGATATTTTCTTTGTCCATAAGACCCTTCTGAACAAACATATCAGGATGAACATTTCTGAAGCAGCTCTTAAATTACTAGTCTAAGCATGTACTTACTTCACATGGGAAACCTGAAAAAGTTCCTGATTTCTGTGATTTTACAAACAGTCTCAAAAGTGAAGCTTTATTCTTGCCATACTTCACAAACATGAAATAAAACTCTAGGACATGCCACAATTAAAATCTTCATTTTGGATTTCCTATTCATTGTTCTGAGTTGATGTATTTACAGTACTGATAGCTACCTGAAGGAAAACCTCTGGTAGAAGATTCCATTCCTTATTTAGCATAATCCTATGTTTGCCATAATCAGTTTGCCTGCTAAATAAGAGACTTGCATAGTATATTGTAGTCAATCTCTCCATCCTCCCCCTAATGAAGCACTAGCACTTGAGGACACCTATAAGAATAATTAGTAAATTCGCATCACAATGACTGAAAAGCAGAAGTCAGGGCTTTCTCCATTCTTCCCTGAACATCACAGTAACCCCTCCTATTTTGTTAGGAAACAGACTTGATTGACAGTACAGTAGATGACTAATACAGTAGAAACAGGTAGTAAAGTGAAACGTATCTATTTACCAAAAGATGGGCAAACGTAAAAATAATTCCTAAGTAAGTGTTTCCATCTCAAATACAAGCAGACATCACCTTTATGCAAAGCTATATATTCTATAACAGAGCTATGGCATGACAACGTTTTAACTTTCTGTCAATACTTTGTGAATTATTATTGACCTATAAGTGAATTAACGAACAGCTCTCCTGTCAACATTTCAACAATTTTTGTTAAAATTCTGCTGAGTAAGAAAGTCTGCACAAATTTCAGTGCCTTCTGAACGTAGCTTAGTGTAAAAGAGCAAAGAAATTAATTCAGAATTAACTGTTTAAAATTAAAAGCAGCAGAAATTAGAGCCCTCTTTGGGGTTTGGACATCCATCTCTCGCATCACTATTATGAAGACCATGAGTTGGTCTGTTTTACTAGTGCAAGAGAAAAAAAAAAATCAATGGGAAAAGCAAAATGTGGAAGACACAAAGAGAAGTGGAAAGACCTCAGCACTGCTAGTATTGCTGCAGAAGTCTCAGTACCAAGGAGGGAGCTGGCTGCTCACTAGAGAGTGAGTTGATCCTTCTGCAGACAGAAGAACATCAGTAAGAGCTAAGACACAGATGACAAGGCAGGAGAATGAGAAGATACTGACACAGAGCGACCTCAATGTACTCGCAGCTTCCATGTTGTCAAATCCCTCAGCAGCAAGGAGATTGAAGGGGGGATATCATGAAAAACAATAAAAGGATTTTTGGAACTGTTTATGGAAGCCTCCTTCCAAGCATGCAGGACACTGAAGGCACTCAACTGAAAATTCATCAAATGACACTTGAGGTTCTGATCTCTTGGAGGAAACAAAGCATTTCTGCTGCTCTGGTCAGCAGCTAGGCAATTCTCCTCGACCCTGTTCCAAGCACTGGAGAGAGATGCTGTGGAGAGAAGCTGCTGTTCACTGTTAACACCTAGCTGAGTTCTGCAGCGTGAAGATGGCCAAGAAAGCAGGAATGGGTAGAAAACAGAAGAGACCAACCATTTTCCTCTGGCCTTTCTCAGCCTTGATCTCTGAGAAGCCTACAGAGCCAAGATGCTGCTATAAATGCTTCAGAACAGCAAACAGAGCCTGAGGGTATCATCCATAAATACCACACAAATCCCAAGGATACAGCTGAGAATCAAGCAGAACAAATTATTAAACTGAGTTGCTGGGGCTGAGGGGGAAACAAAAACACAAAATAAAAGGTCAAAGTGAGGGAGCTTGAACTGCCTGCTGCCATGGAAGCATTCCAGTCTGGAAGGAAATTCAGGAGGCAAGGCGTCCCTTCAGAGATAGTAGATAATGCATCTCCCCTGAACTGCAAGCCATCCAAAAATAACAGAGGGCAGGAAGGGAAAAAACAAACAAACAAACAAAAAAAAGAACAGACAGCCAGAGCAGGTTATTAAGAAATTTGATCCAAGTCTCTCAAATGACAGACGACCATGCATAAATACCATTATAGAGTCCCAGAACATCTCGCTACTTCAGAGGGCACTGAGAAGCAAAACACTTTGTGCCACTCTGCAACATGCAGATTTGCAACCAATTATTTGGCAGCTGATGGAGACAGGAGGTAGAGAGGAGTGTGAAAGTACCAGATCAGCCCCTAATACTTAACAGGAAGGTTAGAAATAGCTAATTATACGTAAAAGGCAGGATATGATGAGGGAAAAAGAACAAAGGGGAAAGTTTCTAACCCTACTGAGGACCCAGCAGAACCACAGAATTAATAGCACAAAGATTCAAGAACATGCCGAGGGCAGTCAAACGCCAAGGACTCATCCGATCAGCTGCAGAAGTCCTTCTATTCAGTTAGTTTCTTTTACAGCTCCATTTTATTGGCAGCTGACAGTCTCTGAATGGCCTGTCCCTGCAGTTTGTAGCCGGAGTACAACACACATGACTTCACACTTCAGGCTATTAGACTTTCTACCCTTTTTCTCATTCCAGTCACCAGTTATCTTATCTCTCCCTCCCCATGATGTGATTCAGTTGTTTTCAGTGCCAGAAGTATCTCAAAATTGCTATCATCCACTAGTTTCACATACACACACCTATGCCATGCATTTAGTTTAGCACTGAGTTTATTAGAACAGGGTTGACCTCAATAACCAATGTTAAATATATCAAGAATTTGGAGCTCTGCAACAATCCCATGCATTTATGCAAGGTATTACAGCTCTAAGTAAAAGAGGCAGGACTTCTGCCTTAACCCTTCCTACTCCTTTAAAATAGTTAGGAAGCAAAAAAGAGTATCATCTGCCCTTGTGCATCCTTGTAGCTATTTAATTTTCTGATGTAAAGATGAGAAACTGATCTGGCTTAGGAGTAACGTACCAAAAGGTTTGTTTAAAAACACCTTCCCTGGCTCCCTGCACAACTACATGAATGCACACTCCAGCATCCAAGGAGGAGAATGCTAAAGGCAGAAACAAAGGGTCAAGAAAAGGGAGAGACTAGTTCTTCTGATGGCAGAGCTGGCTAGAAGCACAATGACAAGTTCACACAGGTAATACAATGAAATTCTACTTTGCTTTACATTATGAAGGTGCACTTATGTGATTGTAGCCAGTTATTTCCAGCCCTAAGGCATCTATGAATGCTATGTTCAGAAGTTCTGAAACCTACAGCTGCACAGTATGAACTTAGTGCTACTTCTGCAATTCCTGAGGTATCAGCTCCTTAGATCCCACAGGAAAAGACCGATCAGTAAGTACATCCAGTAAACTTGAAATTAATTTACTGTCACAGAATTCTCATTTACTTTTACATGTTGCAAACAAACCAAAAAAATTCCAGAATTTACTTAGCACAAACTCAGCTGTGACTTCTGAAATGCTACACCTGTGGATTAACATTTCTAAGAGATACTTTTACACTTTTTTTTTTAATTTTAAATACAACAAATATTCAGAAAGTATACTTTCTCAGCTTTAGTAAGAAAACACGTCCTGCCTTAAAGATACATTTGTATGTCTCAGTAATACTCACATGTACTTTAGGTGTGGGAGGAAGGCCATTACTAATTGGTTTCTGAAAAATAAAAGTTAAAAAACTGTTTATACTCACAAGTGTACATATGCATGGACATGCATATTATCTCCCCACACTACAGCAAAACCAAAATATAAATGTATATTAAAAATGTACACTGCTGTTAAAAGCAGTTAATAAATAATCAAGCATAATGACATTAACAGGAAATAAATACACACAAAACCCTCCCCATAGATATTTTTTTTAGACGATAAAGATTTCTGTTGCACATTTGTAATAGAAGGCACCTCCTGGGACACATCACCATGTTCAGTGTCACATAACAGATCTAAAATCCACAGCAGGGCTTTGTCTACACTCCTATTTTTGAGCATGGGGTTAGGCTACAGACTTTCCTTCTAACCTATACTTCCTTCTTTCCGTACAATTTTGCTAACCACCCCTCCCCTACTGACCACACATCCCAAATGAAGAGTATCATCTTCCTTTGTTAAAACCACTACTATTATTCCTTAATATCTCCTCATTGAATAGCTGCATAATCTCTTGCACAGCATTCTCATGTTATGATGCTCGAAAGAATGCTATATCCAGTAATTTAAGCAATATTCTAGCAACTGTTCAACCGTTCAATACTTCAAGCAGTGTTAAGCTCTATCAGTCGGTACTAAACTCATTGTTCTGTATCAACATCATTTCCTTCTAGTAACAGCACACTTCTGATGAAATAGGTTTTACAAAAACACAGGAAACTTTAGACATCCAATTTAAAAGGCCAGGTTCAATGCAGTTCAGGAAATCACACTTTCTGAAGTATCACCTGCATTACTGGCAGTTCCTTAAAACAAAACCAAAATGTTCACTAGGTAGCTGACCTATTTCTCCTTCAGTTCTCTCAAAAGCACTACATTTCAGTCTCATCCTTAGAAGAAGCCCCCAAAGGCTGCAGTTTCAGGTTTTCTGAAACAGGGAAACTTGAACAAGCTTCCCACTCTTTTATCTCATATTCCCACTTCCACTTTTACATTATAGTAATGGAGTGACCACTCTGGAAGCCATGTGCTGCTTTGATCGAAAGAAAAAAAACTCACTTGGAAGAAGAGAAAGGGATGAGGAATATTCCCTTTCTTCAGCCCACAGCTGAATCAGGTGGTGTAAAATTGTATTCTGTCCAAGGATGCAACTCCACATGAGTATACAGAGCTCAAGTTTGACACTGCACCTAAGCTACTAAACCTTGAAACCTGGTACTCCAAATGCCAGTAGGCAAGCAGCTCAGGTATCTGGACAGCCCTCCCCAGATTTAAGTTCATCTTTTTTTTCCCCTGAACACCCAAAATGCTGTATGCATACACTGGGATAGGAGGACTCATTTGGGAACAGCCCTGATGCAGCTCCTTTCTAGGATCAGCCAAATCCTCCAGCAAGCCATCAGGTGGCAGCATATTCCTTAATTTCCTCATTTGCTTATGTAGTCATTACTCAGTACAGCACGACACATCTCTTGCTGGAGCTCCCTCTCATTAGATGTCTCTCAAATATGTGAATATAAGCAAGCCTCGTATACCCACGATTATTTTAGTTTTTACTGAGAAATACTGACTCAAGCTTCAGCATAAGACTGTATCACAACTAGATGATCTAGCAAAAATGTGCTTTGAATCAAGTAAACAAGATGCCATCCAACATTATTTCTACTCTAAAAAGCATGCTTACTCCTTTCTGTTGCTCATTTAAAGCAGCTGAGACATTAGAATAACATCTAGAAGCTTAAATACCCACCAGTATTTCTTTCCTTTCTTTCCTTGAAAAATTAGTGTCTCTGTCTTCATTGTGTTGAGGTGGTGATCCTTCTCTTTCACCATTTAATTGCACAGAAGTGAAGCCGTTACCTAAAGAGATTCAGATTTAAAAATGTGTTCTACCTTAAACTGAAGACCAGTCTAGCCTAAAAACAGTTTTGAAGGGCCAAAATTTCTGGACGTGTCACTGATGCAAGGACATGATCCAATACCTTATTTCTAAAGCATACATATTCCCCACACATGCACACATAACCATCTATAAAGCCACATGCAATCTTAGCCCATAGTGGTTGGTAATTAATGCAACAAAGCCAGTGTGGACAGAAAAAGGGATGCAGTCATGGTTATGAGGAAAAATGTTATTAAAGTATCTAAGAGAAGCCTGGATATAGCTAACAATTCAATTACTGATTTTTAGTTAGTAGCCTCGAGGCATTCCTCAGCACTAGATACTTGAGTGTTACAGCAAAAGATGTAACACAACGACTGCAGTAATAAAGATATAGCAAGGAAGATCTAGTGAGATACCAAATAAGAGTCAGACAGCAAACTTGCTTAAAACAAGCCAGCCTAGTACAGCACTCAAAGCATTAGACCTTAACAAAAGCATCAAAGGAACAGCCTGAGCAAACAGTAAATAAGCACTACTACCTGGTATACTGCCTAACCCCGTTCACTACATATAAAAATTGAACTTTGAAAGCAGAACTGTAATCTTGACGTGTTTACGGATACCAAATTACCATAACAGTTGACACACAGGGCAAGAATCTGAAACTTACACACAGGAAAACGTTTATTCCCTGTGACAATCTCAGTATACAACATTACGAGCATGTCGCTTAGAAAGGCGACTACGTCACCACTGATATCAGCAAGGAATTGTGTCAGTGGCTTTACTTGAAAGTACATTAAGAGTTTCAGTGTGCTTTTTTTTCTTTAATTTCAATGCACCTTCAGTTACTCACCCACTACAAAAACACCCACCCACTCCAGCATGCTTTAAGGTGTGCATAGATGTAGACAAAATCACATCAGATTATTTAAGCAATACCTCCTGTACACTTCTTGGTGTAACTCTTACCTAAAACGTTAGATTTCTGCGGAGGTAACCGTGGTGGGGGTGGTCTGGGTGGAACTTGAGATGCAGATTTTGCTGGACTCTCAGACGTTGGGCATCTCTTGATTGTCCCTTGATTATCATTTTCAGAAGAATGGCTTTCTTGGGGGATAAAGATGGATTTAGGCTGAAAAGACATAGTAGTAATAAATACACAATAAAAAAGACTCACATAATAGAAAAAGACTTGTTGGTGAAAAAGACATGAAGTATTTGGATCTTGGAATTTTCACAGGTAAATTAATAAAGTAACATGTTATGCTATGAAGATTTCCTTTTAAAAAAAATCATTAGAAGAAAATCAATAGTAATAAAAAATCTTATGACAAAAAATCAAATTCAAAATTACATTCAAGTTATGCATTAAACAATTATTGGATATACTGAAATGTCACCGTTCATGACTACAGATAACCAAACCAGACATTTAAATAGAAACTAGGGAATGTACAATGACACAGCCAGAGATTTGTGTAAAGAACCCCAAATAGGGAGTGCAATCACAAAGGACAACATTGTTTCGTCACTGGCTGCACTAAAGCTGCTTGTAAAATCCTTTTCAGTTATACAAAGATAGTTAGTGAAGCACAGTGAGTAATCAAACCTGCAGTTTTTGCCTAGCCAACTGATAGCAATCTGACTTTTTTTTTTTTCTCCAATTCTGCTCATATTATGGTAACCACCAAACTCCCCCTAAACACACACTTGACTTAAAATTTGATTCTAGTCCTTAAGTCATGGTTCACCCTAAAGAACCATCAGCATTTCTTCATTGATTTATTTTTAAAGGCATCCCTTTTATTCTGGGCAACAAATCCCCCCTCACTTGCCTTTGGTGGTAAAGGAGGTGGTACTTTAGGTTTCATAGTGGCACTGTAAAAGAAAAGAAACACGACAGGTTGCTGTCTGGTGTATTTCTTTGAATCTCATATTGCAGTGTTCAAGAGGATACAGGATTCTATAAATTCCACACAAGTAACTCCTATACATACACCATTAACTTGTCAACAGCACTATTACATCAAAATAACTGCATCGTACTCGAATACCTTCAAACATGTTTCTTATTGCTGTGTGTACCACATATACTACCAGAAAACTCAAGCATCACGGATCCTTGAGACCACAAATGACCTGAACTGATTTGTGGGACATGCTTGTGTGGAAAAAAGCAAGGAGATGCAGAGCAGACATTTACTCTGTTGAGAGGAAAAAAAGTTTGGGTTCTCAGTAAGCTTTTCTAGAGAGCCATTTGTAAATATATAAGGCAATGGAGAGTTAAACTGACTAATACCATTCCTTGAAAAAATTTACCACAAACTTTTCATAACAGCCTTCCAAATGAAAGCAAAGAAAAAAAATGCTATATACAGCTAACCTACTGTTTTTCCCTTCTCCTCTCCTTCTATGAGTTTCTTTTTTTCACACAAATCTTTTGGGAAATACATATTTAACTTAATCATTCAGCAGGTTGGCTCAACAGGACAAGGTAGCATGAAAAAAGAAAGCTGAAGCATCAGGAGTACTCTTCTTCTGTTGGTTTTGCATTTTAAAGAATGTGCTGTATTTTTATTAAATCTTAATTTCCTAGAATTTTGATGTTTTTACAAACTTTTGCACTGCACTGTTTCCTAACCTTCTGGAACAGAAGATTATTTCCATTAAATAAATCAGGAATACAGCTGTGAAAACTTGACATTCTTGCACAATATTTTGCTTTTTTTTAAATTACGTTCCAAAGTTTTGGGAGAATATCCAAGTAGTAAGGTTATCAGTTTGCTTGTTTACAGCTCAACAGCTTGCCTGCTTTGCATCATTCTTCTCCGGAGTTTCTGTTCTAGCATCTTATCAGCTGCTTTTATTTTACAGAAGCTGGAACAGACTTCTGAGAACAGGATACCCTGTGACAGGTACTTCAGTCACAATGCAGGTGGCAATCACCTTGAGCAGGAGACCAAGCTCAAGTCTTCAGTCACGTGTGTCCAAGCTCCACTCTGTTTCTTTCATATCCTTCTCTGCATTTCCGACAGCCACCACAGTGTTACTGGGCAGTCAAACCCAGTTTAAAAAAAAAAAGTCAGAGCTTTTGCCAAATATGATAGATGTTTGTACAAAGGACTGTGCGTCCTGGTTTCAACAGCAAAGTGCATGTGCACTTTGATCACACAGGATACTGCATCAAAATTTTCTGCCTTCTCAACTTGCATAACCAGGAAATTCAAGCATCACCAGATTAGCCACATGTGTGAGAAAAAGACGTATCAAAGCAACCAAAATCCTTAAAAGAAGAGAGAGAATTCTGTATATTCCCTGAAGTGTGTGTATTCTCTGCTGCTATGAATCATCCAGCTTTGGAGTCATGCAGTGGCATCAGTTTGGAGTGGTGAGGGGACAGCTGCTTCATTGTTTGTGTTCTGGGTCTGAGGGAAGAAGCTATTGATGTCACATGCGCTCTTCAACTGCAGCTCCATCTCACAGAATATACATCAAATAAGAGCCCTGAATCTTCAAGCAGGCTCCAGAGAAAGCTATGAGAGACTGAGCTGATGTCCCAACACACCGCAGCAGAGCTTTGGACTCAAACAGATACCAAGAGGAAACAGGCACGTGCAGAACCCATCTGAGTCAAGGCTGAGGCATCTGAGGCTTATCGCTGTGATAACAGGAAAATTTCAGGACCTCTCAGTAGAAAAAGAATACTAGGTATACAATGTGAGAAGATACAAAAATCTCAAGACATGTTCGTACTACCATCTGTGACTGTCCTTAGGGTCAGACAAACCAGAACCTCTCTAGAAGCTATGGGGTGCTTTTTTGGTCCCAGAACATGACTGAAGTAGATGATACTAGCTGCAAACAGAGCAAGAAAGACAGGGGGGAAGGAACAAAGCAAAAATGAACAAGGACACAGAGCTGTACACAAGGAAGAGATCTAGACATTAATACAGCTGGAGGAACCAAGCTGAACTGGCTCACAGCAGTGCAGCTATCCAGAGCATCTTCAGTGCTCTGACCAGAGTAGATCTGGCATTATGGAGCTATAGGGGGACCGTTTCATCCTACAGTGAAGGAAGCCTCATTTACCATTAGTAAGGTCTATGCAGTTACGAGCAGAGGAGGCTCTTCGGTCCAAATGCAGGAGAACAGATCAATGAGTGTTGTTACCACTCTCTTCCCCTTGAAGATAATACTTGGAAGCTTCATATTGTTGACAAACAGTGTAATTGATGGTATCTTTAGACAGCCACTTAATGAAATACGAAGAATTTCTCAAGGAATTAGCAAGGGAATAATGCCTGCTAAAAACTGACTAAATCATTTTTCTTCTGTAAATGTCACTTGCACCAAACAGCCTTGTGTTTTGAGAAGTTGATCATTAATCAATGCAAGTTTAAAGTACTGTCACTGTAAAGTAGCTGACATCAGACACTATCAAGATCAGTAGCCTTCTTCAAGGTAGCCCCCTTCTTCAAGGGGGCTGTCCATCATGTTCATTGAGGTGATGAAAGCCCTACCTTTGTTACAAGGGAACAAGAGTAAAATACCTCAAGAAAAGAAATACAAAGAGATATTTGCTTCTCTGGAAAGGGGTAAATAGTCCAGTGACAGAGAATGCATGTTTTACAGGTTTCTGGTATGAAGCAACAGCTTTCAAAATTATCCATTAACTGGAAACTAAACAAGAAATCTGTCTCAATGGCATCTTTTTTTTTCTTTACATTGGATTTATTCAGGAACGTAAATTTCCACATACTTGCTGTGTGTTGGAAATTTTTTGAGTGCTCATCTGCCAAGTGAAAACGCCCCCAAATACTTGTATCAGTGGAATTAAATGAGCATAATTACTTTAACATATGCCTATCCACACTGCCTTAGCAGTCACAAGAAGCTGGTTCTCTCTGTTCCAACATCCTCAAACACCTAAATAAGCATTCTCTTGGCTGAGAATGCGGACAGCACAAATTCAGTCATCTAGAGAAGATGGTAACACATCTTATGTATTTTTTTTTTTAGAGCTTTACATAGTCATTACTTCTAAAAGACACATCCAGGACAAGGGTGAGATAATTTACTGTCTCAATAGAAGTACACAGATTTTGTTCAAAATTAGAAAACAAAAGGGCAACTACATCATGTGAGGAACAAGATCTTTCCCCTTAATTTACCACAAGTTTATCAGCACAATAAGCAAAATTCTGATGATGTAACCTAGGAAAAATATTAAACGTGTATCTTGAATTCAACATTTTATTATTTTTTTCTTCTATTCAAGTATCAGGTTTTATTTATTTATTTTTTACAAGAGGACTTACTGTTTAGCATCATCGTCTGCATCATCATCATCTTCTAAATGTGCCACGTGTCCCCTAAGAAAATAAACAAGGTACTATGGCTGAGTGAGTTTTAATAAAATTATTTGGATAATGCAAAAAAAAAAAAAAAAAAAAAAAAAAAAAAAAAAAAAGAGAGATTAAAGGGCTACTACCCCTTTTACAGACTATTGTCTTTTAGCTTTTTATCATGATTATTCTTCTTCTTCAAAGCACAGCTGTATTACAGCCAACTAAGCCTCTCTCTTATCTTCTTGGCACACACAGGAACAAACAAGAACTAGTTGTGACAGACATAAGAAATCAACGTGCAAATGACTTTGAAACACACAAGAGGAAAAAAAGAATAGAATTACCGCTGATGCAGTTCTTCTTCAACTGATTTTAAGAGACTCCTTCAGAATTAAATAAGAATAAGAAGACAGTTTAATTGTGGCACACAATCTTAATTATCAAAAGCCAAGGCAAATGCTCCCATGATTCTATCAGCAAATAATGCGAAGCATATTATTTTAGCTAGCTTTCAGAACATAAATCAAACATCTACATACAAACAAACAGTGCTGCATTTTTCTAAGTTACACAGTACACTTCCGTTTGCATTTATTAATGTACTGCTATTCAGCACAGTGGCCCTTGTACTGTAAAACAAGGCTGTTTTAACTTGATCAAATTTAGAAGAAAACCACACTAATCAAGAAAATCAGCAGCATTAAAAAAAGCTGAAGTAACATGTGCATTCAGCTACTGTGCTGGAATAGATTCATTGTTTTGTGTCTTTGAAAACACAGAAGAATAACAGGTGAAATGCAGGAATAGGAAACAATAGGATTTATACACATATTGGTATACAGATTTTACTGATCTATAAAAGATAGTAAAAAAAAACCAGCATGCTTTATGCTTAGATTTCCTGCATTTTTAAAATATGATTTGATTTAGCAACACAAAGGTAAGCATCCTAATTCTGACATGCATAAACAGAAATTAAGAAACTGAGTGGAAAGGAATGATATCTTTGAAAACTATTTCACATGACTAACACAAGAAAATTATTAAACCTATAAAGTTAAATGTCTTCGAAACAGGTAAATTTTACTTTTCAAAGCCTGTGTAACTGAATGCTCCTCATGCCCTATAACACTAAGAAGGGGTTCATATCGGAACTTCAAAGAGCAGTGGTACTTACTAGATGGGGTAAAATTGTGCTCTGCAACACATACCATGCAGAACATTTTGTTAACGAGCAGACCAAGATAACAGCTCTTAAAAGGAGACTCACAGCACCACAGAGACAGTACGATCAACATTGCCTCAAATACTGAAAGGTGCTGTAATTCTGTATCAATTACTAATATTGTATAAATAGTGACTTTGGAACCATAACTGATATAAATAAGCGTGACATTTTACTACATCCATTTCAGTTGATGTGTTTAAACACACATTTGTGAACTTGTAGTATAACAGCCTTGAGTGAATATACATGACAGAAAATGCCATTGTTTACTCACTTATTTGCACCCAAGAAGTAGCCACCCTGAGGACCATGACCATATTCTAGCTGTAGATCCTGAAATACAAGAGAATGAATCTTTAAGATGAACAGGTGAGCAAACACATACCCCACATCAATCCCACTGCTGTTACCCCTCTCTACAACACCTGAACCACCACACCAACTAGTTCCTCTGGCCTCTAACACCATTCTCAAGCCCACCACACCTGAAAATCTCCTCTGCCAGCTTGCTGCACCTCTAATTCCTTTTAAAACTCTGTCATTAGCTTCTTCCTTAGCCTCACAGATCCTTTCCTCAAATAAGTCAGCTGTAGAAAAGGAAATAAAAAAAAAAAAAAAAAAAAACAACAAAAAGGACTTTGTGATGGATCAAGCCCCATCAAATTGATCGCACTAGTTTTTACAGAAGCCAGCCATCCCTCCCTGGCACATTAATAGTATTCCTTTCAGATGGGGAGTTCTTCTGGCAGAGAGCCTGAAATGCCTTTAGCAGATGGCAATGTTAAAGAAATAAGCAAAGAAGACACTAAAAGGGTTTTAATAGCTCTGGTTATCCGATATATATTTGAGGGATAACTCTATGTTCTTATGTAGATTTTAACAATATCTTTTGTATCAAAAATAAAAATACAGTATTAACAGAACGGGCAGCAAAATAAAGCACTCAAGCTATCACCGAGGGCTGGCTACTCAGAAAAAGAAGTGCCAACAGGCCTCAGACACTACTATTCAATGGATGCCGTATGGCATACAAATTTAATTCATTAATGGGAATAAAGAGACCATACTGAAGCACCAACAACTTTGCGTCTGCCAGGAGGATACTGCTATAATCAAATGGTTTTGGCTTCTTGAGATGGATCACACAGAAATCTGCACATAAACTTGCTTCCCAAAACACTGTGTGTGTTCACCAGGAGAAATTAGTCACTTATCACCTAAGTTAGTGACAAATGAAGCTACACTGCTCCTCCCTAGACAACTTTTCAATAGTTTTGTAGTATTTTCTGTAGAATAGGCCTCTTTTGGCTGCAGCCTGTATCAAAACCATGCCATCCTTCAGAAAAGTGCCCAGAGAGCCACGCTGCAAGAGCTTGGGCTAGACAACGACAACTCACGGGGCTGATCTCGCAAAGGCTGTTTTTAAGAATCAGGGGAGAAGTCTCCTACAAGATTTTCCAGTGCTCCCAGATACCAAAGCACAAGCCACCACAAGCTTTCAGTCCCAAACTGAAGGGCAATCACTTCACACAAAGCTATGAAAGGTTGTTTTCTACTTGGCAAGGAGTTCCAGGTTTTGTTTACTGCACCTTCAACTCTACTCTGTAAAGCTAAGTAGTAGTTTCCACATGGGTGTTTCTACCACAGCTGTCAGTAGCATTTGATTGCTTCAGTGACTTTTCATATTTTCCCAGGACAAGTGAGATATTGTGGAAATAAACAACACGTAACTGATATGATGTAAAAAGGTAGAGATCAGAGGGTTGTATAAAAACCGCAATGGCAAGCCCAAAGCTGCCATTTCCTGAACCTTGGAGACTTGTCAGCCTTAGTATGAGTTTATTACACACCACTTTCTAGAATTAAACTCTGAACCACCAACAAACCCTACCCACTCCCCACAGAAAAATGAGGTGACAGGAAGGAAGGGCTCAGAAATGGCCATGCAGGTGGAAGGCTCGCCCTCCTCTAGGGCCATGCCTCAGGCTCCATGAGGTAGCAGGTGGAAGGGGTTAGGCCTCAGTCACGGGTATTATTGATACCTTCTGGTATCCTTATCTTCCTTCTCCACAGTTTTACTCTATTCCTGTACCCCAACAGCTCACTCAGAGAATCTCCCTCCCCTGTGAAAGGCCATCCTAAGCCCTCTGCAATTTCAGCCTTGGTAATTCCCAGTATCTATAACATCATCCAGGCAATTTCTTTCTGCTGGTCCTCACCATCAGCTGACACACCCCAATCCACCAGAGATACACTGATCTAATTCTCCTGACTGTGAGTCAGTAATTATTCCAAAAATAATTTATTCAAAAAGGTCCACAGCAGCCAAATGTAAGCACAGGTATTTGGGGATTCAGGCCTGCAGCAGAAAATAACAAGACTGGAAACATAAGATATCACTAGACTCACAAACAACAAGGTTAAACAGGCGGCGTGAGTCTGTGTAAAAGGATGCCAGAAAAAGGATTGTTGGAGAAAAATAACCCCAGACCGGTATACCGAAATCTGAGATTTTCAGTTTGAGTGTCAAGTGCTTTGTCTGCATGTTGCACAATCACATTAATCACAAGCAGGAAACAGAAATCTTATGTTGGCCAGACATAAAATGCTTGTCCATTTTAATTTACACATCATGCAATGCATGACCATATACATTGTACAGCAACGACAGGAAAATTAATAAGAGAAAATAAGCAAACATAAAGAGCCTTCACCTGTCACAAGACCTTACAAGCTTCACTGGATTCCTCATTATGAAAAATGGCATCTGCCAGAATTACTTATGCTTAAATTCTTTAAAAGGACAAAAGCTTATTTTTTATTCATTTTACCATTGTGCTATTAGCATTTTTTTCACTATGATTATAACTGGATATATTTTTCATTCCCTGTCCTTGACTAGCCTGTTAGCATTCTTGCAAACTTTTAAAATATTTCTGGTTTTCAACCTAAATGTGGGGATGTGGGGTCAAGTAACCCATTGCTAGGGAAACCTACTTTTTCACTCTTGATTACCAGATACATTTTGAGAGCTAGTCGGCTCTTTGAAAGTGCTAGTGTTTTTTTTTTGTTTGTTTTGTTTTGTTTTTGTTTTTGTTTTTGTTTTTTTTTTTTTTTGTTTTTTCCAAATGTATCCTGGAATTGTGACTTTATACACCTTCTAGCTATATATTTAATACACTAACATAGATAAGTACTGCATTTATCATATAAGCCCTCCACAGAGCTATTATACTTTATAAGAAGAACAAGTGTAAGTAGATTTTTATTTTTAAAGCCAAATGTAAACATAAACAAAACAGAAACCTTATCATGTATGGATTCCCACTGGGAAGAACAAATTAGCATGAATTACTAAATGATGCAACATCTGCTTTAATAAAGGCTATCACCTCACCCACATCCTGAAAGTGGCCCAACAACATTATTAATCTCCATGAATATTCTCATTTAAGATACATACCATGCCAATTAGTTAACAAAAACTCTTTCTAATCAGACAACATTCACACTAAATGAGTCTGAATGACTAAACATTTTCCAAAAGAAGCTTAAGACCTACACCCAGTAGGAATGAGAAAATCATTAATAACTTTGCTGTTAAATCTAAGACACAACCCCAGATTATTCTGCTTTCAAGCTCAGGTTATGAAGGACCCATTCCTGAGCCAACATAACTGTGTACAAGACAGAAGGCTATTTGCTGACAACAATCACTCTGGAAAAGAGATAATACAGGGAATAACCACTAGTTCTTCTCACCAGTCTGGGTATAACTAAAGGAAGAAGTCATGTAAAACGGCAAATTACACCCTTCAAAGAAATCAACGATGCTATAAAACAAGTTCCCCAAGAATGATTAAATCTACAGTATCTTCAGCAGTTGAAGCTTCAAAAAAAAGCTATTGAATTTTCTGCAGAACTTCATGATGAATTAAGCATTACTGTAAATTTTAGTCTTCTTTCCTAATCAACAGATTTGTTCTCGAAGGCTGAGCTGTACTGAAAAATTTATTTTAAGTGTTCAGTCTCTCAAAAAGCAAAACTGAATGTATACAGTTAACCAGCAATTTGCAGTTACTTCACGTATCTTTTAATCCTGGAACGTTAATCTATTCATTTTGTTTGTTCAAATGACCTTGTTTCTTAAGTCTTTAAATCCACAAAGTGCTGGGGAAGTAAATCTGAATTTTGAAGACTACACATCACCTTTGACTACAAACTTAGCAAACAAGAAGGCACATATGCATCCCTATTTCTTAATAAGAATAATGATTAAGCAGTTCCTATCATGCTACCCCATAAAAAAGAATGCTTATTTTAAGACAAGCTTTAATATTTCTTAATGAATATACACTTCCAATGCCTTTACTTCATTAAAAATCACATTCTTTATTTTCTGTGGATAGCAGAAATAGCTAATTATATATATATATTTAACCATGAGCAAAAGTAATTCCTCCCTGGTGACTGACTGAGGTTTCCTGTGCGTTACTGCTACGTAGCTATTGTTCCCCTCTTCCTTGTATTTCAGTTCTCTATACGTTTTGTCTGAGTGTCTGCTTGGCACAAACAGCACTATTTTGCATCCACGTAAGCGAACATTACCACCCTAATTAACTATGGTAAGGCCCCAATCAAACAGACACCTCTACACAATATTTTAAAACTGCCTTCTAGCAACAAAATTCAGCATCTCATCTTCTTGATTACTTCTGCTGAGGTAGAAAGTACTGAAAACATACAGTGAAGGAAAAGAAAAAGCAAAAACCAAACACATTCCTAACCCTTACGTACTTTTCCCCTCACATTTTTACTCATTTTCTTCTAAGGATCACACATCATTTCATTAACTAAAGCAGAGCGAAGTATGAAGACTTTCTGAAATCCAGCTAATAGATAACTAATATAACTCTAAAAATATAGTATAACTAAGCAGGAATAGGAATATATATGGCTTTTAACAAAGTGAAAATCATACACATGCATGTATAGTGAGGAGAAAAATGATCTCAACAAACTAAAGAGTAAGTCTTCCGGGCAAAGTTTATCATCTACGTCAGTCACTTCTCCTTAACTTAAGGTTTTCCTATAAATCTCTCAATTTCTATGCCACAAATAAATAACTAACACCAAAAAGCTATGCTGAAACACTGCATTCTGAAAATTAACTGTTGCCAAAGACTATTAAAAAATATTAAATCCAGAATGTTTATAAGCAAAAAAAACCCCCACGGATCTAATGTATAAATACCTCTGGCAAATTTAACAGCAAGCATTGCATGATAACCACAAATCCCTTACTGAATACTTTGCCAGAGAAATCTAAAGTGAACGCTAACTTGACAGCAACTGAAAACAACTTCAGTTTGAAACTTGACATTTTCACCTCCTCCATCCCCACTTCCTTAAAAAGTAGAATTCAATACTTTCCACTGTGTGTTGAATACTCCAGACTAAATTGTATGAAGTCCAATGTAGAATCATTTAATTTTTCCTCCAATACGAAGAAAAAAAGCGACTATAGTGTTATCAATCAGTTTCCAAGACCGGGGTGGATGCATCCAAAAACAATTTTTCAGCTATGAAAAAGATTTTCAACACAATATTTCATTGATGACCAGGATAACCCAAACTAAAATTTGCTCAACATGACTTTTTGATTTGAATCCTGTCAACAGTAAGCTCTATTTTTCCACTAGAACCCATCTGGTGGAAAAATAACCTGAAAGAAGTCACAGCTTGAAGAAAATAATATTTTTCCTCAAGATACTACATACCTGAGGCTATTTCTGAACTAATGCTTAAATACAGCAAAAATATTTTAACTGAAAGATATTTGGCCCTGCTATACCCTCTCATGATTGCAATATCAGTAGTTTATCAATTTTATCACAGTAAACATTTCTGAAAATGTGCAAAACAACATATCATAGACTCATAGAATGGCTCGGGTTGGAAGGGACCTTAATTAAAGATGACCTCGTTCCAAGCCCCCCTCTGCCATGGGCAGGGATGCCACCCACTAGATCAGGTTGCCCAGGGCCTCATGCAACAGAAGGACGGTTCACTTGGGAGATGCGTTCTCATCTCCCCTTTAGACCCTCAGATTTTAAGCTAATGGGATATGTGACAATGCCAAAGGAGATCTGAAGAAAAAAAAAAAAAAAAAAAAAAAAAAAAGCAGCAACTGAAAAATAAAACAAGGCAAAACAAAAATAAAATCAAGAAAAACCCATCCCCAAAAACAGAGCAATTGCACAGGATGAGTTGTTCCCACCACATATAGGGAAATCTAAGCTACTAATCTCAAAACAATTTGTGAAACATTTTTTCTACCAAGGAATTCCACATGAAGTTCCTTCCAAAAATGAGTCAAAGCTCTCAGTAATTACAGCATTGGCAGATTCAAGTTGCACCAAGCCAACTGATGCCAAAACCAACAAAAAATCACAAACAAAAAACATCCCCAAACACCTCAGTCTTCCATTCCTCCCCCCAAGTACACTTATACTAAAAAGCTCACAAATCAAAGAAATCCACTAAAACAATCCTCATCTGCTACAAAATGTTTCTTCATTTTTTCCACCATATAAGAAGTTGTCAAAGTCAGAAGCATTACTTTCGTAACTACGTTGTGCCTAAAGAGTAAAGAAATAAGAAAATTTGCTTTCTACAGTAATTTCCATGCTGCAGTGCTAACAACTGAATTCTTTAGCAGTGTGGTAACAGAAAATTTGGAAAATATATCAGAGTATAAATGGTGCCAAATGCCATTGAAAACACTTATGACCCTGCCTTCTGTTATTTGTATTAAGTTTATATTCATTCTGTAATATAACTGCTATCTGGAGAATTTGGATATTTAAACTTATATAATTTTATAGTCTTTCATGGAACTATTTAAAGGAACTACCAAGCAAAAATACGAAGAGGATGTAGTTTCTCTTTTTTAATCACCCTCCATAAAATTAACACGTTATGCATTGTAAAGCAGTTAAATAAGTTTGAATGAACGTGTAATACTGAGCCCCTTCTACAGAAGTGATTTAACGAAACATGAGTATGGGTTAAACACTTTCAGTACTGCACATTGTAAGAATTCCATCCTATGTTACAGAAACATTCATATAGAATAATCCTTGCACCAAATGGCTTTTACACAGATGAGAACACCACTACAACAACAGGACAGAACATGAGCTTTGGAAAAGGAAAATAAAGACAAAACCAACACTGACAAAGAAAGGCATAAGATGAAAAATACCAGGTTAGATCTTGCAGTGTAGTATATATCCTCTGAATTGTCCAAAAAATCGCTACTGTCAGGCTGTTCATTAGATAGAGATCAAGAAACTCAAGTTATTTACATTGTGACTGAAAGCCAGGGATAGATAAAGGGGAATTTTCTCGCTAAAAAGAAAAAAAGAGTTGTTAGTTGAAGCTCAAACCATGTTAAAACAGTTCAGGCAGGAGGGTGGAACACAGCTAAGGGTATTGTCACATCACCAAATGCTACTGAATCACACCAAAATGACGACTTATTGTTCATCACCTGAGCTGTGGTAATGGGTGACAACCTGCCTCAGTAAGAGGCACGTGTGTACCAGCATAAAATATGAGGGCATCACCAACAATAAATCATCATTCAGCAGTGGTCCAGTCCCTTGGCTTGTGTGCTCATACCCTTCAGTAAATTAGCATGGAGTTTAAACAAGCTTTAGTGAGACAAAAGCAAAAGGGTCGGGAGAACTGCTTTAACACAAATAGATTCACATTATTGTTGGAAAAAGAGAGAGCATCTCTTGCTCCTGTTTCCAAGTCTCTCTCCAGCCTCCCCCAGAGGATGCAGATTATTACAAGTTTCTCCTCTAGCCTGCTTTGTACGAAGGCTCTTTGCTAGAGCAGCCGTTCCTTGCAAACGCCAATTGCAATTGCCCATTTGTTCCATGGCTGGTTTCTAACAACAAAATGTATTTTTTCTTTTGTCTCTAGACCCAGCATCATCACTTGGAAAATGACAGTTATGCTTCTCTCTTGGCTAACAGCAGCTGTAAGAATTAATACGACTCCTCTAATTCAGTCTATGCTGGCATATGTTACAGAAACAGCTACCACAGATCCAAATACTTCATGTAAGCAGTTACCTTTGCCTACAGAACTACCTATCTTGCTTGCATTTTTAGGTGTGTCACAGTAATCCTGTGACAAACTGATGATTGTTTCGTTCTTTCCCATTCATGCTCACACTGAAAACAAACTCAAATAATTAGACCAGCACTACAGAAAAAAAAAACACAACTCCTGCCAGGTAATCAAAAAGAATATATTAATCTTTTAAAGGTGAAAATTACTTAAGATGTCCTAAAGCAAAGGATTTTTATATCCTGAAAGGACAAGTCATGTCTGTATGCTTTGTTCTGTTATGGGCAGAGGGGCAGTTAATTTCTGTCTTGAGAAAGATCCATAAAAGCAGTTACAGATCTTTGTAGAGAGAGAAGGCAAGTTCTTTGGACAGGTTTGAAATATGCAAACTCTCAGAGGAATACATAATACTAAAATATTTCCTTATCAGTAGAATTAATTTGGATAGTTCAAGTCCCTTCTTGTAGCAGAAAGAGCTTCTAAGATTCTGAAGTGCAAAGGTCCTGATTGCTAACACACGCTGTGGGAAAAGGCCCAATTTCTCTTTTCCAAGCATACCTGCCAAAGAAGAGCTTTCAGAAGTCATGCCTCAACCCCCTGCAGAAAATCTCTCTCTCTGCAGCTTAGCAACTCAGGTTCCTAAGGTACAATGAAAAATACCTCCCTGCCCCAGTGAAGCTGTCCAGCTGACTAGTTGGTTTGTACAGTGAATGACTGATAAAATCAAAATGAAAGAAACTATTTTAAAACTTGAGCTTCTCCACCCACGTCTTTTGGCAACTATGATTCTATATATATAAAATTCTTAAAAAGTAAAAAGCATCATACTTTGAATTACATGATGCCACCAATTTTCTTCACAATCCAGACAATGCAGAACAGAAACGAAGTCCTGATAATGTGGAATTAGTTCAGAAATGATTCTGAGGTAGCTGCTGAGTTGATGGTAGAAACACTGACCTTCCCAGGAATGGGAAGAAACTGCCCAAGTGCACAGATGTGGAAAGCAACAGCCTCCATCACAGAAGTTACTGCAGAGGCGTGTGACAGACAGCACAGACACCTTTTCCCCCACTGCCTGAGTTCTCGTAGACCTTTCTTGTACTGATGGACCCATAGGAGGAAAATATCAGCACTATATCGTCACACAATACACCAACTGCCAGACTCCATGTGGCTCAGGTGTGATTCAGGGCTACAAGAAGTTTGTTTGCATGGGAAAATAAACCTTCCCCCAAAAATCCATTTTCAAACGCATCATGCTTCTTCCCAGGCTCTCAATTTTATGATTATTTCCAATAGCAATCATTGTCAATATGAGCATGAGGGAGAGAAGCATTTGAGTACACACACAGCAACTCTACAATTAGAACTGTAACTCTAAGTAAAGGGAATGATATACTTGGCAATGAGGTATAAAGGATAGAGGAAAACCACAAAGAGCTGTTGCTTAGCACATACATCAAACCTGAAAAAACCCACAAAGAAGGGGGTCTTGATGCATACAGTCTAATGACACTGAATTATTAGGACCGATATGTTCCCCCTTGTTGGAAGAATTACTACTGATTTTAGTAGTGCTAAGGAAGCGTGCTATGCATCTTTTATTTCCCCTCCTCCACTGATATTTGCAGGGAATGATGTATTGTGCATTGTACACGCTGCTTGTTACTCACAAATTCATGATGTGGCTCTGTTTCTTTCCTCAAGGGTGGATCAAATTTTACTTGACCAACTAAAGAAGAGAAAAGGAAAACAACAACTTAAGTTAAGCAGCAATTAGACAAAATTTTCCTCCAAAGGTTAACACATGTAATAAATTCGGTTTAATGACCGTATTCTATGCTCACTGATGGAAACTTTTGACACATGCTACTATTCTATCACAGAAGGCAGCAAAATCATCATTTACCCTACCTAATTGCTCTACAATCTGGAAAAGGATTCAGTGAACAGGGAGGGCATCAAAGTACCCTCTTTAAAGGTCTAGTACAGCTGTAGCTTATAAAAACATCTATTATGCGAATTTACTTTTGGATGTGTTATTATGGGAGACTCATTAGGACTCAAGAGCCTTGAATGAAGTTCGGAGAAAACTAATCACACCTTCTCAGAGCTCTTTGGCAGGTCTAAGACATCTCCCCTCTATTTTAGTTAAAGAAAACTGAAGCTGCAAGAAAACGCTATGATTTAATTCAAGCAAAGGAATGACTAAAACTTGGGGATTTGGGAGTGGAGTGATTCTAATGGCTGGTGATCAACGTTCTCCTTTCCCAATTTTCATATATCTGTTTCAATTCAAAAGCAAACATGACAAATACACTAAATTAAGGAAGAAAAAGCTTTCCTTGCCATTCTGGTACCCGGCACAATCTGGCATCACTCTCAACATCCTTGCCCAAGTGAGATATGGGGCTATACCAACCAGCTATCAGAAGATCTCAGGCTGTGTACTGTTCAATTAAGATGAAGCAATAGTAAGATTTACTGAAGTGCTGACAAAGTGTGTATTCAAGTATTTTAGACATATTTATTACACTGTTTCACCTGCAGATACATTCTGGACATGAAAGTTTTTATTTTGCTGCATACCAATAAAAATGTTTCTATGTGTCAAATACCCAGAATACTAGTTGAAATTGTAAGAGAATATTAATGATTAATTTAAGAACATATAATGTTGTCATCTATACATGCTTACAGTTTATTTCAGAGCGTGTCTTTTCTTCTCTCACATTTCTACTCGTTGAATGAATTCTATGAGGCACCACAAGAGGCTGGAAGAAAAAAATAATACTTGAATATCCACATATACTCATTTAAAACATGGTATTCTGATATGGTATGGTATTTTTTTAGCATATTTCTTTAGCATAATATCAAAAGGAAATCAAGCAGAAGCTAAAAATAAAGATTCCCTTTTTTTGTACATTAAAGTTATAAATATTTATTTAAAGTTAGAATTATTTAGCTACAGTGTCTCCACATTTCTCTGAGAATGTCATCAAGTTCAGAGTAAGGGTTTTTAAACTCTGGATTTGAGCAAATGAAGATAACACTGGCTATGATTCACTTTTGCTCGTGTAACATTTCTTTTCTGTGCCTTTCAGTTTAATAGTATTGGTAGCATCCAAAATAAGCAGCAGTACTAACTCAGTCTTACCAGCAGATTTTCCTTTGTTCAGACAACCATATTTTCCCAGTTTTTAATCTAAACCGATTTCTAAAACATCATCAGTTAGTTTCTTTCAATAGATGACAAGTTAGCCTGAGGTTTTCAGAGCTGAACAGAAGAGACAATATCCCTGGTACCACACAGCAAGTTCCTTGTGTTGTATGGCAAGAGCGATGCCATCATTTCTAGAAATTCACCTTCGTATGTATGGGCCATCTCTATTTTTCCCTGGATTTCCATTTACTTCTGTACCAGATGAAGCATCATGAACTTTAAGACGTAGCTTTCTTTTCCTTGATCCTGTTGGAGTTTTGCTTTTCCTTCCTATCTACTACTGCAGGTTTTCTAAGAAACCATAAGACAAGGTTTCTTAGCAAGAATACAAGACCAACTGACTGATGTGTACAATGAGGCCCCAAAATCAGCAACAGAAATCCTAATTGTGTTTTCAGTATGTCCTCTGTTATGAAATCTTACTCTCAAAAAAAAAAATATTTAAACTTTCTCCCAAGTAATCTGTGAAAATTGTATGTTTGCCATGTTCCTGTCTTGAATATATGGCAGCAAGACAATTTTTAATGAAGGCAATATGACACAGTAGTGTCAGAAATTTGACATGCTTGTAAGTTAAGTTTGCATCATTTTACTCATCATTAAGTTTGCTTTTACTCATCATTCCCTGGCAACTTCTGACTATGAAGGGATGACAATTAGAGAAATTTAACTGGTATAATACCACAAGAAGTCACAAATGCTCTGCAACTCTGTTTAACCCTCAAGTATTATCTGAAAGCTTTATTCCCATCCTCTTTGCATCAAAGACAACTGCCTTGCTTTATATTACAAGCCAAACATACGTACAGAGTGCTTCACCTCACTTCTATGCTTGCTTCGGTCTTTTTTTAAACTGGATATGCTTCAAAACTGTGGGTGCATGAGAGAAAATGCATCTCACAGTGAGGCTTGCATTTTTGGAGCTTGTGACAATCCTCCTCTTCTGCAGTTCTGGTTTGCCTATTTTGCATTCTTTTGAGCTTTAAAAAATTGCTTTCTAGATACCTCAGGATGCAGTTCAAGGTTTAACCTTTTTTTCCACTTGAATATTTCAAACACTAAGCACTGAAAGGTTGCTTACGTCTAGTCCTTGGTTGAGAGGCACTGCCCACCTGCACAGGGTGTGTGCACATTTGCGATGCCAGCATCAGGAGGCAGGTTTAGAGCGGGTAGAAAGCATTTTTGCCTTCGCAGCATTATTTTCGAAGTTCCCTGTATCCTGCCACAGATGTTCACAGATATTCACACTGTACTACGTGCAGAACCCGCCCTCACACTTCCTTTTCCTCGGCTAACAGAATTACTGGAAGTAGTCAAATCCTCATCGCTCTGTCAGAGGACAGCGTCTGCAATTCACCTTGAAAGACCTATGCTGACAACTAAACAACAGAAGCAGCTGACACCCAAATTGTGCCCGAGGACAACGAAATGTAGGTTAACTTGCCAACACAAAATGCCATTTGGGCACAAGGTTAAGCATGGTACAGATCTCACAAACAATCCCATCCCCAAAACATACAGGGTGCTAAGACTCAGGCATAATAAAGAGGATTAAAGGGAACAGGCAGTTGCCAGCAGCTACAATACCTTATTCATAAGGGAGTCCCAAATGGAAATTGTCTTGGAATCAGAAACCCACTGAGGTGCTGCTCCATTAGTTGGAGTGAGGAAAACATAAATGCCACAGTCACAGGTATTGCTGCCAAACAAATACTGTCTGTATCCACGGGAGACCTTTCTGATTACATCCAAACAACCTGATTGCATTTCCCCACACACGCTGTTTCATCTTTATGACAACACTCCAGACTATCCTACCCAAACAGTAACAAATAGCACTCCCATAAAACCTCCAAGGGCCAGGTGAAGGGCTAACATCAGTGGGCAGCAGCCTGCCTTCAAAAACCACAGCTAGCTAGAAAAGCTCCCGTGCCTCCAAAAGCCAACAAAAACCGAAGTGACCGACTACCACACACACAAAAACAAACCACGGTGCAGATCTAATGTTCAAGATCCTCCCCAGAGTTGTTTGTACCATGCTATGTTGCTTCTTTCAATTTTTGGTGGATGCATTCGGGTGTCTGCTACTAGTAAAGGAGTGGTCATTCCCCAGGTTCAGGTGAACATCTCCATCCAGCCTGTGAACAGATAGGTCTTGGAGTGTGTTCAACCATGTATAAGAGGAATACGGAAGTTTCTTACCCTCTTTGGGAATGACTGCAGTGTCAACCACAACTTTTATCTGTGACAGGATACCTGATATACAGACCTTGTTCAAGATGCATCAGATAATTTATCATCTGCTTTATGTGCAGAGGCAGATCCTACACTCATTTATTTTTTAAGGAAACATTTTCCCAAGTGTCCCTATCAATCTCATTTTGCAGGCTGATTAAAAGCCTTGCTGGAAAGTATTCTGGTAATGAGGTTTGGGCAGACATTAGAAGTGACATCTAAGTTGTCTATTTGATGAAGATGATTCAACGCCACAGGTAATGGTATTTGAAGCCCACTGAACAGACCAAGGCCACGTGATGAATGCAGGGAACTGGATTATGTCTAGCTGTGAAGTCCATGAACACAACAAAAACCCCACATAAGCCTCGTAAAGGTGAACAACAAATGAACTTGCATCCAAAAGAATAAACTGAGAAGACATTCAAGACAACTTGCTCATCCCCTCAATACTGTCAACCCTTACAGCTCCTTTACAAATGCTGAAAATATGCATTTTTCTCTGATCACTGTTGTGAGACTGTTTTTATTTTATTTTCTCCCCAGACAAGGCATAACTTTCTCCTGATACCAGGCATTATGATGGGATAACTGACAAGTGATATACGTTGGACAAGTGAAGAGACTTCTTAAAGGTAAACCAGAATGGACATAAGAATGAATACTATTTTGAAAGCCACAGATAACTGTCAATAAAATGTGTGCTGAAGTGACTCCAGACAGAAAGAGAAGAGAGGTTCTCCAGCTGAGTGGCCCAGAATAAAGACAC